>NC_058081.1:256035194-256766130 GCF_014858855.1 Bufo gargarizans | reverse complement strand
GTCCCACCTTTTCAGGGTTTTATCCCTGTTTCAATTCAGTACAATACATTCTGTATTGTACTGAATTGAACTGTCAGCCTCTCACACAGTGAGAGGCTGACAATTGCCTAGGAGACCCAGCGCTCAGGCTGGATCTCCAGGGCTTCCATAGGCTGGCAGCTCTGATGCCTGTGTAAGGCATTGTGGCTGCCATGGCAACCATCGACCTCCTGCCAGTGCAGTGTGGGGGTAGGCATTGGAGTTAGAGGGATCCCCCTCCCTCTGTATACCCCGCACATGCCGCGGTCAGCGATGACCGCCGCACATGAAAGGGTTAATCCGCCAGCATCACCGCACAAATGGCGATGCTGGAGGATGCAGCAGGGGCCCGGCTATAAGTAAAAGCTGGCCCGTGCTGCGGATCGGGCGGGTCCAGATCCTGCACCCGCCCTATCCCATCATGTACATGCACGTGAGGATGCGGAAGTAGCTCAAGTACATGCACTGGAGCATGCGGGAAGGGGTTAAAGGTAGAAAATTCAGGAGCTATAAAAATGGCAAGCACTTTACTTTATCCAATATTTCTGCAATTCCATCAGGGCTTTGTGAGCTTTGGGTGTGCCAGGGATGTCATCACTTCTGTCTCACCCAGTTTTGATCATTTTAACCTCATAACATTCACATTAAAATTGGAAAAACCCTTCCAAAAATGTTACTTTTTTATTGTAGACTTTTAATGCTTGTCTGCAGTAAATTCAGTCATAACTTTTTAACTTTTTTTTATTTCACTGGATTAATTCAAGTTTTTTCAGGAACCATTTTGGGGTGTATATAGAGAATTAAATAACTTTTGAAGCCTGTCATTAGAGATGAGCGATGTTTTGAAAAATTTGATTTGGCCAAGTCACCGAACTTCGACAAGAAATTCGATTTGGTATACCCAGGCCTCTTAGTGTGAAGGTTTGGAAGTTAATCCTTTCGAGCATTTAAAAATGGAGTCCACTGGCATGTGGACTCTATTTTTGCTAACCAAACATATTAGCTACAATGAATTTGGGTCGAGTTGGTAGAGCAATTTGTGCTGTTCATAACTGACGAGACCCCTGTGTGCTAAGTAGTTATTAGCTATTTGACCCCAGGCGGTCCTCATCCAACTTCTTCAAAGTACAGATGGCATTCAGCAATAACAGGTCTGTGATGCCATTAGATATCCGGGGCTGCACACGCGCTACCATGAAGGGATCGCTCAACTCCATTCATCATAGGGATCAGGGATTGCAATACGGACACAGAATAATTTTTTTGCTAACAGATGAACTTAGGACCACTGCACACTTGTACAGGACAATATATTTAACTAACTGTATAATTAAAATAATTGATTATCTCTGAATGTCGGCGCAGTGCAACGTGATACACACGGCGATATATTACACATGCAGCTGCAGTAATTAAAGCTCCAGTGTGTATTAAAGATTCATGAAGTTCGATGACGTGATGACGTAGTGGACGTCGCGCTCCCGGCTTTCCCCGCTGCTCAGCTACACCGCTGCCGCCTCGATTATGCTGGCGTCTCTGTGCCGAATCCTCCATCCACCCTCTCTGTGACTGGGAACGGGTGATCAGCGTTGTTGAACCGCGGCGCTGTTATCGACTGCTGGTTCGGATGTGGGGGCTGCCTCCGGTTCCTGCTGTTTGTCCAAGCCTGCATGCTGCTGCTTGTTGATTCTGCCATTCCCGATTCTGCGCTCCTGCCTCCTTTATCGCCCACCATGTCGCTGTGAACAGTTTCTTGTCTGGAGGTTATTTTTTCCTTTACCCCCGTGGACTGTGCCTCCGGCTCCTGCCTGAACTGCTACCCCCCCTTTGGTGCCGTGAGTAACCTCTGTGTTCCCCCCCTATTTGTGTTCCCCCCACCTAATGGATTGTTGGAGAAGATGATAAGCTGATAAGCTTCTCTTCTTTAGTGACTAACCTCCTCACGATTGCTGACTCCAACTAACCTTGAACGGAGTTTGACATAATTGCACATGACTGCACATGATTACAAGAAAGTGAACTCTAAAGTTTAAAGTATAAGGTGGAGAGGGAAAAAAAAATAAAAATAATAATAAGAGGGGAAAGAGTATAAAGAAGAGCGGACACAAAAAAAAAAAGAAGAGAAGAGAAACAGAATTAAGAAGAAGGCACTATAAAAAAAAAAAAAGGGAAAGGGGGATAAGGAAAAAGGAAAAAGGAAAAAAAAAAGAAAAAGTAAAGTAAAAAAAAAAAAAAAAGAGAAAGAAGGAGAGCAAAGAAGAAAAGATATATATTTAAAGGAGAGAAGGAGGTGGAATAAGGGGGAAAAAAAATAAAATAAAAAAAAAAAAAAAAATACTCCAAAAATAAAAATAAAAATAAAAATAAATATTTAAAAAAAAGGGATAAAGAGGAATAAGCTATGGGCCCAAAAGCCTTTAGGCGTTCGGCTGATCTATCAGGTCAGAAACATGGGTCCAAAACTGCTGAACCAACAAAATTGGACCAGTTTCTGAAGTCCCCAAGGGTCAATACGAGGGGTGGACAAAAGGAGTTTTTGGAAAAAAAAAATTATGAATCAGAGGTAACAGACCTAGAAATACAAAAAGGCGCTAGATACCCTGAAGAGGAAGATGGAATAATGGGGGAAGCAATCCCTAATGATAACTCTTCACCGCTGGAAGAAATACTCCTAGCGGTTAAACAGAACGGGGACCTAATACAGGTGGTTACAACCCAACTTGGATTTATTCAAGTTGATGTGGGACTAATAAAAGATGAATTGTCCAAAATGCGAGACAGAGTCAACACCCTTGAAAGTTCTGTCACCCTAATACAGAAGGAATCCAAAAAAATAAATACGGAAGTTTCTACACTTAAAGTGGAATATAATCTCTTGAAGAAAAAGGCAGTGGACCTGGAGGATAGGTCACGAAGATACAATGTGAGAATAATAGGGATCCCAGAGGGTGAGGAAGAAAAAAATCCAACCGAATTTGTACAGAAATTAATTCTTGAGAACTTTGGTAAAGAGTCATTCTCTCCTCTTTTTATGATTGAAAGAGCCCATCGGGTCCCAGGAGGAAAACCAATTCCAGGGAGACAACCTCGGTCAATCCTTGCTAAGCTACTGACTACAGGGGACAGAGATGTCCTCCTGAGAAGGGCGAGGGAATCCTCACCGGTTCTGTATAACGGGATTAGACTGGCCTTTTTTCCTGATTTTTCGAAAGAAATACAAGAAAAGAGACGTATATTTATGACTGTTAAAAAGAAGCTAAGAGAAAGGGATATTAAATATTCTCTTATATTCCCGGCCAAATTGCGGATTGTTTTTGAAGATAAAATCTTTTTTTTTGATACCTCAGAAGAAGCCACGGATTGGCTAGAGCGAAACAATCGATGACTCAATTGGGTTACGATCGGGCGGGAATAATTAGTATTATAAGGGGCTTATACCCCCCAAAAAATAGTTTTCTTTGCTTCTTAATCGCGGTGTGGGGGTGGCTGAGTGGGGGGAGGGTCGAGGGTTGGTCATAGGAAAGAAATCTACTACAATATGTGGTGGATTGCATGTGGGAGGGGGGTGAGGGGGGGGTGGGGTTGGGTTGTGGTGCGTCAAAGTGGGCATGGTTCCCCTTTTCTCAGTTTGCTATTTTCTTTTTTTTTCCTTCTCTTGTTTTTTCCTTTTTCCCTCTCTCCTGATCCTCCACTTAACCATTGTAGATGACGATGATTAGAATTTTTTCTTGGAATGTACGTGGTTTGGGGGAAAGAGGTAAGAGACAAGCGGTTTTTGACCTGACTCAGGCCCATTTACCAGCAATAGTATGCCTGCTAGAGACCCATCTTACTGAGGAGACCACTAGGGTGGTCGACAGGGGATGGGCTGTGCACACGTATCATTCTACCCTCTCCAACTACTCGAGAGGTGTTACGGTTTTGATACATAGACTTATTGATTTCGTTTGTGAGGCATCCTCTGTCGACCAACAGGGGAGATTTATTTTTCTATATTGCAGGTTAGGGGGAGAGTTATGCATTCTGGCCTTTGTTTATATCCCTCCGCCATTTTCTCTTTTGGTTCTTAATTCCCTTCTATTATTTATGGATAGATGGCCAGAATGTCCAACATTGATTATTGGCGATTTTAACTGTGTCATCGATCCTTTACGTGACAGGGTTTCTATGAGTGCCGGGAGAGACAGTCCGGTCCAGGGGTCTCCCCTCGCACGGTTTTGCCTGGAGGCTGGATTTGAGGACGCTTGGGAGTTTCTGGGACAGGGGAAAAGGGTTTTTTCATGCTTTAGTAAAGCAGGCAAATCACTGTCCAGAATAGACCTGGTACTGATAAATAGCAAATATGTGAAATTGATAAAACGAATGAAATATGAAACAAGGTCAATATCTGATCACTCCCCGTTAGTATTTGAACTATGCTTGTCTCAGGAAAGATATACACCAAAACCTCCCTTTAGACTAAACCCTTACTGGCTATCAGTCATAAAGACACATGAAATAATTCGAAATGAAATAGGCCGATTCTGGGATATTAATTATGGCTCAGCAAAAATTCAAGTGGTATGGGATACCTTTAAGGCGTACATGAGGGGATTGATGGTTAGTAATATTACGAATCTTAGAAGAGAATATGGAAAAAAACTGAAAAATTTAGAAAAACATGTAATGTCAGCGACAGAATCCTTCCATATAAATAAGACGGAGAATAATAGGGAAAATATGCAAAAAGCCACACAAATATATGCTAATTTTTTACTGGATAAAGCTCAACAGAATCTCTTCTTTAAAGGGCAAAAATACTTTACAGAGTCTGGGCGACCCGGTAAGCTCCTCTCTAGAGTAATCTCCAATCAACAACCCAAAAAACATATAGACAAGGTTCGAGTGAGGGATGGTAGGATAGTTACTGGACAGGGTCCGGTGGAGAAGGCCTTTTTTGATTATTTTCTTGATCTGTATAAGGCTGATTCTAATATTACAGACGATAAGATAGATTTATATCTAGATAGGATCAACTTCTCAACTATCACTGAGACGCAAAAGAAAGCATTAGAATTGGAGGTCTCAATTCAGGAACTTGAGGGAGCTATTAAATTATGTTCAGCCAATTCTACTCCTGGTTCAGACGGCCTTCCATATGAACTTTATAGTAAATATGGGGACTGTATTTTTCCTAGATTACTGGAGGTCTTTACTGAATCAATGGAGGATGGGATGTTGCCAGATTCAATGATGGAGGCTACAGTGATACTAATTCCAAAAAAAGGCAAGGACCCTCTAGATTTAGAATCTTATAGACCAATCTCACTGCTTAATGCAGATGTAAAGCTTTAGGCGAGGGTCCTTGCTACAAGGCTTTCTGGGGTTATCTCCTCCATAGTCCATCCGGATCAGAGCGGTTTTATTAAAAACAAGGGTACACATCATAATTTACATCGGCTATTTTCTAATATCCAGGCCCCTGGGGGGACCGCCCGCTCCATCCTGTCATTGGATGCCTCTAAGGCCTTTGACAGGGTGGAGTGGCGTTTTCTCTGGAAGGTTCTTGTTAGGATGGGCTTTGGAGAGAGGTTTATACGCACTCTTAGGTTGTTGTATGGATCTCCAAGGGCTAAATTGAGTCTTAATGGAATCTTGAGTGGTAGTATCGAGCTAAACAGAGGCACCCGTCAGGGTTGCCCACTATCTCCCTTATTATTTGATATATATATCGAACCCCTTGCGATGGCCATCAGGCAGGACGATAAGGTCAAAGGATTTGGTACGTTAGGAACACAAGACCGTATCTCATTATATGCAGATGATATTCTGTTTTTTATAGATCATACGGAAACCACTCTCCCTAGGATTATTCAAATGGTTAAATTATTTGGTGAGGTGTCTGGTCTTCTTATAAACTGGGCTAAGACCAGCTTGCTCCCAATAGACCCCCTGCCACAGAAAGAGGTTCCTGCTACACGGTTGGATATTGTTGATACTTTTCAATATTTGGGTTTGACTATATCGCCTCGGGTCGAAAATTTTGTAGAACTCAATCTGATCCCCATAATGGTAAAGATCAGAGCTAAAATAGGAATCTGGTTGAAACTTCCCTTATCTAGAGCTGATCGAGTTTCACTAGTTAAAATGGTGATACTACCACAATTTCTTTATGTGCTCAGGAATACACCTATTTGGATACAAGATAAACATTTTAAACTTATGGAGAGACTAATTAATGATCTAATATGGGGAAGAAAGCGAGTTCGAATTAAGCTGGAGTACCTGTATAGATCAGTGGAGTGCGGGGGTTTAAATCTCCCCTATTTTAAGGGGTACTTTATTGCAGCCCAGCTACTGAGATGCTACGAATCAGAGCATAGCGCACTTCTGGGGAAGTTGGTAACTAGTCACGCTCATAATAATATTTTTTCCTTGTTGGAATCTGGGCTATTGAAGAGTTATGAGCAAGGCTATAGAGAGACTATAAAACTACTCCTTAAGGTGTGGGCTACAACTAGGACATGGTTGAAGGTTAAGGGTTCACTCACATTTACGCCTCTTTGGCATAATTTGTATTTACAAAGGCTGGATGAAATTGCAGCCGACACATTTTGGCAGAAAAATAAAATTTTATATATTTCACAGGTAGTTAAAGATAGAGAAATTAAACCCTATACAGAAATGACACAAAATATAAAAAATTTTTCATGGTTTAGGTATTTCCAATTGCGTTCTGTATTATCAAGTTTGGATGATAAGCGGATGTTGGATATAGATAATTTATCCTTTTTGAATGATTGGGTAGGGGGTACACTTTCTAGAATAAAAATTTCAAATATATATAAGTTATTACTTAAGGTACGGTTTAGTGATATACACTCACCAGGACAAAAATTGTGGGAGGTGGATTGTCCGAATTTACAAATAGAAGGGTGGGAGAATATTTTTGGGAATTTAACTTCACTATCCCAGAACTTTAACCATGTTCTAATACAATTTTATATCTGCCACAGATTATATATTACTCCATTGTGGATGAACAAATGTGGGTTAAGAGACACGTCCAACTGTCCCAAATGTGATACTGTTGGATCAGATTTCCTCCATATGATATGGACCTGTCCAGAACTTATAAACTACTGGAATGGTATCAATAACTGTATTATGTGTAAACTAAAAATTCGAATTCCTTTTGAACCACAAGTATTTGTTCTTAATGATCTCTCCAAACTAAAAAATCATAACCATCAAAAGATTTTTTTGAGCAGAATATTGATGCTGGCTAGAGTTTTGATCAGCCGGACCTGGTTTGCCCGATCCACTCCAGACATAAACACATGGATAAATTTAATTGATAAAGTAAAGAACTATGAAAAAATTCTATATAGACGGAGGGAAAACGAATACCAATGGAGTAGGATATGGGGTGGTTGGAGGTTTGGTTAGCTGAGATCAGGTTGTTTCATATATAGGGGTCCTACTTTGACGCACCACAAATTGGGAGGGAGGGAGGGGAGGGTTTTCTTTTCTTTTCTATAAATACTATGATAAGATGAGCGGAATATATTTATATATAACTATTTGGGTCACTAAGAATTGAGAGATTGTAAAAAAATTCTTTTTTTATTGTAAATGTTTTGTAGTTTTCCCAATAAAAAAAAAAAAAAAAAAAAAAAAAAAAAAAAAAGATTCATGAAGTTAAGAAGCTCATAATTAGATCTTTAACCCCTTAAGGACCCTTTCTGTACATGTACGTCACAGCTGGACGTGACTTAAGGACCAGTGGCGTATATGTATGGTACAAGGTCCGCCGGGTACTTACTGGGAGGTAATCGCGGGGGAATCGGGGCACCATGGCTGTTTTTACCAGCAGGCATCCATGCCAGGTAAGGGCCGCATGGTGCAGCACCACCCACCTGCAGCTCCAAGCTCTGCAATTGGCCGGTCAATGAAGACCGGCACATTGCAGCGCCAAAAGCAATATGGAGCTGTCAGGCGGGTTGGGGGGGTCATGGGGAGGAGACCGGTGCTAAAGGTGAGGCAGGGGACACCAGTGATCCAGCGCTTGCTCAGATAAGCAGCCACATCATGATAATAGACCACTGAGGAAGGCCTTCTCTCGCCAAAACGTCCGGTCGCTATCTCTCACAAATGTGATTACTGTAAATTTTCTATGACGGAACTGGATCATGAACTTTATATGATGTAATATAAATAAATAACTAATTGCAGAAAAAAGAGATGGTGTGCCGCAATTCTCTACCTTATAGTTATATAATGGAAATGGACATAAAGTCCAGACTTTTAGCTTTTATTTGAGGGCATCCACATTAAAATTGGATGAAGGGTTTTAGGAATTTAAACTCCTTTACATGTGGCACCCTGTCTTTAACCCCTTAAGGACATAGGGCGTACCGGTACGCCCTATTTCCCGAGTCCTTAAGGACCAAGGGCGTACCGGTACGTCCTAACTTAAAATCTTAATTCCGGCGCCGCTGGGGTTAATCGGAACGGGATTTCGGCTGAAATCATTCAGCCGGCATCCCGTAACAACGCAGGGGGGGGTCATTTGACCCCCCCGTATCGGCGATCGCAGAAAACCGCAGGTCAATTCAGACCTGCGGTTTGCTGCGCTTTTTGCCGTTTCTGATCCCCGCGGTCCCTGACCGCGGGGATCAGAAACTTCAGAGTGCCCGAAATCAATATTGTTAACCCCCCCCTGCACCCCTGCACGATTTGATGGCGGCGGGTGGTGCAGGGGGGGTGTCGCATGCAGTGGGGGCGTTGCGGGAGGCGGGCGGTGCGGCAGGCGGGATCGCGATCCCCCGCCCGCCTCCCATTGCATAATCGTTGGTGTACAGTGGGTATACCAGGGTGCCAGCACATTGCTGGCACCCTGGTATAAACGGCTGACATCGTTGATGCGATGTCAGCCGTTTAACCCTTTCCATACAGCGGTCCGTACGGACCGCTGTATGGAAAAGGTTAACAGTAAGAGGGAGCTCCCTCCCTCTCCGATCGGGGGGCTGCTGTGCCTTTGCAGCCCCCCGATGGGAGAGGGAGAGAGCCCCCAGACAGCCCCCCAGAACCCCGTCCTTACCCTTCCCCGTCTGCGAAGTTCTGACCATAACTGAGCAGACGGGGAAGGTTCCCATGGCAACAGGACGCCTGATCAGGCGTCCTGCTGTCCATGGTGCTGAACAGATCTGTGCTGAAAGCATAGACCTGTTCAGTGTAAGTAAAATACAGTGCAGAAACCTATATAGGTTCTGTTCTGTATTTTACAGACATCAGACCCACTGGATCTTCAAGAACCAAGTGGGTCTGGGTCAAAAAAATCAAATAAAAAGTGAAAAAAGTTAAGATAAAAAAAAAAAACATTTATCACTGAATAAAAATTAAAAAAATAAAATACACTACACATATTAGGTATCGCCGCGTCCGTAACGACCTGATCTATAAAATGGTCATGTTACTTTCCCCGCACAGTGAACGCCATAAAAATAAAAAAATAAAAACTATGAGAAAATTGAAATTTTGCCCACCTTACTTCCCAAAAAAGGTAATAAAAGTGATCAAAAAAGTCGCATGTACGCCAAAATAGTACCAATCAAACCGTCATCTCATCCCGCAAAAAATGAGACCCTACTCAAGATAATCGCCCAAAAACTGAAAAAACTATGGCTCTTAGACTATGGAAACACTAAAACATGATTTTTTTTGGTTTCAAAAATAAAATCATTGTGTAAAATGTACATAAATAAAAATAAAGTATACATATTAGGTATCGCCGCGTCCGTATCGACCGGCTCTATATAAATATCACATGACCTAACCCCTCAGGTGACCACCGTAAAAAAAAAAAAAAAAAAAACTGTGTAAAAAAAGCAATTTTTTGCCATCTTACGTCACAAAAAGTGTAATAGCAAGCGATCAAAAAGTCATATGCACCCCAAAATAGTGCCAATCAAACTGTCATCTCACCCCGCAAAAAATTAGACCCTACTCAAGATAATCACCCAAAAACTGAAAAAACTATGGCTCTTAGACTATGGAGACACTAAACAATTTTTTGGTTTTCAAAATGAAGTTATTGTATAAAACTTACATAAATAAAAAAAATTGTATACATATTAGGTATCGCCGCGTCCGTGACAACCTGCTCTATAAAATTACCACGTGATCTAACCTGTCAGATGAATGTTGTAAATAACAAAAAAAAAAACATGCCAAAAAAGCTATTTCTTGTTACCTTGCCGCACAAAAAGTGTAATATAGAGCAACCAAAAATCATATGTACCCTAAACTAGTACCAACAATACTGCCACCCTATTCCGTACTTTCTAAAATGGGGTCACTTTTTTTGGAGTTTCTACTCTAGGGGTGCATCAGGGGGGCTTCAAATGGGACATGGTGTCAAAAAACCAGTCCAGCAAAATCTGCCTTCCAAAAACCGTATGGCATTCCTTTTCTTCTGCACCCTGCCGTGTGCCCGTACAGTAGTTTAGGACCACATATGGGGTGTTTCTGTAAACTACAGAATCAGGGCCATAAATAATGAGTTTTGTTTGGCTGTTAACCCTTGCTTTGTTACAGGAAAAAAAATATTAAAATGGAAAATCTGCCAAAAAAGTGAAATTTTGAAATTGTATCTCTATTTTCCATTGAATCTTGTGCAACACCTAAAGGGTTAACAAAGTTTGTAAAATCAGTTTTGAATACCTTGAGGGGTGTAGTTTCTTAGATGGGGTCACTTTTATGGAGTTTCTACTCTAGGGGGGCATCAGGGGGGCTCCAAATGGGACATGGTGTCAAAAAACCAGTCCAGCAAAATCTGCCTTCCAAAAACCGTATGGCATTCCTTTCCTTCTGCGCCCTGCCGTGTGCCCGTACAGTAGTTTACGACCACATATGGGGTGTTTCTGTAAACTACAGAATCAGGGCCATAAATAATGAGTTTTGTTTGGCTGTTAACCCTTGCTTTGTTACTGGAAAAAAAATATTAAAATGGAAAATCTGCCAAAAAAGTGAAATTTTGAAATTATATCTCTATTTTCCATTGAATCTTGTGCAACACCTAAAGGGTTAACAAAGTTTGTAAAATCAGTTTTGAATACCTTGAGGGGTGTAGTTTCTTAGATGGGGTCACTTTTATGGAGTTTCTACTCTAGGGGTGCATCAGGGGGGCTTCAAATGGGACATGGTGTCAAAAAAACTGTCCAGCACAATCTGGCTTCCAAAAACCATACGGCGCACCTTTCACTCTACGCCCCGCTGTGTGGCCGTACAGTAGTTTATGGCCACATATGGGGTGTTTCTGTAAACAGTAGAGTCAGGGCAATAAAGATACAGTCTTGTTTGGCTGTTAACCCTTGCTTTGTTAGTGGAAAAAATGGGTTAAAATGGAAAATTAGGCAAAAAAATGAAATTCTCAAATTTCATCCCCATTTGCCAATAACTCTTGTGCAACACCTAAAGGGTTAACGGAGTTTGTAAAATCAGTTTTGAATACCTTGAGGGGTGTAGTTTCTTAGATGGGGTCACTTTTATGGAGTTTCTACTCTAGGGGTGCATCAGGGGGCTTCAAATGGGACATGGTGTCAAAAAAACTGTCCAGCAAAATCTGGCTTCCAAAAACCATACGGCGCACCTTTCACTCTACGCCCCGCTGTGTGGCCGTACAGTAGTTTATGGCCACATATGGGGTGTTTCTGTAAACAGCAGAGTCAGGGCAATAAAGATACAGTCTTGTTTGGCTGTTAACCCTTGCTTTGTTAGTGGAAAAAATGGGTTAAAATGGAAAATTAGGCAAAAAAATGAAATTCTCAAATTTCATCCCCATTTGCCAATAACTCTTGTGCAACACCTAAAGGGTTAACGGAGTTTGTAAAATCAGTTTTGAATACCTTGAGGGGTGTAGTTTATAGAATGGGGTCATTTTTGGGCGGTTTCTATTATGTAAGCCTCGCAAAGTGACTTCAGAGCTGTAGTGGTCCCTAAAAATTGGGTTTTTGTAAATTTCTGAAAAATTTCAAGATTTGCTTCTAAACTTCTAAGCCTTGTAACATCCCCAAAAAATAAAATATCATTCCCAAAATAATTCAAACATGAAGTAGACATATGGGGAATGTTAAGTCATCACAATTTTTTGGGGTATTACTATGTATTACAGAAGTAGAGAAACTGAAACTTTGAAATTTGCTAATTTTTCCAAATTTTTGGTAAATTAGGTATTTTATTATGCAAAAAAATTAATTTTTTTGACTTTTTTTTACTAGTATCATGAAGTACAATATGTGACGAAAAAACAATCTCAGAATGGCCTGGATAAGTCAAAGCGTTTTAAAGTTATCACCACTTAAAGTGACACTGGTCAGATTTGCAAAAAATGGCCTGGTCCTTAAGGTGAAAATGAGCCCGGTCCTTAAGGGGTTAAAGGGAATAAAAGTGGACAATTTACTCAAAGACTGTTTCATGGGCAGGTGTGGACAATTCCTTCATTATTTCATTATCAATTAAGCACATAAAAGGCCTGGAGTTGATCTGAGGTTTGGTGCATTTTGAAGATTTTCCTGAGAAGTAAAGATGTGGTCAAAGGAGCTCTCCATGCAGGTGAAACAAGCCATCTTTCATCTGCAAAAACAGGAAAAAAAAACATCTGAGAAATTGCTACACTATTAGGAGTGGCATCTACAGTTTGGTACATCCTGAGAAAGAAAGAAAGAACTAGTGACCTTAACAATGCAAAAAGACCTGGACGCCCACCGAAGACAACAGTGGTGGATGATCGCAGAATAATTACAGTGGTGAAAAGAAACCCCTTCACAACAGCCTACCAAGTGAGCAACACTCTCCAGGATATGGGCGTATCAATATCCAAATCTGCCATAAAGAGAAGACTACATAAAAGTAAACACAGAGGGTTCACTGCACGGTGCAAGCCACACATAAGCCTCAATAATAAGAAGGCAAAATTAGACTTTGCTAAAAAAAAATGTTAAAAACTAGCACACAAAAACATTCTTTGGACAAATGAAACCAAGATCAACCTCTACCAGAATGATAGGGGGAAAAAAGTATGGCGAAGCTCATGATCCAAAGCATATCACATCTGTAAAACATGGCGGAGGCAGTATGATGGCTTGGGCATGCATGGCTGCCAGTGGCACTGAGTCCCTAGTGTTTATTGATGATGTGACACAGGAAAGAAACAGTCAGATGAATTTGGGGGTTTTCAGAGACATACTGTGTGCTAAAATCCAGTCAAATGCAGCCAAACTGGTTGGCGTATATATAATACAGATGGACAATGAACCAAAATATAAAGCCAAAGCTTATTAAAGCAAAGAAGTGGAACCTAATAGAGCATACATTTCCCTTGTTCAAGACTAAATTGCCAGCAAAGGGTTTTCAACCAAGTTTAGAAATTAACATTTTATTTACGATTATTTAATTTGTCCAATTACCTTTGAGCCCCTAAAATGAAGGGATTGAGATTAAAAAATACTTTAGTTCCTCACATTTTTATGCAATCATTTTGTTCAACCCACTGAATTAAAGCTGAAAGTCTGAACTTTAACTGAATTGTTTTGTTCAAAATCCATTGTGGTAATGTACAGAACAAAAATGTGAAAAATGTTGTCTCTGTCCAAATATATATATATATATATATATATATATATTATATATACATATATCGTTTCAGTATAAAGCTGTAGCCTGCTCTCACTACATTCATTGGAAGCTGTCTGGCACAAGGAAAGGTATAGAGTGGGCTCGGCATGCATGTTGGTAGGAGGAGGAGGATGATGAGGAAGAACCAGGTTCACAACAGGGTGGCACCCAAAGCAGCTCATGGGCATCACTGGTGCGTGGTTGGGTGGATACAGAGGACAGAGAAGATACACCTCCCCCAGAGGACAGCTTGTTGTTGCCTCGGGGCAGCTTGGCACACAAGAGCAGTGCCTGTGTAACAACCGCCGAGTTGCGAACATTCTAACCAGTGCTGATTACTGGGTGGCCACCCTGCTGGATCCCCATTACAAGGACAAAGTGCTGTCCTTAATTCCGTGAGACATTACAACAGCCAAAAACTGGTAGATAAGGATTTTGTTTAACTGGATGTTTGATTTTTAACCGCTGAAATAAAGTACCGTTGCACCGTCTACAGATTTTTTTGGGGCAGATTTACAATGCTGGAGATGTGGCACTCCAGCAAGTCGTGCACTCCTGATTAGCTTGTCTGCCCATAGGTAGATTTTAATTAGTTTCAGTATAAAGCTGTAGCCTGCTCTCACTACATTCATTGGTAAATCTGCCTGGCACAATGAAAGGTATAGAGTGGGCTCGGCATGCATGTTGGTACCTACATCCCTTGTAATGGAGGCAATTATGGCACCAAAAATGGTATAAAGCAGAGTGTATCCAGCATGCATGTGGATCAAACACTCCCTGAACTTTATGGTGGCCATTATGGTGCATAACAGGTAGTATTTAGTGTTAGGACCAGTCTAACAGAGATCGCCTTGACGTGCGGCAGACGGGTTCAGATGGCTTTGTACAAAATGCAGTGCTGCTGCATTATCTCTTTTTCTTCCTCTAGGTATTTGCCATGGCGGCGTGCACCTGCGCACTGGGAGGTGCTGACTAACCCCCTTTTTTTGCAGATATATATATATATATATATATATATATATAAATAAATCTCTCTCTCTAATATAAATATATATATATATATATATATATATATATATACAGTACAGACCAAAAATTTGGACACACCTTCTCATTCAAAGAGTTTTCTTTATTTTCATGACTATGAAAATTGTAGATTCACACTGAAGGCATCAAAACGATGAATTAACACAAGTGGAATTATATACATAACAAAAAAGTGTGAAACAACTGAAAATATGTCATATTCTAGGTTCTTCAAAGTAGCCACCTTTTGCTTTGATTACTGCTTTGCACACTCTTTGCATTCTCTTGATGAGCTTCAAGAGGTAGTCACCTAAAATGGTCTTCCAACAGTCTTGAAGGAGTTACCAGAGATGCTTAGCACTTGTTGGCCCTTTTGCCTTCACTCTGCGGTCCAGCTCACCCCAAACCATCTCGATTGGGTTCAGGTCCGGTGACTGTGGAGGCCAGGTCATCTGGCGCAGCACCCCATCACTCTCCTTCATGGTCAAATAGCCCTTACACAGCCTGGAGGTGTGTTTGGGGTCAGTGTCCTGTTGAAAAATAAATTATGGTCCAACTAAACGTAAACCAGATAGAATAGCATGCAGCTGCAAGATGTTGTGGTTGCCATGCTGGTTCAGTATGCCTTCAATTTTGAATAAATCCCCAACAGTGTCACCAGCAAAGCACCCCCACACCATCACACCTCCTCCTCCATGCTTCACGGTGGGAACCAGGCATGTAGAGTCTATCCGTTCACTTTTTCTGCGTCGCACAAAGACACGGTGGTTGGAACCAAAGATCTCAAATTTGGACTCATCAGACCAAAGCACAGATTTCCACTGGTCTAATGTCCATTCCTTGTGTTCTTAAGCCCAAACAAGTTTCTTCTGCTTGTTGCCTGTCCTTAGCAGTGGTCTCCTAGCAGATATTCTACCATGAAGGCCTGATTAACACAGTCTCCTCTTAACAGTTGTTTGTCTGCTGCTAGAACTCTGTGTGGCATTGACCTGGTCTCTAATCTGAGCTGCTGTTAACCTGCGATTTCTGAGGCTGGTGACTCGGATGAACTTATCCTCCGCAGCAGAGGTGACTCTTGGTCTTCCTTTCCTGGGGCGGTCCGCATGTGAGCCAGTTTCTTTGTAGCGCTTGATGGTTTTTGTGACTGCGCTTGGGGACACTTTCAAAGTTTTCCCAATTTTTAGGACTGACTGACCTTCATTTCCTAAAGGGAACCTGTCACCAGGATTTTGGGTATAGAGCTGAGGACATGGGTTGCTAGATGGCCACTAGCACATCCGCAATATCCAGTCCCCATAGCTTTGTGTGCTTTTATTGTGTATAAAAACCGATTTGATACATATGCAAATTACCCTGAAATGAGTCAGAGCCTGAAAATATGACTCTTCTCTGGTCACACAAGTAAGATATGACTCTTTTATGTTAATTTGCATATGTATCAAATCGTTTTTTTTACACAATAAAAGCACACAGAGCTATGGGGACTGGTTATTGCGGATGTGCTAGTGGCCATCTAGCAGCCCATGTCCTCAGTTCTATACCCAAAATCCAGGTGACAGGTTCCCTTTAAGGTAATGATGGCCACTCGTTATTCTTTACTTAGCTGTTTTTTTCTTGCCATAATATAAATTCTAACAGTCTATTCAGTAGGACTATCAGCTGTGTATCCACCTGACTTCTCCACAACGCAACTGATGGTCCCAACCCCATTTATAAGGCAAGAAATCCCACTTATTAAACCTGACAGGGCACACCTGTGAAGTAAAAACCATTTCAGGTGACTACCTCTTGAAGCTCATCAAGAGAATGCCAAGAGTGTGCAAAGCTGTAATCAAAGCAAAAGGTGGCTACTTTGAAGAACCTAGAATATGACATATTTTCAGTTCTTTCACACTTTTTTGTTATGTATATAATTCCACATGTGTTAATTCATAGTTTTGATGCCTTCAGTGTGAATCTACAATTTTCATAGTCATGAAAATATAGAAAACTCTTTGAATGAGAATGTGTGTCCAAACTTTTGGTCTGTACTGTGTATATATATATATATATATATATATATATATATATATATATACATATACATATATATATATATATATATATATATATATATATATAAATTTCAGTGAGTGTCAGTTTAGAATTTTTGCAACCACTGAGCACCAATTAGTAGTGTCCTATACTGATTTTGTTTGCTCAGTTTGCACTGCAAGTTTTGTTTTTTTGCAGAAAATACTTTTTTGTTACAATTTTTTTTCTCCTTTTTTTTCCTGAAATTTAATTTCAAATTTATTACAAGCCCCTTCACGTGTGAAAACACAACATACACACCCCTCACAATAAATAAAGGTTTACACATTTCACACCTCACACCCCAATAAAATAAAAATGGCCCGTCCATCCCAATGAGTATACTCAGCTGAGAGCCATAAGCCCTCCTTGCCTCTGATACTGAGTCTGCCAGTGAGGGAGAAGAGGACGCCACTTTCCTCTACTCCTCTACCACCTCATCATCACCATCATTCACTATTCGCTGATGAGGGATCCTCTAAATGGCACCCCAGGGTAGCAGCAGAGGCAGCCCCCCAGAGTAAACCTTTATGGACCCCACTCCCTGATCATTATCAGCCACAAAATCTCTGAAGATTTTGTAAATGTATTGGTGGCCCAAACCAATTTATACGCCCAACAATTAATTGATCAGAACCCTACATTGCCATACGCTAGACTTCTAGGTTGGACCCCAGTAAGTGCAGCAGAGATGATGAAGTTTTGAGGACTCAAACGCATATGGGCGTTGTAAAAAAATACAAAAACATTTGACAATATTGGAGTTCGGACATTTTCTACCAGACTCCAATTTACAGTAACACCATGACCTGAAAGCGATTTGAGTCAATTCATAAATTCCAACACTACAACGACAATACACAGTGCCCACCTCAAAACAACCCAACATTTGACCATTTGTTCAAGGTTAGGCCTGTCATTGACCACTTTAAAGGGAACCTGTCATCAACTTTATGCTGACCTCACTGTGGGCAGCATAAAATAGTGACAGAAATGCTGATTTCAGCGGTGTGTCACTCATGAGCTAAAAGTAAGTGGTTGCTGAGAACCAGCATCATAATCATTGCAGTACATGCCTTGAAAAAGAATCAAATCTACCTCAGAAGAGTCATGGTTATTCATAATCTCTTGCACTCCCTAGAGAGAAAGGTGGAAAACTAGGTAGAAGACTCAGTCATAGGCAGATGGGCAGGGAGGGCAAGAATTCATGAATAACCATAAATGTTCTCAGGTGGCCGTGACTCTTTTCCAGGCCCAGTCTGCAATCATTGTGATGTTGGTTCTCGGCAACCACTTACTTTTAACTTTTAAATGAGAGACCACTGAAATCAACTCACCTGTCTCTGCTTTAGTCTGCTCAAGTTGATGACAGGTTCGCTTTAACACCAAGTTTGCTGAGGTGTTCAACCATGATAAAAATGTCTGTGTAGATGAGTCCCTATTACTTTTCAAAGGGAGGATTAGATTCTGCCAGTACCTGCCTAGCAAACGGGCAATGTATGGGATAAAGATATACAAACTTTGTGAGTAGCTCCAGGTACACCCACAAGTTCCGCATTTACGAAGGGAAAAATTTCAGGATAGAACCTTCAGAATGCCCCCCATTATAGGAATTAGTGGGAAGATTGTGTGGGACTTACTGCATCCACTGCTGGATAAGGATTACCACCTCTATGTGGATAACTATTATGCCAGCATACCCCTATTCATCTCCCTAACTGCCAGTGGGTACTGTGGCTTGCGGCACAGTGCGCAAAAATCAAAGAGGCCTCTCTGGATCCCTGGTAAGGCAACCACTGAGAATGGGTGAAAGTAGGGCTCTCCTCCATGAGAACATGCTGGTGGTTAAGTACAAGGTCATAAGGGACGTCCTTGTACTGACCACCATTCACACTAACACCAGCTCCCCTTCTCCTGTACAAGGTACCACAACTACTATCCCCAAACCAATTTGTATCATGGACTACAACAGGCACATGGGAGGGGTGGATCTTTCAGATCAACTTCTGAAGCCCTACAGGGACACACGAAAAATTAAAGTGTGGTACAAAAAGCTGGCCATACACATTGTACAGATGTGCAATGTGTATGTGCTATTTCAATCTGCAGGTTACACAGTAACTTTCCTTCAGTTCCAAGAGGTGGTTATCAAGGCCCTAATTTTTCAATCCCAGGCCGGGGGGGTCACTAGTACTTCAGGAAGTCATGGTGCCCATGTTGTACCAGGGCAACATTTTCCAGGTCAAGTCCCCCAGACAGCAGGGAAGGACCCAAAAAAGATGTGTGTTCCAAAAGGGGGATAAGGAAATACACCATTTACCACTAAATAATCTGCCCTGAAAAACCTGGCCTCTGCATGCAGGAGTGTTTTAAGATCTACCACTAAGCCATGAAGTATTAATTTAATTTCATCCAAAATGTACCCTGTAGTTTTACCACCTTATATAACTGATTTAGTCTGCATAGCTTACAGATCCACTTTTCACCAACCACTACATATTCATTTCTGTGAAACACCTGTTAGGTAAAAAGTACCCTTTCCAGCACTTAAAATGTCCGTACAGGGGTGCTCTTTCCAAAATGTGGTCACTTCTTGGGGTTTTTAATTCCTGTGGATCTTTTTCAGAGTTCAGGTCAGCAAAATCCATATTTTTCTGTTTGAGTCTAGAGCCCTGCTTTGCGCCCATACATAATTTCTTTTTAGCACATATGGGGTGTTGCCGTATTTGGGGGGAAATGGGGAACAAAATTTGGGGTGCATTTTGTCCTGTTACCCTTTGGGAAAGTGAAAAATGTGGGTGTAAAGCAATTTTTTTGTGAAATTTTTCATTTTCACTGCCAAGTGTTTCCTAATTCTAGGAAACACCTTTGAGGTCAAAGTGCTCCCTACACCTTGAAAGATTCCTTGAGGGGAGTAGTTTCAAAAATTGGGTCACCTTTTCGGGGTTTCCACTGTAGGGCCACTTTAGGGTGTCTTCATATGCGACATAGCTCCCAATTACCATTACAGCTAAATCTGCTCTCCTAAAGCCATATGGTGCTCCTTCCACACTGAAGCCTGCTGTGCACCCATACTTCATTTTTGGGACATATGGGGTGTTTCTGTAAACTCCAGATTCAGGGTAATAGATTTTGAGTTTTGTTTGGCTGTAAATAGATTTAATAGATTAAAATTTTAAATCTGCAAAAAAAAGTGAAATTTTGAAATTTCACTCCCATTTTCCTTTAATTCTCGTGTGACACCTAAAGGGTTAACATAGTTTTTAAAATCAGTTTTGAATAGCTTGAGTGATGTAGTTTCTAAAATGGGGTGAATTATGGGTGGTTTCCACAAAGTGACTTCATAACTGAACTGGTCTTTAAAAAAATAGTGTTTTGGAAATTTTCCCAAAAAAAAATTACGGTTTCCTTCCAAACTTATAAGCCTTCTAACATCCCGTAAAACTAAAAATGTATTTTTTTTTGTACATTTTGTATTTTTTTATTACAAAAATGAAATATTTTGACTCAAATTTATCACTGTCATGATGTACAATATGTGATGAGAAAACAATCTCAGAATGTCCTGGATAAGTAAAAACTTTTTAAAGTTATCACCACATAAAGTGACATGTCAGATTTGCTAAAAATGGCCTGGTCCTTAAGGTGAAAAATGGAAGGGTCCTGAAGGGGTTAACCGTGGCCTAATATTGACGCTATGGAACTAAACAAAAGCCATTTGCCATTATAAATTTGCACAGTGCAAAATATTTAAGTGGCCTAATACTAATTCTTTGTAATGCAAGAGCTTACAGAATTCATTCGCCATAATACATTTGCCTCTACTGCTCATTTAAACAGGGGAAAATATTTACCTGTGGCCTAATACTGACACTCTGTCACGCAACGGCTGACAGAAGCATTTTGCTATAATAAATTTGGCTCGACTGCTCATTTGACCAGGCCAAAATATTACACCGTCCTGGAATACAGACACAACGTAACTGTTTCACTAACATATCTCTGAATGTGGGTGCAGAAGAACATGCTGCACACAACGATATGTTACACCTGTTACATATTGTATAATTAAGCACATTGGGGGAGATTTATCAAAACTGGTGAAAAGGAAAACTGTCTTAGTCACCTATAGCTAAACCAGTTTTCAGCAAAACTGTCCCTTGCGCATGAGCACTTGCCACATCTCTCCCTATGCTCAGCTCACAGTGAAATGGCAGAGACCACGCAGGTTTAGGCTTTTATAAGGCTTTTATAGGGCTGTGACATCACGGGGGATGCATTATGGGCGATATTGCATTCCCGAGCTTCTTACTTTCACTTTGTGCAGCCACCATTTTAGGAAAAACTCATTTGTTACCACGAAGCATGAGGAAATTTGCATTTGTGGCAAATTTTTCCTAAACTTCGGATCGAATTACACTTTGGATGCTTTGATTTGCTTAACACTAGTGTTGACCCAAGGCAGTCATGCCAACATTAGCACCCTGGCAGCTCCTCACCTTCTGCCCACATATCCTGCACACTGCCATGCTAATGTCCCCCAGCAACTTGCTGAAATATTCCTACACTGCTGAGTATGACATTTTCACTGCACACTGCATGATGCCTGCCTGTCTGCCACTGCTGTTATGAACCCGTGCACTGGAAGTGTTCCTCACAGGTAGTCTCCTGAGTAGCAGATGGTGTACCCCTTCCATGTTTGGCAGCAGAACTTTCACTGCTTCCAACCTGCTTTCTCATGGGCACGCTTTCACCCTGCTGTCTCACGGGCATGCTTTCACCCTTGCGCCCTGATGATGACAATAATCCCTCTTTACCTGGCTCCCACATGCAATTGACTACATCTACATTGGTTTGTTCCTCACTATTGTCCCCCTCACCTTTCTCTTGTGCACGTCCATGACCTCTTGCAACATGTACACCCACCTTATCATCATCAGTAGTTGCAGGCATTGAGGAGTCCACAGTGGACCTCTCCTCCAAGTCTGGCCTGGCCTGTAACTACTGACTGTCCTCAAAAAGCTCATCCTCGCTGAAAAGTGGAGCAGAGCTAGCAGCAAACATTGTTGGCTAGAAGAAGGAACAGCAAAAGCAAGAGGCAGGTTCTGGACAGGTGAGGGAACAGAGGCAGTTCCTTGGCCATGCCAACTAAGCATGGTGTCAGAGGAGCCCACCGATTCCTGGCTGTGTGTATCTGTTAACACCTGAGATGATGCTGAAAAGCAATTCAACCACGGGGGCCATTGTCACTAAATATGACTGACCCTCGTGACACTTACTACGACCTGAAGAAATCCCAATAGGAGGCATTTGCCCCATCGTGTGATATGGATGGGACAAGGCCGTTTACTTGAAGGGACGGTATGTTTGAGATATGGTGTCCTCAGAGGGGTGTATGGCTGAAGGAACACGGCGATCACTCTGGAGGAACCATATCGAATAATGAGTGAACATGGAGATTCTCAAACTCATTTTGTTGAGAAATTACCCCAGGTGGAATGTTGGAGGTATTTTGAGCCAAGGAGGAGGGACTCGCACCCACTGGGATATGTCCGGGAACCGATGGAATAGTGACAGAGGGAGAGGTCAGGTGACGCGTTCGTCACATGGGTTGACCGCGTCTCCGTGACGATAACCACGTCACTGATAAGGAACAAGGTGGATGCACCACAATGACGTGGAACAAAATCTGCTTCCACGCCATTGACAACTGGTGACGTCAGCTGAAGAATTTTTTTCCATTGGCTGATGATTGAAGGGGACGCATGCGCATTGTAAACTCTGGGACGCCGAATAAAATTTGTTCTAAGAAGAACTTGGGGAGAGGGAATTAGACCCCGTGGACATTATCCCTGTAGGAGAGGTAAGGGAATATATGGTATATTGCACTAGAAAGTTGTTTGTTAATGACTATATATATGGTGATGTATCACTACTATGCACTAATGATAATGAATGGATTTACCTGGGGAAGGGCTTACCCAATTTATTAGGCACTATATAAGACACATGTTTTGTATTCATTGTATTGCTTGAAAGAGACCGGTAACGGTCGAAACGTCGCATTCTCTTGCTGTTTTTTATGGAATAAATCCACACTATATTTGCTACAATCGACGAGTGCTGCAGATTTTTTGTATTGCTATTGATGGTGGATCAACAGCCAGGATCCCGATCAAGGTATTGTGTATGGTCTTTCCAATTGGTTCATTTTGGATATAGTAGTGCTGCCGGACTTCTCTATATATTAACCCTTCAGATGAACACTGTAAAAAAAAAAAAAAAAAAAAAAAAAAAAAACTGTGCTAAATAAACCAGCAAGCGATTAAAAAGGCGTATGCCTACCAAAATAGTATCAATCTAACTATCACCTCATCCCGCAAAAAATGAGCCCCTACCTAAGACAATTGCCCAAAAAAATAAAAATAAACTATGGCTCAGAATACGTAATAACCTGCTTGATAAAAATTTCACATGACCTAACCCCTCAGGTGAACACTGTAAAAAAAAAAAAAAACGCACCCCAAAATAATGACAATCAAACCGTCATCTCATCCTGCAAAAACTATGCCTCTCAGACTATGGAGATGCTAAAACATAATTTTTTTTTGTTTCAAAAATGAAATCATTGTGTAAAACTTACATAAATAAATAAAAAAGTATACATATTAGATATCGCCACGTCCATGACAACCTGGTCTATAAAAATACCACATGATCTAATCTGTCAGATGAATGTTGTAAATAACAAAAAATTAAAACGGTGCCAAAACGGCTATTTTTTGTTACCTTGCTTTACAAAAAGTGTCATATAGAGCAACCAAAAATCCCCAAACTAGTACCAACAATACTATCCCATAGTTTCTAAAATGGGGTCACTTTTTTGGAGTTTCTATTCTAGGGGTGCATCAGGAGGGCTTCAAATGGGACATGGTGTCAAAAAACCAGTCCAGCAAAATCTGCCTTCCAAAAACCGTATGGCATTCCTTTCCTTATGTGCCCTGCCGTGGGCCCGTACTGAAGTTTACGACCACATATCGGGTGTTTCTGTAAACTACAGAATCAGGGCCATAAATATTGAGTTTTGTTTGGCTGTTAACTCTTGCTTTGTAACTGGAAAAAAAAATATTAAAATGGAAAATCTGCCAAAAAAGTGAAATTTTGAAATTGTATCTCTATTTTCCATTAATTCTTGTGGAACACCTAAAGGGTAAACAAAGTTTGTTAAATCAGTTTGGAATACTTTGAGGGGTGTAGTTTCTATAATGGGGTCATTTTTGGGTGGTTTCTATTATGTAAGCCTCACAAAGTGACTTCAGACCTGAGCTGGTCCTTAAAAAGTAGTTTTTTGAAAATTTCTTAGAAATTTCAAGATTTGCTTCTAAATTTCTAAGCCTTGTAACTTCCCCCAAAAAAAAAATGTTATTCTCAAAATGATCCTAACATGAAGTAGCCATATGGGGAATGTAAAGTAATAACTATTTTTGCAGGTATTACTATGTATTATTAGAAGTAGAGGAATTGAAACTTGGAAATTTGGACATTTTTCAAAATTTCTGGCAACTTTGGTATTTTTTTATAAATAAAAAAGATTTTTTTTTTTACTCCATTTTACCAGTGTCATTAAGTACAATATGTTACAAAAATAACGTGACACATGTCAGATTTGCAAAAAATGGCCTGGTCCTTAAGTTGAAAATTAGCCCGATCCCTAAGGGGTTAAGGACCAATCCAGTTATGAAGTCACTGTTGGGTTTACATAGTAGAAACCACCCATAAATGACCCCATTTTAGAAACTACACTGATTTTACAAACTTTCTTAACCCTTTAGGTGTTCCACAAGAACTTAAGGAAAATGTAAGTGAAATTTCAGAATTTCACTTTTTGGGCATTTTTTTAATTTTAAGCCATTTTTCACAACAAGGGTTACAGGCCAAACAAAACACAATATTTATTACCCTGATTCAGTAGTTTTACAGAAACACCCCATTTGTGATTGTAAACTGCTGTATGAGCACACGGCAGGGCGTAGAAGAGAAGGAGCAATGTATGTTTTTTAGAGGGCAGATAGCACTGGGAAAATTTTAAGCTGCCATGACACATTTGAACGCCTGATATACCCCTAGAGTAGAACATCCAAAAAAGTGACCCCATTTTCTAAACTACGAGATAAGGTGGCAGTTGTGTTGCTACTATTTTGGGTACATATGATTTTAAATTGCTCTATATTATGCTTTTTGTGAGGTTTTGTGAGCATTTTTCAGAAAAAATATCATGTTTTTATGTCTCCATTTTCTGAAAGCCATATTTTTTTTTTCTATGCCACTTTTTTATTACCATCTTGTGTAGGGGCTCAATTTTTGCAGGAAGAGTTGACGTTTTTATTGGTACAATTTTTGGGTACATATAAATTTTTGATCATTCAATATTACACTTTTTGTGGTAAGGTCCCATATTTTTTTTCTTTTAGCACAGAGGTTTTATTTCAGTTTTTTTTACACCATTCACCTTAGTGGGAGATCATGTGATATTTTTATAGAGCAAGTCATTACGGATGCAGCGATACCTAATATGTCTATTTTTCTTAATTTATTTTTGTTTTACACAATAAAAGCATTTTTGAAAAAAGAAAAATCCTGTTTTATTGTCTACGTATTCTGAAAGCCATACTGTATTTAGTTTCTTTTTTAATTTTCGGTGATTGTCTTATGTAGGGGCTCAATTTTTGCAGGGACAAGTTGATGGTTTGATTGGTACTATGTTTGAGTACATATGACTATTTTATCACTCGGTATTACACTTTTTGTGATATAAGGTGACAAAAAATTGTTGTTTTAGCAGTTTTATTTTTATGGCATTCAGGTGACAGGGTAGATCATGTAATTTTTTTTTATAGATCAGGTTGTTACGAATATGGCGATACCTAATATGTCTTTTTTTTTATACTTATATTTAAAAAAAATGTTTTTGTGTCTCCATATTCTGGAAGCCATGTTTTTATTTATTTTTTGGGCAATTGTCTTATGTAGGGGCTCATTATTTTGTGAAATGAGATGTCAGTTGGATTGGTACAATTTTGGGGTACATATGACTATTTGATCCCTTGGTATTACACTTTTTGTGATGTAAGGTGACAAAAAATAGTTTTAGCACAGTTTTTCTTAAAAATTTTTATGTGTTCAGGTGACGGGGTAAATCATGTGATATTTTTATAGAGCCTGTCGTTATGGATTCTTTTACAATTTTATATGTGTTTTACTATAGAAAAGGGGCTTTTTTTTACTTGAAACTTTATTTTTTTTATCATAAAAACACTATTTTTTTCATTTTCTTTTTTACTTTTCATTTTTGTCCCACTCTGGGACTTCAACTTCTGGGGGTCTGATCCCCTCTGCATTACAATATATCTGTATTGTAATGCATTTTCTGTCAGCCTTTACACTGACAGCCCGCCTGTCAAACCCAGCCTAAAGGGTTGGATCTCACAGGCTTCCATAGAGGGCAAGCTGAAAGGTTCCAGGCTGCCTTCTCAGCCATAGGGTCCCCATCACTGCAGTGCAGGACCCCAATGGGGATGTGGAGGGAACTGTACCCTTCGCAAATCCACCTGCATGCCGCGGTCAGCTTTGACTGCATTATACAAGGGGTTAATCGGCTGGCATCAGTGTTTTCTTCATTGCCGGCGTGTGCAGCAGGGGACAGGCTGTCAGTGACTGCTGGGTCCATGCTGATTGGGTGGGCGCATCTCCTGCACCGACCCGATCATGAAGCTATAGTTGTATGGCGCTGGTCCTCAAGTCCCAGATCCCAGCGCCGTACATGTATGGTGGGGTCCTCTATGGGGCTCACAATCTAAGTTCCATATCAGTATGTCTTTTGGAGTGTGGGAGAAAACCAGAGTACCTGGAGGAAACCCACGCAAGCACGGGAAGAACAAACAAACTCCATGCAGGTGTTGTCCTTAGTCGGATTCAAACCCAGGACCCCAGATTTACAAGGCACTATTGTTAACCACTGAATAAGAGATTAACTTCAAATGTGTCAGCAGTTCAACAGGCTACAGGTATCGCTATATTTTAGGCAACCGTTTAATACTGAGGCACAGTAATTATATATATATAAATTAAAAGATTAACTATGATTGTGGCAGCAGGTTAAGAAGATGCCAGCCCCCAGTGCCTCTCCATCAGCCCCCAGTGCCTCTCACCAGCCCCCAGTGCCTCTCCATCATCCCCCAGTGCCTCTCTATCAGCCCCCAGTGCCTCTCTATCAGCCCCCAGTGCCTCTCCATCGGCACCCAGTGCCTCTCACTGGCCCCCAGTGCCTCTCCATCAGCCCCCAGTGCCTCTCCATCAGCTCCCAGTGCCTCTCAACAGCGGCCCCCAGTCAGTGCCTGTCCATCAGCCCCCAGTCAGTGCATCTCTATCAGTCCCCAGTGCCTCTCACCAGCCCCCAGTACCCTCTCTATAAGCCCCCAGTACCCTCTCCATCAGCCCCCAGTACCTCTCCATCAGCTCCCAGTGCCTTTCACCAGTGGCCCCCAGTGCCTCTCCATCAGTCCCCAGGCACCCCAGTCAGTGCCTCTCCATCAGCCCCCGGTCAATGCATCTCCATCAATCCCCAGTGCCTCTCACCAGCCTCCAGTACCCTCTGCAGCCCCCAATGCCTCTCCATAAGCCACCAGTGCACCCTCCCCGGTATTAAAATCATTGGTGGGCACTGTGCCCCTCCTCCCCGGTATTAAAATCATTGGTGGGCAGTGCACCCTCCCCCCGGTATTAAAATAATTAGTGGGCAGCGTGCCCTCCCCAGTATTAAAATCATTGGTGGTGGCAGCAGTTCTGATCGGTTACCATGGCAGCCAGGATGCTACTGAAGTCCTGTCTGCCATGGTCAGTTAGTCAGCAGCATTATACTTACATGCACTGTGACCGCCAGGCGCTCCTTCTTCTTGTAACTCACAAGTCTGTGCGGCGCATTGCTTATGCTTATAGCAATGCGCCGCATAGACCTGTGAGTTACAAGAAGAAGGGGCAACCGGGCGGCCACAGCGCATGTAAGTATATTGCTGCAGAGTAACTGGCCATGGCAGACAGGACTTTCGTAGCATCCTGGCTGCCATGGTAACCGATCTGAGCCCCAGCATTACACTGCTGGGACTCCGATCGGAACTGCCGCTGCCACTAATACTGGGGGGCGCACTGCCCACCAATGTTTTTAACACTGGGAAGGGCGGGGGGAGGGCGCACTGCCCACCAATGATTTTAATACCAGGGATGGGGGGAGGGTGCACTGCCCACCAATGATGCAGCATCCCCATCACCATGGGAACGCCTCAGATTTAGAATATACCATCAGATCGGAGTTTTCTCCAATCGGATGGTATATTTTAACTTCAAGCGTTACCTACAGAGGACCAGGAAGCGGTGAGTAAAAAGCCTTCACCACTTCCTGGTCCTTTTGCCCGGCGTTAAAGACAGGCGGCCCTGAAAGGGAACGGGGTTCCTGCTATGAACTCGAGCCCTGCACATACCATGCCTAGCCCACGTGTTCACCCTAGTGGTTCAGCGGTTTCTCAAAACCTATCCTAATTTGCCTGAGCTACTGGTGAAGGTGTGTCACATGTGTGCTTATTCCCACAAGTCATCAGCAGCTTTCGCTGGTCTGGCAACGCTGCAGAAGCGCTTGCTATTGCCAGCTCACTGATTGTTGTGCGACGTGAGCACGTTCTGGAACTCCACGTTCCACATGTTGGCCAGGCTTTGTGAGCAGCAGTAGTGGAATACCAGCTGCAGCATGGTCGTTGCCTTTCCAGTCAGCTTTCGCTCTTTACAAGCGACAAGTGAACTTTGATGTCTGACCTCTGTGAGGTTTTATGCAACTTTGAGGAATCAGCACAGATGGTGAGCGGTGATAACGCTATTATCAGTGTAACCATCCCACTTCTATGTCTACTCAAATGCTTGCTGATCATAATTAAGGCAGATGCTTTGCATGTGGAAGAGGTGGAAATGGGGGAATAAAGTACACAGGGTGATAGCCAGACCACCCTCAGTTTGTCTTCTCAGCGCGAATTGGATGATGAGGAGGAGGAGGAGGAGGAAGAGCAGGAAATAGTTGCCTCCACTACAGAGGGTAGTACCCATGAACGTTTTATTCGATCTGTTCAGCATGGATGTGTAGAAGAGGAGGAATAGGATGAGGAGATTGACAGTCATACTTCTGATGAGGACAGCGAAGTCTTGTCTGTTGGGACTCTGGCACACATGGCTGACTTTATGTTAGGCTGCCTTTCCTGTGACACTTGCATTGTATGCATTTTGGCCAACACCGATTGCTGTTTGTTCACCCTTCTCGACCCCCGCTACAAAGAGAACTTCTCATCTCTTATTCCTTTGGTGGAGAGGACGAGCAATATGGTGCAATACAAGAAGGTCCTTTGTGGAAAAGTTGCTCCAAACATTTCCAGCTGACAAAGCTGGCTGCAGAGTAGTTCCTTGGCCAACCGAGGAGGGGAGACGAGCAGAGCACACAGCAGTTCCAAAAGAGGCAGGGCAACACTCTCCAACACTCTCTCTCTTTATGATACCCCGGCAGCACCCTCAACCTCATTCCTGGCCTAGTTTCACAAGGAGGGAAACATTTTGGAAGATGGTGAAGGAGTTTGTAGCAGACCGTGTCATCGTCCTCAGTGATCCCTGTGTGCCTTACAACTATTGTGTGTCCAAGCTGGACACATGGCAGGAACTTGGGCTCTTCGCCTTGGAGGTGCTGGCCTGCCCCGCCGCCAGCGTTTTGTCAGAGCGTGTATTTAGTGCTGCTGGGGGCATAATAACTGATAAGCGCATCTGCCTGTCAACTGAAAATGCTGACAGTAAAGTAAATGAATTGTTGGAGGGCACTCAATTACCTGGAAACATCATTGTAGGGTGTCAATAATCTAATTTAATACACATATAAATGCTCACATAAAACCATACATACATAAAAAAGTGCAGATTGCACCCAATAAACCCTAAAACAATGTATTGCACAAAGACACAGATAACCGCAAATCCAGACTATGAACCCGATCCCGATATGGGCAGTCCGAGTCCAGCTGCAGTGTTTTATCAAGATGTGCGATACTAATTGTCCGAATATAGGACCGCACTCAATCGACGTATGCGGCGTATAAACGTAATGTAGATCACATATGTTGGTATATCAACATAGCCCTGTGGGGCAAAGTACGTTACCCCTTTGTGTCACTGGAGGGAGAATGATGTATATCCTTAGTCAGCCACTTAGACTCACATCGGCATCCTGTGTGATCTCAAGGTCTCTAACGCGGCGTCCCACGTGACCTGGCTGTGCCCCACGTGGCTTCTTGGAAAGCTGGTGAGTAAGTTTGGTCCTAGAGTCCGGACTGTGTGCTTTTACTCGCACATAGATTCACTCAGCTTAAAATGCTGACCGGGTGACTCTTATAAAAATGAACAAGGTCTGCATTGCCGATGACTTCTCAAGTCCACCAGAGGAAAGCGACTGAACATAAAGGCACTCTAAATGTGGCTTTTATGGTGTATTGAATACACTGTATTCCCATGCATCCCTTCCACCACTAAAAAGGGTATATGGCTCAATCTCCCTTTTCTCGTCCTCCTCCTCCATTATATCAACATGCTTATTAGGTTTCCCTCGCTCCTAATGTTTTAGAGGGTCAGCTCAGCAGTGGGCCCTCACCTATAATGTTTTAGAGGGTCACCAGCAGGCCCTCACCCATAATGTTTTTGAGGGTCACCAGCAGGCCCTCGCCCCTAATGTTTTAGAGAGTCACCAGCAGGCCATCAATTATAATTTTTTAAGGGTGTGTATGATGCCCTCCTTTATGTGTAATTAAGGGTGTATTGGAGTGTCGTTCCTTGCAATTTTTGGCAGCATTTTCCTTTAGTGCATAGGCTTTATGAATGTAGGAGTCCTACTACCTGAACTATTGTACCACAATATGAATGAGGCCCTACTTTATGTGACATAAAGGTTGCATTGGAGTGCCTCTTCCTTGTAATTTATGGCAGCACTTGCACTTTATATACAAGTAAATATACAGGAAAGAATCTTTCCTAACAATTTTTACTCTAAAATCGATTTTATCTTTGGTTTGATGAGTATTATTGTCATTCTGTAAAAGTGGCATACTACTCCGACAACATCATTCCCAGCATCTACCTGGGAGTCCAAGATGCATCCAGACATCCTCCCCATGCTGTTCCTGAACCATTTGAGTGGGGTTTCCATCAATTTCTAACCCTTTACTATGAACCGGACACCCTCCTGGTTTAATGTTCGGGTTATTCCACAGACTTCCATTGTGCTCGGGTGCCCGGTAGAGCACCCGAGCATCCCCAGGTGTTCTACTGGAGAACCTGAGCGCCTTGGTGCTCAACCAACACTATTACTGATATAAGATACTAAAGATACTAAGATATAAGCCACTAAAGGCTTTTCAATATAGCACTTGCAGCCCAATAACAACAAATAGCTTTCCATGCACTTGTAAATCGCTTTCATATCAATGTCCCTAGCGCTTTCTGACGTCTCTCCCTGCCCTAAAATGCTATGAAATTATTCCTTCCTATCCTTTCCCTGCACTTATAAATCATTTTTATTCCACAATGAGGTTTTTCGAATTGCTGTTCCTAGCACCTTCAAAAGTCTGTCTCTGCACTCTGAACGCTGGAAAATGGCAAAATCTAAAATGGCTTCCGTATTTATCGGGCTGTGACACCACAGGGCTGGTTGGCTGCTGATGCGGCTGCATGCAGGCATGTCAATCTGGGTGATCCCGCCTTCCCAGAGTTCCTTGCCTCATGTCCTCAGTCCTCACACGTGTAGCCGCCGTTTTAGGAAAATTGCGATTCGTTACCACAAAGCGTGAGGAAATTTTTGTTTATTATGGGTGCTGTAAAGTATCTGTTTCTTGCTTCTCTGAATGCTTGCATCATGATTTGTTTGTGCACTCTGCATTTTTTTTTATCTATACAAGGCCCCTAATTCAAGGTAAGCTACACATGTATACTGTGTTTCCTTTATTTGTTACCTCTCTATGTGCCAGCAGGCCACATGTGAATTCAGGGACAGCAGACTACAGCTATATATACTGCACTAATAAAAATCACCCTGGAGGATGGGTTAGTAAGACGTGTACAACCAAAATGGAGACAGCCACACCTCGAAATGCATACTAAAAAACAAAAGACCAAATTAGCATATCCTGCAAAATGAAGTAGGTAAATGCATGTACATGTTGCCATGGTTAAAAATATATAAGTAAAAGCAAAAGCAAACACAATGTAACAGCATTCTGCAAACATAGAATATATGAACCAATGCTATACTCACTATATAAGCTACACATTAAATAACATTACAGAGGTTATCTGGGTTCACAGTCTTTATCATTTACTTTATCAATCACCTGTCCTCACAGCTGTAAGGTTTCTGGCCTTTTTTCCTTTCAGTTTTACAACATGTAATTGGTGGTAAAAATTACATTTGGGTTTTATCTTGAGGGTCAATTCAAATATAGTTATACCAAATTTATGTAGTTTTACAGCTTTTAAAAATGTAAAATATTTTCTAAAAAATAAAAGGAGAAATATGAGGTCTGAGAGCAGAATGTGCTGTAGTTTTTATTGGTATCATTTTGAGGAACATGTAACACTTTCATCATTTTTTTTTTATTTTGTTGGGGGGGGGGGGGGAGTGGAAAGCTAGCCAAAAAAAGACAATTGGGCATGCACAATAGAGGACATTAACAGAGCCTATGTGGGAACTAATGAGACCTCTGGATGAAGTTCCCTGCCTGAGAGAACATCAATGAAGCTGCAAGAGGCAGGGGCGGTTAGGGAAACTTTTAGATGAAGTGCATAAGAAAATATAAGAACTAGTATTCTCTTGTCACTGGACCATTAATTTTACATTATGTGCTTAAAGGGAACCTGTCATGTGGATATTTGATTATAATCTAACTAAGTATGTACAATCATTAACTACTAAAAAGTACCTTAGATGTATTCACTTACTGGTGTGACAGATGGTTACCTCATAATATACACACAAAGATGCCGCATGCCGCATGCTAATGACTCTAATGAGCTGATTCGAGTCCAGCGTGAGGTCATTGAGTCAGGCGTATATTTAATACACAGCTATAGCCACTCCCCTGCCCACCTGCTGCTGATTCATATGGAAAATAACTGTCATTCAGCAGCAGGTGGGCGGGGAGAGTCAGGAGCTCATGAATATTCATAACTCATCGTTATCAGCTGGAGCTTTTCAATACAAGATGTTGACAGATTGACTGGGTCAATTAAAGAAAGTGACCCAGCTTTTTGCTAAAAGAATCAATCACTTATTTATGTTGCCCTTCGTTAAGACACCAGTAAAATGGTGACAGGTTCCCTTTAATGGCACTATGTACTTCTGTGACATCAGCTGGATTGAGCTGCTATACTAACATCACAAACTTATACAATGGCAGGGTCCAAAAGCAATCAGGTTCCTATCTATATAAACCTCATACTCCACGTGTCAGTAGAGATTACTAGTAACAGTGATCTAACGGACAGTTACCACATAATTTGCAAAAACACACTCCTCACTTGCCTTCAGTTTTGAAACAGTTTTGAAAATGTTCTACGTTTGCCAAACACTCCACAAAGCTGGACCTTATGTAATCTGTCTAGGTATCACAAAATAAAAAGGAAAAATACTAGACTATGAAGAGTGTAATTTTCATCACTATTATTAGATAAGTACAATGAGTTAATCAATTAATAGGGCAAAAAAGTAAGTGTTTGAGTGGTAGGACAACACATATTTTAGGCATATATTTTATGATAATACACTGTATTTATTACAATATGGTCTAGCATAAATTACTTACAAGATAACATGACAAGGAAATGCCTTTATAAAAAAGGAGAATTTTTTTTTTTTATATTGTATAAGACACACAATTGTTAAGTGTTAAGAAACAGAAATGCAATTTATAAGACCAGAGTTAAATATCAAATGCATTAGGCAATGACCTTTCACTAAGCAGAAATCAATAAGTTGCTGTTCAAGTTTTTATTCAGAATAATTTGAGTTATGGTCAACCTTTGCAGGAATAAGTTTGTGGCATTTGGTTTTAACAGAGCTGAAATGGCACTCTTGATTATGAAGTTAAGTGACATGTTCCTCCTGTAATCAAGATGGTTAAACATGAGGTTACGAGGCACTTGTATCTAATATTATGCTTCCACTTACGTGACTACAAACTATGAGGATTTATTTATTTAATACAAGACAGAACTTTCATCACTAGAAAACTTAGCTTTCAGGTGAGCAGAAATAGTAAAATAGTTCAAAACATATTTGTTATATAAGCAGATGAGCTACTGTAGCAAGATTTACTAAGCAAAGTACAGTACACTAACATAGAGTCAATTGTGACCAGAAGGCACCCTCCAAATGTATCATGTGTTTAGACTTATTTCAATAGTTATGTAAAGTGTCTGCGAGATAAAAAAAGAGAGTATTATATTTTCACTTACTTGGAAATGCCTGCACCCCCAACATTATTGTCAAGGATATTGTTAGGGTTTTAATATATCTTGGACTTACCCTTGGACAAGGAACCAAACAAGTCTCTTGTAATAACTACAATATCGCTAGCATACAGTATTTTTTATTGGACCAACTAACCAGTTTTACTTTGTGCTAGTCCTAAGGGCATTATCCTTGCTATCCCCTGGTTTTCACTCTTCAAACCCTATGTAGGCATTTGGCTATCACTGCATGGGAGTCAAGAGGCTGTTACCTTTTGGAATAGTTCTTTGGTACTTGGCAGCTGAACCACAAAGGTCAGAGACATCAGTGCGAAACACTGAAGGAACAGGCAATGCTCATAGACAGGAAACAAGCCTAAGTCAGGGCAGGCGGAGTTTGAGCATATACATGAAACTGGTCCAAGGTCATGGCAGGCAGAAATTGTTCTATACAGTAGTCAGGCTATAGTCAAGACAGGTAGCAGATAATTAGAGACAATGAACAGGCAGTGCTACTGTACAGAAAAAAAGATACACCTTCACTAGAATACTAGCAAGCTAGCAACCTAAAGCTCAAGCACCCTCCCCTAGGGGAAGGTGCTTTAAGTACCTTCAGGTGTCCAGACATTGGCTGTAGAAGGTTGCTGTAATAGTGTGCTGGCCCTTTAAGATCCAGGGAGTCCACATCCATGTGCCCTAAGAGACAGAGGAAGTGGCCCTAGCAACTGAGTGCAGATTGTAGCTCTCAACTGGGGCCAGAGGATTCCAGCAACCAACCCTATTACAGGAGGGATGAGGAGGACTTGTGGGGACAGGTTTCCAGGCAGGAACAGAGACATGGGTGATTCAGCGCCTGTGCCCACCCTGGATAGTGGGATGGCAGCAGGCACAAAACGTTGCCATAACAGTTACAATGTATATATCTTGGTACTATGCTATCTTCTACCTAATTTTCTGGCTGATACCTCAATACTACTCTATAAATAGTCTGCTCAGTAGTTGGACTAGATGGTAACCTCCATATAAAAGTTAGCAATACGCAAAGCATAAATTGAGATCAAAGTGAACAACCGTCACCATATCTATATAATAGAGTGAGTGCCAAAACAACAGTGATACTCACTGTAACTTTATAGCAGTAATAGCTAAAATGCTCCAAAATAGCGACAACTACAGTACCCCAAAGATGACATCCGTAAGCCTCCAGAAAAGTGAAGGCTATGGCGTTCTTATAACATTGTCACCCAGAGTCCAAAAGTATTATAAATGCCCAAGTCACAGAGACTCCAGGACCTTGCCAACCATGGAGGCCCAATAATTGTGCCAGCCTAAAGCAGATACTCCCTGCTGAACCCACATCAATCAAGGAGAGCCTATGACCTCATGCACACAACCGTTCCATTTTTTGCGGTCCGCAAACCCCGGCAAAAAAATGGAAGCTGCCCATGTGCCTTCCGCAATTTGGGGAACAGAACAAGCGGCCCATTGTAGACATGCCTATTCTTGTCCGCAAAACAGCATGCTATATTTTTTTTGCGGGGGCCTCAGAATGGAGCAACGGATGCGGACAGCACACGGAGTGCTGTCCGCATCTTTTGCGGCCCCATTGAAGTAAATGGGTCCGCACGCGAGCGACAAAAACTGCGGCTCGGATGCGGACCCGAAAAACGGTCGTGTGCATGAGGCCTATAAATGTGAAAGCTACAAAATACCTGTAATGGGCAGGTGTTTGGAAGGCGATATAGTGTTGGTTGTTCACTCTGGAAGAGTTATGGTGCAGCACATTGACACGTGGACCCATGAAATGGCCTCAAACAAACATGGAGGCACTAACTTGGTGGTTACAGTTTTTACAGGGGTTGTCCAGTTTCAGAAGGAAAACAGACAGATGCAACTGAATCATAAAACATGTAATTTCTTACTTAACAGATTCTGTTCCATCAATCTTGTTCTCTTGACCAGGTTCTTATTACTCAGCTTTAGCAGTGACATAACATCAGCAACATATGACTACTGTAGCCAATCATTGGGCTTGATGAGTGCACTGCTGAGGCCAGTGATTGACTGTAATGGTCATGTGTTGTCAATATGATGTCATCTCTGCAGCCAGGTAAATACAGCCTATCTGGGAGAACTGGCATTGGCACTTATTCTTTATTTAAGGTGGAGCTTGTGGTTTTCCAGCTTGCTTTTGGATCCAAGCAACCCCTTTAAGGCACAAGTGCTAAAATTTTCAGGAACAGGTAAATAATTCCTATTATGAGGTACAAACACTAGATGGTAACATCGCTGATACAGATGTTTAATGTCTACAGGTCAGGCACAGATACACATGACATAGACATAGACACATGATGCTTGCAAGTGACAGTATTAGGCCTCTGAATACAGAATGCATAGTAAAATAGCGCTGGAGGGGTTAAAAAAAAATCTAAAATAATTGTACTCACCTTAGTCCACTTGATCGCGTAGCCCGGCATCTCTTCTGTCTCCTTTGCTGAACAGGACCTGTGGTGAGCATTCATTTCAGGAACAGGACCTGTGGTGACGTCACTCAAGTCATCACATGATCCATCACATGATCCATCACCATGGTAAAAGATCATGTGATGGAACATGTGATGACCGGAGTGACGGCAAAGGAGACAGACGAGATGCCGGGCAGCGCGATCAAGTGGACTAAGGTGAGTTAAATTATTATTTATTTATTTTTTAACCCCTCCAGCGCTATTTTACTATGCATTCTAGATTCAGAATGCTATTATTTTCCCTTATAACCGTGTTATAAGGGAAAATAATAATGATCGGGTCTCCATCCCGATCATCTCCTAGCAACCGTGCGTGAAAATCGCACCGTATCCGCAATTTCTTGCGGATACTTGCGATTTTCACGCAACCCCATTCATTTCTATGGGGTCTGCGTTACGTGAAAAACGCACAAAATAGAGCATGCTGCGATTTTCACGCAACGCATAAGTGATGCGTGAAAATCACCGCTCATGTGAACAGCCCCATAGAAATGAATGGGTCGGTATTCAGTGCGGGTGCAATGCGTTCAACTCACTCATCGCATCCGCACGGAATACTCGCCCGTGTGAAAGGGGCCTAAGTGTTACGAACATGCATACAGACAATGGTTTTAGAACCACTGTTTCATATAACCGGTTTGATGCTGGACCAAACCCTAAGGGCATTATTCTGGGATAATGAGGATCAATAACTTACATCCTGCTTAGCTATTAGAGCTCTGGTTATGCTTGGTCTATAGCAGTGTTGGCGAACCTATGGCACTGGTGCCAGAGGCGGCACTCAGAGCCCTCCCTGTGGGCACCCGCACCCTGGAAAAAGTCTAAGGTGTACCAATATGCCTTAGACTTTTCCTGCCATTCATCAGCGCAGGGCGCACTATGAACAGCACAGGGAGCGCACTGAATGTAGGCAGGCTATTATAGCTAAATGATAAAGTACATGGAAGATACACTGTATTGGTATTCAGGGTAAATTGCAATGTCGGCACTTTGCGATAAATAAGTGGGTTTTCGGTTGCAGTTTGGGCACTTGGTCTGTAAAAGGTTCACCATCACTGGTCTATAGTGTTCAGTCTCCTCCTCTGAACCAGCTGTTCTCTCAGTAAGGGCAGCCTTTCTATAGATACACGCTCACATACTAATGTGCTTCCTCCTTCCTTTTTATAGTACCTTCCTCTTATTGCAGCTGTACATTCAATACACAGTAATACAGCAGCACCATACACAGCATAAACATAGCACCATAGCACAGCAATTCAATTTGCAACATATATACTTGTAGATGAGAAAAGGGTAAATTAAGGGCATGGTGCTAAGTATTCTGCATAACAGTAAACACAGCATAGCTTAGATATTATATGCCACAGGCACCCCATAGATGACCACAACAGTGTCAGCCATAGAGCCCACATATTTCTAAATATTAGGAACACTACTTCTGAATTAAATGTAAAACTTCTTACCTTCCTATGAACTCAGCAGTCTGCTGCAGGTCTTCTGTAAGAGAATACAGCTGTTATGTGTCATGTTTGCAATGAAATTTAACCCCTTAAGGACACAGCCTAGTTTAGTACTTAAAGGGGATCTGTCCACAGGATAGGGATCACTAGCTGATTGCTGGAGATCCAAATGCTCGGTTCCCTACCGATCCTGAGTCCCACTCACCTGTTCTGATGGAGCAAGAAGTAGAGCACGCGCCCTGCAACTCCATTCATTCTTTATGGGAGTGCTGGAGATAGCCAATTATAGTTCTTGGCTATCTCTGGAACTCCTATAGAGAATTAATGGAGAAGCAGTGCTTATGCACGACCTACCACCTTCATAACAGAGGAATGGTACCTCTGTTCTCACAATCGGTGCAAGATCCCCAGCGATCAGCTAGTTATCCCCTATGAGGTGGATAGGAGATAACATAAACTTCGCATGACCCCTTTAATAACCAGGATATTTTTGTAGTTTATTTTCATCTCTGCATTTTCAAAGCCATAACTTTAGAATTTTTTTGTCCACATGGTACAACTTTTTATTTTTTGGGGGCTCAGAATCGGGGTGAAATAAAAACAGCAATTCAGCCATTGTGTCACGGGGCACCGACCGTGCAGTCTGCTTCCGCTGTGCCGCCGGCGCACTGTTAATAGTTCGAAGCGAGGACGCGCACAGCGTCCTCGTCTCCAGGGCAACGGAGAGTGGGGAGGACCCGGCAGCGCACTTCCTCTCAGTGTGGCCGGCGTCCTCCTCTCCCATGGGAACCATTGTAGGTCTGAGCGCCGAGCTGATCACTCGGCGCTCAGCAGTAGGCAGGAGGATAGGACATGTGACGCTGGCCACATCATATGACCATTTCCCTCCTCTATTTAAGCAAGCAACCTGCTGGCCACAGGTTGCCTGTGATTTAGGTCTCAGCTAGGTGATCATTCCTGTGGTCTCCTAGTCTAGGTGTGGAATCTCGGCTCGTGTTTTGAACTCTGGTTTGCCTTCATCTTGGATCTTTGTGTATCACCTGGTATCGACTCTCGCTTGGCATCTGGACTCCCTTTGTTTGCTCCTTTTGGACTGGTTTGTTCCTCCTGGTTTTGACTCTTGGCTTGTCCCTGTTATTGGTATTGTATACTCCCTGGTATAGTCTTTACCTCCTGGCATTTGACCTAGCTTGTCTGACCTTGTTGTTTGTTGTCTGTCTCGTTTGTTGCCTCTGCACTTACTTAGGTCAGGGACCGCCGCCCAGTTGTGCTCCGTTTTTTAGGACGGGTAAGTGCAAGTAGGCAAGGACAGAGGTGTGGGTGGGGCCAGTTTGCACTTTCCCTTACCCCTTGTCCGTGACCCATAACTTTTTGGGTTTTCTTTTTACAGTGTTCTCTGTGTCATATGTTATACGTTTTTCAACTTTTGCTCAATAAAAACATGGTATTTTTTCAATATTTTTGTTGTTGTTGCATTCACAGACATTTTATAAAATTTTAGTTGGTGCCATTTGGAGGTACATAAAAACCTTTGATCACTTTTTATTGTATTGTTGGGTGGGAGAAAAATTATAATTGTATTGTGCAGGTTGTTGAAGACAGTATAGAATAATGCATTATTTAAAATAACATGTTAATTAAACTGAACGTTGAACACCATAATAAAACACAAAAAGTAACAAAGGAATTGTTTTTCTCCCATTTGCAATTTATTATTGTGCAGTAGTAAAACATTATAAAAAAAATACTCCTATTTCATATTTCTGTAATCGTAGTGAATTATAGAATAAGAGTAACATATAAATTATGTAATGTGTGCAAAAACAAGCTATCACTGAACAAACAAACCCCTAAAAATTAACTTTTATTGATCTACAGTTAAAATAATGAACCCCAAGCTTCTATCTAATAAAGGTAGGTATGATGACCTATATCCGATGTGTGTACTGAAGATGCAGTATCAATACAATAAAAATGATACCATTACAGCAGCGGAAGGGCAACCAGCCTCACATCTGTATATCTGATAAGTCCTATAGATATATACACATTAATCAGCAGTTGTTTGATAAAGACTCACGGTTACTTGTATACAGACGATCTCATAGTTTTGAGGGACTCACGGTTACCCATCACCAGGTTGTCTGTGGGTCTGCAGTCATGAACATGGGTTGGGGAAGATCTTCTTTCCCTAGGTTGTTCCTGGCAGCTATCCCTGCCTACAAGCAGAGCTCCCACCCCGAAAGGAAACGCGTTGGGGAGACTTTTCACTCAGCAGGGACATCTAGGGTGTCTGAGGGTTTAGCCACCGAGAAGTGGGGTCACTTCTTGGTGGCTAAACCCTCAGACACCCTAGATGTCCCTGCTGAGTGAAAAGTCTCCCCAACGCGTTTCCCCAAGTGGAGATATCCAAATAGTTTATCAGGGGACAGCGTTTTGTTGATACAAAGTCGCTGCAGATAATCAGACACATGTGATAAGGGCACATGCCAAGTAAGACAAAAACACAGAAATATAGTGGCAAATCTGGGGGAGCTGCTCAACCCCTAACACTGTAGCGTGTTTTTCATTGGGGGAGCAGCCCCACCGCATGTGGACCGCAGCAAAAGACTATCCCCAGCAAAAAAAAATTTGCATACGGTGGAGGATGTCGGCGCGGTCCACATGCACCACAAAGGCATCCTACACAAAACGGAGCATTGTGCGGATGAAAGTATAATCATATAAATCACAGAAGAAATGCACCAAACGGATATGCCACTGACTATACTGGCTAGTCATAAATGCAGATATTAAAAGCTGAGACTTTTGCCAATGTTGGGCTCCGATATCTTCCTGACAGGAATATATTGGCAAAAGTCTCAGCTTTTAATATCTGCATTTATGACTAGCCAGTATAGTCAGTGGCATATCCGTTTGGTGCATTTCTTCTGTGATTTATATGATTATATTTTCATCCGCACAATGCTCCGTTTTGTGTAGGATGCCTTTGCGGTGCATGTGGACCGCGCCGACATCCTCCACCGTATGCAATTTTTTTTTTGCTGGGGATAGTCGTTTGCTGCTCCCCCAATGAAAAACACGCTACAGTGTTAGGGGTTGAGCAGCTCCCCCAGATTTGCCACTATATTTCTGTGTTTTTGTCTTGTTTTATATGTAGTGTATGTGCCTTTACCTGGCATTCAAACACTCTCCTTTGCACCTGGTAACCTCCATCACATGGTCTGATATGGGTGTGGCTTACAGTCTGGCTTTGTTCACATTGCACTAGTTGTCCTGCTAGGCGGTTGTGTGGAAGCTTGGCTGTGAGCTGGATTACATCACCTTCAGACCTTGTTCACACCATAGGTAGCGTAGTGGTAGGACCCCTTGCCATGCTGAGAACCGTGACGTGGTGCATGTTGGGCTCCGATATCTTCCTGACAGGAATATATTGGCAAAAATCTCAGCTTTTAATATCTGCATTTATGACTAGCCAGTATAGTCAGTGGCATATCCGTTTGGTGCATTTCTTCTGTGATTCACATGCCAAGTAACCGTGAGTCTTTATCAAACAACTGCTGGTTATTGTGTATATATCTATAGGACTTATCAGATATACAGATGTGAGGCTGGTTGCCCTTCCACTGCTGTAATGGTATCTTTTTTATTGTACTGATATTGCATCTTCAGTACACACATCGAATATAGGTCATCATACCTACCTTTATTAGATAGAAGCTTGGGGTTCATTATTTTATCTGTAGATCAATAAAAGCAAATTTTTAGAGGTTTGTTTGTTCAGTGATATCTTTATTTGGTTCCCCTACGCAAATGTACCTTGCATGTCAGTGATATATTGTGTGTAAAAACAAACTGAATGGATTAATGTTTTTTTTTTTCTATTCATCACCCCTGAACACTTAAACGGTAATAAAAGTTAATCAGTAAGGTATATGAGCCCAAAATTGGTGACATTGAAAAATGCAATCCATCCCCCTAAAAACAAGCCCTCGTATGACTATTTCAGTGGAAGATAATAAATAAGTCTTGGCTGTCTAAATAAAGTAACAAAAAAAAATGAAATAGGCTTGGCACTTAAAGAGGACCTTTAATCTGTTTTACGTATAGGAGCTAAATACCTGTACTTGGGGGGTACCACCCATGCTGCCACCCATTTTTTTTAAACATCGCCCCTACACTCCGCTGAGCCCCATCCACATATAAAGTACATACATTATTTATTTATTTTTTTAGATTTTCAGTTTAGAATATACCCGTCTTTCTGATTATCATTGTGAAAGAACCTGTAAGTCAGTGATGGTGAACCTATGGCACGGGGGCCAGAGGTGGTACTCAAAGCTCTCTCTGTGGTGTACCAATATGCCTGCCATTCATCATCGCAGGGTGCACTATGAACAGCACAGACAGCGCACTGAATGTAGGCAGGCTATTATAGCTAAATGATAAAGTACATGGTAAATATATTATACTGGTGTTCAGGTTAAATTGCTGTGTTGGCACTTTGCAATAAATAAATGAGGTTTGAGTTGCAGTTTGGGCACTCGGTCTCTAAAAGGTTCACCATCACTGCCGTAGGTGATCTTTTTTTTGTTCACTTATGAAGAATATTAAGAAAACCATTTGAACCTATGAAGCAGCTTTATTTAATGTAAAATGGTATCAAGTCAAACCAAATTTAAAGTGCCAATGATTTATACAGTAGGAATTTTCTTAAAATGCAATAAGATTTTTTAATAAGATTTTTAAACTGAATTTAGAAGCAGCCATTTTTACTTAATTTATTTTGAAGTCAGCCACTACAAAAGCAGATTGAAACTTCCCAGGAAGTATATTTTTTCTAGGCTGGAAACAATCCCTACAACTAACTATGCATCACACATAGAATAATTAAAGCAAAACCCAATGCATAAACAAATAGCCCAACTGATTTTTGCCAACATGAACATTTGCTTACAGAACTTTCTCAATGGTTTTAAAATTATGTTGAATAAAGCATTTTTATTACTGGCGGTATATGCTTCAGTGATATTCATTAATTAATCACTTTCAACTGACATCAAGTTTTGACAAAACTCAATGATTATAATATGCAATATCACAGGATTTTATATTATAGATTATTATACATCCCTAATTTCATATAATGTCTTGTACAAATAGTAACACTGTGTTTCTCAATTGAAGATAATGATTGTAAATATAATGCATTTAGAATTGGAGAGAATTTGGCAAACTCAGTTGTATCTGTTCCTGTAGGGAATTAGTATGCATGCTTGTAGAATACTTGTCTTGTTAGGGTTATGATCCAGCAGATGGTCACACAGCAGGCCCCTGAGGAAGCTAACCGCTCTGCGTTTCATAGACAGGAACAATCAGGTATCTAGGACTCTATACATGCCAAAATGTTGAATACAACTTTAATACAAGAACACTTCTTAAAATATGTATTTAATTATTTGAAATCAATGTAGCCAAGCAATTTATGGGAACTATGATTTATTGCTATTTAATAGTGTTGATCGTGAATATTCTAATCACGAATATCAGCACTTTGAGAATTCACGAAGATGTAGAATATAGTGCTATATATTTGTAATAGTGAATAATCTAGATTTTTTTTTCATCAGTAACCTCCCTTCTTGCTTGTGGGCCAATGAGAAGGCTGCAATATCTTTGTCAGAGCTTAGCAACATCTCTAGTAACCAATAGGAAAGTTGCCTACCCCTTTACTATATAATAAACTCCCCAGCAGCCATTTTATGCATTTTAAGTTCTGAGAGAGCGAAAGCAGTGTCATTGCTGTGCTCTGTGCTTTCATCTGTATCCTATTCCTTATCCAATTACATTAGATAGTTATATATATTATAGCTAGTTAGTGGGAGATAGTCAGTGTAGGTTACATAGTGATATAGTATAACAAAAACAAGGACAGGTGCACTCTATTGTCTTACTAACCCTCATACTAGTGTAAAATTGAGAGATTAGCCAACATATCCTACTTGGAGGACATGTCTGAGCCCCAGCACCGCGCCAAGGTTTCTCAAGTAGCTTGGGACCTAACACTAAACCTACCTGGGCCGTATGGGCAATACCACGAGCCAGTGGGCAAATTACAGGAGCGCAAGGTCCGACTAACAGCAATCTCCCAGTAACCTCCAGCATGTGACCATGCATACAGTGGGAGGAGGGAGAGAGCTCTGAGACCCACCCAAGACTGGCTGATCCAGCCCCGGCCTCACATGTGCACCAGAATGCTGCCTGTGAATGGAAATAAAGGCACATTCAGACTAGGAGTTTCTACACCTCCAAAAAAAAAATCACACACACACACACACGGAGGATAGTGACCACTGCGCTCCACCCTCACCCCTGGCCCTGCCTACTTGCCTCACGAGTCCTGATGACTGGGGACAACTGGACGACAGTCCATAACGTAGAATACGTGCAGGAAGGACAGACAAGACAAATAACGGATAGTGAACGGACCGGGTAAAAACCAAGAAGACAACACAGTACAGGGGGATAAGAAAAGAATGGTCAGGAGAAGCCAGGGTCATAAATACCAGGAGAGTCGAGAAGTACGAAAGGAGTCAGAAGTGGAAGCCGAGGTCAAAATGTCAGGAGGGATGCACAGTACAGGAGAAGCAGGCAAAGGATCGTCAGGGAACAGGATCAGGTAAGTATACAGGTATCCAACAAACTCCAGGAACCTTAATTAACAGGCAACCTGTGGCCAGCAGGCTGCCTGTATTTATAGTGGGGAGTGAGGGTCATGTGACGTGGCCAGTGTCACATGACCGACAGACCGACCAGTCAAGCACCGAGTGATCAGCTCAGTGCTCAAGGCAGACCTAGGAGCAAGGAGCCTCCCAGCTAGCAAAGCCGCCCTGGGAACAAGGTCAAACACAGATCCTCGCTCCCGAAGCTAAGCAGCAGGTCTGCGGCTGACGGGAGACCGAGTGCGCCTTCGGCACCCCGTTACAGTACCCCCCCTTTTACGAGGGGGCACCGGACCCATGACTTCAGGCGATGGCCTTTCAGGGAGTTCTAAATGAAATTTTCGAACAAGTCTAGGAGCATGAACCTCCCTGGCAGGTACCCAAAATCTCTCTTCAGGTCCATACCCCTTCCAGTGAATCAGGTACTGCAAGGAATTACGCACCTTCCTGACATCCACTATTTTAGACACCACATACACGACAGCATCATTAACGAGAACCGGCAGAGGCGAGGCTTTCAATGGTACTACCGGTTCAAAATAATTTTTAAGTACAGATTTATGGAACACATTATGAATGTGGAATGACTCGGGCAGCTCCAACCTAAATGATACCGGGCAGCTCCAACCTAAATTATTAAATGGTCCAATAAAATGAGGAGCAAACTTTTTAGAATCTACCTTAAGAGAGAGATTCTTGGAGGACAACCATACCTTATCCCCAACCTGAAAATTCACCCCCCTTGAACGTCTCCTATCGGCCTTGAGTTTCTGAGAACTTTGAGCCTTTTCTAAGTTTGATTGAACCTGGGCCCAAACTGTGCACAGTTCAGAGGAGAGCCTATCCGTCTCAGGGTTAGAGGAGGAGACGGATGACCCAGAATGAAAACGGGGATGGAAACCATGGTTACAAAAGAAAGGTGAAACCCCAGCAGAAGAATTGACATGGTTATTCAAAGCAAATTCAGCCAGTAGAAGAAATTTAACCCATAATTGCTGGTCATCAGCAACATACAACCTCAAGAATTGCTCCACAGACTGATTAAGGTGTTCAGTCTGCCCATTACTCTCAGGGTGGTAGGCAGTGGAAAAAGACAATGAAATGTGACAATTTTGACAGAAGGCCCTCCAGAATTCGGACACAAACTGCACACCTCTGTCAGAAACAATATTTTCCGGGATACCATGCAATCGAACAATTTCTTTCTCAAAAATAGACGCCAAGGTTTTGGCATTCGGGAGTTTAGACAGGGGAATGAAATGGACCATCTTGCTAAACCTATCGACCACTACCCAAACCTCAGTCTTACCCTCCGCCAGCGGTAGGTCAGTTATAAAGTCCATCGAAATATGGGACCAGGGTCTACTGGGAATGGGTAGGGGTCGTAGGTTACCAGCAGGGGTGAGTCCTAGATGTCTTGGACCTGGCACAAACCTGACACTTAGGAATTGACATCCCTAGTTAGAGTGGGCCACCAATAAGATCTAGAAACCATATCCTTTGGGCCCTCAACATCCGGATGTCCACAAAAGGCAGAATCGTGACACTCACCCAACAGCTGGAGACGAAATTGTACGGGAACAAACAACTTATCTGTTGGGGTGGATACCGGTGCCAGATGTTGATCACACCTAATGCGAGCCGAGATATCCTGGGTTAGAGCTGCTATGAAGATTTTTGCTGGTAGGATGGATTCAGGTGGTACCTCAGTAGGTTGAAAAGCATGGAAGCTCCGAGATAATGCGTCTGCCTTCACATTTTTACTTCCCGGCCTGAACGTAATAGAAAAATCAAAACAAGTAAAAAACAGAGCCCATCTGGCTTGACAGGGATTCAACCTCTTAGCAGACTCGAGAAATATAAGGTTTTTATGGTCAGTGACAACAGTTACACAATGCCTTGTCCACTCCAGAAAATGCCTCCACTCCTCAAATGCCCATTTAATGGCCAGCAGCTCCCTATTCCCTATGTCATAGTTTCTCTCCGTGGGAGAGAATTTCCTGGAGAAAAAGGCACACGGTCTCAGGTTAGTGAGGCTAGCAGGACCTTGTGAGAGGACTGCTCCTGCGCCGTCCTCGGATGCATCCACCTCCACAATAATATGTCTCTCCTGATCAGGCTGGATCAAAATGGGAGCGCTACTGAATGCCTTTTTACATTTTTGAAATGAAGAAATGGCCTCAGTGGACCAATTCTCCAAATCCGCCCCTTTCTTAGTAAGGTCGGTCAAGGTCGGTCAATTACAGAAAAATTCATAATAAATTTACGATAGTAATTGGCGAAACCTAAGAACCGTTGTAAGGCCTTTAAGGATGAAGGTCTTACCCATTCCTTAATTGCTAGTAACTTACCAGGATCCATCTTGAAGGCGTGAGGACTCAGAACATGCCCTAGAAACAGAATCTCCTGTACACATTTCTCTTGCTTAGCGGATAGCTGATTCTCCCTCAACACCTCTAATACTTGTTTAACATGAGACACATGGGATTCGAAGTCAGGAGAGAATATCAAAATGTCGTCAAGATAGACAATAACAAATTTACCTCTGAACTCCCTAAGAATGTCATTCATAAAGTTTTGGAACACAGCTGGGGCATTGCTGAGTCCAAAAGGCATCACCTGATATTCAAAGTGTCCTGTTAGAGTATTGAACGCCGTTTTCCTTTCGTCTCCCTCCTTGATTCTGATTAGATTGTATGCCCCTTTCAGTTTCAATCTTGGAAAACCAGGTTGCCCCCAGAACCTGGTTAAATAAATCCGGAATCAATGGGAGGGAGTATCTATTCTGGACAGTGATTTTATTTAATCTCCGGTAATCGATACATGGCCTAAAACCACCATCTTTTTTCTTAACGAAGAAAAACCCTTCCCCCATAGAAGAGACAGAAGGTCTAATATGCCCTTTACCAAGGCTCTCCTTAATATAATATTCCATGGCCTTGCGAAAGATTATACATTTGCCCTTTAGGAAACTTGGCCCCCTCTACTAGCTCTATAGTACACTTAGGCCCCCATCTCACCAACTCCCCATTGGACCAATCTATAGTGGGGTTATGTAGTCGGAGCCAAGGCAACCCTAGTACCACCTCAACCGGTAGGTTCTCCATGACTAAATGGGAACATCTCTCTGAGTGGCACACACCCACAGTTAGAGAAATCTCTGAGGTACATGATCTCACCGTACCACCAATAAGAGGAGTAGCATCAATAGCCATGACATGGATAGGAGTTGGTAAAGCAAATATTGGAATACCCAATCTTATATTGTACTCACAGTCAATAAAGCTGGCCACTGAGCCAGAATCAATAAAGGCCTTACTCAGCCATTTATCTACCCCCAGAGAAATCGTAATGGGTACCAAAAGCTTACATTTAGAAAAATCAGGGTGTACCTGGTCTTTAGGTTGCCTTGCCTTGACTTTACAGAGAGGACCTTCTTAGGACACTGGTTGATCCAATGGTCAGGATCTCAACAGTAAAAGCATTCTCCACGTCTGCGGCGAAGATTCCCTCGGGTCATGCCAACCTGCATGGGATCCTCGGTGGAGACCTCAGCGTTGTCTCTGGGACAGGCCTCTGGCTGGACCACCATCTGGGAAGAGAACTGTCGTTCCTGTTGTCTCTTTCTAACCCGTCGGTCAAGTCGGACAACAAGGGTTATCATCTCCTCTAAGGTCTCTGGAAGTTCATAACTGACCAGAAGATCCTTTAAATTATCATACAGACCTGACCTGAACTGACTTTTCAGGGCAGTTTTTTTCCATCCTGAGGGGACACACCACCTTCTGAATTGGGTGCAATAATCCTCTGCAGGTAGATTGCCCTGAACCAGTGCCTTTAGAGCCGTCTTGGCTACCAGAGCCCTGTCTGGTTCATCATAGAGGGTACCCAGGGCCTGAAAGAACCCCTCCACATAAGTTAAAAAACTGGCGCCAGCAGGTAAAGAGAACGCCCAGTCCTGGGGATCACCCTGTAGTCGGGAAATGATAATGCCCACGCTTTGACTCTCGGGGTCAGAGGACACGGGGCGCAAACGGAAGTAAAGTCTGCAACTCTCCTTAAAAGAGAGAAACTTCTTCTGGTCTCCAGAAAAGGGTTCTGGGATCTTAATCTGGGGCTCAAAATGCGGACTGGAGGCTAGTGATGTCTCGAATAGTTCGCCGGCGAATAGTTCCCGGCGAACATAGCTTGTTCGCGTTCGCCGCTGCGGGCGAACATATGCGATGTTCGGTCCGCCCCTATACATCATCATTGAGTAAACTTTGACCCTCTACCTCACAGTCAGCAGACACATTCCAGCCAATCAGCAGCAGATCCTCCCTCCCAGACCCTCCCACCTCCTGGACAGCATCCATTTTAGATTAATTCGGAAACTGCATTCACAGAGAGAGGAGGGACAGTACTGCTGCTGCTGATTCAATAGGGAAAGCGTTAGCTAGGGCATTGTTCTGTGTCCACAGACTCATCTGCTGTAAGGACAGCGTCCTGACAGCACCCCAAAAAGCCCTTTTTCAGTCTGCTTTTTTTTAAATATATATATATATATATATATATATATATTGCAGTTGCTTGGCTGCCCGTGTGTGAGAGGCTGCAGGCTCAGTCATAGACAGCACTGTGTGCACAGTGCACACCATTCATACAGGGTGTGACAGAAAATACCTTGCAGAAAAAAAAAATTATATTTTAAATTTAACTGTGATCTAATCAAATTTGCAAGCCCGTGTGTGTCAGGCGCCCACACATACTGTATTGTGGCCACTGGCTAGTGGCTGGCTAGGCCTGCACTCATAACGTTACAGGGTGTCATTCACTCAAATACCTTTCAGATAAAAAAAAAATATATTTTAAATTTAACTGTGATCTAATCACATTTGCAAGCTGTGTGTGTCAGGCCCCCACACATACTGCATTGTGTCCACTGGCTAGTGGCTAGGCCTGCACTCACACCGTTACAGGGTGTCATTCACTCAAATACCTTTCAGATAAAAAAAATCTATGTAAAATGTAACTGTTGTCTAATCACATTTGCAAGCCCGTGTGTGTCTGGCCCCCACACATACTGTATTGTGGCCACTGGCTAGTGGCTGGCTAGGCCTGCACTCATACCGTTATAGGGTGTCATTCACTCAAATACCTTTCAGATAAAGAAAATTCTATTTTAAATTTAACTGTGATCTCATCACATTTGCAAGCCCGTGTGTGTCAGGCCCCCACACATACTGTATTGTGACCACTGGATAGTGGCTGGCTAGGCCTGCACTCATAACGTTACAGGGTGTCATTCACTCAAATACCTTTCAGATAAAAAAAATATATATTTTAAATTTAACTGTGATCTAATCACATTTGCAAGCTGTGTGTGTCAGGCCCCCACACATACTGCATTGTGTCCACTGGCTAGTGGCTAGGCCTGCACTCACACCGTTACAGGGTGTCATTCACTCAAATACCTTTCAGATAAAAAAAATCTATGTAAAATGTAACTGTTGTCTAATCACATTTGCAAGCCCGTGTGTGTCTGGCCCCCACACATACTGTATTGTGGCCACTGGCTAGTGGCTGGCTAGGCCTGCACTCATACCGTTACAGGGTGTCATTCACTCAAATACCTTTCAGATAAAAAAAATATATGTAAAATGCAACTGTTGTCTAATCACATTTGCAAGCCCGTGTGTGTCTGGCCCCCACACATACTGTATTGTGGCCACTGGCTAGTGGCTGGCTAGGCCTGCACTCATACCGTTACAGGGTGTCATTCACTCAAATACCTTGCAGAAAAAAAAATCTATTTTCAATTTAACTGTGATCTAATTATATTTGCAAGCCTGTGTGTCAGGCCCCCACACATACTGTATTGCGGCCACTGGCTAGTGTCTGGCTAGGCCTGCACTCATACCGTTACAGGGTGTCATTCACTCAAATACCTTTCAGATAAAAAAAATATATTTTAAATTTAACTGTGATCTAATCACATTTGCAAGCCGTGTGTGTCAGGCCCCCACACATACTATATTGTGTCAACTGGCTAGTGGCTAGGCCTGCACTCATACCGTTACAGGGTGTCATTCACCCAAATACCTTTCAGATAAAAAAAATATATTTTAAATTTAACTGTGATCTAATCACATTTGCAAGCCCGTGTGTGTCAGGCCCCCACACATACTGTATTGTGTCCACTGGCTAGAGGCTAGGCCTGCACTCATACCGTTACAGGGTGTCATTCACTCAAATACCTTTCAGATAAAAAAATATATATTTTAAATTTAACTGTGATCTAATCACATTTGCAAGCCCGTGTGTGTCAGGCCAACACATACTGTATTGTGCCCACTGGCAAGTGGCTAGGCCTGCACTCATACCATTACAGGGTGTCATTCACTCAAATACCTTTCAGATAAAAAAATATATATTTTAAATTTAACTGTGATCTAATCACATTTGCAAGCCCGTGTGTGTCAGGCCCCCACACATACTGTATTGTGTCCACTGGCTAGTGGCTAGGCCTGCACTCATACCGTTACAGGGTGTCATTCACTCAAATACCTTGCAGATAAAAAAAATTATATTGAAAGTTTTTCTGTGAAATAATCACATTTGCAAGCCCGTGTGTGTCAGGCCAACACATACTGTACTGTGCCCACTGCCCACCACTTATATAGGGTGGCACAGTACCTTGCACGCATAGTAACACTTATCTAATAAAAAATGACAGGCAGAGGCAGGCCACGCCGCAGAGGCCGTCGTGTTCGTGGTGCTGTGATTTCCACTGGCCCTGGAATAATGCCCAGTGTTCAGAGGCCACGTACCCTGAGAAAATAGTTGACTGGCTTACACAGGACACCCAATCTTCAACAGCTTCCGCTAAGAACCTTGACGCACCATCCTTCTCCAGCTCAGCTTTGGTCACCACTCTCCCGCCCGCCGCCACCACCACCACTATTACCACAGCCGCTTCACTTGATCCCTCAGAGGAGTTATTTACACATCAATTGGATGAAATTAGTGATGCGCAACCATTATTGCCAGGGGATGTAGATAGGGATATGTCTCAGTCAGGCAGCATTACACACATGGACGTACAGTGTGATGATGATGATGATGATGTTGTACCCGCTGCTGCTTCCTTTGCTGAGGTGTCAGATACAAGTGAAGTGGTTGATGATGACGATGTGTCCGTGGATGCCACGTGGGTGCCTGCTCGAAGAGAAGAAGAAGAGGGGAAAAGTTCAGAAGGGGAGACAGAGAGAAGGAGGAGACGAGTTGGAAGCAGGGGGAGGTCGTCGCAAGGAGCTAGTGGCACAGTCAGACAGCATATATCGGCACCCGGGGTCAGCCAGACAGTACGCCAATCAACGCATGCTGTTGCCACCACCAGAAGGCCGTCATTGCAAAGCTCAGCAGTGTGGCATTTTGTTTGTGTGTCTGCCTCTGACAACAGCGATGCCATTTGCAACCTGTGCCAAAAGAAACTGAGTCGTGGGAAATCCAACACCCACCTAGGTACAACTGCTTTGCGAAGGCACATGATCACACATCACAAACGCCTATGGGATCTACACATGATGACGAGTAGAAGCAGCACACAAGCTCAAAGCCACCATCCTCCTCCTGGTCCAGCATCTTCAGCCACGTCAACCACTGCTGTCCTCCTTGCCCCCTCTCAACCACCCGCCACTCCGCCTCTCACCTTCAGCAGTTCCATCTCATCTGCCCACAGTCAGGTTGTCTGTAAAGGAAATGTTTGAGCGTAAGAAGCCAATGTCACAGAGTCACCCCCTTGCCCGGCGTCTGACACCTGGCTTGACGGAACTCTTAGCCCGCCAGCTTTTACCATACCAGCTGGTGGAGTCTGAGGCCTTCAAAAAATTTGTCGCTATTGGGACACCACAGTGGAAGGTACCCGGATGATATTTTTTTCTAATAAGGCAATCCCAAACCTCTACTCGGTGATTCAAAAAGGAAGTCATGGCATCTCTGGCATACAGTGTTGGGGCAAGGGTCCATCTGACCACTGATACCTGGTCTGCAAAGCACGGTCAGGGCAGGTATATCACCTACACTGCGCATTGGGTCAACCTGCTGACGGCTGCCAATCATGGAATGTGTGGCTCTGCAGCGGAGTTGGTGACACCGCCACGACTTGCAGGCAGGCCTACTGCCACCTCCTCTACTCCTCCTACTCCATCCTCTTCCATAACCTCTTCTGCTGTGGCGTCTGGCACATCAACTGAACCCCCCCCCCCCCAGCTCCCCAGGGGCTATTCCACATCCCGGATACGACAGTGTCACGCTGTCTTGGGGTTGACTTGCCTGAAAGCAGAGAGCCACACCGGACCAGCACTCCTGTCCGCCCTGAACGCACAGGTGGATCAGTGGCTGACCCCGCACCAACTGGAGATCGGCGTGGTGTGTGACAATGGAAGCAATTTGTTGGTGGCATTGAATTTGGGCAACTTGTCACATGTGCCATGCATGGCACATGTGTTGAATCTCATTGTACAACGCTTTGTGTCTAAGTACCCAGGATTACAGGATGTCCTCAAGCAGGCCAGGAAGGTGTGTGGCCATTTCAGGTGTTCCTACACGGCATGGCGCACTTTTCAGACATTCAGCGCCGAAACAACATGCCAGTGAGTCGCTTGATTTGCGACAGCCCGACACGTTGGAATTCAACACTCCTAATGTTCGACCGCCTGCTCCAACAAGAAAAAGCCGTCAACGAGTATTTGGATGACCGAGGTGCTAGGACAGCATCTGCGGAGCTGGGAATTTTTTTGCCACGTTACTGGATGCTCATGCGCAATGCCTGTAGGCTCATGCGTCCTTTTGAGGAGGTGACAAACCTAGTCAGTCGCACCGGAGGCACCATCAGCAAAGGATGCAGCAGCTCAAAACCAAACTAAAAAATATGCTTAACACAGCTTATAAGGGGGATGTCACAGCACAACGGGAATCTAACTGGGGAAGAGGTCAAAGTAATCCTCATCCTACCACGACCACGGCGGCAAGGACAGGACGCTTTACAGATGTGTTGTTGATGGAGTACATGCAGAGCTTTTTCAGTCCTACACATCGCCACAGCTCTTCGGGATCCAGCCTTAGAGAATGACTCGACCGACAGGTGGCAGACTACCTCGCCTTAACTGCAGATATCGACACTCTGAGGAGCGATGAACCCCTTGACTACTGGGTGTGCAGGCTTGACCTGTGGCCTGAGCTATCCCAGTTTGCGATAGAACTTCTGGCCTGCCCTGCTTCAAGTGTCCTGTCAGAAAGGACCTTCAGTGCAGCAGGAGGCATTGTCACTGACAAAAGAAGTCGCCTCGGTCAAAAAAGTGTTGATTACCTCACCTTCATTAAGATGAATGAGGCATGGATCCCGAAGGGACTGACAGTAGGGGATACGTTTAACTAACAAAAGGCCTGACATGCCTTGGCCTCAAAATGGTCCCCCACGCTGCTGTATTTAATGTCTGCATACCGGATGACTTTCGTGAATTCTCCGCCACCAACTAGGGTTCAAGCCGCAATGTTTTAGTCACCTTTCTGCCTTGAAAACATCAATTTTTCCGGCCGCTGCTACAACAGCGGCTGCAACAATAGCATTGTTTTTCAGGCATGTGTACATGCCTAATTTTTCTGGCCTCTGGTGCTGCACTGTGGCTGCAAAAAACAAAACAAAAAAAAGCACATACAAGTGTCAATTCCCCTTTTGTGATCGTTACCTTGTTGTAATGAAGGGGCTTGCGTATCACAATGAAGCGATCATCACCTCTATGAGTGCGTTGGCAATGTTGCCACATCCCAGATGATTAGGCCTCATGCACACGACCGTTGTGTGCATCCGTGGCCGTTGTGCCGTTTTCCGTTTTTTTTCGCGGACCCATTGACTTTCAATGGGTCCGTGGAAAAATCGGAAAATGCACCGTTTTGCAGCCGAGGCCGTGATCCGTGTATCCTGTCCGTCAAAAAAATATGATCTGTCCTATTTTTTTGACGGACAACGGTTCACGGACCCATTCAAGTCAATGGGTCCGTGAAAGAACACGGATGCACACAAGATTGGCATCCGTGTCCGTGATCCGTGGCCGTAGGTTGCTTTCATACAGACGGATCCGAAGATCCGTCTGCATAAAAGCTTTTTCTGATCTAAGTTTTCACTTCGTGAAAACTCATTTCCGACAGTATATTCTAACACAGAAGCGTTCCCATGGTGATGGGGACGCTTCTAGTTAGAATACACTGCAAACTTTGTACAAGACTGCCCCCTGCTGCCTGGCAGCACCCGATCTCTTACAGGGGGATATGATAGCACAATTAACCCCTTCAGGTGCGGCACCTAAAGGGGTTAATTGTACTATCATATTCCCCTGTAAGAGATCGGGGCTGCCCGGCAGCAGGGGGCAGACCCCCCCCCCTCCCCAGTTTGAATATCGTTGGTGGCACAGTGTGCGCCCACCATCGCCCCCCCCCTTCCTCCCTCTATAGTTAAAAATCGTTGGTGGCACAGTGTGCGCCCCCCCTTCCTCCCTCTATAGTTGAAAATCGTTGGTGGCACAGTGTGCGCCCACCATCGCCCCCCCTCCTCCCTCTATAGTTAAAAATCGTTGGTGGCACAGTGTGCGCCCACCATCGCCCCCCCTTCCTCCCTCTATAGTTAAAAATCGTTGGTGGCACAGTGTGCACCCACCATCGGCCCCCCCTCTCTCTATAGTAGTAACAACCATTGGTGGCAGTGTGCGGACTCCCATTCCCCCCCCCCGCCCCCACCACAGTAGAAGATTCATACTTACCTGCTTGCTGCTGCGATGTCTGTGACCGGCCGGGAGCTCCTCCTTCTGGTAAGTGACAGTTCTTTAGCAATGCGCCGCACAGACCTTTCACTTACCAGTAGGTGGAGCTCCCGGCCGGTCACAGACCTCGCAGCAGCAAGCAGGTAAGTATGAATCTTCTACAATTGTACTATTGCTAAGTAACCATGGCAACCAGGGATGCAGTAGCTTCCTGGTTGCCATGGTTACCGATCGGAGCCCCAGCGATTAAACTGGGACTCCGATCGGAACTCCGCTGCCACCAATGATGGGGGGGGGGGAGAATGGGAGGCCGCACACTGCCACCAATGGTTGTTACTACTATAGGGAGAGGGGGGGCCGATTGTGGGCACACACTGTGCCACCAACGATTTTTAACTATACAGGGAGGAAGGGGGGGCGATGGTGGGCGCACACTGTGCCACCAACGATTTTTAACTATAGAGGGAGGAAGGGGGGGGCGATGGTGGGCGCACACTGTGCCACCAACGATTTTTAACTATAGAGGGAGGAAGGGGGGGGCCCGATGGTGGGCGCACACTGTGCCACCAACGATATTCAAACTGGGGAGGGGGGGGGCTGCCCCCTGCTGCCTGGCAGCCCTGATCTCTTACAGTGCGGCACCTGAGGAGTTAATTGTGCTGATCACGGCCCCCTGTAAGAGATCGGGTGCTGCCAGGCAGCAGGGGGCAGTCATGTACACAGTTTTTCGGTGTATTCTAACCTGAAGCGTCCCCATCACCATGGGAACGCCTCTGTGTTAGAATATACTGTCGGAAATGAGTTTCACGATGTAGCTCATATCCGACAGTATATTCTAACATAGAGGAGTTCCCATGGTGATGGGGACGCTTCAAGTTATGTTCGGGTGTCCGCCTTGCCGTGCGGAGGCAAGCGGATCCGTCCAGACTTATAATGTAAGTCAATGGGGACGGATCCGTTTGAAGATGACACACTGTGGCTCAATTTTCAAACGGATCGTCCCCCATTCAATGTAAAGTCTGGACGGATCCGTCTGAGGCTATTTTCACACTTTAGAAATGTTTTAACAATATAATGCAGACGGATCCGCTCTGAACGGAGCCACCGTCTGCATTATGAACACAAGTGTGAAAGTAAAGGGACTCCTGACTTTACATTGAAAGTCAATGAGGACGGATCCGTTTGCAATTGCACCATATTGTGTCAACGTCAAACGGATCCGTCCCCATTGACTTGCATTGTAATTCAGGACGGATCCGTTTGGCTCCGCACGGCCAGGCGGACGCCAAAACGACTTTTTTTTCATGTCCGTGGATCCTCCAAAAATCAAGGAAGACCCACGGACGAAAAAACGGTCACGGATCACGGACCCACGGACCCCGTTTTTGCGGGCCGTGAAAAAAAACTGTCGTGTGCATGAGGCCTAAGGCCGTTGCTTCATTATGATCAGACCAAAAGCGATCGGGACGGCTGGATGTTTTTTCATAGAAAAAACTTAATTTTTTTATATATTTTTTTTAAGTTGTATGGATGGGTTTTTAATACATAAAATAAAAAATCATAATAAAGTCTCTTAATAGTTTATTAGAAATAATGCAGACAATTTAAAAAATCCCCAACAATTCCAATACAAATCAAGTACAAAGCTCAGAACTAAATTATTCCAGGATGTCGTAATGGTTCGTTAATTCGACAATGGTTAATCAATTCGACACACGTCCCCGGATAGGGGACGTAACAGGGATTAAACTGATAGGAATAGGACTAGTTAAGACACCACTCATATAGGGTGTCACAGCACATTGCTCCGTGCACGCGCAGTGCCCCAACTTGGGAGTAAGAGGACCGACCAAGCTGCTTTTTCCATCTCCCGGTTCCTAAAATCAATTCAGTTTGGTGTATCAGAGTTTGGTCTGTCACTGTGAAGGCAGTCAAAGGTACCCGGCCCAAAAATCTTTTCACAAAAGGCAATCCCACCCTGATATGGGACGTAACAGGGATTAAACTGATGAGAATAGTACTGCAGAAAATACCACTCATATCTGGTGTGACAGTAAATTGCACGGCGCAGACGCAGTGACCGGGATGGATTCAAACAAAGGGGAGGGAGCCAGCAATTTTTTAACCATCTCCCCGTTCGAAAAATCTATTTAATAAATGGACCCCAGATTGGGAACGTAACAGGGATTAAACTGATGAGAAGAGAGAACTACAGGAAATACCACTCATATCGGGTGGGACAGTAAATTGCACGGCGCAGACGCAGTGACAGTGGCGTGGATTCAAACAAAGGGGAGGGAGCCAGCGTTTTTTTAACCATCTCCCCGTTCGAAAAATCCATATAATAAATGGACCCCAGATTGGGGACATAACAGGGATTAAACTGATGAGAAGAGAGAACTATAGAAAATAGCACTCATATCGGGTGGGACAGTAAATTGCATGGCACAGACACAGTGACCGTGGATTCAAACAAAGGGGAGGGAGCCAGCGTTTTTTTAACCATCTCCCCATTTGAAAAATCAATTCAATTCACCTTTCTGGGACCCTTGGTGTTGTACGTGGCTAGGTGGAGGAAGAAACCTTCAATGACATCAACGGGACATGGCTAGCTTGGTATCCAACCTTGTGCAAATGGAAAGTTTGCGGTTGGGCAAATGGACTGTTTGCGGTTGTTTGTGGTGCATTAAAAGGGGAGTTTGGTCTGTCAATGTCTGTGAAGCGGGCGTAACCCTTACAGTACCTGATTAATACAACATCATACCTGATCGTATACACACACTGGATGTTTTAAACCACGTGGTTAAAAAAAAAATATTGGATTGTTAGGTGACTTATGCGCTTTATGGATTAAAATCCAACTCTGCGTCAACTATGTAATTTTCTATGGGAGTTTTGCCATGGATCCCCCTCCGGCATGCCACAGTCCAGGTGTTAGTCCCCTTGAAACAACTTTTAAATCACTATTGTGGCCAGAAAGAGTCCCTGTGGGTTTTAAAATTCGCCTGCCTATAGAAGTCAATGGCGGTTCGCTCGGTTCGCACGTTCGCGAACATTTGTAGAAATTCACGTTCGCCGTTCGCGAACGGAAAATTTTATGTTCGCGACATCTCTACTGGAGGCCTGAGGAGTGGAGGAACCTTGCCCTAACTCAAAAGAACTGAGTTTTTCCCCTAGCTCCTGCACCATCTGCATCAGATTAGAGACATGGTCAGTTAGAGTCACCAGAGGATTAATCATACAGTGGTTATTGGGCCTGTTAATCTTTAATGGTCACGTACACACACACACACACACACACAGGGGGGAGGATAGTGACCACTGCACTCCACCCTCATTCCTGGCCCTGCCTACTTGCCTCATGAGTCCTGATGACAGGGTACAACTGGACGGCAGTCCCTAACTTAGGATACGTGCGGGAAGGACAGACAAGACAAATAACGGATAGTGAACGGACCAGGTCAAAACCAAGTACAGAGGGATAAGCAAAGAATGGTCAGGAGAAGCCGTGGTCATAAATACCAGGAGATTCGAGAAGTACCAAAGGAGTCTGCAAAGAATAGTCAGATGGAAGCCGAGGTCAAAATATCAGGAGGGATGCGCAGTACAGGAGGCTCAGGCAAAGGATCGTCAGGGAACAGGATCAGGTAAGTATAGAGGTATCCAACAAATGCCAGGTACCTAAATTAACAGGCAACCTGTGGCCAGCAGGCTGCCTGTATTTATAGTGGGGAGTGAGAGTCATGTGACGTGGCCAGCGTCACATGACCGTCAGACCGATCAGTCGAGCACCGAGTGATCAGCTCGGCGCTCAAGGCAGACCTAGGAGCAGGGAGCCTCCCAGCTAGCAAAGCTGCCCTGGGAACGAGGTCAAACACAGATCCTCGCTTCCGAAGCTAAGCCGCAGGTCTGCAGCTGACGGGAGACCGAGTGCGCTTTCGGCACCCCGTTACAATACAAAGTACAGATTTGCTTAGTATTAAAGAGCAGGAAGTGCTCAACCCCATATGCAGTGGTGCATCTATACAGGGGGGGCAGATCCTGCACTTGTGGTCCACTGCTAATGGCATTCCCCAGCAAAAATGCATACAATGGAGGATGCCTGCAGTGTACCACAAGTACCACAATGGACATCCTACACAGGATAGTGGATGTGATAAACAGTAAAAATAATATAACAAAAACAAGGACAGGTGCACTCTGCGGTCTTATTAACCCTCATACTGGTGTAAAACTGAAAGATTAGCCAATATATCCTACTTGGAGGACATGTCTGAACCCGAGCACCCCGCCAAGGTTTCTCAAGTAGCTCGGGACCTAACGCTAAACCTACCTGGGCCGTAAGGGCAATACCAGGAGCCAGTGGGCAAATTACAGGAGCAGTAAACTAAATAAAACTTTGCTTTTAATAAACAGGAGATAAAATAGCCCCTACTAGACAGACAACGAATAAGTCGTGCCCTTTGGGCAAGTATAGACACAAAACACAAAAATGTCACTAGGGGAATAAATCAGGTACAAAAGAGGTCAAGTTGGGCAGCGGGGATAATGTTAGTGATGCCCACTAGCCCTAGTACCTCCCTGCTTGTCCTCTGACACCCTATAAAGTATCCAAAGGACGGGGTCCAAAAAACCCCGCAAGGGGTGGCCCAGACAGGAACTCTGATCTTAAGTAGGAAACCCTGGTGAGGCCCTATTCAAATTATGACAGGCAAAGGCAGAGTACACACTTTGAAATACTACAAAAAATATATATAATGAACACAGAAAAAAGGGGGGTATAACACCACCTAGACGTCAATAGAGGTCAGGGCGGGGGTATACTTAAGTGTCCCGACGCGTTTCTTCGGTCAGAGCCCCAGGATTCTTCAGGGGACACAGGGCTAAGTGTTCGTTTTAATCAAACTATGACTAAGCCTGTGAACGAAAACATGTATGTATAGTAATACGTCACTGGAAAATAGTCAGAAAGAAGGGAGACCCCCCCCATCACCTAGTATAAGGTCGAGGAGAGGTATCAAACTTACTCGTTTATGGCTGCGGTCAGGGGTGGCTGTAGGCACACTGTGTAGCACGACCCAGTGTAGTGGTGTCTGCAAGGATGATGACCGGCAGTAGTGAGGCGAATTCCGCCGCATTATAAGGGCTAGGGGGCCAGGTGAAGCGCATCTTCCGGAGTCAGTGGACTTCCGGTACATGCGCCTCTTGATGACGCTTCTACAGGGCGTCCGAGGCCGCGGTCACGTGAGCGGAAGTCACGTTTCCGCGCCTGCGCCACATATCCCAGTCCCATGCGTTCCATGGGACTAAAGGTGGAACGCACGGCCTCGGCCGCACAGGCGCAGTAATTGTTTATAATGGCCAGACTACAGGACATATCCATAGTGGCACACTCGGCCATTAGACAGAAAGGCAAAGTATCCTGCCTCAGCCTCTCCTATGCTTAGCAGGGTACTAAATTAGATACTTATAAATGGATTGCTCCCCATTCTGCCATATATGGGAGACTCTCATCCATCACAAGTTTGAGGTGGAAGAAGAGGACGAACAGAGGGGGAGACAAATTGCTCACTGGTCCGTACAAGACCCATAACCCCCCTGAGTCTCCCCCACCTCCTCACACGGATATGACAGTATATGCCGAACATCTCGCGTCTGTGACCAGAAATAAAATGATGTTTAAAGTGGGGAAAAAAGGCCACAAGGCCTACACAAAAAAATTGGGTAATCAAAGGAAACAGCTGAAGTTCAAATGTTCATTAAACCCATTGGGGACAACTGTATTCAGTGTGAATGTCCACCAGCATTCCCTTTGTAGGATGGATCTATTCCAGTCTCCCCCACGGGTCGGCTTGGGAACATGTTCAATCCCCATGAAGCTGATGGATGCTGTACGTCCCTCGTGGACCATCTGTACATGGCGCGCAATGGGGGTGTCCCTATTGTTGCGAATGTTGCCATGATGCTCCCCCATGCGTTTCCGCAGTTCCCTGAATGTTTTTCCTACATAACGTAGGCCACAAATACACGTAATCAAGTAGATCACGCCTGTAGTGCGGCAATTCAAGAAGCTTTTAATGTGGTAGATGGTACTCTTGGGCTCACCGACAAAAGTTTTGCCCTGTACCAGGCATCCACAGAAACTACACCGTCCTCATCTGTGGCAACCCGTCAAAGATCTGTCCAGCCACGTCCGTGGCTTGCCTGCGGAGGTGAAGTGGCTGTGCACCAGCCTGTCCCTCAGATTGTTACCCCTCCTAAATGTGAGGGAAACTGAGGGATCCAGAACCTCAGCCAGATCTGGGTCCATCAGCAACATGTCCCAATGGCGTGTCAGAATTCTCCTCACCTGTGACGCAGCCGCGTCAAAGGTGCCTACCATCCGGACAGTACTCTGCGACCCACGCTCTCTAGTCTTTGTTGGATGAAGAAGTTCGGTTCGTGTACATGTCCTGGTTTTCTCATAGGCCAGTCTGAGAGTCCTATCTGGGTATCCCCTCTCCTGAAACCTAGATCTGAGATCGCGAGCTTGATGTTTGAAATCCTTCTCCTCAGAACAGTTGCGTTTGAGTCTCAGGTACTGTCCGGTGGGTATCCCTCTCTTAAGAGGGACAGGGTGACAACTGTCTCACCTAAGGAGGGAGTTAGTGGAGGTTGGTTTCCTGTAAATGGACGTATTGAGACGGTTTGATAACAATGTTTTTGTAATCTTCGAGGTCCTTAATGGCCATTCTCTCTTTTTTGCTACAATTAAACCTAGGTGGAACTGGATGTATGTTGGCCAGTTCTGAAGTGGTATGTTGAGGGAACACGTCCACGCAGGACACTTCCCCCATAGGGGGCATTTTAACACTTCTATTTTTTAGGGATGTGAATGGACCCAGGCCTTCTGCATTGGGGGATGGTTGATCGAGATTGAATAATAAGTGAACGTCTTTTAGGATTTCCACGGGGACACCAAGTTCACGGCTTTCCCTCTTGTCCCTAAGTTTATGGAACTTATGCCATCTAAGTCAGCAGGCAAAAAGATTTAAATCCCTCGTCCACCGAAAAATGGCGAATTTGTTGGTGGGGACGAACGAAAGTCCACGTCCCAGCAGACTGAGTTCAGTCGGTGATAGGATACGGGGGGGGAGAGGTTTATGATCCATTTATCTAGCAGGGACTGGGCTACCTGCTAGATAAATGGTATCCAAAGGACGGGGTCCAAAGTCCTTTGGATACTTTATAGGGTGTCACAGGACAAGCAGGGAGGTACTAGGGCTAGTGGGCAGCACTAACATTATCGCCGCCCAACTTGACCTCCTTTGTACCCGATTTATTCCCCTAGTGACATTTTTGTGTTTTGTGTCTATACTTGCCCAAAGGGCACGTCTTATTCGTTGTCTGTCTAGTAGGGGCTATTTTATCTCCTGTTTATTAAAAGCGAAGTTTTATTTAGTTTACTGCCCCTTGAGTTCTATTTTTTTGCATTTTTGAGCAGTATATCAGGGAGGCTCTGACTGCCCCTCCTGAATGACTACTACTTGTGTGATTTCGTATTATTGAGGTATGTCGGGATTTCTGACCACAGGCTTAGATAGAAACGTGTGGGTCTCAGAGGCCAGCTTGGTGTTCTCTGAACAACTTTTCATACAGAAAAAGTACACCCCCACCCTTAATGGCGCCTTCTCGGAACTCACCAGACTATATAAGAACACATAAGTTCCTGGTGGGAGGTGCAGGATTTGGAGCATTATATTAAACAGGGGATAGGGCCCAGAGGGCTTCGTATCACCCTATCCCCTGCACACCGCATCAGGAACCCAGAATTCTTAAAAAAGTGGGAAAAGGAGGCCACTGCCAGTTCCCTAAGGTTTATGCAACTATTGGTGGACGAAGAGAGAGCTGTTCTGGAGCGGGAGGAGGCGGGTCTTAAAGAACAGATTGACATCACAAAGAAATTCCAATCGGAACCGGAATTCTCTGCTAAAGAAGTGTGGCTGCAGAATACGGTGGAGCGGTACCAATTTCATCTAAAAGACCGCAAGCACAGACAATTTAGCAGAGACTCCCAGGATTTCCGTGATAATAAAGCATATAAATTTCTGACCAACCCGTCCACGTCACAGAATACAGACATCTCCTCCACGGATACAGAATTCTCTGACACAGAGAGAGAGAGAAATCCTAAGAGCAGGGGACGCGGACGGGGTACATATAGGGGACGGGGGAATCGGTCGAGACAAGGCCCACAGTATCCCTCTCAAACCCCAACTGCAGCCGTACCGGGTTCTTCCGCTCCTTTTTTAGATCAAGGGACACATTACCCTCTCAGGAGTAGGAACACCGAGAAACAAACACGGTAGCCCAGTCCCTACTAGATAAATGGATCATAAACCTCTCCCCCCCCGTATCCTATCACCGACTGAACTCAGTCTGCTGGGACGTGGACTTTCGTTCGTCCCCACCAACAAATTCGCCATTTTTCGGTGGACGAGGGATTTAAATCTTTTTGCCTGCTGACTTAGATGGCATAAGTTCCATAAACTTAGGGACAAGAGGGAAAGCCGTGAACTTGGTGTCCCCGTGGAAATCCTAAAAGACGTTCACTTATTATTCAATCTCGATCAACCATCCCCCAATGCAGAAGGCCTGGGTCCATTCACATCCCTAAAAAATAGAAGTGTTAAAATGCCCCCTATGGGGGAAGTGTCCTGCGTGGACGTGTTCCTTCAACATACCACTTCAGAACTGGCCAACATACATCCAGTTCCACCTAGGTTTAATTGTAGCAAAAAAGAGAGAATGTCCATTAAGGACCTCGAAGATGACAAAAACATTGTTATCAAACCGTCGGAGAAGGGGGGTAACATTGTCATAATGGAGACATCCGCATATCGTAACATGTGCCTATCCATCTTGTCAGACAGGACGGGGTACGAGATCCTTCAAAGTAGTCCCATCAGTAGCTTACAAGGAACACTGAGAAAGATCTTAGCGACGGCCAAAAACACTCATCTCATTAGTGACGAGGAATATGATTTTCTGTACCAGCCCTACCCGATTATGGCCACCTTTTATTGTTTGCCAAAAGTGCATAAAGAGACGACACCTATCAAAGGACGGTCAATTGTCTCGGGGATCGGAAGTATATCACAGAACTGTGGTATCTACGTCGATAGGGTATTGCGTCCGTTTGTGGTGGCTCTGCCATCTTACGTGAGAGACACAGGCGATCTGCTAGGGAAACTAGAGGACATCTGTATAGAACCCAGTGGCGTGCCTACCAGGGTAGCAGGGGAAGCAGCTGCTTCGGGGCCCGGGCTGACAAGGGGCCCGGAGCAGTAGTAAACAGACTGGCCACCCCCCCCCCCCCCTCCTCTACACTCACTTCACTGCTGCTTTAGAATGTCCTCGGAGCAGGGAGCTAAGCTCCGCCCATCAGCACGGACCATTAATAGAGGAGCCTGACTGCTTAATAGTGCAGTCAGGGCTCAGTACAGTGTGTTACAGGGAGATCCTGTCTCCCCTCCCTCTCCTAACTATTAGTACAGCCCAGCTTCTGCTACAGAGACTGCTCTGTAGTCGGCAGTAACAGGAGGGAGAGGGGAGACAGGAAGAGCTGCAGAAAGAAGAGCCTGTGCCTGTCACTATCAGGAGCCCATACATTCCAGGCTTATGCCTGCCAACCCTAGCTGTCCTGCATCTCATGTAGCCCCCCCCCAGCTGCATTCATCTGCTGTCCTTTGCCCCCCCCCCCCCCCAGCTGCATTCATCTGCTGTCCTTTGCCCCCCCCCCAGCTGCATTCATCTGCTGTCCTTTGCCCCCCCCCAGCTGCATTCATCTGCTGTCCTTTGCCCCCCCAGCTGCATTCATCTGCTGTCCTTTGCCCCCCCAGCTGCATTCATCTGCTGTCCTTTCAGAAGCCCCCCCAGTCCTGTCCTGTGGGCCCCCTACTTATCTGATGCCCTGCCCTCTAGGCCCCCTATCCATCTGATGCCACACTCCTCTAGGTGCCCATGTGCAGCTTGGGGACACCAGTATGAGGCCAGAATGGGGACTGGAAGATCACGGAGCGGCGGGAAGCAGGCGAGTATGGTTTTTTCAACAACTGTACAATGCACCGCTAGTTCACATCACATTTTTGAACCACATTTAAGGCTGGGTTCACATCACGTTTTTCCCATCCGTTTAACGTATACAAAAAAACGTATTCGGATGCCTCATACTGATGCCATGACAGTGACATCTGTTCACCATAGAGTTTCATTGTAAAAAAAAAAAAAAAAAAAAAAAAAAGGGATAATTTTTTTTTTACCAGACTGTGCAGAATACAAGAGCGTGGAGTACTGCATTTTTGTATTGTGTACGTCATAGTCCAGTAAAAACACATGTATGGTAAAGAATTAAATGCCACTGTATGACGCCTGCCTGCCGGTTAAAATTTTTTGCTGTGGGGCCCAATCATTTCTAGCTACTCCACTGGTTACCAGGGGCTCAGACTATGGGGACAGACTACAGTCGGTGTCAGCCCTGCAGCAATACATAGAATGGGCGCCTATCCTACAGCAGGGGTCATACTGTACATACAGTGTAGTGTGATGTCATGTTCACCTCTCCGGGTATATTACCCAGGAAAGCACAATTCTGCAAAAAGGACATGTTCTATCTTTTGGTGGAACGGAAGTGCGGAATGGAACCCCACGGAAGCACTGCGTAGTGCTTAAGTAGTGTTCTGTTTCGTAATTCCGTTTCGCACCCTTCCGCATCTCCGGATTTGCAGACCCATTAAAGTGAATGGGTCCGCATCCGTGATGCGGAATGCACACAGAAGGGTGCCCATTTATTGCTGATCCGCATATGCGGTCCGCAATACGGGAATGGCTGGCCCCTTTCATATGAACAATACGGGTTGGCTCCAGATGCGTTCAGTGTGCATTCAGTGAAACTCTCACCTTTTTTCAAGCAAGTTCGGTCAGTTTTGTCTTTTTTCTGCGCGGGTGCAATGCGTTTTGATGTGTTTTTCATGCACGTGATAAAAAACTAAAAGTTTAAAAACAATATCTCCTAGCAACCTGGTGGTGAGCGCGGTGACGTCGGCGCAGGTCCTGCTGAATGAAAATAATAAAGTTGGGGACCCTATCATATCCTAGCAACCATCTGTGAAAATCGCATTGCATCCGCAATGCTTGCGGATGCAATGCGATTTTCAAGCAGCCCCATTCACTTCTGTGGGGCCTGCGCTACGTGAAAAACACAGAATATTGAGCATGCTGCGATTTTTACGCAACGCACAAGTGATGCGTGAAAATCACTGATCATGTACACAGCCCCATTGAAGTGAATAGGTCCGGATTCAGTGCGGGTGCAATGCGTTGTATAAGACACTATATGATGTATGATAGAATGACACTACATGACAGAGAGGGTGTTTGTGTATATGTATATATAATAGGAAAAGGATGGCGTGGCAGCCTGGTCTGGTCTAGATCGTGACTAGTCAAAGGAGCGGGGTTTACACGGGGGGGGGGGGGCCATACAAAAATTTGCTGTGGGGCCCAGTCACCTCTAGTTACGCCCCTGATAGAACCACACTGGTTTCTAGCCTCTATTGATGTGGAGGCCCTCTACTCATCGATCCCACATGGACGAGTGTTGGAGGCCTCCAGTCATTTTTTGAGTACGAGGGGGCAACAATTTTCCCAACACAACGGTTTTACCCTGGAGCTTCTGGAGTTTGTGTTGTCGAACAATGTCTTCATGTTTGACGGTCGCATATACCACCAGCTCAGGGGCACGGCGATGGGCAGTTCATGTGCCCCATCCTACGCTAACCTGCTCCTGGGCTGGTGGGAGGAATTGCCACGGTGGTTCGCGGGTCACATCGCTCTCTGGTCACGCTACATCGACGACATTTTTTTGTTGTGGAGCGGACCAGAGAGCGATTTTAACAAACTGATCACTGAACTTAACATCAATAACTTTAACCTTAGGTTCACTTCGGTCATTGTGAGGGACCGCCTTCCATTCTTGGATCTTGTCATCATGAGGGATGATAAAGGCGGTCTCAATACGTCCATTTGCAGGAAACCAACCTCCACTAACTCCCTCCTTAGGTGGGACAGTTGTCACCCTGTCCCTCTTAAGAGAGGGATACCCACCAGACAGTACCTGAGACTCAAACGCAACTGTTCTGAGGAGAAGGATTTCAAACATCAAGCTCACGATCTCAGATCTAGGTTTCAGGAGAGGGGATACCCAGATAGGACTCTCAGACTGGCCTATGAGAAAACGAGGACATGTACACGAACCGAACTTCTTCATCCAACAAAGACTAGAGAGCGTGGGTCGCAGAGTACTGTCCGGGTGGTAGGCACCTTTGACGCGGCTGCGTCACAGGTGAGGAGAATTCTGACACGCCATTGGGACACGTTGCTGATGGACCCAGATCTGGCTGAGGTTCTGGATCCCTCAGTTTCCCTCACATTTAGGAGGGGTAACAATCTGAGGGACAGGCTGGTGCACAGCCACTTCACCTCCGCAGGCAAGCCACGGACGTGGCTGGATAGATCTTTGACGGGTTGCCACAGATGCAGACGGTGTCGATTTCTGTGGATGCCTGGTACAGGGTAAAACTTTTGTCGGTGAGCCCAAGAGTACCATCTACCACATTAAAAACTTCTTGAATTGCCGCACTACAGGCGTGATCTACTTGATTACGTGTATTTGTGGCCTACGTTATGTAGGAAAAACATTCAGGGAACTGCGGAAACGCATGGAGGAGCATCATGGCGACATTCGCAACAATAGGGACACCCCCATTGCGCGTCATGTACAGACGGTCCACGAGGGACGTACAGCATCCATTAGCTTCATGGGGATTGAACATGTTCCCAAGCCGACCCGTGGGGGAGACTGGAATAGATCCATCCTACAAAGGGAATGCTTGTGGACATTCACACTGAATACAGTTGTCCATACAGTTGTCCCCGATGGGCTTAATGAACATTTGAACTTCAGCTGTTTCCTTTAATTACCCAATTTTTTTGTGTAGGCCGGCCTTTTTTCCCCACTTTAAACCTCATTTTATTTCTGGTCACAGACGCGGGATGTTTGGCATATACTGTCATAGCCGTGTGAGGAGGTGGGGGAGACCAGTGAGCAATTTGTCTCCCCCTCTGTTCGTCCTCTTCTTCCACCTCAAACTTGTGATGGATGAGAGTCTCCCATATATGGCAGAATGGGGAGCAATCCATTTATAAGTATCTAATTTAGTACCCTGCCAAGCATAGGAGAGGCTGAGGCAGGATACTTTGCCTTTCTGTCTAATGGCCGAGTGTGCCACTATGGATATGTCCTGTAGTCTGGCCATTATGAACTATTACTGCGCCTGTGCGGCCGTGGCCGGGCCTCGGTCATGTGGCCGCGTTTCTGATGCACGCGCGTCTCGTGTGGCGCGGCCGGATGACACCTGAGCCCGGCGTCGGCCGTGCGTTCCACCTTTAGTCCCATGGAACGCATGGGACTGGGATATGTGGCACAGGCGCGGAAACGTGACTTCCGCTCACGTGACCGTGGCCTCGGACGCCCTGTAGGAGCGTCTTCAAGAGGCGCATGTACCGGAAGTCCACTGACTCCGGAAGATGCGATTCACCTGGCCCCCTAGCCCTTATAATGCGGCGGAATTCGCCTCACCACTGCCGGTCATCATCCTTGCAGACACCACTACACTGGGTCGTACTACACAGTGTGCCTACAGCCACCCCTGACCGCAGCCATAAACGAGTAAGTTTGATACCTCTCCTCGACCTTATACTAGGTGATGGGGGGGGGTCTCCCTTCTTTCTGACTATTTTCCAGTGACGTATTACTATACATACATGTTTTCGTTCACAGGCTTAGTCATAGTTTGATTAAAACGAACACCTAGCCCCATGTCCCCTGAAGAATCCTGGGGCTCTGACCGAAGAAACGCGTCGGGACACTTAAGTATACCCCCGCCCTGACCTCTATTGACGTCTAGGTGGTGTTATACCCCCCTTTTTTCTGTGTTCATTATATATATTTTTTGTAGTATTTCAAAGTGTGTACTCTGCCTTTGCCTGTCATAATTTGAATAGGGCCTCACCAGGGTTTCCTACTTAGGATCAGAGTTCCTGTCTGGGCCACCCCTTGCGGGGGTTTTTGGACCATGTCCTTTGGATACTTTATAGGGTGTCACAGGACAAGCAGGGAGGTACTAGGGCTAGTGGGCATCATTAACATTATCCCCGCCGCCCAACTTGACCTCCTTTGTACCTGATTTATTCCCCTAGTGACATTTTTGTGTTTTGTGTCTATACTTGCCCAAAGGGCACGTCTTATTCGTTGTCTGTCTAGTAGGGGCTATTTTATCTCCTGTTTATTAAAAGCAAAGTTTTATTTAGTTTACTGCCCCTTGAGTTCTATTTTTTTGCATTTTTGAGCAGTATATCAGGGAGCCTCTGACTGCCCCTCCTAAATGACCACTACTTGTGCAAATTACAGGAGCGCAAGGTCTGACTCACAGCAATCTCCCAGTAACCTCCAGCATGTGACCATGCATACAGTGGGAGGAGGGAGAGAGGTCTGGGCCCCACTCAAGACTGGCTGATATAGCCCAGGCCTTACATGTGCACCAAAATGCGGCCTGTGGATGGAAATAAAGGCACATTCAGACTAAGAGTTTCTACACCTCCCAAAAATGTAATATACAAACGACAGATTCATGTGGTATTAAAGAGCAGGAAGTGCTCAACCCCATATGCAATGGTGCATCTATACAGGGGGGGGGCAGATCCTGCACATGTGGCCCGCTGCTAATGGCAATCCCCAGCAAAAATGAATGCAATGGAGGATGCCTGCAGTGTACCACAATGGACATCCTACACAGGATAGCAGGATGTTATTTTTACTGTATATCACATCCACACATTTGCTATCCTGTGTAGGAGCCCATCGTGGTACTTGTGGTCCGCTGCAGGCATCCTCCATTGTATGCATTTTTGCTGGGGATTGCCATTAACAGCGGACCACAAGTGCAGGATCTGCCCCCCCCTGTATAGATGCACCACTGCATATGGGGTTGAGCACTTCCTGCTCTTTAATACCACGCAAATCTGTACTTTGTATATTGAATTTTTTGGAGGTGTAGAAACTCCTAGTGAATGTGCCTTTATTTCCATCCACAAGCAGCATTCTGGTGCATATGTGAGGCCCAGGCTATATCAGCCAGTTTTGGGTGGGGCTCAGAGCTCTCTCTCCCCCCACTGTATGCATCGTCACATGCTGGAGGTTACTGGGAGATTGCTGTGCAGGCATCCTCCAGTGTATGCATTTTTGCTGGGGATTGACATTAGCAGCGGAACACAAGTGCAGGATCCCCCCCTGTATAGATGCACCACTGCATATGGGGCTGAGCACTTCCTGCTCTTTAATACCACGTGAATCTGTAGTTTGTACATAGTGATGTAGTGTAGCTGATAGTTTCCAGTGCAAGGAGTTAGGTAGTGTGATAGGAATTACTGTTTCTCTGCTGTCCATACATACATGCTACAGACATTGTGCTGTAATGTCACAATACTTAGTGCACCAATTAGTAATATCTACTCAGACCTGATAAAATGTGAAGTTGCATATATTGCACAAAAAATAAGCGCATCATTAGTGCCAATTTGCGCAATCACGAAAATAATGACGAGATCACGAATTCTAGAATTGGCAAATTTATTGCGAAAACCAATATTGCCTATGCCACTTATCACTACTATTTAAATGTAATTTAGCATCTATTTCTGAAAAGTTTCTGCTGGGATTTGAATCCACAACCCCTTGTACATTAGAGGCAAGGATCTTAACCACTCAGCTATAAAGCTGAATGCTAAACTGTGTCAGAAAAACCTGATAGTAGTTTCTGATTTAGTGAGAATTCCTATTCAGCAAAAGATTTATTTGATAACTCTGTGCATGTTAACATGTAGCTGTATAGTGTAGTTGTTAACATCCTTGCCTCTATTGTACGAACTTGGGAGTTTGAATCACTTCAGAAGTTTTTTTAGATATATACGCTTTTTAGCCATAATATATTTACAGAATGTATTATATATTTAGAATATATAAAGTATTATAATATATGTAAATATATTATGGCTAAAAACATCAGTAGTAGTTTTCTACACATTATTCATTCATATACATTCACCTAAAGAATTATTAGGAACACCATACTAATACGGTGTTGGACCCCTTTTGCCTTCAGAACTGCCTTAATTCTACGTGGCATTGATTCAACAAGGTGCTGATAGCATTCTTTAGAAATGTTGGCCCATATTGATAGGATAGCATCTTGCAGTTGATGGAGATTTGAGGGATGCACATCCAGGGCACGAAGCTCCCGTTCCACCACATCCCAAAGATGCTCTATTGGGTTGAGATCTGGTGACTGTGGGGGCCATTTTAATACAGTGAACTCATTGTCATGTTCAAGAAACCTTTGAAATGATTCGAGCTTTGTGACATGGTGCATTATCCTGCTGGAAGTAGCCATCAGAGGATGGGTACATGGTGGTCATGAAGGGATGGACATGGTCAGAAACAATGCTCAGGTAGCCCGTGGCATTTAAACGATGGCCAATTGGCACTAAGGGGCCTAAAATGTGCCCAGAAAACATCCCCCACACCATTACACCACCACCACCAGCCTGCACAGGGGTAACAAGGCATGATGGATACATGTTCTCATTCTGTTTACACCAAATTCGAACTCTACCATTTGAATGTCTCAACAGAAATCAAGACTCATCAGACCAGGCAACATTTTTCCAGTCTTCATCAGTCCAATTTTGCAAGCGGGTGTGGACCCACTAAGCCACTAACTGGCTATACTCTGGGGGGCGTGACTAAGCAACTAACTCGTCTACACTAGAGCCTCTGATGGTGAGGATAGGTTAGGGCTCTTAGGGTAGCTGTCAGGTGCCACTCCAGAGCAGTCCTCGAGTCAGTGGCAGCTGACCAGAGGGTCAAAGATACCTGTGCCCAGGAAGTCCAAAGTCAGGGCAGGCAGCGATCAAGCAAAGTCCATAAAGGAAGTTCAAGGTCGGAGGCAGACGGCAAGCAAAATCTGATAAATCCAAAAGCAGTATACGGTACACAGAAAAGCAGAACTCCAAAAACACCTTCACACTAGGACCATGAGTTGCTCAGGAATCTTCCTGGGGCAGGAAGCACCTTTAAATACTACCTGCAATCCAGCCATAGGCTGGGGAGACAGAGGGCATGTATGTGCTGCCTCACAAGGGAGGAGAGACACACCCATGCAAGCCCTAATAAACCAGCACAGGACTCAAGCAGGAAGTAAGCTCTGGCATGGAGCACAGACATGAGAGCTCACGCTTGTCAGCATGGCACATGGCAGCAGGAGGGAAAGAGGGAGAATGGCACCCGTGCCCGTGGGTGGGGCAGCTGGCACGGACTACTGGGCTAACAATCCACTTAATACTTCTTCCCACAATCACCTCCAAAATCTCTCCCGTTCATCCCATATACTCTGAAACTCTCTACCCCATCAAATCAGACTTTCACCTGCAGTAGAACATTTCAAAAGAAACCTGAAACCTATCTCTTCAAACAAATCTACAATCTACAGTAAGGGCTCTTTCACACTTGCGTTGTCCGGATCCGGCGTGTACTCCACTTGCCGGAATTACACGCCGGATCCGGAAAAACGCAAGTGTACTGAAAGCATTTGAAGACGGATCCGTCTTCAAAATGCTTTCAGTGTTACTATGGCACCCAGGACGCTATTAAAGTCCTGGTTGCCATAGTAGGAGCGGAGAGCGGGGGAGCAGCATACTTACCATCCGTGCGGCTCCCGGGGCGCTCCAGAGTGACGTCAGAGCGCCCCATGCGCATGGATGACGTGCCATGCGATCACGTCATCCATGCGCCTGGGGCGCCCTGACGTCACTCTGGAGCGCCCCGGGAGCCGCACGGATGGTAAGTATGCTGCTTCCCCGCTCCCCACTACACTTTACCATGGCTGCCAGGACTTTAGCGTCCCGGCAGCCACGGTAACCACTCTAAAACAGCTAAACGTCGTATCCGGCAATGCGCCGAAACGACGTTTAGCTTAAGGCCGGATCCGGATCAATGCCTTTCAATGGGCATTCATTCCGGATTCGGCCTTGCGGCAAGTCTTCAGTTTTTTGGGCCGGAGCAAAAAGCGCAGCATGCTGTGGTATTTTCTCCTGCCAAAAAAACGTTCCGTTCCGGAACTGAAGACATCCTGATGCATCCTGAACGGATTTCACTCCATTCAGAATGCATTAGGATAATCCTGATCAGGATTCTTCCGGCATAGAGCCCCGACGACGGAACTCTATGCCGGAAGAAAAGAACGCAAGTGTGAAAGAGCCCTAACCCTGCTGTCACTACATCGCCATCTGACCAGCGTTACCCTGACCTACAGGTACTGTATCCTTCCCCCATCCCTTGTAGATTGTAAGCCCTTGGAGGCAGAGTCCTCTCTGCTTCTGTACCTGTTTGTAACTTGTCTTGTTCATGCTTTTTGCAATGGTTTTGTATTATGTATGTACACCCCTTTTCGTATTTACAATGCCATGGAATTAATGACACTATAATAAAAAATAGTAATAATAGTAGTGTGTTTACATAAACATGAGCAGTCATCTTCCCCCATTAGGACATCATTTTGAGGCAGAACAAGCTAGTGTTAGAGATGGCCTTGCGATTCGCCCGGCATTCGTTTCGCGGCGAATTTTGCTTGTTCGCAATTCGCCGAACATATGAACATATGGCGATGTTTGAACAAGCAATATTTTTTTGAATAGTGCCGATTTTTGACACATGACACATCCATCAGGTGGGACAGGACAGCTAATTGAGACGTTTCAGCACATGGACACCCCCTTCAACCTTGTAACAGAACCCAATCTGGCAGCCATTTTACATTATGTGTTTTGCCAGTGTAGGGAGAGGATGAATTTTGGAGCTGGGAAAGTTAGGGAAATCAAATGCTAGCTAATAAGGCCACAAAAGTCCTTTTAAGGACTGGTATAAGTGTGCGATCGATAGGTGTGATATACAGGGGTGTAATATACTTATAATATACTTTCTAACATATACATTATATTATAGTGTATTTGTATTGTGCAGCAGTTGTGTGCGGTTCTGCTGTGATACCGCAGCTATATAGAGGGAAAAAACTATTGGAGTAACTAATAGTGACGAGCGGCAGGGGCAATATTTGAATTCGTGATATTTCGCAAATATGTGGGCGAATATTCGCCATATATTCGAGAATTCTCGAATTTGTGATCTCCAGGCATTATTTTCTTGATTGCAAAAAATTTGCATACATATTTTCACATAAAAATTCGCATGAACTGGTATTTGGAAAAAAAGAATATTCGCGATTACAAATATATTTTGCGATATTCTAAATATTTGCAAATTCTCGAAGTGCCAATATTCGCGATTAAAATTCGCAATTCGAATATTCGTGATCAACACTAGTAACTAATTGCAACGGGTGTGATATACCTGTTGCCCTCAAAAAAACTGTTTGAGGGCTGCGATATACCTTCTTCCACAAAATACTGATTGAGAGGTGCTATTGCTATATACCTTCTTCCACCAAATACACCGGCTTCCTCAAAATACTGATTGAGAGGGGCCATATACCTGCTTATAACAAATACTGATTGAGGGGTGCTGTATACCTGCTTCAGCCAAATACTGATTGAGGAGTGCTATATACCTGTTTCCACCAAATACTGATTGAGGGGTGCCATATTCCCTTTTCCACAAAATATTAATTAAGGGGTGCAATATACCTTCTTCCACCAAATACTGATTGAGGGGGTGGTATATACCTGTTTCTGTCAAATACTGATTGAGGGTTGCCATATACCTTATTCCACTAAATACTGATTGAGGGGTGCTATTGCTATATACCTTCTTCCACCAAATCCAGATTGAGGGCTGCAATACACCTGCTTCGACAAAGTACTGATTGAGGGGTGCCATAAACCTTCCTCCACAAAATACTGATTGAGGGGTGCTATTGCTATATAGCTTCTTCCACCAAATACTGACTGAGGGCTGCGATACACCTGCTTCCACAAAATACTGATTGAGGGGTGCCATATATTTGTTTCCGCCAAATACTGATTGAGGGGTGCTATATACCTATTTCCGCCAAATACTGATTGAGGGGTGCCATATGCCTTATTCCACTAAATACTGATTGAGGGGTGCTATTGCTCTATACCTTCTTCCACCAAATACTGATTGAGGGCTGCAATACACCTGCTTCCACAAAATACTGATTGAGGGGTGCCATATACCTGTTCCCCCCAAATACTAATTGAGGGGTGCTACATACCTGTTTCCGACAAATACTGATTGAGGGGTGCTATATTCCTTCTTCCACAAAATCCTGATTGAGGGGTGCTATATAACTGTATCCGCCAAATACTGATTGAGGGGTGCTATATACCAGTTTATGCCAAAAATTTATTGAGGGGTGCTCTATACCTTCTTCCGGAAAATACTGATTGAGGGGTGATATTGCTATATATCTTCTTCCACCAAATACTGATTTAGGGGTGCGATGAGCCTGCTTCCACAAAATTCTGATTGAGGGGTGCTATTGCTGTACACCTTTTTCTAACAAATACTGATTGAGGGCTGAGATATGCCTTCTTCCAAAAATACTGCTCTTCTCTACGGCTTATGACAAATACTGATTGAGGGGTGCTGTATACAAGCTTCCGCCAAATACTGATTGAGGAGTGCTATATACCTGTTTCCACCAAATACTGATTGAGGGGTGCCATATTCCTTTTTCCACAAAATACTGATTAAGGGGTGCAATATACTTTCTTCCACCAAATACTGATTGAGGGCTGCGATACACCTGCTTCCACAAAATACTGATTGAGGGGTGCCATATACCTGTTTCCCCCAAATACTAATTGAGGGGTGCTATATACCTGTTTCTGACAAATACTGATTGAGGGGTGCTATATTCCTTCTTCCACAAAATCCTGATTGAGGGGTGCTATATAACTGTATCCGCCAAATACTGATTGAGGGGTGCTATATACCAGTTTCAGCCAAAAATTGATTGAGCGGTGCTATATACCTTCTTCCAGAAAATACTGATTGAGGGGTGCTATTGCTATATATCTTCTTCCACCAAATACTGATTTAGGGGTGCGATGAGCCTGCTTCCACAAAATTCTGATTGAGGGTTTCAATTGCTATACACCTTTTTCTAACAAATACTGATTGAGGGCTGAGATATACCTTCTTCCACAAATAATGCTCTTCTCTACAGAAGTAGGCAGAGGGTTATTTATAAAATGAGGAATAGGCAGACCGTTCTGCAGGGATGTAGAGGTCAGGCAGGTGCACCAGGCCGGAGCCTAAGTGGGAAGTTGGAGAAGGCGCGTGCGATAACTTCAAAGGGCGCACCAGAGTTGGTTGAGTGGCTCACTCAGCCTTCCGCTTCTGCACCCTCCTCATCCTCTGTATCTGCACCCCCCTCACTCTCTGCTGTGTGCACCCCCAAAGACACCACCACCATATCCCATCCACTCGAGTCAGAGGAATTATTTTCCCATCCATTCCCAGAACTTACAGATGCGCAGCCAGTCTTGGCATTAAATGAGGAAGAGGAGGTAGCAACGGCCGCCACCCAGCGGTCTGACGACAGTACTCAGATCAGCCCAAGGAGGGTGGTCCCTGCTGTTGCTGCCTACTCTGGGATCACTAATATCAGTGGTGTTGAAGTTGACTGTGATGACGTGGAGGTCACGTGGGTGCCCACAAGAGAGGAAGAGGAGGGGAGTTCAGAGGGAGAGACGGAGAAGCAGATAGGGAGGAGAAGGAGGAGAAGCAGGCAGAACTCGCAGTGAACAGGAGGCAAAAGCAGACTGCAAATGTTTCTGGAGCGAGCCAACCATCGTCACATCTTGAACTCCCAGGACGCCGGCACATGGGTCCGCAGTGTGGGCTTTCTTTAACGTGTCAGCTACTAATAATAGTGTTAACATCTGCAGCCTGTGCTGTTAATGCTTAAATTGCGGTAAGCCCAACACTCACCTAAGAAAGATCGCCTTAAGAAGGCACCTGGCCTCCCATCACCGAACCAAGTGGAAGAAACGCTGTCAGAACCCACAAAGCCACACTCTCGGAGTTCCACATCCTGCCTCCTTCTCCTCTCTCCTGCCATTTGTCCTCCACTCCACCTTCCACCATGCTGTCCTAGCATTCATATGGAACAAGGCAGGCTTCCAAGGCCCAAATGTTTGAGCGTAAAAAAATTATGACGCCGGATAATCCTCTTGCCCAACGGCTGACCGCTGGCTTATCAAAACTGCTAGCCCGCCAACTGCTGCCATATAAATTGATGGACTTGGAGGCCTTTAGAAAAGTTGTGGCCATTGGCACACCTCAATGGATGTTCCCCTGAAGGAAATATTTCTCCAAGAAGGGCATCCCTGAACTATATGGCCACGTTTAGCGGCACGTTAATATATATCTGGCACGCAGTGTTGGTGCCAAGATAGAATTGACCACAGACACGTGGTCTAGCAAACACGGGCAGGGAAGGTACATAACTTTTACAGCCCACTGGATGAACCTCCTGATGGCTGTCTAGCATGTAACCTGTGGACCCCGTGTGGCTTTGGTGTCACCACCACAGATTGCATACGGGCCTGCCTCTATTTCTCCTCCTCCTACTCCATCCTCCGTCTCCTCCTCGGCTGACTCCTCCTTTTCCACTGCTACCGCCTCTTCCACTGCACCCCCCGAAGCTCCCTAGAACCTATTTGACGTGCCAGGTGAGACGTTGCCATGCTGTGGCTGTTGTGCCTGGAAGCAGAGAGCCACACTGGTCCTGCAATCCTTTCAGCTCTGCGGTCACAGGCCGATCAGTGGCTAACCCCAATTTAGTGGCGTCGCTAGAGGGGGGCGAGGGGGGGCAATTGCCCCCCCTATGTTGTCCCTTGCCCCCCCGGGTGCCCCCCCGCTGATTCCCCAGAGTGAATACTAATGAGCGCTTCCATTATAGAAGCGCTCATTAGTACCGAAGGACCAGGAAGTGGTGAACGCTCTGTACTCACCACTTCCTGGTCCTCGGCTGTCGGCTGTGCAGGGCTGCGCACAGCGTAAGGTCGCTCTGTGACCTCACGCTGTGCGCGCCAGTTTAGAGCACAGTCGACTGAGGAGAAAATGGCAGGCGGCATCCGTCCAGGAGCAGGAGAGGTAAGTGTTTTTATTTTTTATTTTATAAAAAATGTGGCTGCTGGGGGCATTATGGGGGCTAATAGGAGGCATATGAGGGCTAATTGGAGCCATATGGGGCATTTGGAGGCATATTTGGGGGCTAATTGGAGGCATATGGGGGCTAATAGGAGGCATATGGGGGCATTTGGAGGCATATGGGGGCTAATTGGAGGCATATTTGGGGGCTAATTGGAGGCATATGGGGGCATTTGGAGGCATATGGGGGCTAATTGGAGGCATATTTGGGGCTAATTGGAGGCATATTTGGGGCTAATTGGAGGCATATTTGGGGGCTAATTGGAGGCATATTTGGGGGCTAATTGGAGGCATATTTGGGGCTAATTGGAGGCATATTTGGGGGCTAATTGGAGGCATATTTGGGGCTAATCGGAGGCATATTTGGGGCTAATAGGAGGCATATGGGGCTAATAGGAGGCATATGGGGCTGATAGGAGGCATATGGGGCTGATAGGAGGCATATGGGGGCTAATTGGAGGCATATGGGGGCTAATAGGAGGCATATGGGGGCTAATAGGAGGCATATGGGGGCTAATTGGAGGCATATGGGGGCTAATTGGAGGCATATGGGGGCATATGGGGCTAATAGGAGGCATATGGGGGCTAATTGGAGGCATATGGAGGCATATGGGGGCTAATTGGAGGCATATGGGGGCTAATTGGAGGCATATGGGGGCTAATTGGAGGCATATGGGGGCATATGGGGCTAATAGGGGGCATATGGGGGCTAATAGGAGGCATATGGGGGCTAATAGGAGGCATATGGGGCTAATAAGAGGCATAATGGGGCTAATAAGAGGCATAATGGGGGCTAATGAGGCATAAGGGCTGATATGGGGGCTAATGAGGCATAAGGGCTGATATGGGGGCTAATGAGGCATAAGGGCTGATATGGGGGCTGATATGAGAGGCATAATGAGGGCTAATATGGGGGCTGATATGAGAGGCATAATGAGGGCTAATGAGAGGCATAATGTGTCATCCACAGATGCCCCCATAACAGTGTGTCTTCCACAGATCCACCATAACAGTGCGCCTGTGCACTGACGAGAGACAGAAAGAAGGGGAAAGAATCCGTGGAAGCAAGCAGGGGACAGCACAGCAGACGACTGAGTAGCTTCTTTTGTAAGTAAATTGTTTTATTATAACTGTATCCCTGCATACCGCAATTCTCTCGTATTTTGTAATCTTATTGATATATACTTATTTTGTTTGTGCCCCCCCATTTTTGACTGTGGTATCTTTGTGCCCCCCCTATATATTGTTCCTAGAGTCGCCACTGCCCCAATTTGACAGTTGGTAAAGTGGTGTGCAACAACGGTGCGAATCTGCTGAGCGCGCTGAAATGGTGCAAAATGACACACCTGCCGTGTATGGCACACGTCCTGAACTTAGTCGTGCAGCGATTCTTTGACAAATACTAGTGTTGAGAGCAAATATTCAAATTACGAATATTTATTGCGAATATCGCAACTTCGAGAATTTCCCGAATATTTTGCATCAGAAAAAATGATTCCTCCCTGCATTTTGCTTATGGGCCAATGAGTCTTGGCGCACAAGTAACTTAAACAGTGAGGAATCCTGACTTCAGATGGAAAAAAAATGATAAATATTTTAAAAAACAAATATATTGCATTATATTGATTATAGTGCAATATTTTTGTTTTTTTAGAATATTCGTCATTTTTTTCCATCTGAAATCTTGAGTCCTCCCTGCTTAAGTTGCTTGTGGGCCAATAACTGTTCACTTCAGATTGAAAAAATGATGAATATTCGAAAAAACGAATAAATAGCACTATATTCTATTTTGTTTTTCACCCACTTGGCATTACACGATTTTTACATTGCAGATTTTATCTCGAATACGAATATTTGAGAATATATTTGACGAATATTCTACCACATATTCACAAACTATCGCAAATTCTAATACTGCCCCTGCAGCTCATCACTACCAAATACCCCTAGTCCAGGACGTCTTGCGGCAGGCAAGGAAAATCTCTGGCCATTTTCGAAGATCTTGCACGGCCATGGCTCACCTTGCTGACGTTCAGTGGCGACAACACTTGCCCATCAGACGTCTGATTTGTGACTGCCCGACGTGCTGGATCTCCACCTTGTATATGCTTGATAGGCTGCTCCAGCAGAAACGTGCCATTAATGACTACCTGTATGAACTCTGTGGCAGGACAGTCTTTGGGCAGCTTTTTTTCTTTTCATTGTGCCAGTGGGTGCGCAACGCATGCAGATTTCTGCGGCCATTTGATAAGATCACAAAACTGGTCAGTCGCAGCCAGGGCACCATCAGTGACATTGTACCTTAGAGCTGGCACAATTTGCCATGGAACTCTTGGCTTGCCCCTCGTCGAGTGTCCTGTCTGAAAGGACATTCAGCGCAGCAGGAGGGATCGTGACCAATAAGTGCACTCGCCTAGCTCATGACAGTGTGGACTACCTCATATTTTTAAAAATGAATGAGGCATGGATCTCAGAGGAATTTCAACACCTGTGATCACCATGTGTAATTGAATTTCCTCATGCCAGCCCACACATATCCGCCACCACCCAGAACAAAGAATGGTCCTTGCCATTCTTATGTATATACAGAGGCATAAAATGTCTTTTATGTCAGTTAAATGCCAAAATTTTGGGGCCTGTACTGGCCGACAGTTACATTTTTATCCTGCGACCGCCTAATGTACCTCCAGCCACAAAATCCAAAGTTCTTTGATGTCAGGTGAATGCCTATTGGCTACTTTTTGTGGCCTGTACTGGCCGACAGTTATATACTTATCCTGTGATCACCTAATGTACCTCCAGCCACAGAATCCAAAGTTCTTTGCTGTCAGGTGAATTCCTATTGCCTAATTTTTCAGCTTGTACTGGCCGACAGTTATATACTTATCCTGTGATCACCTAATGTACCTCCAGCCACAGAATCCAAAGTTCTTTGCTGTCAGGTGAATTCCTATTGCCTAATTTTTCAGCCTGTACTGGCCGACAGTTACATTTTTATCCTGTGACTATTGATGAGCAGCAGGGGCTATATATTAGAATTTGCAATTTTTCACGAATATTTTGTAGAATTGTTTATTATTTTATTGTATAATAAGCCAATAGGCATTCAACTGACAGCAAAGAACTTTGGATTCTGTGGCTGGAGGTACATTTACCAGTTAATTTTTGGGGCCTGTACTGGCCGACAGTTAGATTTTTATGCCATGACCGTCTAATGTTCCTCCAGCCACAGAATCCAAAATTCTTTGCTGTCAGGTCAATGCCTATTGCCTAATTTTTTGGGCCTGTGCTGGCCGACAGTTAATTTTTTTTTTATCTCTAGCCACATAATCACACCCCTGTCTCACTCATCTGCCTCTCATTATGGTGGCGTATGAACCGCATTCACCATAAGGACCTTCTAACGTCACAGTGTCATGTGACTCTGCCCCCCACCCTGCACTGTGCCCACTTTTACCCTGCATTGTGCCCTCTTACCACACCCTGTGCAGTGCCCGTCTTATACCCTTTTATCCAGTCACAGTATGGTGGTGTTATCCGGTCACTGTACAGAAGTTATCCGGTCAATGTATGGCGGTGGTATCCAATAACTGGATGGACATAACCATCTCCCTTTCCCTACCCATGCCATCCTTTTCTAGACCTGGCATGAGTGAGAAAAATATGCAGATTGCGGTGCTAAGGACTTTTGCGCCACAATCTGTGTCAGAAATACGCCTAACATAGACGTAATTCTATATAATAAATGACCAACTAATTGTATTATTATTCGGGGATAGTGCTAATATCTTTATATTATATAGATTCTAGTGTATTATACGGTGCTCTGTATTTCCCAGTAGAAAATTATCCTTCGGAAACACAGTCCTCAACCCTGACCACCAGGGCCAGGTAGCGCTCTGTCAGTACATGCCGGCCTCCCCTCTCCGCCACGCTGCTCCGCTGTGTACTGGTGCCTATTATGACACTAGGGCTGGCTTCACATCCTATTTTTGCCATCCATTTAATGTATACCTAAAATGTATGCATTAACAGATGCCTCAGACTGATGCCGTACAGTGGCGTCCGTTCACCATACAGTTTCATGGTAGAATTTTTTTTTTTTACGTTAACGTATGCATTTTTTTAAAATAAAAACGTGGAGTGCTGCTCATTTGTATACATACATCAAACCGATAGGAAAGAACATTTTTCTAGGCTACAGCAGGACAAATTTTTGAGAGTTTTCCTTCAAGATGCAAAAAAATGGCTCTTGATTAAAATACATATTTGTTGTGGGAATTTTTGCCAATGAACCCCCTCCTGTATATCACGGTTCCATGTTTTGGGACTATTTGTGTACTTCTAGTGTTTGCTGGCTGCAACTATGACCTGAAGGTTTGCCAGGTTCGCCAGCCAATAAAGTAAATAGGGCCCGCTCCGAACACTCGGTTCCTGAACATTTGATCGCGAACGCGCATTCATTTCAATGGGTCCGCAAAAAATGCGAACAGCACACCGAGTGCTGTCTGCATCAGTATGTCCAATCCGTAGCCCTGCAAAAAAAAAAAATAGAACATGTCCTATTCTTGTCCGTTTTAGGCATTGTTACAATGTATCCGCCCAAAAAAACGAATGGCATGCAGATGTCATTCCGGAATGCAAAACACATATGGTCGTGTGCATGTAGCCTAAATCAGACAATGAATAGTTTTGAGCTCGAATATTCGAATAGCGAATATTAATTGCGAATATCTCAACTTCGCAAATTCGCGAATATTACGAATATAGTGCTATATATTCGCTATATTGAATATTCATCATTTTTTTACATCTGTAAACAGGAAGGAATCATGTTTTCATATGGAAAAAAAAAAAGACCAATATTCTAAAAAACTAATATATAGCAATGTAGTGAATATATTCGTTATTTAGAATTTTTGCATTATTTTTTTTGCATTAATAGTTTTTTGCTATCTGTACAGTTCGCATACTCCTCCCCGACAAGCGTCCCCGTCACTATGGGAACGCCTGTGGGTTAGAAAATACCATTGGATCTGAGTTTTCCCTGAGATCGTGAAACCTCAGATCCGATGGTATATTCTAACCCACAGGCATTCCCATGGTGACGGGGACGCTTGTCAGGGAGCAGTATGCCAAAGTGGAATAACAGTACACATTGGAAAAAAAAAGATGAATATTCTAAATACTAAATATATTCGTAATATTCTAAAAGACGAAGTTATAGCAATATAGCGAATATTCGTAAAATACACATATAGACTGTATAGTATTTTTTTTTTATAGTGTACATTTTTTCCAAAACTGAAGTTCAGAAGAGGCAAATAAAATTTGACAAAAAAAAAAAAATTATAGCACTATATTAGCTAAATTACAGTGTATACAGTTGCAAGAAAAAGTATGTGAACCCTTTGGAATGATATGGATTTCTGCACAAATTGGTCATAAAATGTGACCTGATCTTCATCTAAGTCGCAACAATAGACAATCACAGTCTGCATAAACTAATAACACAAATAATTAAATGTTACCATGTTTTTATTGAACACACCATGTAAACATTCACAGTGCAGGTGGAAAAAGTATGTGAACCCTTGGATTTGATAACTGGTTGAACCTCCTTTGGCAGCAATAACTTCAACCAAACGTTTCCTGTAGTTGCAGATCAGATGTGCACAACAGTCAGGTAATTCTTCCTCTTTACATAACTGTTTCAGTTCATCAATATTCTTGGGATGTCTGATGTGAATCACTTTCTTGAGGTCATGCCACAGCATCTCAATCGGGTTGAGGTCAGGACTCTGGCTGGGCCACTCCAGAAGGCATATTTTCTTTGTTTAAGCCATTCTGTTGTTGATTTACTTCTATGCTTTGGGTCGTTGTCCTGTTGCAACACCCATTTTCTGTTGAGCTTCAGCTCATGGACAGATGGCCTTATGTTCTCCTGAAAAATCTCTTGATAAACTTGGGAATTCATTTTTCCTTCGATGATAGCAATCCGTCCAGGCCCTGACACAGCAAAGCAGCCCCAAACCATGATGCCCCCACCACCATACTTCACAGTTGGGATGAGGTTTTAATGTTGGTGTGCTGTGCCTCTTTTCCTCCACACATAGTGTTGTGTGTTTCTTCCAAACAACTCAACTTTGGTTCCATCTGTCCACAGAATATTTTGCCAGTACTGCTGTGGAACATCCAGGTGCTCTTGTAGTACTGCTGTGGAACATCCAGGTGCTCTTGTGCAAACTGTAAACATGCAGAAATGTTTTTTTGGACAGCAGTGGCTTCCTCTGTGGTATCTTCCCATGAAATCCATTCTTGTTTAGTGTTTTACGTATCGTAGATTCGCTAACAGGGATGTTAGCATATGCCAGAGACTTTTGTAAGTCTTTTGCTTACACTCTAGGATTCTTCTTCGCCTCATTGAGCAGTCTGCGCTGTGCTTTTGCAGTAATCTTTACAGGACGGCCACTCCTAGGGAGAGTAGCAGCAGTCCTGAACTTTCTCCATTTATAGACAATTTGTCTTACCGTGGACTGATGAACAGCAAGGCTTTTGGAGATACTTTTATAAACCTTTCCAGCTTTATGCAAGTCAACAATTTTTAATCGTAGGTCTTCTGAGAGCTCTTTTGTGCGAGGAATCATTCACATCAGGCAATGCTTCTTGTGAAAAGCAAACCCAGAACTGGTGTGTGTTTTTTATAGGGCAGCTGTAACCAACCCCTCCAATCTCATCTCATTGATTGGACTCCAGTTGGCTGACACCTCACTCCAATTAACTCTTGAAGATGTCATTAGTCTAGGGGTTCACATACTTTTTCCACCTGCACGCTGAATGTTTACATGGTGTGTTCAATAAAAACATGGTAACATTTAATTCTTTGTGTGTTATTAGTTTAACCACTTGCCGCCGCGCTAACGCCGAAAGGCGTCATTGCGGCGGCTCTCCCAGGCTACGCTAACGCCAATAGGCGTCATCTCGCGTGAGCCGAGATTTCCTGTGAACGCGCGCACGCAGGCGCGCGCGCTCACAGGAACGGAAGGTAAGCGAGTGGATCTCCAGCCTGCCAGCGGCGATCGCTCGCTGGCAGGCTGGAGATGTGATTTTTTTAACCCCTAACAGGTATATTAGACGCTGTTTTGATAACAGCGTCTAATATACCTGCTACCTGGTCCTCTGGTGTTCCCTTTTGTTAGGATCGACCACCAGAGGACTCAGGCAGCTCACTAAAGTAGCACCAAACACCACTACACTACACTACACCCCCCCTGTCACTTATTAACCCTTTATAAACCACTGATCAGCCCATATAGACTCCCTGATCACCCCCCTGTCATTGATCACCCCTCTGTAAGGCTCCATTCAGACGTCCGTATGATTTTTACGGATCCACTGATACATGGATTGGATCCGCAAAACACATGCGGACGTCTGAATGGAGCCTTACAGGGGGGTGATCAATGACAGAGGAGTGATCACCAATATAGACTCCCTGATCACCTCCGTCATTGATCACCCCCCTGTAAGGCTCCATTCAGACGTCCGTATGATTTTTACGGATCCACGGATACATGGATCGGATCCGCAAAACACATACGGACGTCTGAATGGAGACTTACAGGGGGGGAATCAATGACAGGCGGGTGATCACCCATATACACTCCCTGATCACCCCCTGTCATTGATCACCCCACTGTAAGGCTCCATTCAGATGTCCGTATGTGTTTTACGGATCCACGCATCTATGGATCGGATCCGCAAAACACATACGGACGTCTGAATGGAGCCTTACAGAGGGGTGATCAGTGACAGGGGGGTGATCACCCCATATAGACTTCCTGATCACCCCCCTGTAAGGCTCCATTCAGACGTCTGCATGTGTTTTACGGATCCACGCATCCATGGATCGGATCCGTAAAACGCATACGGACGTCTGAATAAAGCCTTACAGGGGGGTGATCAGGGAGTCTATATGGGATGATCACCCCCGTGTAAGGCTCCATTCAGACGTCTGCATGTGTTTTACGGATTCACGCATCCATGGATCGGATCCGCAAAACGCATACGGACGTCTGAATGGAGCCTTACAGGGGGGTGATCAGTGACAGGGGGGTGATCACCTCATATACACTCCCTGATCACCCCCTGTCATTGATCACCCCCCTGTCATTGATCACCCCCCTGTAAGGCTCCATTCAGACGTCTGCATGTGTTTTACGGATCCACGCATCCATGGATCTGATCCGCAAAACGCATACGGACGTCTGAATGGAGCCTTACAGGGCGGTGATCAGGGAGTCTATATGGGATGATCACCCCCGTGTAAGGCTCCATTCAGACGTCTGCATGTGTTTTACGGATTCACGCATCCATGGATCGGATCCGCAAAACGCATACGGACGTCTGAATGGAGCCTTACAGGGGGGTGATCAGTGACAGGGGGGTGATCACCTCATATACACTCCCTGATCACCCCCTGTCATTGATCACCCCCCTGTCATTGATCACCCCCCTGTAAGGCTCCATTCAGACGTCTGCATGTGTTTTACGGATCCACGCATCCATGGATCGGATCCGCAAAACGCATACGGACGTCTGAATGGAGCCTTACAGGGGGGTGATTAATGACAGGGGGGTGATCACCCGATATACACTCCCTGATCACCCCCCTGTCATTGATCACCCCCATGTAAGGCTCCATTCAGACGTCCGTATGTGTTTTGCGGTTCCGATCTATGTATCCGTGGATCCGTAAAAAACATATGGACGTCTGAATGGAGCCTTACAGGGGGGTGATCAATGACAGAGGGGTGATCACCCCATATACACTCCCTGATCACCCCCCTGTCATTGATCGCCCCCCTGTAAGGCTCCATTCAGAATTTTTTTTGGCCCAAGTTAGCGGAAATATATATTTTTTTTGTTAGTTTTTTCTTACAAAGTCTCATATTCCACTAACTTGTGTCAAAAAATAAAATCTCACATGAACTCACTATACCCCTCATGGAATCCAAATGCGTAACATTTTTTAGACATTTATATTCCATACTTCTTCTCACTCTTTAGGGCCCCTAAAAAGCCAGGGCAGTATAAATACCCAACATGTGACCCCATTTCGGAAAGAAGACACCCCAAGGTATTCCGTGAGGGGCATATTGAGTCCATGAAAGATTGACATTTTTGTCCCAAGTTAGCGGAAAGGGAGACTTTGTGAGAAAAAAAATATATATAATAATTTCCGCTAACTTGTGCCCAAAAAAAAAATTTCTATGAACTCGCCATGCCCCTCATTGAATACCTTGGGGTGTCTTCTTTCCAAAATGGGGTCACATGTGGGGTATTTATACTGCCCTGGCATTTTAGGGGCCTGAAACCGTGAGAAGAAGTCTGGGATCCAAATGTCTAAAAATGCCCTCCTAAAAGGAATTTGGGCCCCTTTGCGCATCTAGGCTGCAAAAAAGTGTCACACATCTGGTATCGCCGTACTCAGGAGAAGTTGGGGAATGTGTTTTGGGGTGTCATTTTACATATACCCATGCTGGGTGAGAGAAATATCTTGGTCAAATGCCAACTTTGTATAAAAAAATGGGAAAAGTTGTCTTTTGCAGAGATATTTCTCTCACCCAGCATGGTTATATGTAAAATGACACCCCAAAACACATTCCCCAACTTCTCCTGAGTACGGCGATACCAGAGGTGTGTCACTTTTTTGCCGCCTAGGTGGGCAAAGGGGCACACATTCCAAAGAGCACCTTTCGGATTTCACAGGTCATTTTTTACACATTTTGATTTCAAACTACTTACCACACATTAGGGCCCCTAGAATGCCAGGGCAGTATAACTACCCCACAAGTGACCCCATTTTGGAAAGAAGACACCCCAAGGTATTCCGTGAGGGGCATGGCGAGTTCCTATAATTTTTTATTTTTTGTCACAAGTTAGCGGAAAATTATGATTTTTATTTATTTTTATTTTTTTCTTACAAAGTCTCATATTCCACTAACTTGTGACAAAAAATAAAAAATTCCAGGAACTCGCCATGCCCCTCACAGAATACCTTGGGGTGTCTTCTTTCCAAAATGGGGTCACTTGTGGGGTAGTTATACTGCCCTGGCAATTTAGGGGCCCTAAAGTGTGACACATCTGGTATCGCCGTACTCAGGAGAAGTTGGGCAATGTGTTTTGGGGTGTCATTTTACATATACCCATGCTGGGTGAGATAAATATCTTGGTCAAATGCCAACTTTGTATAAAAAAAAATGGGAAAAGTTGTCTTTTGCCAAGATATTTCTCTCACCCAGCATAGGTATATGTAAAATGACACCCCAAAACACATTCCCCAACTTCTCCTGAGTACGGCGATACCAATTGTGTGTCACTTTTTTCCGCCTAGGTGGGCAAAGGGGCACACATTCCAAAGAGCACCTTTCGGATTTCACAGGTCATTTTTTACACATTTTGATTGCAAAGTACGTCTCACACATTTGGGCCCCTAAATTGCCAGGGCAGTATAACTTCCCCACAAGTGACCCCATTTTGGAAAGAAGACACCCCAAGGTATTTCGTGATGGGCATAGTGAGTTCATGGAAGTTTTTATTTTTTGTCACAAGTTAGTGGAATATGAGACTTTGTAATAAAAATAAATAAAAATAAATCATAATTTTCCGCTAACTTGTGACAAAAAATAAAAAGTTCTATGAACTCACTATGCCCATCAGCGAATACCTTAGGGTGTCTACTTTCCGAAATGGGGTCATTTGTGGGGGGTTTCTACTGTTTGGGCATTGTAGAACCTCAGGAAACATGACAGGTGCTCAGAAAGTCAGAGCTGCTTCAAAAAGCGGAAATTCACATTTTTGGACCATAGTTTGTAAACGCTATAACTTTTACCCAAACCATTTTTTTTTTTTACCCAAACATTTTTTTTTAATCAAAGACATGTAGAACAATAAATTTAACGAAAAATGTATATATGGATGTCGTTTTTTTTGCAAAATTTTACAACTGAAAGTGAAAAATGTCATTTTTTTGCAAAAAAATCGTTAAATTTCGATTAATAACAAAAAAAGTAAAAATGTCAGCAGCAATGAAATACCACCAAATGAAAGCTCTATTAGTGAGAAGAAAAGGAGGTAAAATTAATTTGGGTGGTAAGTTGCATGACCGAGCAATAAACCGCTAAAGTTGTGGAGAGCCGATTTGTAAAAAAGGGCCTGGTCACTAGGGGGGTATAAACCTGTGGTCCTTAAGTGGTTAAGCAGACTGTGATTGTCTATTGTTGTGACTTAGATGAAGATCAGATCACATTTTATGACCAATTTGTGCAGAAATACATATAATTCCAAAGGGTTCACATACTTTTTCTTGCAACTGTATGTGTATTTTATGAATATTCTCTATATTGCTATAACTTAGTTTTTTAGAATATTACGAATATTCTAAAAAACGAAGTTATAGCAATAGAGCGAATATTCGTAAAATACACATATTAGCCTAACCGTAGCCATAGGAAAGTTGCCTTATACAGTTAAAAAAAAAATTGCAATACGCAAATAATTAAATCGCATATTATTTGCGAAAAATAGAAATATCGCGAAATCGAATATGGCCCCTTCCGCTCATCACTATGAAACATAGTTATACCGTATATGTTATTGTCACTTAAATATTATTTAAGTCTACAGACCATTTCCCTTTTTCACATTTTGTCATGTGGCCTTGTGCTAAAATTTAAAAACATAAAGTTTTTCCCCAGTTATCTGAATTATCAAAATGTTTGCAAATGTATTAAAAAGGCAAATTAATTAAAAAGCAAAAAAAATAAATTAATTTGCATGGATATAAATATTTTGCTATGACACTTGAAATTTACTGTAGCTCCAACGACCTCCCATTTCTCTTCATCTTTTTTTAAATGTTTCTACACCTTGATTAGAGTCCACCTATGGTAAATTCATTTTATTGGACATTATTTGGAAAGATAACACTCCCCATCAAACCAAGGCATAAGTGGGGGAAAAAACTGCCTGTAGACCACAGTGACATGACCTTATGGAGGTACAGATCTTGAAAGGGGTACAAAAAAATTCTGCTGCACTGGAAGTTCCCAAGAGCACAGTGACCTTCATACTTCTTAGGGCTCGTTCACACGACCATTGAGTTTTTTGTGGTCCGCAAATTGCGGATCCGTAAAAAACGGAAGCCGTCCGTGTGCCTTCCGCAATTTGAGGAACAGAACAGGAGGCCCATTAAAGAAATGCCTATTCTTGTCCACAAAATGGACATAATGGATAATTTTTGCGGGGCCACGAAACGGAGCAACGGATGCGGACAGCACACAGAGTGTTGTCCACATCTTTTGCAGACCAATTGAAATTAATGGTTACGTATACGGACCGTATGTGGAACGCAGAAAACGGACCGTATATGGAATGCAAAATATGTTTGTGTGAGCGAGCCCTTAAATAGAAGAAGTTTGAACATCCAGGACTCTTCCTAGAGGTGGCTGCTCCATCAGGGGAAAATGGGCCTTGGTAAGAAAAGTGACCAAGAACCCAATGATCACTCTGGCTGAGCACCAACAATCCTGTGTGTAGATGGGAGAATCTTCCGGAAGGTAAACTATCACTGTAGCATTCCATCAATCTGAGCTGTACGGCAGAGACGCCAAAAACAAGCCTCTCCTCAGTAAAAGATACATGAAACTTTGCAACAAAAACATAAACCTAAAGGATTATTTAAACCTAGATTGAACTTTTAAACTTAAATTCTAATAATAATTTCTGGGTTAAGCCAGCACTATTCAATACCACCCCTGCAGTGAAGCATGGGGGTGGCAACATGAAGTTAAGGGGAAAGCTGAATGAAGCAAAGTACAGGGTGGTCTGGACCTCAGACTGGGCTGTAGACATGGACATACTGTACATAGACCCTACAGGGAAATTTCCTGGTTGGCCAATGCCCAGAGGGTTTCCCAAGCATCCCCCCTTCCCCGGCTGCCAGCCAGGTATATTAAAAGCTGATGCTGTCAGCATTAATGTAGGATCATCAGGTACTTTTGCACATGGCCAGCATATATATGTGCCCTCCAGAATTCAACTGTATTGCTGTCCTCAGGGCAATGATAAAGTTACATGAATGTCTACAGAAAAGTATGGCAGAAAATCCTCAAATTCAGATCTGAACCTTGTGGAATCATGACCAAGAAGACTGGAGACAGTAATTGCTGCCAATGGTGCTACAACTAAGTACTGAGTAAGACCGTACATCTTTTTCAGTGTTTTGTGGGCCTTTTTTCCCGGAGCCGTTTTTCTGTTTTTGTTTTTTTCCATTCCGCTTTTCCATATGGAATATACAGTATACAATAATTACATAGAAAACATTGGACTGGGCATAAAATTTTCAATAGATAGTTCCGCAAAAACGGAACAGATACAGAGGACATACGGAGTACATTCCATATGTGTTCCATCTTTTTTGCGGACCCATTGACTTGAATGGAGCCACGGAACGTGATTTGCGGGCAATAATAGGACATGTTCTATCTGGAACGGAAAAACGGAAATACGGAAACGGAATGCATACGGAGTACAGTCCGTTTTTTTTGCGGAACCATTGAAATGAATAATTCTGTATATGGAACGCAAAAAACGGCCCATATACGGAACGCAAAACTAGTTCTTGCGAACAAGCCCTAAAGGGTATGAATACTTATGTCAATGCAATATTTTAGTTTTTTCTTTTTAATAAATTAGCAAAGATTTAGTTTTTTCTTTTTCATTATGGGGTATTCAGTGCAGATTGATGGGGAAAATGTTTGAAAAGTAAAATGGTCTGAAGACTTTTTATATATAAATATATATATATATATATATAAGGCTGTAGACAGCCTATATTTGTAGGTGGGGCGTCAGTGCCCTATATATACCTGTTACTCCTGATCATCGGCGATGTGTCTCACGTACCCTTTGTATGAGGAGCCACATCCAGCTTCTGGCAGGTTCAAGCATTGCACCTGATTCCAAGCTTCGGTCACTATACGGTACAGTGCAGCAGTGCAAGTGAATTTTTCGTCACAAAGTAAGTACTTCTCCAAAGGAGCGAGCTGTATACTTGCGGCCACGGTGTCGGGCTCCCCCTATCGCGAGAAGTTTGTGCGGATGGCGTGCGTGTCATGGTGAAACACATACGTGACCGGCCGGACCTCTGCAGGTGCGTTCGGCTGAGCTCTGGGGAAGGTGGCCGGACCAGCGATCCTCCCGTCCACGCCACCGCTTGATCTGCCATCCGGAGCACCTCCGATTGCACGGAATAGACAGGAAAGGGGTGGTGAGTTTAGAGTTAGAAAAGGAGTGCAAGCTCCAGGCTTCTCCTAGGAGGCGGCCAGGGGCGGTGTGCACACCAGTACAGGTCTATGCACACCAATGCTAATCACTACCAGTTACACCAGATTTATAATAAACAAAAAAAAAAAGGGGGCGTCCCAATGGTTCCAGTTTACTCAGCCATTGGAACCAGCTCTACAAATTCAAGGTCCATTTACTTGCCATCGCCGCTGGAAATACTGTTTTTGTGGCATCTGCGGCCATGCTATGTATTGTTCTGGTTTTATCTGGATCGCCCAGGTGTAGTTTTTTTCTTTTAGGTTATCATTTGGATCATCCATGTGCAGTCAAAGGCTACATGTCACGGCTGCGGCCCCATTATATGTCATATGTCGCCTGGAACACCCGGGGTCAATCCTTACTGATACTATTAGGGGATACTATGGGAGACTCAATTATTAGGGGAACAGATAGGGAAATCTGTCACAAAGACCGTGATCGCCGAACAGTGTGCTGTCTTCCTGGCGCTAGAGTTCGACACATCGCGGATCGGGTTGACAGATTACTGGGAGGGGCTGGAGAAGATCCAGTGGTCATGGTCCATATCGGAACCAATGACAAAGTTAGGGGTAGGTGGAGAGGCCTTAAAAATGATTTCAGGGATTTAGGTCAAAAGCTGAGGGCAAGGACCTCAAAGGTAGTATTTTCCGAAATACTACCTGTACCACGGGCCACACAAGAGAGGCAGCGGGAGATTAGGGAAATTAACAAGTGGCTTAAGAACTGGTGTAGGATGGAGGGGTTTAGGTTCCTGGAGAACTGGGCCGACTTCTCTATCGGCTACAGGCTCTATCGTAGGGACGGGCTGCACCTCAATGGGGAAGGGGCAGCTGTGTTGGGGAAGAAGATGGCTAGAAGGTTGGAGGAGTGTTTAAACTAGGGACTGGGGGGGAGGGTAATTATGTTATAGAATGGGAAGATAGTGCAGATAGAGACCGGGGGCAAGGTAGTGAGACTGGGGGAGGAACGGAAGGAGGGACTAGAACAGTTCAGAAGGAAAGGTGTAGAGTAAAAAATATACATAAACCTCTCAAATGTATGTATACTAATGCCAGAAGCCTGACTAATAAAACTGGTGAACTGGAATTAGTGATGTGTGAGGAGGACTATGACATAGTGGGAATAACTGAGACATGGCTGGATGATAGCTATGACTGGGCAGTTAATGTACAGGGTTACAGCCTGTTTAGAAAGGATCGTCAAAACCGGAGAGGGGGAGGGGTCTGCCTTTATGTAAAGTCCTGTCTAAAGCCCACACTCCGGGAAGATATAAGTGAGGGACATGAACATGTGGAGTCACTGTGGGTAGAGATACATGACGCTAAAAACAATAATAAATTACTAATAGGAGTTTACTATAAACCACCTAATATACCAGAGTCCACAGAAAATCTACTACTAAACGAGATAGACGAGGCGGCAAATCATAATGAGGTGGTTATTATGGGGGACTTCAACTACCCAGATATAGACTGGGAAACTGAAACTTGTATATCTCATAAAGGAAACAGGTTCTTGGCAATAACCAAAGACAATTACCTCTCCCAACTGGTTCAGGACCCGACTAGAGGGACGGCCATACTGGACTTAGTATTAACCAATAGGCCTGACAGAACAACAGACGTGCAGGTTGGGGGACACCTGGGAAATAGTGACCACAAAGTAATAACCTTCCAATTATCATTCAAAAGAGCGTTTCTACAGGGAGGAACAAAAATACCAAACTTCAAAAAAGCTAAATTTAGCCAACTAAGAGAGGCCATAGGCCTAACTAAATGGGATAAAGTCCTCACAAATAAAAATACAGCCACAAAATGGGATATCTTTAAAAGCATCCTAAAATCTCATTGTGAGAGGTACATACCGTATGGGAATAAAAGGTTAAGGAACAAAAAGAAACCAATGTGGATAAACAGAACTGTAAAGAAAGCAATAAATGACAAAAAGAAAGCATATAAAACACTAAAACAGGAAGGTAGCACGTAAGCACTGAAAAACTATAAGGAAAAAAATAGAACATGTAAAAAACAAATAAAAGCAGCCAAACTAGAGACCGAGAGATTAATTGCCAAAGAGAGTAAAACTAACCCTAAAATGTTCTTCAATTATATAAATGTTAAAAAGTATAAATCTGAAGGTGTCGGCCCGTTAAAGAGTAATGAGGGGGGAGTTGCAGAGAGCGACGAGGAGAAAGCAAATCTGTTAAATATTTTTTTCTCCAATGTATTCACTGAGGAAAATAAACTGTGAGATGACATGCCGAATGTTGAAATAAATTCCCCATTAAAAGTGTCCTGTCTGACCCAGGAAGAAGTGCAACAGCGACTTAAAAAGATTAAAATAGACAAATTGCCAGGACCGGATGGCATACACCCCCGTATCCTAAGGGAATTAAGTAATGTCATAGCCAGACCCTTATTTCTAATATTTGCAGATTCTATACTGACAGGGAATGTCCCACAGGATTGGCGCATGGCAAATGTGGTGCCAATATTCAAAAAGGGTCCAAAAACAGAGCCTGGAAGCTATAGGCCGGTAAGTTTAACATCTGTTGTGGGTAAACTGTTTGAAGGTTTTCTGAGAGATGCTATGTTAGAGCATCTTAACGGAAATAAGCAAATAACGCCATATCAGCATGGCTTCGTGAGGGATCGGTCATGTCAAACAAATTTAATCAGTTTCTATGAGGAGGTAAGTTCTAGACTTGACAGCGGCAAATCAATGGATGTCGTGTATCTGGACTTCTCCAAAGCATTTGACACTGTACCACATAAAAGGTTAGTATATAAAATGAGAATGCTCGGACTGGGAGAAAACGTCTGTAAGTGGGTAAGTAACTGGCTCAATGATAGAAAACAGAGGGTGGTTATTAATGGTAAATACTCAGATTGGGTCACTGTCACTAGTGGAGTACCTCAGGGGTCTGTATTGGGCCCTATTCTCTTCAATATATTTATTAATGATCTTGTAGAAGGCTTGCATAGTAAAATATCAATTTTCGCAGATGACACTAAACTGTGTAAAGTAATTAACACTGATGAGGACAGTATACTACTACAGAGCGATCTGGATAGATTGGAGGCTTGGGCAGATAAGTGGCAGATGAGGTTTAACACTGACAAATGTAAAGTTATGCACATGGGAAGGAATAATGCAAGTCACTCGTACTTATTAAATGGTAAAACACTCGGTAACACTGACATGGAAAAAGATCTAGGAATTTTAATAAACAGCAAACTAAGCTGCAAAAAACAGTGTCAGGCAGCTGCTGCCAAGGCCAATAAGATAATGGGTTGCATCAAAAGGGGCATAGATGCCCGTGATGAGAACATAGTCCTACCACTTTACAAATCAGTGTCAGACCACACATGGAGTACTGTGTACAGTTCTGGGCTCCAGTGAACAAAGCAGACATAGCAGAGCTGGAGAGGGTCCAGAGGAGGGCAACTAAAGTAATAACTGGAATGGGGCAACTACAGTACCCTGAAAGATTATCAAAATTAGGGTTATTCACTTTAGAAAAAAGACGACTGAGAGGAGATCTAATTAATATGTATAAATATATCAGGGGTCAGTACAGAGATCTATCCCATCATCTATTCATTCCCAGGACGGTGACTGTGACGAGGGGACATCCTCTGCGTCTGGAGGAAAGAAGGTTTGTACACAAACATAGAAGAGGATTCTTTACGGTAAGAGCAGTGAGACTATGGAACTCTCTGCCTGAGGAGGTGGTGATGGTGAGTACAATAAAGGAATTCAAGAGGGGCCTGGATGTATTTCTGGAGCGTAATAATATTACAGGCTATAGCTACTAGAGAGGGGTCGTTGATCCAGGGAATTATTCTGATTTCCTGATTGGAGTCGGGAAGGAATTTTTATTCCCCTAAAGTGAGGAAAATTGGCTTCTACCTCACAGGGTTTTTTTGCCTTCCTCTGGATCAACTTGCAGGATGACAGGCCGAACTGGATGGACAAATGTTTTTTTTCGGCCTTATGTACTATGTTACTATTCTATGTCATTTGTTGTTACTGGGTTCACCTAGGCCAAGTTAAATGTTGTATGTCACCTGGATCGCCCAGGTTCAGCCACTGCTGATACTATGCTATATGTCATTGTCTTGTTACCTGGATCGCCCAGGCCGAGTTAAATGTTGTGTGTTACCTGGATCAAAAACACAGAAATATAGTGGCAAATCTGGGGGAGCTGCTCAACCCCTAACACTGTAGCGTGTTTTTCATTGGGGGAGCAGCCCCACCGCATGTGGACCGCAGCAAACGACTATCCCCAGCAAAAAATATTTTGCATACGGTGGAGGATGTCGGCGCGGTCCACATGCACCACAAAGGCATCCTACACAAAACGGAGCATTGTGCGGATGAAAATATAATCATAAATCACAGAAAAAATGCACCAAACGGATATGCCACTGACTATACTGGCTAGTCATAAATGCAGATATTAAAAGCTGAGACTTTTGCCAATATATTCCTGTCAGGAAGATATCGGAGCCCACATGCACCACGTCACGGCTCTCAGCATGGCAAGGGGTCCTACCACTACGCTACCTATGGTGTGAACAAGGTCTGAAGGTGATGTAATCCAGCTCACAGCCAAGCTTCCACACAACCGCCTAGCAGGACAACTAGTGCAATGTGAACAAAGCCAGACTGTAAGCCACACCCATATCAGACCATGTGATGGAGGCTACCAGGTGCAAAGGAGAGTGTTTAAATGCCAGGTAAAGGCACATACACTACATATAAAACAAGACAAAAACACAGAAATATAGTGGCAAATCTGGGGGAGCTGCTCAACCCCTAACACTGTAGCGTGTTTTTCATTGGGGGAGCAGCCCCACCGCATGTGGACCGCAGCAAACGACTATCCCTAGCAAAAAATATTTTGCATACGGTGGAGGATGTCGGCGCGGTCCACATGCACCACAAAGGCATCCTACACAAAACGGAGCATTGTGCGGATGAAAATATAATCATAAATCACAGAAAAAATGCACCAAACGGATATGCCACTGACTATACTGGCTAGTCATAAATGCATGTGGGCTCCGATATCTTCCTGACAGGAATATATTGGCAAAAGTCTCAGCTTTTAATATCTGCATTTATGACTAGCCAGTATAGTCAGTGGCATATCCGTTTGGTGCATTTTTTCTGTGATTAGTGTTACCTGGATCGCCCAGGTTCAGCCCACTCCTGATGCTACACTATATGTCATTGTTTGTTACCTGGATCGCCCAGGCCGAGAAAAATGTTGTATGTCACCTGGATCGGCCAGGTTCAGCCACTGCTGATACTCGGCTATATGTCATGGTTTGTTATCAGGATTGTCTAGGCCAAGTCAGTTGTCATATGTTAGCTAGATTACCAGGCTCAGTCTATAGTTAGGAGTCATCTGGATTGTCAAGAGATCTCGCGGTCCTCATCCTATCTCCACGGTTTCGGTATTCAGCCTACTTCATGTTCTCCTCTGATACTTACAGAGTCCCTTCCGAGCCTCTGTAAGTTCTTGTTTCTGTTTTTTTGCTAATGGCAATCAGGAACAGGTCTGTCGGCAATCTGGGAACAAGTCTTGGTTTGGATTAAAGACTGAGTCGGGATGTCACAAGTGTCTGACATGGATGATAATCTATCAATGCTAGGCTCATCGGTTTCGGGTCGGGCCAACAACAGGTCGCTCCAGAGCTGGACTATCCCACAACTGATCGCCGAGCTCAACAGAAAGGGGATCCGGTACCCGGCATCTGCGAGAAAAGCAGAACTTTATAGATTGTTAATAACATAGCTGGGCCCTCAGGGGAACAACCCTCCCTAGCTTCAATTCAGCTATCCATAGCCCAACTCCAATCCTCCATTAGCGGTATAGTCAGCTCCGTGGCAGACATTCAGTCTAGGGTTGGGGTTCTGGAATCTCAGCTGTAAGCATTCGGTCAACCCCGGGCATCCGCACCAACTCTGTCCTATCCACAGACTCTTTTGAGGTACTCCCATGCCCACCCCTCAAATTGCACCTTCTCACTTTTTACCAGACAACCTCAAGAAGGACATTGTGGCAGGGAGAGACGTAAATTTGGCATCCATCCTCATAGCGTCCCAAGATGTCCCAGAAAATCGAGTCATCAATTGTGGGGATGTGTCGGTAGTCTTAAAAGTGAAGGATGCACGCCTGAATAGGAAGCTAACTATTCCTGAATTTGTGCTGGCATTCAGTATATATAGGGATGTCATCTGTTCGGCCCAGCCGAACAGAAGGGAAGAACTGGATAAGTATCTATAGCGGGTCACTGACCTGGGTCAGAAATATGGTGGGTCAGCTTTCTATGACTACCACTGGTCCTTATCCACCAAAGCGGCGGCAGCGCTCTCGCAATTCCAGTTTAAAACTAGTTGGGCGGAGATGGATATGGAACTATTCTGCCACATTTTGCGGGTCTATGGGCCCCCACCTGCTCAAATTGTCAGTCCATATTCCACTCTGCCGAACGGTGCCCAAACTTCAATTCTGCTATCCCGCAAGGGGCGTGGCCCGGCCCCTCTGACGCTCAGAGGAACTCCAGCAGTGTTGACAAACTGAGCAGGCCTATAGTGTATCTCGGTAAGAGCCAGTTATGCAACAATTTCAATCAAGGGAGCTGTGCATTCAACACATGTAGGGCCTTCCATATCTGTTCTCTATGTTTTAGGGCCCACCCTCGTGCCACGTGCCCTAGGAAGGCTTCTAAACAATTCTGACTAACCGCCGTTAACGTCGACCTACTCTCTGTACTCTTAAAAGACCACCAAGACCGAGTCTTTGTGGATTTCTTGATCTCCGGTTTCCGTGAAGGTTTCCATACAGGGATCATTGCCCTTCCTCAGTCTAATTGGGAGGGTTGAAATCTGCTATCAGCCAGTCGTGATCCAGAAGCGGTTGATTCACTGGTCCAGTCAGAGATTAGCAAGGGTTTTCTCTTGGGCCCCTTCACCGATATTCCTTTCCAGCACTGGTGCCTAATTTATGACCTGTCTGCTCCACATGCTTCTTCTACTCCAAGCTTGAATTCACTGATACCATCAGACGAATACTCGATGCAATATTCATCCATTGATGAGGCGGTACAACTTATCTTGCTCTCGGGCAAGGGCTCTTGTCTTACGAAAGCAGACAGCTGACGCTTTTAAGCTGCTGCCTATCCGGCCGCAGCTTTGGGGTTGTTATGGCATCAGATGGTCCAACAAGTTCTATTTTGCCAACCGTCTCACTTTCGGCTGCAAAAGCAGTCCCTGGATATTTGACCAGCTGGCAAAGGCTCTCCATTGGGTCTTGGTCCACCATGGCGATTTGCCGATGGTCATTCACTATCTGGATGACTTCCTGATAGTCGAGAAGCAGCATCCATACCCGTCCGGCCTAGCTACTTTAACAGAAACCTTCGCCCAATTACAGGTCACTGTAGCTCCAAATAAAACAGAAGGGTCGGCCACCCAGGTCACCTTCCTAGGTATTATTCTGGATACTCTTCGGATGGAAGCTAGGCTTCCAGCAGAGAAGTTAGTTAAGATTCAAGCAGCCATAGCCAAAGCCGTCTTTTCAAATTCTGTCACCAAGACGGAGCTCCAGTCCCTTTTGGGGATGCTTAATTTTGCGACTAGGGTCATGCCTCAAGGCAGATCATTTACGTCCAGGTTACTTCAGCTTCTCCCCGAAGCACCAGGTCAAGACAGCCCCCACGAACCGCGCTCTCACCCATCGTTTTTTCGGACACGGCAGGGTCAGCCGGGTTTGCAGCCATCTTCGGTAACCATTGGCTAGCAGACGGGTGCCCCCTGGAGTTGAGCTTTGACACAGCGGCCTTAAAATCATCTCACCTCATAGAACTCTACCCATCAGTCGCAGCTGCTCAAGTGTGGGGTAAACGGTGGGCCAACTCCTCCGTCTTGTTCGTCACTGATAGTCAGGTACTAGTCGACATCATCGATAAACAAAGAGCCAAATCACCCAAGATCATGTCTCTACTGTGTAGATTAGTATGGTTATCCCTTTCCTTCAATTTCCATTTCTCTTGTAAACACATTCATGGACAGAAAAACAAAGCAGCAGATGCACTGTCCAGGTTTAACTTTTTGTTTTTTTTTCCAGGAGATGCCCGATGCGGATCCCATGGGAGCTCCAATCCCAGTATACAACACTCTTGTCATGGGTTAGAGTCATTGGTCTCAACAGCGAAACACCTCATACGGCAGTCGTTATCGCAAAATTCAACTAGGAATTATCAAGCCGGGTTAAAAGCTTTTTATAGATTTAGGCTTGTCCATCCTCGGGGCTACTGGAACAAAATCTCTTATTTACTGGCGTTCATAGATTTTTGTTACTCCCAACATAAACTTTCCTACAACACCATTAAATTATACCTAGCGGGTTTACAACACCACTTCATGCTCACCAACCCAGGTCGCAATTCAATTTTGTCCAATCAGGCCATTAAAGCGGCTCTTAGGGGAATCCAAAAAAATGTGAAAAATATTTCTCCTTGCAGACAGCCAGTGTCCAGTGAGTTGTTCAGGGAATTGTCTTCTGCACTGGATAATAACCCTTTTGGGCCCTTTACCAGCACGGTAATCCCTGCTGCCATGTACCTCAGCTTCTATGGCCTTCTCCGGCCAGGAGAGTTTACTAGCAGTTCACTGGGACACGGCTGTCTCCGCAAAGAACAGTTGTCTTGGCATAATAGCCACTACATACTTAGCATCCCGTCGACAAAGATGAGTCAGACGGGGCCACCCACTGAAATTAAATATTTCCCCACCAGAATAATTGATGCCCAGTCCAGATCCTTAATAGATTATTGGGCCTGTTGCAAGCAGCGCCTCCTGACAGTTCTCTCCTTCCCTTCAAGAGCAAGCCACTCACTACAAGTCAATTCACTTCCCATATCCGCTCCCTGGCAGCAGGGCTTGGGCACAACCCGAAAGTCATTTTGGGCCATTCATTCCGCATCGGGGCAGCATCTTCAGCATCAAGACACCAGGTCTCCGCTCATGTCATCCAATCAATGGGTTGCTGGCTTTGTAAATCATGCGTGTTGCGAGAATATCAATAAATTGGTTAAGAAAGCATAGTGTCCTTGGCTTCTTTTGCCCTCTCTAGGCCTACCCACGCACGTGGCTCCAGCCAAATAGCTCAGGTTTGGGCATGCCTTACCCACGATCATTACGTGTCAGCCCAGTCCACAAATATATTGACACACCTTTATATACTTGTGATTCACTGTTCACCAATAATTGAAAAAGGCTCATGCTTGAGCCAAAATGTTGCTTTTGTCATCATATGGGTGATTAAAAACATCTTTTGAGATGATACGCTTGGAGTGCAGTCTGATTTTTTCATTTTAATAAGTGGGTAAGCACCTGTTACCATACTTGGATTTTGCACCCGTTTTCCTTTTGTACCATTTGAGGGTGGTGCTGCCAGTGGTTTCTTTTTCCTATATATATACATATATATATATATATATATATATATATATATATATATTTATATCATTCCTTCAGCAATGAAACACATAGCTCTGCAATATTTGTAAAAATTCAGAAATAGAAATACTGAGCAGTAAATAACAACTTCCATAGGGGTGATTTAATGTTTCTTTTTTATGCAGGTTTTTGATGCAATTGCAGAAGCTGAAACTAAAGTTGGATATAAAAAAAATTATATGGGGACAGATTTACTAATATTGTCTAGTAAGACAGTCTACACTTGGAAGACACTCTTAGGCCTCATGCACATGACTGTATTTTTTGTCAATGTCCAATGTGCATGTATTACACATTGCACATGGACCCAATCATTTCTAAGGGTCCACAGAAAAAATTGACAGCACATGGATCTGTATGGCTGGGCAGCAAATTATAGAACCTGACCTATATTTGTCAATTTTTCGGACAAGAGTAGGCTTTTTTCCAAAAGTTGAGGGATGCACATAGACCGCACCCATACTTTGCGGATCTGCAATTTGCCAGATTTATGGGTGATACTGTTATTGGTAAATCTGGAACACCTATTGTCTGTTTAGGCTTCCTGCACACGAACATGTGCGCTTTGTGGCCGTGCTGCGCCCCGCAATTCACGAACACCGTCTGTGGGGCAGCCGCAGCTGATCGCAGGCCCATTCACTTTATTGGGTCCGCGATCCGGCCATTCCGCAAAAAGATAGGATATGTTCTATCTTTTTGCGGAACGTACGTACGGGACAAAACCCTGAAGGAAGACCTTCGTAGTGCTCCCGTAGGGTTTCATTCCTTGCTTTCGTTCCGCACCATTCCACATCCCCAGATTTGCGAACCCATTGAAGTGAATGTGGAATGGCCACAGAACTGCACCCATGTATTGCGGATCCTCAATACAGCAACAGGAAGCACACGTTCGTTTGCAGAAGGCCTTACTCTAATTTTTTATGCCCTGTTTGTTGGCTTAGTTTCACTCCATAAATGAGACAACATTTTGTCACATATTTGGCACACAGAGCCATATTTCAGCCACACCCTCTTTCACAAAGCCATTGCCATCTTATCACATGAGTCGCAAAAAGTTTCCTAACAAGCCTAAATTACTTGATAAATACGGCGCAAAGTTTGTACACAGTTTTTTTCCTGCACAAATTGTGCATTTTGTAATAGTAAATCGGCTCCAGAGAATTATTCCTGTATACTTCCTCTCCCTTTACAAACCCCTTTTTACATTAGCATAAAAAGACATATAAATACACCCTACAGCCATATTCACATGCTGCAGATTTGCTGCAGAACTTTTATGTCTGAAAATCAATTTCATATGCACATGAATTTCTGACAGCCCTATTTAAATGATTAGGACAGTTGCAGAAATTATTTAAACAAATCTTCGATATGTGAATACACTGTAAAAAAATATTCTATCTATGAGCAGTGTCACATTGTTTTTTGTTTGGACATTTTTGGATAATCTATAGATTATTCTGAAAGCACTATATTTTTGAAAACCACTAAATACTATTTATTGCATTTAAGTGGTTTTGCCTGTTTTGTTTATTTTAAGGCAGCATTCTCTAGGTGTGGATTTTCTCTGCAGAATGTTTAAAGTCATAGAAGAAAGAAATGCCATAAAAATGCTGCAAAATGCACAGTAAAAGACATTGTGAAAACACTATACAACACATGGCATTTTTTAAGATGCAAAGAGAAAATAAAACAGGAATAGGTATTACAGAAGTCTATGAGTGTTATGATGTCTTACCTGCACAAAAATGAATTACTTCGGCATTTGCCATCCTGCAATTATCATAGTGTAACATGTGGAAAAACTTGAACAACTAAAATAAAAATTGCGTTTGTTAAAGTAGAATCTCTAATTTAGAGGTTCTGTTTTATACTGACATCTGTAAACTTGCTGATATACCCTAAATTTCCCATACATTGCAATAGAACATTGAATGTTTAAAAACACCTTCAGCAAATTAAATTGCAATTATACAACTTGACCAAAGTGGAACGTAACATAGCTAGCCAGAAGCCTTGTAGCACAGATGTGAAAAACGCAATGGCTCATAAAAAATCCTACCATCATCTTTAAGATTCAAGCTATATTGATTTTATTTTCAAAATGTCTTGCTCTTTTTGTTGGTTTGCCTCAGCTGCTTGTCAGTTTTAATATTCACTCACTAGAGTACTATTATGTATATCCAGCTTCAATTGGTCAAAGCTTAAAGAAAGATGGTATAGTACTCTGAAGATTTGCCTGGGGGCATGTTCTGCATTTTAACCTTCTGTACAAAAAAAAAAAAAGTTGAATTATGACTTTGAAACTTCTGTCTTTCAAGGATTATAACACATTTTACTGTTGCATTCACATCATTCTCTAAGATGTTTCTTAATATACTGTATATTAAAAAATAGCTCATAGCAATGCTTCATTTTAACCCCAAAACTCTCCAGATTCAGCCTGCTCTACACCCTACAATCTCATCACCAGACTTGGTGTATGTGATGATCATTAAAGGAGTGTTTTCTGTGTATTTATTGTATAGTGGACATTAATACAATAAGAGCCTGCTTGAATTCTGGCTCAAGTTGCATGAAAAGATGGCCCTTATGATGTAGGGTAGGGACAGTGGGATGAGATAATGGTTTGATTGGTACTATTTTGGGATACAAATTACTTTTTTATCGCTTGGTATTACACTTTTTGGGATGTAAAGTGACAAAAAAATTGCTTTTCTGGCACAGATTTTATTTTATTTTTTTACTGTGTTCACCTAAAGGGTTAGGTAATTTGATATTTTTATAGAGCTGGTTGTTATGGACACGTCAATATCTAATATAGCTACTTTTTTAATCTCACTTTATCTTTTTTTATTTCACTTTAACACAATAAAAGCATTTTTGACACATAAAAATGATGTTTTAGTGTCTCCATATTCTGAGAGCCATAGTTTTATTTTATTTTTTGGCCGATTGTCTTATTTAGGGCATCAGATGAGGTGACGGTTTAATTGGTACTATTTTGGGTACATATGTCTTTTTAAATGCTTGGCATTACACTTTTTGTGATGTAAGTTGACAAAAAAATCGCTTTTTGGAACCGTTTTTATAATTTTTTTTTACATCATTTACCTTTTAGGGGTAGAGTGTGCGATATTTTTATAGAGCAGGTCGTTAGGGATGAGGCAATACCTAATATGTCTATTTTTTTTGTTTATTTTGTTTTTAGTGAAAATGAATAGATGATCAATATGAAACGTAACTTTTAATTATAATCAGATAAGAAAAATTGGCCCCAAGATAATTAGATAATGTACACATATGATAAAAAATTTAAGCAAGGTAGGTCACCCCACAGATGGTTGTGGCACTGGGTGGCCAGAACACACTTATAATAAAAAAAAGTGCTCGGCGGCACCAAAAAGTGTAAACCGTAGGTCCTACTGCTCCGATGAAACGTTCCTTGTGCAACGATTGCCTCAACAATATTTGATGATGTCAGTACACAGAGGCTGGAAACAGTTGCAAAAGACAGGGTTAGGGATACTAGCCTAAAGATGCCCTGCAAGGACCTACACTAGCCCTGGTAACCTGATCACGGACCCCGCGACCAGGTACAATCAGGAACCTAACCCTGGAATTGATGCGCCCTAATGAGCCCTCTCCTGCCAAATCCCTGCATGCACGCTTCACTTAAAGATGAGTATAAAGCTCATCAGGGGAAACACAAGGGAGCTTTGAGCTATTTGGTTGACCAGGGCACACAGACAAAGATACTGGCCGTGTCCCCTGGACATCAAGGTAATATGTCCAGAGCCCTGATACAGCTTCAATTGGACATACTGGCAATATAGAAGGAAGGAAAACTGATAGACCTGATGTAGTCTAAAGCGCCGGTAAAGACCGCCACCATTTAAAACACCGGCCTCAGAATGAGGCTTGACTGGTGGCACGCCTACTTATCATGACGATGCGGGTCACAAAAGGAAGGGTACTGATGAACTGTCAACTACCATCTTCAGGAAACCTACTTCCACTAACTCCATCCTACATTGGAGCAGTAACCATTCTACCCCTCTTAAGAGAGGTATTCCATGTGGCCAGTATTTGCGTCTTAGGTGCAACTGCTCTGAGGGGACGGAGTTTAGGAAGAAAGAGGACGACCTCAGGGCGAGGTTTCATAGCAGGGAGTACCCAGATGACATACTCAAGCAAGCTTATGATACGGCTGCTGGGTACCTAAAGAAAAAACTGTGGGTGACCCAAAAATCCGGATGATAGGCACGTTTGATGGCTGTGCTGATCGCATGCAGGGGATCCTCAAGAAACACTGGCCCATTCTCTTGATGGACCCAGACATTAGGGAAATGTGAGGAAGGGGCTAGGAAAAGACCCCGAAACGCGTCTGGTTTCAGAAGACCCGCACATCAGCTGATGGACGTCCCGATGTTAATGATTTGAATCGATTCCTTTCACCCTGAGGAACTTTATGGCATAAAGCGAACATTTAGTCCCATGAAGTAGAGCTACAACTTCAACTTCTTTTACAAAGAATCTCTACACAGAGGACTATATCGCTCACACTACTCCTGCTGTACTGCAAGTAACAGACACCGCCGAAATTCAACTCCATTAGCCACGTGGGACGCCACCGCGTGCGATGGTTAGACGGCTGTCTGCAAGAGTAAGTGTTTCCTTTAAATTGCCACACAGGGGATATTGACTAATTATCGCAAGCACATAATCTATTCCAGTCTGGACATTTATGCGAATATATATTCGAAAATATCATCATATATTCTCTGACTGTCGAATATTTATACATCGGATTATTTGCAAATCATCATCGTTTTTTCTGCATATCCAGGACATATTTCATCAAAGTTAGATGCCTTTATAAGGCTTCTTACTCATTATGCTCTTAATCTGTATAACCCTTTTATTACATTCATAGTGTATTTTTATCGAATATTTTTATTTTTATCATAGTTTTACTGTAATTTTGTTGAATTCTAGATCTATATATTGGTGTAATAAATTCAAATAATCTTTGAATAATTTCTGTGTGGTCCATTGGGAGAGTGCTCAGCCTTTCTATATATTACATTAGGGAAATGATACATGAGTATCCTCAGATCACCTTCAGAATAAGCAGTAGCCTGAAGGACCTCCTCGTACACAGCCACTTTACCCCTGCTCCTCAGCAGGGCACCTGGCTTGATCGTAGACCCATCGGCTGTTTTAAATATAGTGGCTACATAGCCTGTAGCATTGTTTAAACAGGCAAAACATTCTATAGTTATAACCTACAAAGAACATTTCCTATCAGGGACTTCATCAGTTGCAGAACCCTGGGTGTGAGTTATAAAATCACCTGTGAGTGCAACATGGAGTATGTAGGTAAGACCAGACGTGAACTGTGCAGGCGACTGGGCGAGCACCTGGGTGTCATCGAGAACAGAAGGGACACAGTAGTGTCCAGACATGTTCATGACCGTCACCAGGGTAATCCTAGATGTTTAAAGGGCATGGGAATTGAAAAAATCAGGTGACGCACTGTTCTACGGAGCGTACAACTCGCTGATGATACAAGACACAGTCAGCTGATATCCGCTAGACCATCAAGTCGGCGTCCAGAGAAAGAAGCGACCAGACGAAGGTAACAGTGTATTAGCAATTACAAAGAGGTGGGACGCCACCATGAATGCTTATTGCACCTACCTGCTGGTCCTCCGGTCATATTGAAAAGACTGGTAATTCATCTGTCTATAGCGGCATAGAGAGTTAAAAGCGCAACCACGTATATTCAAATGGTCTTTTGATTTGGAATCACATATAAAGTCTCCTGCGATTTTGTGCAGCTAACAGTTGATATTTTCATGGACGTATAAATATATATCAGCCTGCGGTTTGGTCGGATTCTAGCAGCATTTGTTAGTCTGAAAGACAAGTTTGAAGTACTTCAATAATTTTCTGGGATTAAAAAAACTCAAATTTTGGAGAAAAAAAACTAAATTTGAAGCCTTTCTTGCATCTGTCAGTGTGAGGTATACTCGTTAGATACTGGTGTTCTATTTTATTATAAAAAAACACCCATTTTGGGCAAAAAACTAAATTTGCAGCCATTGTAGCATTTGTCAGTGTGTAAGACAAGCTTTAAAAACTTTAATAATATTCTAGGCTTTAAAAAAACACCCATTTTTGGCAATACCCTACATCTGGTGCCTTTGCAGCATTTGTCAGTGTGTAAGACAAGCTTGAAATACTTCAATAGTGTTCTGGGTTTAGAAAAAACACACATTTTGGAAACAAAAATTTGCAGCCGTTGCTGCATCTGTCAGTGTGAGATACACGCGTTAGATACTGGTGTTCTATTCCTTTATAATAAAAAAAAATTATTTTGGGCAAAATACTTAAATCTGCAGCCTTGAAATACTGCAATAATATTCTGGGTTTAACCCCTTCAACCCCGGGCTTGTTTTCAGCTTCCTGCCTAGGCCATTTTTTGCAAATCTGACATGTGTCACTTTATGTGGTGATAACTTTAAAATGCTTTTTCTTATACAGACCATTCTGAGATTATTTTCTCGTCACATATTGTACTTCATGACAGTGGTAAAAATAAGTTAAAAAAATCATTTTTATTCATAAAAAAATACCCAATTTACCAATTTTTTTTGAAAAATTAGCAAATTTCCAAATTTATATTTCTCTACTTTTACAGGGAGTGCAGAATTATTAGGCAAGTTGTATTTTTGAGGATTAATTTTATTATTGAACAACAACCATGTTCTCAATGAACCCAAAAAACTCATTAATATCAAAGCTGAATATTTTTGGAAGTAGTTTTTAGTTTGTTTTTAGTTTTAACTATTTTAGGGGGATATCTGTGTGTGCAGGTGACTATTACTGTGCATAATTATTAGGCAACTTAACAAAACAAAAAACAAATATATACCCATTTCAATTATTTATTTTTACCAGTGAAACCAATATAACATCTCAACATTCACAAATATACATTTCTGACATTCAAAAACAAAACAAAAACAAATCAGTGACCAATATAGCCACCTTTCTTTGCAAGGACACTCAAAAGCCTGTCATCCATGGATTCTGTCAGTGTTTTGATCTGTTCACCATCAACATTGCGTGCAGCAGCAACCACAGCCTCCCAGACACTGTTCAGAGAGGTGTACTGTTTTCCCTCCTTGTAAATCTCACATTTGATGATGGACCACAGGTTCTCAATGGGGTTCAGATCAGGTGAACAAGGAGGCCATGTCATTAGATTTTCTTCTTTTATACCCTTTCTTGCCAGCCACGCTGTGGAGTACTTGGACGCGTGTGATGGAGCATTGTCCTGCATGAAAATCATGTTTTTCTTGAAGGATGCAGACTTCTTCCTGTACCACTGCTTGAAGAAGGTGTCTTCCAGAAACTGGCAGTAGGACTGGGAGTTGAGCTTGACTCCATCCTCAACCCGAAAAGGCCCCACAAGCTCATCTTTGATGATACCAGCCCAAACCAGTACTCCACCTCCACCTTGCTGGCGTCTGAGTCGGACTGGAGCTCTCTGCCCTTTACCAATCCAGCCACGGGCCCATCCATCTGGCCCATCAAGACTCACTCTCATTTCATCAGTCCATAAAACCTTTGAAAATTCAGTCTTGAGATATTTCTTGGCCCAGTCTTGACGTTTCAGCTTGTGTGTCTTGTTCAGTGGTGGTCGTCTTTCAGCCTTTCCTACCGTGGGCATGTCTCTGAGTATTGCACACCTTGTGCTTTTGGGCACTCCAGTGATGTTGCAGCTCTGAAATATGGCCAAACTGGTGGCAAGTGGCATCTTGATAGCTACACGCTTGACTTTTCTCAGTTCATGGGCAGTTATTTTGCGCCTTGGTTTTTCCACACGCTTCTTGCGACCCTGTTGACTATTTTGAATGAAACGCTTGATTGTTCGATGATCACGCTTCAGAAGCTTTGCAATTTTAAGAGTGCTGCATCCCTCTGCAAGATATCTCACTATTTTTGACTTTTCTGAGCCTGTCAAGTCCTTCTTTTGACCCATTTTGCCAAAGGAAAGGAAGTTGCCTAATAATTATGCACACCTGATATAGGGTGTTGATGTCATTAGACCACACCCCTTCTCATTACAGAGATGCACATCACCTAATATGCTTAATTGGTAGTAGGCTTTCGAGCCTATACAGCTTGGAGTAAGACAACATGCATAAAGAGGATGATGTGGTCAAAATACTCATTTGCCTAATAATTCTGCACTCCCTGTATAATAGATAGTAATACCTTCAAAAATAGTAATTACTTTACATTCCCCATATGTCTACTTCATGTTTGGATAATTTTGAAAATGACATTTTATTTTTTGTGGACGTTAGAAGGCTTAGAAGTTTGGAAGCAAATCTTGAAATTTTTCGGAAAATTTCCAAAACCCACTTTTTAAGGACCAGTTCAGGTCTGAAGTTTCTTTGTGAGGCTTACATAATAAAAACCACCCAAAAATGACCCCATTTTAGAAACGACACCCCTCAAGATATACAAAACTGATTTTACAAACTTTGTTAACCCTTTAGGTGTTCCACAAGAATTGATGGAAAATGGAGATGAAATTTCAGAATTTAACTTTTTTTTGCAGATTTTACATTTTAATCCATTTTTTCCAGTAGCAAAGTAAGGGTTAACAGCCAAATAAAACTCAAAATTTATGACCCTGATTCTGCGGTTTACAGAAACACCCCACATGTGATCATAAACTGCTGTACGGGCACACGGCAGGGCGTAGAAGAAAAGGCCATATGGTTTTTAGAAGGCAAATTTAGCTGAACTGGTTTTTAGATGCCATGTCCCATTTGAAGCCCCCCTGATGCACCCCTACAGTATAAGCTCAAAAAGGTGACCACACTTTGGAAACTACGGGATAAGGTGCCAGTTTTATTGGTACTATATTGGGGTACATATGATTTTTAATTGCACTATCTAAAAAAATTTGTGAGGCAAGGTAACCAAAAAATGTATGTTTTGGCACCGTTTTATTTTTATTTTTTACAGCGTTTACCTGAGGGATTAGGTCAAGTGACTGTTTTATAGAGCAGATTGTTATGCACGTGGCAATATCTAATATGTCTACTTTTTCTTATTTAAGTTTTACACAATAATAGCATTTTTGAAACCAAAATAATGATATTTTAGTGTCTCCATAGTCCGAGAGCCATAGCTCTTTTATTTTTTGACCGATTCTCTTAGGTAGGGGCTCATATTTTTCGGGATGACGGTTTTATTGATACCATTTTGGGGGGCATATGCCTTTATGATCGCTTGGTGTTGCACTTTTTGCAATGTAAGGTGACAAAAATTGCTAATTTTTTTACACTGTTTTTATTTTTATTTTTTTATGGTGTTTATCGGACAGGGTGGATCATGTGTGTATTTATAGAGCCGGTTATTACGGATGCGGCGATACCTAATATGTGTGGGTTTTGTTTGTTTTTTTCCTGTTTTTTATTATAAAGTAAGGGGAAAGTTTTTTTTTACTTTATTCATTTTATTACTTTATAAATTTTATTAAAAACACTTTTTTTTTACTTTACTTTTTTTGTGACTTTTACTTTTGGTGTCAGATTCCTATCTGTATTGTAATGCATTGCCTATTAGTGTATGACACTGAGTTGTCTAGGAGACCCTAGTACTTCATAGGTCCGGAAGGGGTTAAAAAAAAACATTTTTGGCAATCCCCTTCATCTGGGGACTATGCTGCATTTGTTAGTGTGACATACAAGCTTGAAATACTGAAAAAATATTCTAGGTTTAATAAAACACCCATTTTTTGGCAATACCCTACATCAGGGGCCTATGCTTCATCTGTCAGTGTGAGATACACGCATTAGATACTGGTGTTTTACTCTGTTATTAAAAAAACACCCATTTTGGGCAAAAAACAAAATTTGCAGCCTTTGCTGCATCTGTCAGTGTGATATACATGTGTTATATACTGGTGTTCTATTCTGTTTTTAGAAAACACATATTTTGGGCAAAATACTTAAAGGGAACCTGTCACCGTGATTTTGTGCAAAGAGCTGAGGACATGGGCTGCTAGATCGCCGCTAGCACATCCACAATACCCAGTCCCCATAGCTCTGTGTACCTTTATTGTGTAAATAAACCGATTTGATACATATGCAAATTAACCTGAGATGAGTCCTGTCCCTGACTCATCTCACATACAGGACTCATCTCAGGTTAATTTGCATATGTATCAAATCGGTTTATTTACACAATAAAAGCACACAGAGCTATGGGGACTGGGTATTGCGGATGTGCTACCGGCCATCTAGCAACCCATGTCCTCAGCTCTATACACAAAATCCTAGTGACAGGTTCCCTTTAATTTTGCAGCCTAAGGCCTCATGCATACGACCGTTTTTTTTTTTAAGGTTCGCAAAAACGGGGTCCGTGGTCCGTGACCGTTTTTGGTGTCCGCCTGGCCGTGCGGAGCCAAACGGATCCGTCCTGAATTACAATGCAAGTCAATGGGGACAGATCCGTTTGACGTTGACACAATATGGTGCAATTGCAAACGGATCTGTCCCCATTGACTTTCAATGTAAATTCAGAAGTCCCTTTTATACCATCGGAGTTTTCTCCAATCCGATGGTATATTTAACTTGAAGCGTCCCCATCACCATGGGAACGCCTCTATGTTAGAATATACCATCGGATTTGAGTTAGATCGTGAAACTCAGATCCGACAGTTTATTCTAACACAGAGGCGTTCCCATGGTGATGGGGACGCTTCAAGTTAGAATATACTACGAACTGTGTACATGACTGCCCCCTGCTGCCTGGCAGCACCCGATCTCTTACAGGGGGCTGTGATCTGCACAATTAACCCCTCAGGTGCCGCACCTGAAGGGGTGAATTGTGCGTATCATATCCCCCTGTAAGAGATCAGGGGCTGCCAGGCAGCAGGGGGCAGACCCCCCTCCCTCCCCAGTTTGAATATCATTGGTGACCAGTGCGGCCCCCCTCCCTCCCTCTATTGTATTATCATTGGTGGCCAGTGTGCGGGCCCCCCTCCCTCCCTCTATTGTATTTATATCATTGGTGGCACAGTGTGCGACCCCCCCGGCCCCCCTCCCCCCTCTATTGTATTTATATCATTGGTGGCACAGTGTGCGGCCTCCCCTCTCCCCCCCATCCGATCATTGGTGGCAGCGGAGAGTTCAGATCGGAGTCCCAGTTTAATCGTTTGGGCTCCGATCGGTAACCATGGCAACCAGGATGCTACTGCAGTCCTGGTTGCCATGGTTACTTAGCAATATTAGAAGCATCATACTTACCTGCTGGCTGCTGCGCTGTCTGTGACCGGCCGGGAGCTCCTCCTACTGGTAAGTGACAGGTCTGTGCGGCACATTGCTTAATGATCTGTCACTTACCAGTAGGAGGAGCTCCCGGCCGGTCACAGACAGCGCAGCAGCCAGCAGGTAAGTATGATGCTTCTATAATTGCTAAGTAACCATGGCAACCAGGACTGCAGTAGCGTCCTGGTTGCCATGGTTACCGATCAGAGCCCCAGCGATTAAACTGGGACTCCGATCGGAACTCTCCACTGCTACCAATGATCGGGGGGGGGGGGGAGTGGAGGCCGCACATTGTGCCACCAATGATATAAATACAATAGAGGGAGGGAGGGGCCGCACACTGTGCCACCAATGATATAAATACAATAGAGGGAGGGAGGGAGGGGGGGCCGGGGGGGGCCACACTGGCCACCAATGAAATTGAAACTGGGGAGGGAGGAGGGTCTGCCCCTTGCTGCCTGGCAGCCCCGGATCTCTTACAGGGGGCTATGATACGCACAATTAACCCCTTCAGGTGCGGAACCTGAGGGGTTAATTGTACGGACCACAGCCCCCTGTAAGAGATCGGGTGCCGCCAGGCAGCAGGGGGCAGTCATCTACACAGTTCGTAGTATGGGAATGCCTCTGTGTTAGAATATACTGTCGGATATGAGTTTTCACGAATGGGTCCGTGAACCGTTGTCCGTCAAAAAAATAGGACAGGTCTTATTTTTTTGACGAACAGGATACACGGATCACTGAGGCGGATGACAAACGGTGCATTTTCCGAGTTTTCAACTGACCCATTGAAAGTCAATGGATCCGCAGAAAATCACAGGAAACGGAACAACGGCCACGGGTGCACACAACGGTCATGTGCATGAGGCCTATGCTGCATTTGTTAGTGTGGCATACAAGCTAGAAATACTGCAATAATATTCTGGGTTTAAAAAAACACAAATTTTTGGAAATGCCCTATATCTGGTGCCTTTTCAGCATTTATTAGTCTGAAACGACAAGCTTGAATTACTTCAATAATTTTCTGGGTTTAAAAAAACACCAATTTTGGGGGGACGTAGCTAGCCGCGTCAGGAGATGGTCGCTTGACCCGAGAGCTCCTCACAACAGCGCTTAAGAAAAAGACGATATACGGGTTCCCATCCCGCTCCACTATGGGGAAAATCTCTAAAGATAAGTCCAAGGAGACCCATGTAACTCCCAGACACTCCAGAGGACAGTCTGACCTGGACAAATACCTAAAGAAGAAGATGTCCTCTCCTGCAGGCAGATCCAAGAAGGCGCACGATGCCGCTGCTGCTCTGAATTACACAGAAGACTCTGATGATGAAGGTTCCTGCGCCATGTCAGAGACACACAGCGAGCAAGACTCGATACCGATCACTAAAGCCTTCCTCAAGAAGTCACTAGCCCTCGCTTTTGAGCCTGTTCTGAAAGAACTATCGGCTATAAAAACAGAAATCAAGCAAACTGGGCACAGAGTAGCAGCACTAGAAGACGCTCAAGCTGCGCTGACCAAACATAGCTGTGCACTGCAGACCAATGTTGAAGAGGTCCGTGAACAGATAAACATAGCTTTCCTGCACCTGGAAGATGAGGAGAACAGAAGCCGTAGGAAGAATGTACACATCAGAGGCGTTCAGAAAGCATTCAGAAAGAGGACATTATCACTACGGTCAGTCAAATCTTTTCCTTATTTTTGGGTCATTAGAGAGCAGAGGCAGTGGTTATTGAGAGAGCCCATAGAGCCCTGAGGCCCAAGCCAGCACCAGAAACTCACCCATGTGATATCATATTAGGCCTACTTAGCTATGTGGACCATCTTAACAGCTGTCAGGGACAAGGGAGATATACTACTTGAAAACAGCAAGATCCAGGTATTTCAAGATTTAGCAGCAAGCACCCTTGCTACGCGGAGAGCACTCAAGCCGCTAACAGATCTCCTCAGAGAGAGAAGACATCCCTTGCGCTGGCTTTTTCCATTTGGTCTATATACCTCCATTAACGGAAAACAAAAGTGATAATCCACCATCCGGATGACCTTTCCAAAATCTGGGATGCCCTGCAAACCGAACCCCTAGACATTCACTCTTGGCTACCTTTAGCCGGAAACATGAAAATGCAGTCCCTGCCTACAGTTGAAGACTGGCAAGTCGTCTAGAAGTTTAAATCACCTCAAGCAAAGACACGCAAAGTGGAGCTTAGGGAGACTTGAAGCTGAAGCTTCACTCTAATTTGCTTATCTGTTCGTCCCTTAGGACAGAGTGCCGGTAACACCATACCTGTTTAGATCTCCACTATGCCCCAATGTATTCTTATCTATGTGTCATGTCTGCTGTTCTTAATCTCACTTATTAAGTGTTTTCCTCACTATTAACATTGCCTACATGGTTATCTTCTGCCCATTGTCTAACTTTTACTGTGATTTGTAAGCTGGGTAGGAACCGTCTTTTTGTGCCAGTTTATACCATCTTATTAGCTGTGAGCTGTGTGGCAATGGCTCTTATTCATTTCTGCATGTGTAACAGCTTTATTATGTGCTTTATCCCGGGCACTAGGGAAGTGGAGATACACAGAAACCCCCCATCCCTCCTGCCAGTTAAGGGGATATTTTTTTTCAGTTATATTCTGTCTCTTTAACATTACAGATTTTTCCCCAACCTGCTGAGTTAGATGATTCTGTCCACAAAAGGAAATAGCGCCTCAGCTGCTACATTTATGAGAACCCATTAAGTGGCGCCTGGGGGGGGGAGTGGCGAGACATAATACACTTGGTGTCCGCTTCTTCCCCCCCCCCTCTCCGAAATGCCCTATGTGCTGTGTGGGCTCGCACAGGCTTTGTGTACCTCACAGTTTCTCCACCCTCACATCTATTTTCCTTTAATATTCCTTTCCCTTCATAACCCTTCCCCTTTCTCTTTCCCCTGCACGGGATGTTTTTATTCTGTGCAACCGTTCAACTGCATTTTCATGTGCTCAATTTTGTACGCAATCATTCTGTACATAGTTTTTCAGAATGGGTCTTGTGTTTGGAAACACTTGTTTTATTGGGATGTAGCTCCTTATACCCCTTTGTAACCGCCTATACTTCATTGATCCCCTAAAGATAACCCCACTTAATGTCAATGGCCTTAATGTTTCTCAAAAAAGAAGCCAGGTCTTCTAAATGCTCAGGAGAGAATGGGCAGACCTATTGTTCCTTCAAGAAACACACTTTAGACATAACCACATTCCAGTTCTTCTTTCTAAACAGTACCCAAAATGTTTTCACAGCACCACTCCTCAGCCTCTAGGGGAGTCTCTATTGGAATAGGTGCCAATGTCCCTTTTCAAATGCAGGCACAATTCATAGACCCAGAAAGCAGGTACATATTCTTAAAAGGTACACTTTTTGGTAACCAGATAACTCTAGTTAATATGTAATCCCCCAACTCCAAACAAATACCATGGCTAATAAAGATGTTAAAATCTCTACAAAACTTTAGAGAGGGAATACTACAGTACTACTTGAAGGAGATTTGAACTTAGTACTAGACAATCCTATAGACTCCACTTCCACTGTTCCCAAATACTCCACTACACAAGTTCGCAAATTACGTAGAGTGCTGTCTGTCCATCAGATTTCAGACACTTGGAGGCTGTCACACCCAAAAGATAGAGACTATACGTTTTTTTCAGCTGTTCATGGAACGTTTGGACTATCTGTTTGTCTCCAACCATCTGCTGGAGAGAATGAGAACTTCCACTATTGGTCAGATTACAATCTCTGATCATGCTCTTGTCTCTCTGGTGCTCCAGCAAAAAGGTCTACCCCCCAAAATATGGTCATGGAGACTTAACGAAACCCTTTGGAAAATGGAAAAACAACATCCCCCTTATGGATAAAGCCATGATATGGGAGTCCCACAAGGCATATATCAGAGGGGAACTTATAGCCCTGGGAACTTTGGTGCGCAAGCAAAGGACAGCAAAGATAGACTCTATAATAGCCCAAATTTCTGCCCTAGAAAATATTAATAAAAACACTCCCTCAGATGCTAACTACAGTGATATTGTTAAGTTAGGAAGCCAGTTAAAGGACTTATTAAACATCAAAACAGCTAAAGCCCTTAGATCTGCTAAATATAAGTTCTACATACACGGAGACAGGGGCTCTAAGCTTCTTTCGCAGATGATAAAGGGGCAAAGAGAAAAAGCTTTTATCTCCAGCATCAAATCCGAAAAAGGCCACCACCTTACCAACACCCCATCAATAGCGGAGGAATTTGCTAAATTTTACTCATCACTTTTTTTAACCTACAATCTGGCGACCCCACTCATATACTTAATAAAATAAAATCCTTCTTGAAAGCAGTTAAAGTGCCGAAAGTGAACAAACTTGAAAAAGACATGCTACTTTCCCCAGTAATGGAAGAGGAGACGCTGGAGGAATTGGCAAGTGTCCCGTCTGGAAAATGCCCAGGACCCAATGGTCTATCCATTATATATTATAAGAAATTTAAAAACATCCTAAAACCACAATTTGTGGACTTATGCAACTCTTTATTAAAAGGAAACTAGCTCCCCCCGCAATTCCTAATAGCACCCATAACTATTATCCCTAAAGAAGGAAAAGATCCCTCTAAATGTAGTAGTTACAGGCCAATTTCCTTACTCAATGTAGATTTTAAATTATGGGCCAAGCTTCTAAGTCATTGCATTGCAAAATTACTCCCTAGACTAATTGGCGAAGAACAAGTAGGATTCGTGAAGGGGCGTGAAGGTAAACACAATGTTAGCAATAATGTGAGTCTTACATGCAGTCCTGATTAAAAGTTTAAGACCACTTGAAAAATGGCAAAAAATTATATTTAACATGGCTGGATCTTAACAACGTTCCAAGTAGAGCTTCAACATAAAACAAGAAGAAATGGGAGTGAGACAAAACATTTTTTTAGCATTCAATTTAATGAAAACAACAAATAAACTTAAACAGGCTGTTTTTCAGCTGATCAAAAGTTTAGGACCACACCTCCAAAAAAAATAAAAATAACCGCCCCCCAAAACAGAAATCCAACTTCCAAACATGAACTCAGAATGAGTAGCTCCGCTGTTATTGTTTATCACTTCAAAAATTTGTTTCGGCATGCTTGATGCAAGCGTTTCCATGAGGTGAGTGGGAACATTTCTCCAAGTGGTCAAGACGACCGCACGAAGGCCATCTACTGTTGTCCATTTTTGTAAACTTCCCTTGCCATCTATCCCCAAAGGTTCTCTATTGGATTTAGATCAGGGGAACACGCAGGATGGGCCAAAATAGTGATGTTATTCTCCTGGAAGAAGTCCCTTGTCCTGCGGGCATTGTGTACTGTAGCCTTGTCCTGTTGAAAAACCCAGTCCTTACCACACAGACGAGGACCCTCAGTTGCGATGAATGCTCTCTGCAACATCTGGACATAGCCAGCGGCTGTTTGACGCCCCTGCACTTCCTGAAGCTCCATTGTTCCACTGAAGGAAAAAGCACCCCAGACCATTATGGCGCCCCCTCCACTGTGGCGCATAGAAAACATATCAGGTGGGATCTGCTTGTCATGCCAGTAACATTGGAAACCATCAGGACCATCACCTTTGAATGTCCCATGTTTGGTGCTCTCTTGCAAAGTCCAAACGAGCAGTCCTGTGGGGCCTTAATTTGGGTTGCGGATCGTCCAGTGTCTTGACGGACACTCAATTAGATCCTCCGGCTCAGTGCTGATGATTTTTTTTTGGGTCTTCCACTTGACTTTTTTGTTCCATAACCCTCAGGATCATTTAAGAAATTCCAAATGACTGTCTTACTGTGTCCCACCTCAGCAGCGATGGCGCGCTGTCAGAGACCCTGCTTATGCAGTTTAAAAAAAATGACCACGTTCAAAAAGGGAGAGTTTTTTTTGCATTTGCCATCACATGTGTGACTACCTGACAGAAAATGACAATGAATCCACATCTTTGCACAGATTTGGCCTTTTAAAGGCATGTGGTCCTAAAATTTGGATCAGCTGAAAAACAGCCTGTTTCAGTTTAATTGTTATTTTAAATTAATTGAATGCTGAAAATGCTGTTATTTGGCATCGGTAAGAGGTAGCGAAGCAGTCAGCAGGGCCCTCAATTATGATGACACAATTTGACCAGATCATTTACTAGTCTATTCAGTTCAATCATGAAATAGCTTGAAAGGGTCAGATATAACGACCATATTGGAGGACCTATGAGAGGCACAAGGTGAGTAAATCACTCGCCATAGTGGATATAGAGCATGAGGTACAGACTCCCACAAGGGTATACAGACTCATGCAAACATAAATGGTTCCCACATAGATAATTGGAGTGACACCCTTCTAAGACAATCTCATCTGTGTGATAACATGTGTGATAGACATTAAGATAGCAAACAAGTAACCGGATACTACTTGTGTGTCCGGATACAGCCAAGGAGGTCCCAGACTGTTCATGGAGTTAGCAGTAAGTCCACTATCACTCCAGCCGTAGCCCTTGTACACACTGTTGGGGGCAGAGAAAATAATCAGCATTCTAAGCCAGATAAGGCCATAGACACCAACCTGTTACAGGTGAAAAGAACCCCCAATTCTCTGAGAAACTCACAGATAATGATGCCTCACTGGTCCTGTGTGTGAGGTCGCCATGCAGAGAGACCTATCCTGTTTAAATCACCCACACACAGTTGGTGAGGGGCCGGACATATACAGCCTATCCCTGTCCAGGCCTCAATTGGGCGTGGACCTGTGATGTAAAGTGCCCAGTAACACCCATAGTTAGTGTGTCTGTCTCACTGGATGACTGAGACAACTCCCATATTTAATATGTTATATGTTTTATGCGCTGTGTCCCAACCCGTCATACCCACGCAGGGTGCGCCCCATTCATATGGGTGAGATTAGTCCTGGTAATATCGCAGCCACCAGACGGCATCAGGGCGATCGCTGATGACGTCTACCCCAAAGAGTGCTTGCTCGGTGAGAAGAAAACTCTTTTGCAAATTGTCAATGCCTTTTGCAACTTGCCCGTTTAGAGACACAATTTGCGATTACAAACGGGTAATTTGCTTACATCTTGAACAAAGATATACACCCTCGAACGGCTGTTCCAGGACTGCATACATCATGCAAGATGTGCACTGGACTGCATTGTCAATTGTGCAACACATACTAAATAGGGATTAAAACAGTAAAAAAGTAAAATAGTAAATATGATTTAGAATTAGACCTGGTCTGCTATAGTTGAAGGACTACCTAGAATTAAGCCAATAACACACAAGTAAATTATATCCAACCTTAGTTTCCAACTCCTTTTCTTAAACTCCTTTTTTTTAATTCCACTTAATAAGAAGCCCACTTAGTAGAGCAAGCCTCAGGAAGAGCAAGCTTTAGAGAGTCTGGTTACCCAGGCCACTCCCCTTAATAAAAAAAAAGTTTTAAATTATTTTCTTTCATAAAAAAAACACCCATTTTGGGCGAAAAACTTAATTTGCAGCCTTTGCTACATCTGTCAGTGTTAGATACACGCTTTAGATACTGGTGTTCTATTCTGTTATTAAAAAGCACCAATTTTGGGCAAAATACTTAATTTTGCAGCCTATGCTGCATTTGTTAGTGTGACATACAAACTAGAAATACTGCAATAATATTCTAGGTTTAAAAAAACACCCAATTTTGGCAATACCCTACATCTTGTGACTTTTCAGCATTTGTTAGTCTGAAAGACAAGCTTGAAATACATCAATAATTTTCTGGGATTAAAAAAACACAAATTTTTGAAAAAATTGCAGCCTTTGCTGCATCTGTCAGTGTGAGGTAGATGCATTAAATACTGGTGTTCTATTCTGTTATTAAAAAAACACAAATTTTGGGCAAAAAATGAATTTTGCATCCTATGCTGCATCTGTCAGTGTGACATAGAACCTTGAAATACTGCAATAATATTCTGGGTTAAAAAAAACACCCATTTTTGGCAATCCCCTACATCTGGGGCATATGCTGCAATTGTTAGTGTGACATACAAGCTTGAAATACTGCAATAATATTCCGGGTTTAATAAAACACCAATTTTTGGCAATACCCTACTTCAGAGGCCTATGCTTCATCTGTCAGTGTGAGATACACGCATTCGAACTGGTGTACTATTCTGTTTATTTAAAAACACCCATTTTAAGCAAAAAATCTAAATGTTCAGCCTTTGCTGCATCTGTCAGTGTGAGATACATGCATTATATACTGGCGTTCTATTCTGTTATTAAAAAAAACACCCATCTTGGGCAAAACACTTGCCTATGCTGCATTTGTTAGTATGACATACAAGCTTGAAATACTGCTATAATATTCTGTTTTTAATAAAACACCCATTTTGGGCAATACCCTACATCAGGGGCCTAGGCTTCATCTGTCAGTGTGAGATACACGCATTAGATACTGGTGTTCTATTCTGTTATTTAAAAAAAACGTAATTTTGCAGCCTTTGCTGCATCCGTCAGTGTGAAATACGCTCTTTAGATATTCGTGATCTGTTATTTAAAAAAACACCCATTTTGGGCAAGATCCTAAATTTGAGAAATATGAGGAGAGCGTCAAATAAGGGCCGTGGCCCTGGTCGTGGTGCTGCTGGTGGAGCTCCTGTTGCAGGGAGATGACATGGTCGATCTGTGCCAGCTACGCACACAAGTAAAACATCTTCCTCAGGTGCGAGTAGGCGACAGAACCTTCAGCGTTATTTGGTCAGGTCTAATGCGGCTCTACGAATGGTGAGGCCTGAACAAGTACAGGCGATAGTAGATTGTGTTGCTGACAGTGGATCCAGTTCCTTTGCATTGTCTCCCATCCAGTCTCCTGCTGAAAGATCAGAGTTAGCACCTGCATCCGATATTCATCAGTCTTTCTCCTCTCCACCTTGCAAATCAGTCAAGCAGTCTGAGCCCCAAGTCATGCAGCAGTCTCTTCTGCTTTATGATGACTCTACTAGCAGGATTTCCCAGGGCCATCTACCTAGCCCTGCCCCAGAAGTAAAAGAGATTGAGTGCACCACTTATGTTTCAAGATGAGTACACGGGAGGACCACCGCAGGATGATGACGATACACAGGTGCCAACTGCTGTGGCTTTCTGCAGTGTGAGGACCGACAAGGAGGGCAAGGGTGAAAACTGGGTGGAAGATGATGTGGAGGACGATGAGGTCCTCGACCCCACATGGAATCAAGGTCATGCAAGTGACCTGTGTAGTTCGGAGGAAAAGGCGGTGGTCGCACAGAGCCACCAGCACAGCAGAAGATGGAGCAGGGTGCAAAAGCGCAGCGGCCGTCCCCTAGACAGTACGCCTGCTACTGCCCACCACAGCAAGGGACCGAGCACTCCAAAGCCAGTTCCAAGGAGATCCCAGGCATGGCAGTTCTTCAGACAATGTGCTGACGACAAGACACAAGTGGTTTGCACGCTGTGCAAACAGAGCCTGAAGCGAGGCATAAACGTTCTTAACCTGAGCACAACCTGCATGACCAGGCATTTAAGTGCAAAGCATCAGCTGCAGTGGAGTACACACCACAAAAACAAAGAAAGGTCTCTGGCTCCTCCTGCTTCCTCTTCTGCTGCAGTCTCAGCCTCTTCATCCACTTTTGGAGTGACAGTGGCACCTGCCACCCCACAAACAGGGGATCTGGCAGCACTACCACCTGGGTTACCAAGGATCTCCACAATGTCCCACGGACTCGTTCAGCTCACCATCTCCAAAACACTGGAGCGGAAGAGAAAAGTACCCCCCTACCCACCCACAGTCCCTGGCCCTGAATGCCAGAATTTCAAAATTACTGTCCTTTGAAATGCTGTCATTCTGTCTGGTGGAGACAGAGATTTAAAAGCCTTATGGCGGTGGCTGTCCCACAGTACATTTAGCCCAGTCGCCACTACTTTTCCAGGTGTGCCATCCCTTCTCTGCACAACCAAGTGGGGGACAAAACCACCAGCACCTCAGAAGGCAGGGTTAGCATGGCTGAAATGTGGAAAAGCTTTGTCAGCATGCCACAACAGCCAGCGCCACCAGCTGATATGGAATGTCTTAGCAGAAGGCAGCATTTTAGCAACATGGTGGAGCAGTATGTGTGCACACGCCTACACGCACTGAATTACGGGTCTGCCCCCTTCAACTTCTGGGTCTCCAAATTGTGCATATGGCCTGAGCTTTCCCTTTACGCCTTGGAGGTGCTGGCCTGCCCTGCAGCCAGTGTATTGTTTGAACATTTGTTTATCACGGCAGGGGTTGTTATCACAGACAAGCGCAGTGGCCTGTCCACAGCCAATGTGGACAAGATCACGTTCATTAAAGTAAACCAGGCATGGATCCACAGGTCTTGTCCGTACCTTGTGCAGAATAGATATGTATACCGACCTTACCCAGCCAATGTTATACTACAGCACAATTGCTCATTGTTGCATTTTGAATATTTCCCAGTCTTTTGGAGTGTACCCTAATAAAAAAAAAAAAAATTAAAACCAAAAACCAGTGTTGGCTACCTCGTCCTCCTCCACCACCGCTTCCACCTACACCGCTACGTCCATCGCCTCCTCAAACTCCTACTCCATATGGAGCTCCACCTTATAAATCAAGATTTTTTTTTTTATTTGTACGTATTGTCATTTCACTAATTTGTCTTTTACATTTTCGGGTGAAATTAAATAATTTTTGGATGTGATATGCCCCTGCTCTACCTAGTAGACAGGTAAAAAAAAAAAACACTAATTTGTCTGTTACATTTTTGGGTGAAATTCACAATTTTTTGGCTGTGATATACCACTGCTGTACCTAGTAGACAGGTAAAAACATTTCACTAATTTGTCTGTTACATTTTCGGGTGAAACTCAACAATTTTTGGGTGTGATATTCCACTGCTATACCTAGTAGACAGGTAAAAAAAAATCATTAATTTGTCTGTTACATATTCGGGTGAAATTCACCAATTTTCGGGTGTGATATATTCCTGCTCTACCTAGTAGACAGGTAAAAACATTTTACTAATTTGTCTGTTACATATTAGGGTGAAATTCACCATTTTTTGGCTGTGATATACCCCTGCTTTACCTAGTAGACAGGTAAAAACATTTCAATAATTTGTCTGTTGCATTTTCAGGTGAAATTTTCCTATTTTTCGGTGTGATATATTACTGCAATACCTAGTAGACAGGTAAAAGAAAATTCATTAATTTGTCTGTTACATATTCTGGTGAAATTAAACAATTTTTGGGTGTGATATACTCCTGCTCTAACTAGTAGACAGGTAAAAAAACACTAATTTGTCTGTTACATATTCTGGTGAAATTCATCAATTTCTGGGTGTGATATACCCCTGCTCTACCTAGTAGACAGGTAAACAAATTTCACTAATTTGTCTGTTACATTCTCGGGTAAAATTCACAAATGTTTGCCTGTGACATACCCCTGCTATACCTAGAAGACAGGTAAAAACATTTCACCAATTTGTCTGTTACATTTTCAGATGACATTTTACCAATTTTGCCGTATACAAACCCCTGCTCTTCATACGTAGGTGACAGGGAATAATTTGTCCCACTTTTCCACTCAATCACATTTAATTTCAAACAATTAACCTCCCTTGGATGAGGTATCCCTTTCTCATGCTCCCTCTCCGGCGTGTAACCCTGATTCGCTGCTAACCGTGATCAACATAATAGGCGTAGAAAAGAACATCGAAAGTTGATAGGGCAGAGATCCAATTGGATCGTGAACATTACGGGGATGTGCAACATGGTGGGGCAGTATGTGTGCACATGCCTACACGTACTGACTGATGGGTCTGTCCCCTTCAACTTCAGGGTCTCCAAATTGGGCACATGGTCTGAGCTTGCCCTTTAAGTCTTGGAGGTGCTGGCCTGCCCTGCAGCCAGTGTATTGTCTAAACATTTGTTTAGCACGGCTGGAGGGGTTATCACAGGTTATATTTCCCAATGTTTTGGAGGTGTACCCTAATAAATAAATAAATAAAAAAAGTAAACCAAAAACCAGTGTAGGCTACCTCCTCCTCCACCACTGCTTCCACCTACACTGCCACATCCACTGCCTCCTCAACCTCCTAGTCCATATGGACCTCGTCCTCCTAGATCAAGATTATAATTTTTTATTTGTATGTATTTTACGTTATTTGAAGTCATTTCCCTATCCACATTTGTTTGCAGAGCACTTGCCATGCTGGCATTTGCAGCCCTCTAGCCCTTTCCATAACATTTTTAGAGCCATTTTAGTGCTCAAAAGTTCAGGTCCCCATTGAATTCAATGGGGTTCAGGTTTAGGGTCAAGTTCGGGTCCCGAACTCGAACTTTTTTGTGAAGTTCGGCCTAACCCCTCGAACCCGAACAACCAGGTGTCCGCTCAACTCTAATAGTTTTTCTTTTTTTTATGCCATTCACTAGTGTTGATCGAGCACCATAGTGCACCTACTAATGGCATAGCTGTGATTGGCCAGAGCAGCATGTGACCCAGGCTCTATGTAAGCTTGAGTCACATAGCGCTGCACGTCACTCTGTTGTTACAAGTGTAGGGAGAGGATGCTGATGGACTTGTGATTTCAGGGAGCGAATAGGAGAGAATCTAACTCAGCAATCTACAGACAAATAGTTGTGTGGGTGCAGGGCACTATCATTTTACCCTGCCCTGAGCTCATTGACCAAAAATTACAAACTTTTAGAATTCTGTTAGTTGGGTGGTGGCGGCGGCGGCCACTTTATGCATGCTCAGTGCACCAGCACTGCATCTGAGCTTTTGGGACATTGCAAATCACAATTTTTGGGGGGAAAACTACAACATCTGGATTAGTCAGTGTGCAATTTAAGGTAGAAATACACCCATCATTTTCTGGGGTTTTAAAAACACACTATAATTTTCAAAAAACAGGATTTTCCAGATCTGCAAGTGTTAAATTCAAGTTTAATATATACAGCTTTCATATTTTGTTAGCAAAAAAAGACTTTTTTGGCAATCTATAAAATCTGGATTAGTCAGTGTGCAATTTAAACTAGAAATACACCCATCATTTTCTGGGTTTTGAAAAATGCACTTTTTATTTCCCAAAAACAGTATATTCCAGATCTGCAAGTGCTAAATTCAAGTTTAATATATACAGTTTTCATATTCTGTTAGCAAAAAAAAGACTTTTTTGGCAATCTACAACATCTATATTACACAGTACCTCACACACAGGACCAGTGAGGCACCATTATCTTGTGTATACGGGCCACGGCTGGAGTGATAGTGGATACACTGCTAACCCCACGGACAGTTTGGGGTCGCCCTGGCTGTGTCCGGAGACGCAAGTGGTATCTGGTTAGGCTACTTTCACACTAGCGTTCATAGGTCCGTTCGTGAGCTCCGTTTGAAGGAGCTCACGAGCGGACCCGAACGCCTCCGTCCAGCCCTGATGCAGTCTGAATGGAGCGGATCCGCTCAGACTGCATCAGTCTGGCGGCGTTCAGCCTCCGCTCCGCTCGCCTCCGCACGGACAGGCGGACAGCTGAACGCTGCTGAACGCGGAGGCGAGCGGATCCGTTCAGACTTACAATGTAAGTCAATGGGAACGGATCCGCTTGAAGATGACACCATATGACTGAATCTTCAAGCGGATCCGTCCCCCATTGACTTTACATTGAAAGTCTGAACGGATCCGCTCAGGCTACTTTGACACTTAGAATTTTTTCTAAGTTATTAATGCAGACGGATCCGTACTGAACGGAGCCTCCGTCTGCATTAATATGATCGGATCCGTTCAGAACGGATCCGATCGAACGCTAGTGTGAAAGTAGCCTTACTTGTTTATCATTACACATGTCATTATACATATGTGGTTGTCTCTAGAGGTCGTTACTCGGATTATCCACATTGGGACTACATATCTGCATGAGCTTGTATATCCTTTTGGGAGTCTGCACCCCATAGGGTGATACCTTCATGCACTGTACTCCCAACGGCGAGTGATTTACACATTATGTGCCTCTCTAAGGTCCTTAAATATGGTCTTTATATCTGACCCTTTAAAGCTATTTAATGATTGAACTTATTAGGCTAGTAAAATATCTAGTCAAACTGTGTCATCATAACTGAGGGCCCTGCTGACTGCTTCGCCACTTCGTAATAATTACTGATGCCAAAAATAGCATTGTACTAAAATATGTCCCCTGAGGAACCCGGCAATCAATTAGGGTGAAACGCGTTGGTACTTTTGCACCTGACTGTATGCTACCAATCTAGGAGGCAGTGTTCTGGTGCCTAGCGTGTATATATATCCTGACAATACATCCGCATGTACAAATGTGTACGGCAATTTTTGGTGTATGAACATTACATATTAATAATTTTGGTGTGTGAATGTTACACATTAACCCTAAGTTCACACCTGAGCGTTTTACAGGGCGTTCAAACGCGCTGTAAAACGCTCAACACGTGAAAACCAATGCTTCCCTTTGACCCTGGTTCACACTTGAGCGTTTTACAGCCGTTTGAACACGCTGTAAAACGCCCGACGCATAAACAAGTTCTTTAGCTTTTTTTGGGGCGTTTGTCGCGCGTTTTGGCCCATAGACTCATTGGACCACACTGCAGTCAATCACACAAACGCGCGTCAAACGCGTGTTTACTATTGCAAAAAACACGCAACATTTCGAGCATCTGTCCACCCACAGACGCAGCATCCATGAGTGTGGGTGGTCCATTGCTCTTCATACTGTAATTTATAATTTTCTTTTTGTTCTGTGTACTTAGAGTAGGCCCCGATTCAGGGACTCACCAACATCATAGGGTCAATTTAGGACCCACTAGGAGGTTCCAGAACACGGGATCGTCCTTATCAGGGCTGCTATTCCGTTCATAGGCAGGGGTGCCGAGTCTAGGGCTAGATACAGGGACAGATCAGAATCCATGATTGTCCACCCTGTCTATCATTGACTTATGCCATTGAGCATTACAGTATTATCCCTTATGTCGTCATGGTGATATCTCTTTTTTTGTTCTTTTTCTAGGTTTGTCTGTGGGAGTTTGTTTTTTATGTGTAAATTAGATTAAAGGCTACGTTTTATAACAGGTTGTACCCGGTGATAACATCTGTATTAGTCAGTGAGCAATTTAAGCTAGAAATACACCCATCATTTTCTGGGGTTTAAAAAACACACCTTTTTTTTTTTCTAAAAACAATATTTTCCAGATCTGCAAGTGTTAAATTCAAATTTAATATATACAGCTTTCATATTCGGTTAGCAAAAAGACTTTTTGGGCAATCTACAACATCTGTATTAGTCAGTGTGCAATTTAAGGTAGAAATGCACCCATCTTTTTCTGAGGTTTGAAAAACACACTCTTTTGAAAAAAACTATTTTCAGGCCTTGCAGCATCAGCACGTGTGAAATTTCAGGCTTATATACTGCTGTCAAATTCCGTTTTTAAACAAGCAGTCATTTGAGCAAAAAATTTAGTTGCCAGCCTTTGATGCAGATGTCATTGTGAGATACACCCTTAATACATTTTGGTTACATTCAGAGATTTTATATACCGCCATTTGGTGCACCAATATTGAATTCAGGCCTATGCTGGTTCAGGTCCTGTGAGATACCCCCTCTACATACAGGGGTTTGAATTAGGCATTTGAAATACAGCCATTTTGTGCAAAGATATATTTACTGCAGGCCTACAGAGGTTCAGGCCATCTGAGATACCGCCTCTACATACAGGGGTTTGAATTAGGCATTTGAAATACAGCCATTTTGTGCAAATATATATTTACTGCAGGCCTACAGAGGTCCAGGCCATCTGAGATACTACCTCTACATACAGGGGTTTTAAATAGGCATTGGAAATACAGCCATTTGAAATACAGCCTTTTTGTGCAAAAAAAAAATCTTTCATTGAGGCCTAGTCTGGTTCAGGCCATGTCAGATACATCCTTTACATACTGTCGTTCTATTCTACTATATATTCAAACACCCATTTAGGGCAAGATCCTAAATTTTAAAAATATGAGGAGAGCGTTAAAATATGCACGTGGCCCAGGTCGTTGTTCTGCTGGTGGAGCTCCTGTTGCAGGGAGAGGACGTGGTCGATCTGTGCCAGCTACACGCACAAGTGAAACCTCTTACTCAGGTGCGAGTAGGCGACAAAACCTGCAGCGGCATTTGGTCGGGCCTAATGATGCTCTACAAATGGTGAGGCCCGAACAAGTACAGGCGATAGTAGATTGGGTTGCTGACAGTGGATCCAGTTCCTTCACATTGTCTCCCACCCAGTCTCCTGCTGAAAGACCACAGTTGGCACCTGTAGCCGATGTCCATCTTTTTTTCACGTCACCCCCTTGCAAATCAGCCAAGCAGTCTGAGCACCTGTCATGGTCTTACCTCCTTGCTGTTCTCCTTCGTTTGACATGTGCTGGCGGCCATCTTGGTTTCTGGGTTTCTTGTAGCCTCCCACCCTGCGGCTCCTCCTTCCCACTGGGAGGAGCTGGATGCCTAGCTCATATATATAGGAGGTCTGTGGCTTCAGTTCCCTGCTTGGTCCTCCTGTGCTCACATGCTTCTAAGACTGCTGCTGCTTCTGGTTCCTGATCCTGGCTTCGTCTGACTACCCTGCTGATTCCTGATCCTGGCTTCGTCTGACTACCCTGTTGGTTCCTGATCCTGGCTTCATCTGACTACCCTTCTGGTTCCTGATCTCTGGTTTCGCAAGACCCTGCTTCGGTTTAGCCATCCGTTTGGACTTTTGCCTTACAGCTTTATTTTCAATAAAGCCTTCTTATTTCCACTCATCTCTGTTGTACGTCTGGTTCATGGTTCCATGACATTAGGACCAAGCCATGAATTCTGACGGTACAGGGCCATCCTCGCTACCTACGCTGGTTGCCAGACTTGATCAGCAGGATCACCTGTTGTGTCGGTTCGCTGTGGCGTTGCAAACCCTGCTTGAACGCACGGCTCATTTAGCTTCCGTTGCCGATGGGTCGGTTGTCGCTCCTGGGCCCGCTCCTACTGCCGCTCCGGTTGTTGCACCAGAGTCTACCCCGACACCTGTTGCTGCGCCTGCGGTGTTTCGGGGTATGACCGGTTCTGCCCCCCTTCCACAGCGCTTTGGGGGAGAGCCAACTCAGTGCCGAGGTTTCCTTAACCAGGTGGGCATTTACTTCGAGTTGCTGCCACATGCCTTTCCTACTGAGAGATCAAAGGTGGGCTTCTTGATCTCGCTGCTCTCGGACAAGGCCTTGGCCTGGGCCAGCCCTTTATGGGAGAACAACAATCCGGTGGTTGCCGAGTTTTCCGGTTTTGTTGCTTCTCTTCAGAAGGTATTCGATGTCCCGGCTCGTGCTGCCTCTGCTGCGAAGCTCCTTATGTCCATCAGACAGGGTTCACGATCCGTAGCTGAATACGCCATTGAGTTTCGTACCCTGGCAGCAGAGGTGGGCTGGAATAATGAGGCTCTGGTCGCTGCTTTCTCTCATGGTCTCTCGGATGTCTTGAAGGATGAGGTTGCAGCTAAGGACCTACCTGTGGAGCTCGAGTCTCTTATTTCTTTCCTGATTTTGATTGACACCAGACTCAGGGAGAGACCTTCCTTTCAGGAGAGCCTGCGGAGGCCTTCTAACAGATTGGCGCCTACGTTTGCTGTCCCACCCGTGCCTCCCTCTCCTCCCACGCCTCCTGGGGATGACTTGTCTGGGGGTGAACCCATGCAGCTGGGGTTTGCTCGCCTGTCCGAGGGGGAGAGGGTACTCCGGAGACGTGAGGGCCGATGCATGTACTGTGGTCTCGGTGGGCATTTTCGGTTGGCATGCCCGAACCGTCCGGGAAACGCTCGCACCTGAGATCCTGTCGGGGGCAGATCTTGGGTGGAGTCTCCTCGTCCCCGGTTTCCCGTGTTGACAAACCACTGATTACTGTTGTCCTCTCCTGGGTCGGGGGCTCGGTGACGACCCAGGCGTTGGTGGACTCTGGTGCTGGTGGTTTGTTCATTGATAGTGTGTTCGCTGCCGCCAATTCCATTCCTCTGCAGCCTCGAGGTTCCCCACTGGCTCTTGAGGCGATAGACGGCAGACCCCTTCTGCCGCCACACGTGACTCATGAGACCCTTCCAGTGGGGATGGCCATTGGTGCCGTTCACAGAGAGTCGGTCTGTCTCCAGGTTATTTCGTCTCCACACTACTCGGTGGTCTTGGGGTACCCCTGGCTCCAGAAGCATAATCCGACTTTCGATTGGAAATCGGCCGAGATCCTCTCGTGGTCACCGCAGTGTGGGGCTAGTTGCATCCATGGGCCTGTCAAGTTGCTGTGTACTTCCTCGGACTCTCTGTTGCCTCCTGAATACGAGGAGTACCGGGATGTATTCGATAAGGTGCGTGCGGTTGCCCTACCTCCGCACCGCCCATACGATTGTGCCATAGAGTTACAATCTGGTGCCGTTCCTCCTCGTGGCAAAGTCTATCCACTGTCGGTAGCGGAGAATGAGGCCATGGAGGAGTACGTGAGGGAGGCGCTTTCACGCGGACACATTCGCAAATCCTCGTCCCCGGCAGGGGCTGGATTTTTCTTTGTGAAAAAGAAGGGCGGTGAGTTGAGGCCTTGCATCGATTACAGGGGTCTCAATCGCATCACGATCAAGAACGCTTACCCGATACCCTTGATTTCCGAGCTGTTCGATCGCCTCAAAGGGGCCACGGTCTTTACCAAACTCGACCTGAGGGCGGCATATAACCTGGTAAGGATCAAGGCGGGCGATGAGTGGAAGACCGCGTTTAACACCAGGACCGGTCATTATGAATCCTTGGTTATGCCCTTTGGGTTGTGCAATGCGCCCGCAGTCTTCCAGGAATTCATCAACGATGTTTTCCGTGACCTGTTGCAGCAGTGTGTGGTGGTCTATTTGGATGACATCTTGGTATATTCTGAATCCATGGAGGCCCACATTCTGGATGTCAGACGAGTGTTGCAACGGTTACGAGAGAACAAGCTGTTCGGTAAGCTTGAGAAATGCGAATTTCACCGATCCCAGGTAACCTTCTTAGGTTACATCATTTCCGCTGAGGGGTTCTCCATGGATCCTGAGAAGGTTTCGGCTGTCTTACAGTGGCCCCAGCCCAGTGGTCTTCGTGCCCTGCAGCGCTTTTTGGGCTTCGCCAATTATTATCGGAAGTTCATCAGGGACTTTTCCATGCTAGCCAAGCCTCTCACGGATCTGACCAGGAAGGGCAGTAATCCCCAGGTCTGGCCGCCCAAGGCCATCCGAGCTTTTGAGGCTCTAAAGTCCGCCTTTGTGTCGGCTCCGATTCTGTCGCATCCCAACCCTGGGTTGCCGTTTGTCCTCGAGGTGGACGCGTCTGAGACGGGAGTAGGCGCCCTCCTGTCTCAGCGTAGAACACCAGAGGGTCCTCTGCTTCCTTGTGGGTTTTACTCCCGGAAACTGTCTTCCGCGGAGTGCAACTATCAGATTGGTGACAGGGAGTTATTGGCCATCGTGCAGGCCCTTAAAGAATGGAGGCACTTGCTCGAGGGCTCGGTGGTTCCGGTTCTCATCCTGACGGACCACAAGAATCTGACCTACCTCTCTGAGGCCAAGAGATTGACACCACGTCAGGCCAGATGGGCTCTGTTCTTGTCACGTTTTAATTACGTGGTCTCCTACCTACCCGGTTCCAAGAACATCAGAGCGGATGCCTTATCACGGCAGTACTCCGAGCTGTCCGGGGAGGAGTCGATTCCGACTTCGGTCATACCTCCGAATCAGATCCTGGCCGCCATTCGCACCAGCCTGACCTCTCCCCTGGGTGAGCAGATTTTGGCGGCTCAATCTGGTGCTCCCTCTGGGAGACCCAACGGCAGGTGTTTTGTGCCTGAGGAGTTGCGCACTCGGTTGTTGCGAACCTACCATAACTCCAAGGCCGCGGGGCATCCTGGAAAGAATCAGCTGTCCTGGGCTGTTTCACGTCTGTTCTGGTGGCCTTCTCTACGTTCCGACATCGCCGCATATGTAGCGGCATGCTCCGTTTGTGCCCAGAGTAAGTCCCCTCGGCACCTTCGTTGGGCCTTTTGCAACCCATAGCCACCGGGGAGCGTCCATGGTCACACCTGGGGATGGATTTCATTGTGGACCTCCCTGCATCCCGAGGCCATACGGTCATTCTCATGGATCGGTTTTCCAAAATGTGCCACTGTGTACCTCTCAAGAAGTTACCCTCTGCACAAGAGTTGGCCTCGATTTTTGCCAGGGAGGTCTTCCGGTTGCACGGTTTGCCCAAGGAGATTGTGTCGGATCGGGGGAGTCAGTTTGTGTCCAGGTTCTGGCGCGCCTTTTGCTTCCAGTTGGGGATTCATCTCTCTTTCTCATCGGCCTACCACCCTCAGTCCAATGGGGCTGCAGAACGATCCAATCAGGCCTTGGAGCAATTCCTTCATTGCTATGTCTCCGATCACCAAGACAATTGGGTTGACCTCCTGCCTTGGGCTGAGTTTGCCAGGAACACGGCGGTGAACTCTTCCTCTGGGACGTCTCCCTTCATGGCCAATTATGGGTTCCAACCTGCCGTGTTACCGGAGGTATTCTCTCCCCAGGATATTCCGGCTGTGGAGGATCACCTTTCCGTCCTACGTGCTTCTTGGGTACAGATCCAGAGGTCCCTTGAGGTCTCTGCGCAGCGCCAGAGACTCCAGGCTGATCGCAGACGAGCGCCCGCTCCTTCCTACCAGGTCGGAGACCGCGTATGGTTGTCCACCCGCAACCTCAACCTTCGAGTGCCCACTCCCAAGCTGGCGCCTCGCTTTGTTGGTCCCTTCCGAGTGCTTCGCAGGGTAAACCCGGTAGCCTATGCCCTTGCGCTTCCTCCTGGCATGCGGATCTCCAACGTGTTTCATGTCTCCCTCTTGAAGCCACTGGTGTGTAATCGTTTCACTTCCTCGATTCCTCGGCCTCGTCCGGTCCAAGTGGGCAATCGTGAGGAGTATGAGGTGAGCAATATCCTGGACTCACGCCTGGTCCGCGGCCGGGTGCAGTTTTTGGTCCATTGGCGTGGTTATGGTCCAGAGGAGCGTTCCTGGGTTCCCTCCGCAGATGTCCATGCTCCTGCCTTGCTCCGAGCCTTCCACGCACGCTTCCCTCAGAAACCGTTCCTTACTCCGCGGAGGAGGGGCCCTTGAGGGGGAGGTACTGTCATGGTCTTACCTCCTTGCTGTTCTCCTTCGTTTGACATGTGCTGGCGGCCATCTTGGTTTCTGGGTTTCTTGTAGCCTCCCACCCTGCGGCTCCTCCTTCCCACTGGGAGGAGCTGGATGCCTAGCTCATATATATAGGAGGTCTGTGGCTTCAGTTCCCTGCTTGGTCCTCCTGTGCTCACATGCTTCTAAGACTGCTGCTGCTTCTGGTTCCTGATCCTGGCTTCGTCTGACTACCCTGCTGATTCCTGATCCTGGCTTCGTCTGACTACCCTGTTGGTTCCTGATCCTGGCTTCATCTGACTACCCTTCTGGTTCCTGATCTCTGGTTTCGCAAGACCCTGCTTCGGTTTAGCCATCCGTTTGGACTTTTGCCTTACAGCTTTATTTTCAATAAAGCCTTCTTATTTCCACTCATCTCTGTTGTACGTCTGGTTCATGGTTCCATGACAGCACCAAGTCATGCAGCAGTCTCTTCTGCTTTTTGACGACTCTGTTAGCAGGGTTTCCCAGGGCCATCCACCTAGCCCTGCCCCAGAAGTGGAAGAGATTAAGTGCACCGATTCCCAACCACTTATTTTTCAAGATGAGTACATGGGAGGACCATCGCAGCACGTCTCGGATAATGACGAAACACAGGTGCCAACTGTTGGGGATTTCGAAAGTGTGCAGACCGACAAGGAAGTCAGGGGTGAAGACTGGGTGGAAGATGATGTGGAGGACGATGAGGTCCTCGACCCCACATGGAATCAAGGTCATGCGAGTGACCGATGTAGTTCAGAGAAAGAGCACACAGAGCCACCAGCACAGCAGAAGAGGGAGCAGGGTGCAAAAGGGGAGCAGCTGTCCTCTAGACAGTATGCCTGCTACTGCCCACCGCAGCAAGGGACTGAGCACACCAAAGCCAGCTCCGTGGCAGTTCTTCAGACAATGTGCTGAAGACAAGACACGAGTGGTTTGCATGCTGTGCAATCAGAGCCTGAAGCAAGGCATAAACTTTCTCAACCTGAGCACAACCTGCATGACCAGGCACATAAGTGCAAAGCATGAGCTGCAATGGAGTAGACACCTCAAAAACCAAGAAAGGTCTCTTGCTCCTCCTGCTTCCTCTTCTGCTGCAGTCTCGGCCTCTTCATCCACCTCTGGAGTGACAGTGCCACCTGCACCCCACAAACAGAGGATCTGCCAGCAACACCAACACCTGGGTCACCAAGCATCTCTACAATGTCACACGGAAGCGTTCAGCTCTCCATCTCCCAAACGCTGTAGAGGAAGAGGAAATAACCCCCTACGCACCCGCGATCCCTAGCCCTGAATGCCAGCATTTCAATTGCATGCCTTTGAAATGCTGTCATTCCGTCTGGTGGAGACGGATAGTTTTAAAGGCCTTATGGCAGTGGCTGTCCCACAGTACGTCATGCCTAGCCGCCACTATTTTTCAAGGCGAGCCATCCCTTCCCTTCACAACCAAGTAGGGGACAAAATCAGGTGTGCACTGCACAATGCCATCTGTGGCAAGGTGCAACTGACTACGGATACGTTGACCAGTAATCACGGTCAGGGCCGTTATACCACCATAACAGCACACTGGGTAAATGCAGTGGTGGATAGCAGTTTGGAGCATGTCCTTCCACCACCAAGGATTGCAGGGCGCTTTAGTTTGCCTCCTGTTGCTTCCTCTTTCTACTCTGCTTCCTCATCCTCTACCAGCTCCTCATCCGGTCAGCATAACACCTTCAGCACCAACTTCAGCACAGCCAAGTGTAAACGACAGCAGGCAGTTTTAAAACTTATCTGTTTGGGGGACAAACCCCACACCGCACAGGAGCTGTGGACGGGCATTGAACAACAGACCAATGAGTGGTTTGTGCCAGTCAGCCTCAAGCCCGGCCTGGTGGTGTGCGATAATGGGCAAATCTCGTAGGAGCTCTGGGACTAGCCGGTTTGACGCACATCCCTTGCCTGGCGCATGTGCTAAATTTGGTGGTGCAGAGATTCCTTAAAAATTACCCTGACATGTCAGAGCTGCTGCATAAAGTGCAAGCCGTCTGTGTGCGCTTTCGGCATTCTCACCCTGCTGCTGCTCGCCTGTCAGCGCTGCAGCGTAACTTCGGCCTTCTCGCTAACCGCCTCATATGCAACGTGCCCACAAGGTGGAACTCCACCTTGCACATGCTGACCAGACTGTGCGAGCAGCAGCAGGCGATAGTGGAGTTTCAGCTGCAGCATGCACGAGTGAGTGACTCGGCAGGAGAGCACCACTTCGCCACCAATGACTGGGCCTCCATGCGAGACTTGTGTTCCTTGTTGCTCTGTTTTGAGTACTCCAGCAACATGACCAGTGCCGATAACGCCGTTACTATCCCACTTCTATGCCTCCTTGAAAAAACGCTCCTGACGATGATGGAAGAGGATGTGGCACAGGAGGAGTAGGAGGAAGAGGGATCATTTCGTAGGGTTTCCGGCCAGTCATTCCCAAGTGGCTCCGAGGGTAAGTTCCTGCACCCACAAACCCAAGGGACACAATTGTCTAGCCAGGGCACAGTTCTGGAGGATGAGGAGGTGGAGGATGAGGAGGAGGAACCATGTTCACAGCAGGGTGGCACACATACCAGCTCATGGCCATCACTGGTGCGTGGATGGGGGGATACAGAGGACACAGACGATACAGCTCCCACAGAGGACAGCTTTTCGTTGCCTCTGGGCAGCCTGGCACACATAAGCGATTACATGCTGCTGTGTCTCCGCAACGACCGCCGAGTTGCACACATTCTAACTTGTGCTGATTACTGGGTGGCCACGCTGCTGGATCCACGTTACAAGGACATTGTACCGTCCTTAATTCCGTCACTGGAGCATGATCGTAAAATGCGCGAGTACAAGCGCACGCTGGTAGACGCGCTGCTGGTGGCATTCCCACCTGACAGTGGGGGCACAGTGGAAGCACAAGGCGAAGGCAGAGTACGAGGAAGAGGTCGCCAACACAGCTGGGGCACCGCCAGCACCTCAGAAGGCAGGATTAGCATGGCCAAAATGTGGAAAAGCTTTGTCAGCACGCCACAACAACCAGCACCACCAGCTGATATGGAACGTCTTAACAGGAGGCAGCATTTCACCAACAAGGTGGAGCAGTATGTGTGCACACGCCTACACATACTGAATGACGGGTCTGCCCCCTTTAACTTCTGGGTCTCAAAATTGAGCACATGGTCTGAGCTTGCCCTTTACGCCTTGGAGGTGCTGGCCTGCCCTGCAGCCAGTGTATTATCTGAACGTGTGTTTAGCACGGCAGGAGGCCGTCCACAGCCAATGTGAACAAGCTCATGTTTATTCTAATGAACCAGGCATGGATCCCTCAGGACTTGTCCATACCTTGTGCAGAAAAGAAATGTATACTGGCACTAAGCAGCCATTGTTATACTGCAGCGCAATTGCTCATGTTTGTAATTTGGATATTTCACACTCTTTTGGAGTGTCCCTTCATTTTACAAAATAAAATTAAAAACAAAAACCTGTGTTGGCTATCTCGTCCTCCTCCACCACCGCTACCACCTTCTCTGCTGCATCCACTGCCTCCTTAAACTCCATCTCCATATGGAACTCCACCTCATAAATCCATTTTTTTTTGTACGGGTTTTATTTTATCGAGAGTAGAAATATGGCCCTGACTGTTCTACATATTTTTTAATCGATTCTATATGAAGTGATATATTTATATCTATTTATATGTTGATTTAATACATTTTTAACTTGAGAAATAATGTTTTTTTAAATGATATATATGTCTCTACACTGTGAGACCAAAGAGGAACTCACGTCACTTCCTATACACAATCTAAGCTAATTGAATTGGACCGCACCTGTTCAGGTGTATATAAAAACTGGTTAAGGAAAATATAGAGATCCCCCTGCGCTCCTATTGAATAGATACGTGTCAGTCTACCTTTGTGGGGGAGACTCCGCTGCTAAATGTCTTGAAGGAGCTATTGTTCTCCCTAATAAAGAATATATGAAATAGATATATCACCCGTGGGGGATATATGACATCAGCGCTGGTACACAATCAATTCAGCTAGTCCTACTAGGTTGGCACTATGCTTGGTGTTAATCTAAATAGTCATATGATTTTGCTGTGTGAGCTAGTTGTATTAGGATGTGGATGGCTGTCCTGGTCGGTCGAGGTGTGTGGTCGGTCACTGAGGGTGAGCGGACACTGAAGTTGTTAACACTGGAAATAAAGCGGCAAGTCAGAGGTGGATATTGGTATAATCACTATCCTGGGTACCTTGTTAGTTCGTTATCTGAAGCATTCCTTATGTCGGTGTTCTGTTATGTTGTTTTTCTTCTATATTCTTCTTCTTGCTTCCGTTTGGTATTCTTTCAAGTCCCGGCGTTCTTCTTGCTCTCCTATCAGCAGCAGCGCGGCCCCGGCCGGCGGTGACGTCACCTAATACGAGTACGGTGGCCTCCGTGGGGCAAAAGACTGTAACCTACGCGTTTCGAAGCCAAAGCGGGCTCCTTCGTCAGGAGGAGGTTATGTACAAGAACTATTGTGGGGCAAAGTTCATGCTTCCGGCCGGTTAAAAAAATAATAATTATTGTCATTTACATTTTAAGGTGAAATTCACCAATTTCAGTTACATTTTATGGTGAAATTAACACATTTTTGGGTGTATAGTACCACTGCTATACCTAGTAGACAGGTTAAACAAAAAATAATAATTGTCATTTACTTTTTCGGGTAATATTAACCAATTTTGGTGTGTGTATAGTACCACTGCTATACAGATGTACCATGGTTAGCACTCCCGCTGTTAACTCAAATTTTTTAACTCATTTCATTATCTTGAGACAAAAGCCATTTAAAAGCAATTTAAGTTGTTTGCTAACTATGTTACATCGGTACTTATTGGACCGGTAAAAAATAAATAAATAAATTTGTGGGTGTATAGTACCATTGCTATACCTAGTAGTCCGGTTAAAAAATAAATAAATTGTCATTTACATTTTAGGGTGAAATTCACCAATTTTGGTGTGTATAGTACCATTTCTATACCTAGTAGACAGGTTAAAAATATAAATAAATTGTCAGTTAAATTTTTGGGTGAAATTCACCAATTTTTGGGTGTAATATACCCTCCTCTACTTAGTTGACAGCTTAATAAATTTCAATATTTTTTTTGTTACATTCTTGGGTAGACATTATACAATTTTAGATGTGAATAAACACCTGCTATGCATAGGTGACAGGGAACAAAATTCTAAAAATTATACAGTAATTAATGCGCACCACATCCAACAGTCAATGCTTAAACTTTGAAAAGTTGTCACACTTTTATGCTCTAATAATTTCTCCCATATTTCAACTCAAATTAAAAAAATTAAAAAAATGGATCCTCCCTTAAATTTGGTCTCTTTTTCTCACGCTCCCTCTCCGGCCTGGAACTCTGATTTCCAGACACCCGTAATTACCATGGTAGGCGCATAAAAGAACATTGAAAGTTGATAGAGCAGATATCAAATTGGATCGTGAACATCACGGGGACGTGCGACATGGTGGGGCAGTAAGTGTGCACACGCCTACACGAACTGACTGACAGGGGTCAGCCCCTGCAACTTCTGGGTCTCCAAATTGGGCACATGGCCTGAGCTTGCTGAAGTGTATTGTCTGAACGTGTGTTTAGCATGACTGGAGTGGGTTATCACAGGTTATATTTCCCAATGTTTTGGGGTGTACCCTAATTTTAAAAATAAAATTTAAAACCAAAAACCAGTGTAGGCTACCTCCTCCTCCACCGCCGCTTCCACCGACACCGCCACATCCACCGCCTCCTCAACTTCCTACTCCATATGGACCTGGTCCTCCTAGATCAAGATTATTATTTTTTATTTTTACGTATTTTATGTTATTTAAAGTCATTTCCCTATCCACATTTGTTTGCAGAGCACTTGCCATGCTCTTGACTTCAATGGGGTTTGGGGTCATGTTCGGGACAAGTTCGGGTCCCGAACTCGAACTTTTTTCCGAAGTTCGGCCGAACTTGTCAAACCCGAACATCCAGGTGTCCGCTCAACTCTAGTGATGACCATGTTGCAGCTGATGTTCCACAACTGCCCTCTGCTGCTCACAAAGCCTGGCCAACATGTGGAACGTGGAGTTTCAGCACGTGCTCACGTCACACAACAGCCGGTGAGCTGGCAATTTCAAGCGCTGCTGCAACGTTGACAGACTGACTGAAGCTTTCGATGACTTGCGGAAATGTGACACACTCGGCGCACCTTCACCAGTAGCTCAGGCAAATTGGGGTATGTTTTTAGAAATCGCTGAACCACAAGGTTGAATACATGTGCAAGGCATGGGATGTGTCTAAGTTTGCCCAGTTCCAAACCTGCCACCAAGTTATGGCCATTATCAGACACAACCATGCCTGGTTCTAGGTTGAGTGGCTCAGTCTGGTTTCTTATCCCCTGCCACAACTCTGCAGTGGTTTGCTGTTTGTCACCTAGGCAGATCAGCCTCAGCACGAGCTGTTGCCGCTTTCCCATTGCAGTGCTACACTACTTCCAGCTACTGACTGATGACTGATTGGTGCTGCACGGGGATACTTCGGAAGTGGAAGTGGATCAGGAGGTGGAGGAGGAGAAGTGGGGGTTGGAGCCACTAACGTAGGTGGTGGCGGAAACCCTGATGGAATTGGGGCCCGCAATCCTTGGCAACGGTAGCACCTGTGCCATCACAGGGTAAGAGTCTCTCCTGGCCTCCACAACATTCACCCAGTGTGCCGTCAGGGAAATGTAGAGTCACTTTCTGAAAGCACTTGTCCATGTGTCAGTGGTTAAGTGGACGATCCCAGTAACTGAGTTGGTCAGGGCATGTGTGATGTTAAGGGGCACATGTTGGTGTAAGGCTGGCACGGCACACCTTAAAAAATTGTGGTGGCTGGGGACTGCGTAACGAGGGAACATTTTCAGGGCCAGTAATTTGGAAAGCTGCACATTTAGTGGAATGGCCTGTGGGTGGGTTTGCTGCATATTTGCACTTGCGTTCAAATACCTGGGGTAATGACATTTGGACGCTGCGCTGGGACAGGGAAGTGGATGTGGTCGCTGATGGTGCTTCCAAAGGTCCAGGTGCAGGGCGGGAGGCATCCGGACCTGTGTCTTTGACAGGGGATTGGCCAGCATGTAACACAGGGGAAAAGGAGGCAGTGGTGTGACCCGCGGACACAGATTGTAGACCCAGGCGTTCGGCCCATCTATGAGGGTGCTTTGATGCCATGTGGCGGATCATGCTAGTGGTGGTGAGGTTGCTAGTGTTCAGGCCCCAGCTCATTTTGGTGTGGCACAGGTTGCAAATTACAATTTTTATGTCATCCACACTTTCCTCAAAAAAGCGCCATACTACTGAAAACCTACCCCTTGGCAAGGGATATTTACGCAAGGGGGTGCTCTGTGGAACAGTTGTGGACCTGTATGGTTGTGTCCGACTTCTACCTTTTGCCACCCCACTGTTTCTTCCAGCCTGTTGTAGTGCTGCAGATCCCTCCCCCTCTGTACTAGTCTCCTCGCTCGGCTTTTTGCCACCTTCCCAGGTTGGGACAGTGACCTCGTTGTGCAGCACCTCCTCTTCCACTTGATCATCCTCCTGATTTGTTTACCTAACCAAAACCTCAGTGATTGACAACTGTGTGTCATCCTCTTCCTCAACCTGTTGAGAAGGTAAATGCGGTTGAGTCATTGGCAACCGTGTCTTATCATCATCCACCTCATTAAACACTAATTACCGTTCCCAGCGCCATGTTCTTGTGGCTCTGGATGCTCAAGAGCTTGGGAATCGGGGCACAAGATCTGTGGTCCCTCTTCAAGCATGCTTGGCGAGAGGGCCAAATCAATTAATGGCGATGCAAAGAGGTCCTCGGAATATACACTACAGTAATACACTGGTATGATCTATACGAGTGTATTATTGTAGTGCAGCGGCGGCATGAAGCGCACGGCGTAATATCAACCAATGATGCTGTGCGCTCCTGCTGTCAGCAAAATGCCAGGCCGGGATACCACGGACCGCTCACGTCCGTGTGCATCCGGCTTGAGGATTGTGTGGACCAGACTCCTGGCTACTAAGACTGGACTTGGAGGAAGTCAGGGTGGTGCTTAACTGACTGAAAGCACTATCTGCTGCCAGGGCCGTCTTTAATATTGATTGGACCCTGGGCAAAAATTTACTTGGGCCCCCTGGATCCCGCCTTCCCACACCTTAGCAGGCAATCACGCCCTCCACCACAACACACACACAAAAAATCCACACATCTGGTAGAGTACAGTGAATGACTGTAAATACTTCCAGTTCTGAAGACTCCAGAGGCTCGGGATCAGTGTTCTGGGCAGCTGGGCTCAGGCTGGAAGTGGGCACCGCTCTGCAGGAAGGAGACCAGGACTCGGCTCACCCTAGTGTTACAGTGCACCCCAGCACCCCACAGTATGCAGTATAGCACCCTATAGTATACAGAACCACACAGTATGCAGTATAGCACCCCACACTATACAGTACCCCACAGTATATAGTAGAGCAGTATAGCAGCCCACAGTATACAACACCTCACAGTATAAAACACCTCACTGTATACAGCACCCCAAACTATACACGATACAGCCCCCCACACTATAGAGTACAGCAGTATAGCACTCCACACTATACCGCACCCACAGTATACAGACCCCCACAGTATACAGTACAGCAGTATAGCACTCCACAATATACAGGCCCCCACACTATACAGCCCCCCCTACACTATACAGGCCCCCCCACACTATATAGGCCCCCCCACACTATACAGCCCACCACACAGTATACACCCCACCACACAGTATACAGCCCCCATAGTATACAGGCCCCCCACAGTATACAGCCCCACACAGTATACAGCCCACCACACAGTATACAGTCCCACACAATATACAGCCCCCCACAGTATACAGCCCCCACACAATATACAGCACCCCACTATACAGTAGTTTACAGTATATTAACATAACAGCCCCTGTCACCTTTTTCTGATGTAATCTTCACACAAAAAAACTCCACAGTTAACTTCTGCAACACTCCTGATAGGACCTGTGATGACCTCATAGTCATGTGACCAGTAATTGCTAGGTTACTGGTCACATGGTGATGATGTCATTAAGGTCCTAGATCACAACGTTAAAGTACACAGACAGCTTGACACCCGGGGCAGTAGCTAGCAGGGCTCAAGAGGCAGCTGCCTTGGGCCCCCTAGGAGCAACTTGGCCCAGGGCAGCTGCCCCTTTTGCCCCTTGGTAAAGACGGCCCTGTCTGCTGCAATCCAACCGACCACCTGCTCACACTGGGCTGGTTTTAAGAGTGGTGTCCTGCACCGCCCTGCAAACTGAGACATGAAGCTAGGTATCTTGGATGATTGTTTTTCTTGCGCCCAGAGCCACAACCTCTGCGTACACCATCAGCATCACGGCCACTTCCCACTCCCATAATGCTCTCATTCTTCATATTATATGTTATAAGGGACCGTTTATAGGCAAAGTGTGGATAAATTATGGAAAAAATATATTTGTTGTCAGTAATATTTTTCCCAATATCTGGCCCTGACACACACATGCTTGCAGCGCAGATGTGACAATTCACTGCAGACACCGTTTATAGGCAAAGTGTGGATAGATTATGGAAAATATATATTGTCAGTAATATTTTTCCCAATATCTGGCCCTAACACACACGTACGTGCTTGCAGCGCAGATGTGACAATTCCCTGCAGACACCGTTTATAGGCAAAGTGTGTAAAAATTATGGAATATATATTTGTTGTCAGTAATATTTTTCCCAATATTTGGCCTTGACACACACATACGTGCTTGCAGCGCAGATGTGGCAATTCATTGCAGACACCGTTTATAGGCAAAGTGTGGATAAATTATGGAAAATATATATTTGTTGTCAGTAATATTTTCCCCAATGTCTGGCCCTGACACTCACACATTGCAGACACCATTTATAGGCAAAGTGTGGATAAATAATAGAAAATTTATATTTGTTGTCAGTAATATTTTTCCCAATATCTGGCCCTGACACACACACGCCCTTGCAGTGCAGATGTGACAATTTACTGCAGACACCGTTTATAGGCAAAGTGTGGACAAATTATGGAAAAAGTATATTTGTTGTCAGTAATATTTTTCCCAATATCTGGCCCTGACACACACACTCGCTTGCAGCGCAGATGTGACAATTCACTGCAGACACCATTTATAGGCAAAGTGTGGATACATTATGGAAAAAAATATATTTGTTGTTAGTAATATTTTCCCAATATCTGGCCCTGACACACACACGCGCTTGCAGCGCAGATGTGACAATTCACTGCAGACACTGTTTATAGGCAAAGTGTGGATAAATTATAGAAAAAATATATTTGTTGTCAGTAATATTTTTCCCAATATCTGGCCCTGACACACGCTATTGCAGTGCAGATGTGACAATTCACTGCAGACACCGTTTATAGGCAAAGTGGGGATAAATTATAGGAAAAAATATATATTTGTTGTCAGTAATATTTTTCCCAATATCTGGCCCTGACACATAGAAGGTATTGCAGCACAGATGTCACAAGTCACTGCAGACACCCTCTATGGAAAAAGTGTTGTAAAAAAAAATGCTAAATTATATTGCTGCCAGCCTGCCACCATACACAATAGTTCTTAAAAGGACTTTTGGGTCTTTGAAACATTTTTCTATCGAATATATTGTAATCACACTCCTGAAACTGTCTGTCCCTTCCTAAGTGCATCTCTCCCTGACTCACAATGAGTCAACGTTTTCTGGTCAGCCAATTACTGTAATGCCAGTAGCCAACATGGCTACTGGCATTATAGTGATGGCAGTACTTACCTGCACGTTTATTGGCTGCTTAGCAGCAGCGAAACGTGTGGGGAGGAGACTCAAGCATGGCGCTCGAGCACGGCGCTCGAGCACATGCAATACTCGGCCGATTACCGCTATGTCCCGAGCATAGCAATGCTCGAGCCGAACAGGTAGTCGGCCGAGCATGCTCGCTCAACATTGTCATTCACCGTATGGTAAAAGAAAAAGTTAAAAGCAAAGGTCCCTCTCTCTGTGAACCCTTCAAGCATCAGGTCACTGCCACGGCACAGCAGAGGCCTGATGGGAGAGGGAGGGAGCTCCCTCCCTGTTAACCTCTTTCATAGAGCTGTTCCAATGCCTGCTGTTTCAAGCAGAGTGTCAACTGTATATTATATCTGACACTCTGCACACCAGTCCGGCCATCCTGAAACTGAGGGAGAAGGGGGGATGGGTGGGAGGGTAGTGCCAGCTCGGCCAACCTAAAAATTACAGGGGAAGCACATCAGGAGCTGCAGATGGTTAATATATACAGTATATATATATATATTTATCAAGGTTCTGATCCCCACAGTCACGGAGTGTGGGGATTAGAACCTTTCGGCGGGGACCATAATACTCTGATTGGTTAGTCTGTACAGTCTGTACCAATGAGGGTGGTCCTGGATCGGTAAGCTGAGATCCCTGGCTGTGTGTAATGGTCGGGGTCTCACCACTGTCTCCATGCCTGCAGATATGCACTAAGCAGTTAAATAATCTGCCTCATTTTGTTTAATTTGAAAAATAAAAATCATTCACATAGGCAGAGTTTTGTAAAATTTGTCAGATGTGTTTAACTCATAGAGGAGGTCCTGGACTTACATTGTAGCAATCTGATGCTGCATTATTTCAGTTTTCAGCCTCTTAAAGGGGTTGACCACTTTCTGTTTAATGTTGACATTGTGTTTGTAAGATGAATATATGGCACTTACTAATATAACCTTTGTTAAAATTCTGCACTATTTTCTATATTTTATATGTATACTCCCTTATTTAAAAGTTTTTTGTGTTGTCCACACAGAGGTCCTGTCCATAACATGGCCGCTGATGGAGGGTCATGTGACCAGGAAAATCACCTTCATGTGATGTCTCCTCCATTTTAACACACTGCAGCTACACTAAACTTCCAACTATATTTAACAGCAGACCGGTCCCTTTGTACTAACCTGATGAAAGCGATGGTCTACTCCTGAAACATTTTGTCCCAATAATGCTAACCTTCTTAGCAAACTACCTGAATGATGACTAAAGAGCACAATCATGGAAACCAGACAATTTGATCTATTTTATGACTTCTACCCACCACTACTCCACTGATGTGAGTATCCGGAGATAGGCCCCATGCACACGGCCGTGTGCGGGCCGTGGAACCGCGGCCTGGATCCCTCCTGAGAGCAGGAGCGCACGGCGTCACTGGTTGCTATGACGCCGTGCGCTCCCTGCTGCCGCCGCAATACAGTAATACACTGGTATGATCTATACCAGTGTATTACTGTTCTGTGCCGGCAGCAGGGAGCGCACGGCGTCATAGCAACCAGTGACGCCGTGCGCTCCTGCTCTCAGGAGGGATCCAGGCCGCGGTTCCACGGCCCGCACACGGCCGTGAAACACGGCCGTGTGCATGGGGCCTTATGCAGCCTTATGGGGCCTTATACATGCTCTTCATACTGTTCAGCCTATTGCACAACCATTTCAGGTGAGCACTGAATTGTCTTTCCCTATATTGACCATGAGGACATACTACACTAGGAGAATCGTGTCCCTCTCCTCTTTACCACCAACATCATAACTGTTGGCCGCTGTGTGCATTTAGATTTTGTTTTAATCAATAGGACAGGACATGTCCATTTATTTTGTCAGCAATGCATCAAGGCATAATGGATGATGTCAAATTAAATTTTGCTCTTCAGCATCAAGGCATGTAGGGTAACTTCAGACATGAAGTACTCATTTCTTTTCAGCATCAAGATAAAAAGAGTAACTTCAGGCCCAGTTATGCAATGTTTCGGTCTATACTTGAGAACTTAGTCAAGTTGAATTTCCATTTTTTTTTACTCCTGGCCTTCCTGGAGTTATAGCTTTTTTTTCTCTCATTTACATGGCCATACCAGGGCTTGTTTTTTGAGAGACAAGATGTACTTTCTAAAGGAACCATGTTGCTGTTACACACAATGCAATGGACAGCTGGAATTTTTTTTTAAATGGGGTAGAATGGGAAAAAGTGCTAATCCACCATAGTTTTATGAGTTTTGTTTTTATGGTGTTCCATATGCGGTAAAACTGACCCGTGTCCTTCATTGTCAGGATCAATATGATTACAGCGATACCACATTTGTATAGTTTTTCTTTTGTTTTAATACTTAAATACTTAGGGGCACATTTAGACGCCGGTCCTAATAAAGCCCTAAGCCGACGAAGGTTCTGCCGGAGTTATCAAGAGGCACATGCCTCTTCATAACTTTGGCACATCCAGCACCAGTTTTAAAAGTAAAATAGCTTCCGAGCTGTCTTACATTTAGACCTTTATCTGCGGTTGAAACAGGTGTAGAAAATGGTAAATGAAACAGGCGTGCCGGCCTATCCCTTCCCCCGCCCATGCTATGCCTAGTTTTTTAGGCCTGGCGTGAGTGGGGCGAAGAGCAATCTGCACCTGAAATATGCCTAATTTAGGCATATCTCATAATGATAAATGACCCCTTTAATTCTTAATTATGAAAATTTATTTTGCTTTTGATTGCCATATTCTGAAACCCATGTTTTGTTATTGTTATGTCTATGGAGCTGTATGCAAGCTCATTTTTTTTGCAGGACAATCTATAGTTTTCAGTTTAAAGTCACAACTTCCGTCATACTTATACAGGAAGAGTTGTGAAAGGGTTAGCTATGCTGTAGATACAAATTGTGGTCCAGATTATCTATGTTCATTGTTTGCATTATACAGGTCCTTCTCAAAAAATTAGCATATTGTGATAAAGTTCATTATTTTCTGTAATGTACTGATAAACATTAGACTTTCATATATTTTAGATTCATTACACACCAACTGAAGTAGTTCAAGCCTTTTATTGTTTTAATATTGATGATTTTGGCATACAGCTCATGAAAACCCCGAATTCCTATCTCAAAAAATTAGCATATCATGAAAATGTTCTCTAAACAAGCTATTAACCTAATCATCTGAATCAACTAATTAACTCTAAACACCTGCAAAAGATTCCTGAGGCTTTTAAAAACTCCCAGCCTGGTTCATTACTCAAAACCGCAATCATGGGTAAGACTGCCGACCTGACTGCTGTCCAGAAGGCCATCATTGACACCCTCAAGCAAGAGGGTAAGACACAGAAAGAAATTTCTGAACGAATAGGCTGTTCCCAGAGTGCTGTATCAAGGCACCTCAGTGGGAAGTCTGTGGGAAGGAAAAAGTGTGGCAGAAAACGCTGCACAACGAGAAGAGGTGACCGGACCCTGAGGAAGATTATGGAGAAGGACCGATTCCAGACCTTGGGGGACCTGCGGAAGCAGTGGACTGAGTCTGGAGTAGAAACATTCAGAGCCACCGTGTACAGGCGTGTGCAGGAAATGGGCTACAGGTGCCGCATTCCCCAGGTCAAGCCACTTTTGAACCAGAAACAGCGGCAGAAGCGCCTGACCTGGGCTACAGAGAAGCAGCACTGGACTGTTGCATGTCATTCGGAAATCAAGGTGCCAGAGTCTGGAGGAAGACTGGGGAGAGAGAAATGCCAAAATTCCTGAAGTCCAGTGTCAAGTACCCACAGTCAGTGATGGTCTGGGGTGCCATGACAGCTGCTGGTGTTGGTCCACTGTGTTTTATCAAGGGCAGGGTCAATGCAGCTAGCTATTAGGAGATTTTGGAGCACTTCATGCTTCCATCTGCTGAAAAGCTTTATGGAGATGAAGATTTCATTTTTCAGCACGTCCTGGCACCTGCTCACAGTGCCAAAACCACTGGTAAATGGTTTACTGACCATGGTATTACTGTGCTCAATTGGCCTGCCAACTCTCCTGACCTGAACCCCATAGAGAATCTGTGAGATATTGGGAAGAGAAAGTTGAGAGACGCAAGACCCAACACTCTGGATGAGCTTAAGGCCGCTATCGAAGCATCCTGGGCCTCCATAACACCTCAGCAGTGCCACAGGCTGATTGCCTCCATGCCACGCCGCATTGAAGCAGTCATTTCTGCAAAAGGATTCCCGACCAAGTATTGAGTACATAACTGAACATAATTATTTGAAGGTTGACTTTTTTTGTATTAAAAACACTTTTCTTTTATTGGTCGGATGAAATATGCTAATTTTTTTAGATAGGAAATTTGGGTTTTCATGAGCTGTATGCCAAAATCATCAATATTAAAACAATAAAAGGCTTGAACTACTTCAGTTGGTGTGTAATGAATCTAAAATATATGAAAGTCTAATGTTTATCAGTACATTACAGAAAATAATGAACTTTATCACAATATGCTAATTTTTCGAGAAGGACCTGTATGCAAGGAGGCATCTCCCAGTGAAAGAAAACCATCTCCCTAGTGCCAACTTCTGAAAGTGCCTACCTACTGTATGAGTCAAAAATACTTAAAGGGTCATTTAAGATCAGAAATAAGCCTATATTGCTGGCGCAGATTGTGGCACAAAGGTTAGTTGTGCAACAATCTGCAACTTTTCCTTGCTCTAAAAAAGGTTTTTAAAAAGTGGGTAGACTTCATTTTCTAGGCCTGTTTTAGGTGTAGAAAATGGTCTAAATGTAAGACAGCTGGGAAGACCTGCACTGGATAAGCTTAAGTTATGTAGAGGCCGACGCCGGTCTAAAACGCAGGTCCTAATAGATGACCCCCTGTTAAAATTTCTGTGTACCATCCTTAATGCTGTTTTAGCTATAGATGAGGCTAAAATGTTCAATATAACATAAAAAAGGAAATTGTTAATTTAGCTGTAAAAGTTTACTACAAAGAATCACTAATGCTATGCAGAAGTAAGAACAGGTGTTTGTGACAGAAGATGTGGTCTTGTTCTTGACGTGTCCTTGATAAATCATGTAGGCACACTGTTGTAAAACACAAGTAAATAGCAATATGAAGCAACAGAGCATTCAATTCAAATATGTTACTGTATTTTTTTTCTTTATTATCTGTAAGATAATTCTTATTAAGTAATAAAATGTTTTTCAGAACTTGTCTTAAGGTGACCATAACACATTTTTAGTATGCCCATCCATGTTATTGCCATTAAAATGGAGAGATAAGCATCTGCTAGACATCTCTGGCAGGACATACAGTGGATATAAAAAGTCTACACACCCCTGTTAAAATGTCAGGTTTCTGTGATGTTAAAAAAAAGGATAAATAATTTCAGAACATTTTCCACCTTTACTGTAATATATAAACTGTACAATTCAATTAAAAAACAAACTGAAATCTTTTATTAAGGCCTCATGCACACGACCGCTGTGTGCATCCGTGTCCGTTGTTCCGTTTTCCATGATTTTCTGCGGACCCATTGACTTTCAATGGGTCAGTTGAAAACTCGGAAAATGCACCGTTTGTCATCCGCGTCCGTGATCAGTGTTTCCTGTCCGTCAAAAAAATAGGACCTGTCCTATTTTTTTGACGGACAACGGTTCACGGACCCATTCAAGTCAATGGGTCCGTGAATAAACACGGAGGCACACAAGATTGCCATCCGCGTCCGTGATCCGTGTCCGTAGGCTACTTTAGCACAGACGGATCCGCAGATCCGTCTGCATACAGCTTTTTCAGAGCTGAGTTTTCACATCATTAAAACTCAGATCCGACAGTGTATTCTAACACAGAGGCATTCCCATAGTGATGGGGACACTTCAAGTTAGAATATACTAAGAACTGTGTACATGACTGCCCCCTGCTGCCTGGCAGCATCCGATCTCTTACAGGGGGCTGTGATCCGCACCATTAACCCCTCAGGTGCCGCAGCTGAGGGGTTAATTGTGCACATAATAGCCCCCTGTAAGAGATCAGGTGCTGCCAGGCAGCAGGGGGCAGACCCCCCTCCCTCCCCAGTTTTAAATTCATTGGTGGCCAGTGCGGCCCCCCTCCCTCACTCCCCTGTATTAAATTCATTGGTGGCCAGTGCGGCCCCCTTAGCCCCCCTCCCTCCCCTGTATTAAATTCATTGGTGGCCAGTGCGGCCTCCCCCCCCCCTTAATTAAAATCCCCCCCCCCCATTATTGCTGGCAGCGGAGAGTTCCGATCGGAGTCCCAGTTTAATCGCCTTTACAAAATTAAAGAGTCTATTCAGTGCCACTTTTGCATCTACTGCGTTAATTTCTGGACGTAATATCCACGCCATGGTCCAGAGATAGTGGCAGGTAAATATTTCAGAATCCCACTAGTAGACATAAGCTTTCCTCTGGCCTTACTATGCATTTTCTCACATTCTCCCTTGAATGTTAGTGCACAAGATGTTTAGACACTTTCCTATGTAGTGCTGCTGCATGCATGTGTCCTTCATCCCCTCCCCCCCACACACACATGCCATCACCACACATGTCAGTTCTTGCAGCATTGGTGGCTGATGAGCATTGTTACCAAAATGATTAGTGTTGAGTGAATCGAAGCATTCAAACTGGAATTCATTCTGAATTTTAGGAAAACTTTGATTATAAACAAATCCAAATTTCCTTGCACTTCGTGGTAAAGAATAAGGTTTTCCTAAATTGGTGGCTGCAAGTGTAACAAAGCAAAACAAAGTATAGAGGAGACAATCCCAGGAACGCGAGATCACCCATAATGCTGTGCAGCCAGCCAATCAGAAGATAGCCATCCCATGTGATGTCACAGCCCTATAAAACTCTCATCCTGCGCGGTCTCCGACATTGTCATGTGAGCTGAGCATAGGGAGATATGTGGCAAGCGCTCATTCGCTAGGGAGAGTGTTGCTGAAAAAAATTAATAGAAGGATGTTGGAGAAGGAGAGTGCAGGGAGATTTATTCTGTGTCAGATAAATGTATTTATTCCTACATTTACTTATTCCTGAATCAGCCATAAACTAAGATATGTAATTCAATACCAATAAAATGTACGCCTTTATTATTTCTGTGCCAGAGTGCCAACCAATACCATTCAGTCTGCACCCCTTAGGGAGGCCAGGTCTTAATGATGACCATCCTCATCTTTTGCTGGCTTAACGTCTTCCAAATAACCCTTCAGTCCCCATGTCCTAGAAAAGTCAGTAAGATACAGAGAGAGGAGGAGCTGGATGTTCCTGATGGCATATTCTCATCTATATTAGATGATGTGGAAAAGGAGGAAAACAGATGGCAGAAGAAGGGATCCCACCTGTAGGGCAGGAGAGCGCTGAGGTTGGAGAAGTGGGCATTGTAGAGTTGATTAATATTCTGTGTTTACTACCAAATAGCTTTAAATTTGCGGTCCAGAACAGTAATAATTTTCATATTGTGCCCCCATCTAACCAGTCCCATCCCATACCAGTAACAGCCCCCTTTTAAAGGTTGCATTAAAGGTGCCGCTTGATGAAGACTGACTATATAGTGAAGTCTTCATTATTAAATGAAAAGCAGCTGTGGGCAAATTGACCGCACGGTTCTTCACCGCAGAATAGCTGCAACCTGCCCACAGCACAGCCGCTCAGTGTGGCCATACCCTTAGGCAGAGTGGCCTGGGTATACCTGATTTATAGTAATTCATGACAAATTAATTTGGAATAAATCAAATTTCTTGGTGAACTTCGGCAATCACATTTTCAAAACGTTGGTCATATCTAATAACGATGTTCACTCACTCCTCCTTTGCAAAGCTTGGGAGATGGGGGTTCTTTGCTGACTGATAGCATCCTGCTTTGTCATTGTTTCCCGCTCCAGAATAGATGCACTACAACATGACATGCAGAGGGACACAAAAATGGACATTGACATGATCACTGTACTTTACAGGCCTATGGCAGGGGGACTCTGACTAACCTACCCAGTAGGGAAGATTACAAGTCCAGTCCTCACCATAAAAATGCAATCCAAAATAATCTCTGCTAATTCTAGGCATAGGAGTCATATAGTCAGTCTTATGTGTGATTGACAGGCTTACTTGTATGACTTGTATGTATACAGATATAGCTATCAATCCTTCAATGCCACACTCTATTGCACAAGCCCCAAGAACAACTCAAAATGAGCTTTTAATGAATAAACTGAGTTTAACAAATGTTCACCTATAAAACTACCGTATATATCAATTCACTCAGCTTATCCAGCTCTATAATATACTGTCTACAGAATCAGTTGTAGCCAGCATTATTTTGACACCATCTGCACCGTATTTCTTGTAATACGAAAATGTGCTTTTGTTGCTTTAAACCTGTCAAAATAGCTACATCTGCACATTGCACCGCAGAGTCCACGAACAGAGCTATGTCAAACACAGGTAATCAATGTGAAATGTAACAGGCTAGGGGTAAAAGCAGAACAGACTTGACACTCAGACACCTCATAATTGAATATGCTGGGTTACATACAGTAGCAATCTTTGACAACCTCACCATAGAAGCAGAAGATTGCTGCAAGGAGACAGAGCACAACAAAGAAGATAAACAAATACAAATGCAAACATAGGAGGCGTTAAAGTAACTCCTGGCACATTAACGCACATTAACGTATTGCGGGCCGCATACGGCAGTCCGCAATACACGGGGCACCGGAAGTGTGCAATCCGCAAATCTGGAGATGCAGTGCGGAACGGAAGCATGGAACGGAACCCCACGGAAGCACTACGGAGTGCTTCTGTTCCGCCAAAAAATAGAACTTGTTCTATCTTTGTGCGGAACGGACGGATCACGGATCCCATTCAAGTGAATCGGTCCGCGATCCGCATGCAGCTGCCCTACGGTCGTGCCAGTGCATTGCAGACCGCAATTTGCGGTCCGCAGCACGGGCCCGGCCAGCACACGGTCGTGTGCAAGAGGCCTAACTGTATGCCTCATTCACATGTCAGTGTTTTAGTTAGTGATTTCCATCAGTGATTGTGAGCCATAACTAGGTGTGGCTCTTAACATAGAACAGGTGCAGATCTTTCCCTTATACCTTATGTATGCAGAGGCTCCACTCCTGGTTTTGGATCACAATCACTGATAGAAATCACTGACCAAAACACTGACATGTGAATGAGGCTTTACGGTACACTGTCGGGTTAACGCATTAACCCACCAGATCTGTATGTACTGTACTGAGGCTTATGGGTCTGGTCACAAGCCCCAAACAATCAGAGTTGCATTGCATTTACTTAGGATGTTCCCAACCAGTGCTGTAGTACTACGGTGCGCTGATAGGTGGGGAGCTGTGCCCGACCGATCAGCTGCAGGGGACTGGCTGTTCCCGTTAGCCGGACACCTGCTGTATGCGCCGGCATCAATAAAAACACAGATGCCAGCACATTAACCCTCACTATGCCACCATCAGCACTTCGGGGTATGTGGGGGGAAGCATGTGCGGGGTATGTGGGGGGAGGGAGCTACCTCCCCATCTGCTCCCTGTGCTGCTGTGACTGGGACCCGATGGCTAGACGGCATCCCGAAGCCTTCTTTAGGCCTCTTGCACACGACCATATGTATTTTGCGGTGTGCAAAAAACGGATCCTCAAAAAATACGCATGACATCTGTGTGCTTTCTGTATTTTGTGGAACGGAACAGCTGACCCCTAATAGAACAGTACTATCCTTGTCCATAATGCGGACAATAACAGGACATGTTCTATTTTTTTGCAGAACGGAAATACAGAAACGGAATGCACACAGAGTACCTTCGTTTTTTTTTTTGCGAACTCATTGAAATGAACGGACACGGAATGAAAATACATTCGTGTTCAAGAGGCCTTAGGCATCGTGGCTGCCTTCCCTGTTAGCCTGTGAGATCCAGTCCCCTGGATCTGACAGGCAGGAAGCTGTAAATATATTACACTGGTAATAAACTTAAGGCCTCCTGCACACGAACGTGTGCGCCCCGTAGTCGTGCTGTGGGTCCGCGATCCGTCAATTCCGCAAAAAGATAGTACATGTTCTATCTTTTTGAAGAAAGGAATTATGGGACGAAACCCCCTGGAAGCACTTCATAGTGCTCCCGTAGGGTTCCATTCCGTGCTTCCGTCCCGCCCCATTCCGCATCTCCGGATTTTCAGACCCATTGAAGAGCCCATGGAACAGCACCCCTGTATTCCGGATCCGCAAATGCGGTCCGCAATACGGCAACGGGGCACACATGTTTGTGTGAAGGAGGCCTAAAGCCAATGCATTACAATACAGATGTATTGTAATGCATTGTACAGTGGCTAAGACCCCCAAAAGTTGTGGAGAAAAAAAAGCAAAAAAAAGTTAAAATAAAGTTTTGCATAATAATAAAAAAATTATGTTTCAAGTTAAAAAAAAGAGTTCTTTTCCCATAATTAAGTAATAAAAAATGGGAAAAAAATTGGGAAAAAGAAGAAATGTATATATATATTGGGTATCGCTGCGTTTGTATCGGCTGGTTCTATAAAGATATCACATGATCCACCCTGTGGAAAGTTTTGTATTGTCATGAAGAAGGACCCTCACTAAAATAGTCCGAAACGCGTAACAATTTGTCCTGCTGTCCTGTTGGTTTTTACAAAGTTGCTGAAATAAAGATACTATTTTTTCACTTTGGCAATTGAAGCTGGACTTTTTCAAGTTTGTTGGATTTGTGATTGGCAGCACTTTCCAGGGGCTGCGTCCGTGTTCATTGCAAAGGAACACAGGTGAGAGCAGCTTTTACACCTGTTTTTGAATATATATTGAGGTTTAGTTTGTGGTTGACCCTTGCTGTTTTGCTAGAAAAATTGATCAACATGAAAAATCTGCAGAAAAAAATTAAACTTTGAAATTTCGCCTCCATTTTCTTTCATTCTTGTGGAACACCTAAAGGGTTAACAAAGTTTATAACATCAGTTTTGAATAATTTGAGGGGTGTAGTTTCCAAAATGGGGCAATTTATGGATGGTTTCCATTATGTAAGCCCCTCAAAATCACTTTATATCTGAATTGGTTAAAAAAAAAAATTGGGGAAATTTGGTTGAAAATTTTAAAAATTGCTTCTAAACTTCTAAGCCTTCTAAGGTCCTAAAAAAAAAAAAATACATTTACAAAATGATGCCAACATAAAGCAGACATATGGGGAATGATGACTGATAACTATTTTATGAGGCATTACTATCTGTCTTAAAAGTAGAGAAATGTTTCCAAATTTGTGGTAAAATTCTGATTTTTTTTATCAATAAAGGAAAAAGTATATTGAATCAAATTTACCACTGTCGTGAAGTACAATGTGTCCCAAGAAAACAGTCTCAGAATGGCCTGGATAAGTAAAAGTGTTCCGAAGTTATTACCACTAGGGATGAGCGAACTCGAACTGTATAGTTCGGGTTCGTACCGAATTTTGGGGTGTCCGTGACACGGACCCGAACCCGGACATTTTCGTAAAAGTCCGGGTTCGGGTTCGGTGTTCGTCGCTTTCTTGGCGCTTTTGTGACGCTTTCTTGGCGCTTTTTGAAAGGCTGCAAAGCAGCCAATCAACAAGCGTCATACTACTTGCCCCAAGAGGCCATCACAGCCATGCCTACTATTGGCATGGCTGTGATTGGCCAGAGCACCATGTGACCCAGCCTCTATTTAAGCTGGAGTCACATAGCGCCGCCCGTCACTCTGCTCTGATTAGCGTAGGGAGAGGTTGCGGCTGCGACAGTAGGGCGAGATTAGGCAGATTAACTCCTCCAAAGGACTTGATTAACTGATCGATCTGCAGCTGTGGATCATTGAGCTGCTGATCCTCAATTGCTCACTGTTTTTAGGCTGCACAGACCGTTTGTCAGTCTCATTTTTCTGGGGTGATCGGCGGCCATTTTGTGTCTTGTGGTGCGCCAGCACAAGCTGCGACCAAGTGCATTTAACCCTCAATGGTGTGGTTGTTTTTTGGCTAAAGCCTACATCAGGGTGAAGCTGTCACACCAAGTGCATTTAACCAGCAATAGTCTGTTCATTTTTTGGCCATATACAAAATCAGGGGCAAGCTGCGCCTGTCACCAAGTGCATTTAACCCTCAATGGTGTGGTTGTTTTTTGGCTAAAGCCTACATCAGGGTGAAGCTGTCACACCAAGTGCATTTAACCAGCAATAGTCTGTTCATTTTTTGGCCATATACAAAATCAGGGGCAAGCTGCGCCTGTCACCAAGTGCATTTAACCCTCAATGGTGTGGTTGTTTTTTGGCTAAAGCCTACATCAGGGTGAAGCTGTCACACCAAGTGCATTTAACCAGCAATAGTCTGTTCATTTTTTGGCCATATACAAAATCAGGGGCAAGCTGCGCCTGTCACCAAGTGCATTTAACCCTCAATGGTGTGGTTGTTTTTTGGCTAAAGCCTACATCAGGGTGAAGCTGTCACACCAAGTGCATTTAACCAGCAATAGTCTGTTCATTTTTTGGCCATATCCCAGTCTAATTCTGTCACTAAATCCATACCGGTCACCCAGCGCCTAAATACTAGGCCTCAAATTTATATCCAGCTAAATCTGTCCCTAGTGCTGTAGCTGGGCGAGTTATTTAGTGTCCGTTCAAGCACATTTCTTGTTCTGGGTTGAAATACAATTCCCAATTTAGCAATTTCATAATTTAGTGGTTCCTGCTATATCAGAGCTCTTTGAAATCTATCCCAAAAAGGGTATATAATATTGAAGGTGCACATAGGGTCATTCAGAGTAACTTCACACACACCCGCTACTGTGTATTTCCAAGTCTAATTCTGTCACTAAATCCATACCGGTGACCCAGCGCCTAAATACTAGGCCTCAAATTTAATTCCCTCTAAATCTCTCGTTACCCACCGCTGTACTGTTGTTGCTGGGCAAGATATTTAGTGTCCGTCAAAGCACATTTTTTGTTCTGGGTTGAAGTACAATTCCCAATTTAGCAATTTCATAATTTAGTGGTTTCTGCTATATCAGAGCTATTTGAAATCTATCCCAAAAAGGGTATATAATATTGAAGGTGCACATAGGGTCATTCAGAATAACTTCACACACACCCGCTACTGTGTATTTCCAAGTCTAATTCTGTCACTAAACCCATACCTGTCACCCAGCGCCTAAATACTAGGCCTCAAATTTAAATCCCTCTAAATCTCTCGTTACCGTTGTCCTGTTGTAGCTGGGAAAGTTATTTAGTGCCCGTCAAAGCACATTTTTTGTTCTGGGTTGAAGTACAATTCCCAATTTAGCAATTTCATAATTTAGTGGTTCCTGCTATATCAGAGCTATTTGAAATCTATCCCAAAAAGGGTATATAATATTGAAGGTGCACATAGGGTCATTCAGAATAACTTCACACACACCCGCTACTGTGTATTTCCAAGTCTAATTCTGTCACTAAATCCATACCGGTGACCCAGCGCCTAAATACTAGGCCTCAAATTTAATTCCCTCTAAATCTCTCGTTACCCACCGCTGTACTGTTGTTGCTGGGCAAGATATTTAGTGTCCGTCAAAGCACATTTTTTGTTCTGGGTTGAAGTACAATTCCCAATTTAGCAATTTCATAATTTAGTGGTTTCTGCTATATCAGAGCTATTTGAAATCTATCCCTAAAAGGGTATATAATATTGAAGGTGCACATAGGGTCATTCAGAATAACTTCACACACACCCGCTACTGTGTATTTCCAAGTCTAATTCTGTCACTAAATCCATACCGGTGACCCAGCGCCTAAATACTAGGCCTCAAATTTAAATCCCTCTAAATCTCTCGTTACCCACCGCTGTACTGTTGTTGCTGGGCAAGATATTTAGTGTCCGTCAAAGCACATTTTTTGTTCTGGGTTGAAGTACAATTCGCAATTTAGCAATTTCATAATTTAGTGGTTTCTGCTATATCAGAGCTATTTGAAATCTATCCCTAAAAGGGTATATAATATTGAAGGTGCACATAGGGTCATTCAGAATAACTTCACACACACCGCTTCTGTGCATTTCCAAGTCTAATTCTGTCACTAAATCCATACCGGTGACCCAGCGCCTAAATACTAGGCCTCAAATTTAATTCCCTCTAAATCTCTCGTTACCCACCGCTGTACTGTTGTTGCTGGGCAAGATATTTAGTGTCCGTCAAAGCACATTTTTTGTTCTGGGTTGAAGTACAATTCCCAATTTAGCAATTTCATAATTTAGTGGTTTCTGCTATATCAGAGCTATTTGAAATCTATCCCTAAAAGGGTATATAATATTGAAGGTGCACATAGGGTCATTCAGAATAACTTCACACACACCGCTTCTGTGCATTTCCAAGTCTAATTCTGTCACTAAATCCATACCGGTGACCCAGCGCCTAAATACTAGGCCTCAAATTTAATTCCCTCTAAATCTCTCGTTACCCACCGGTGTACTGTTGTTGCTGGGCAAGATATTTAGTGTCCGTCAAAGCACATTTTTTGTTCTGGGTTGAAGTACAATTCCCAATTTAGCAATTTCATAATTTAGTGGTTTCTGCTATATCAGAGCTATTTGAAATCTATCCCTAAAAGGGTATATAATATTGAAGGTGCACATAGGGTCATTCAGAATAACTTCACACACACGCTTCTGTGCATTTCCAAGTCTAATTCTGTCACTAAATCCATACCGGTGACCCAGCGCCTAAATACTAGGCCTCAAATTTAAATCCCTCTAAATCTCTCGTTACCCACCGCTGTACTGTTGTTGCTGGGCAAGATATTTAGTGTCCGTCAAAGCACATTTTTTGTTCTGGGTTGAAGTACAATTCCCAATTTAGCAATTTCATAATTTAGTGGTTTCTGCTATATCAGAGCTATTTGAAATCTATCCCTAAAAGGGTATATAATATTGAAGGTGCACATAGGGTCATTCAGAATAACTTCACACACACGCTTCTGTGCATTTCCAAGTCTAATTCTGTCACTAAATCCATACCGGTGACCCAGCGCCTAAATACTAGGCCTCAAATTTAATTCCCTCTAAATCTCTCGTTACCCACCGCTGTACTGTTGTTGCTGGGCAAGATATTTAGTGTCCGTCAAAGCACATTTTTTGTTCTGGGTTGAAGTACAATTCCCAATTTAGCAATTTCATAATTTAGTGGTTTCTGCTATATCAGAGCTATTTGAAATCTATCCCTAAAAGGGTATATAATATTGAAGGTGCACATAGGGTCATTCAGAATAACTTCACACACACGCTTCTGTGCATTTCCAAGTCTAATTCTGTCACTAAATCCATACCGGTGACCCAGCGCCTAAATACTAGGCCTCAAATTTAATTCCCTCTAAATCTCTCGTTACCCACCGGTGTACTGTTGTTGCTGGGCAAGATATTTAGTGTCCGTCAAAGCACATTTTTTGTTCTGGGTTGAAGTACAATTCCCAATTTAGCAATTTCATAATTTAGTGGTTTCTGCTATATCAGAGCTATTTGAAATCTATCCCTAAAAGGGTATATAATATTGAAGGTGCACATAGGGTCATTCAGAATAACTTCACACACACGCTTCTGTGCATTTCCAAGTCTAATTCTGTCACTAAATCCATACCGGTGACCCAGCGCCTAAATACTAGGCCTCAAATTTAAATCCCTCTAAATCTCTCGTTACCCACCGCTGTACTGTTGTTGCTGGGCAAGATATTTAGTGTCCGTCAAAGCACATTTTTTGTTCTGGGTTGAAGTACAATTCCCAATTTAGCAATTTCATAATTTAGTGGTTTCTGCTATATCAGAGCTATTTGAAATCTATCCCTAAAAGGGTATATAATATTGAAGGTGCACATAGGGTCATTCAGAATAACTTCACACACACGCTTCTGTGCATTTCCAAGTCTAATTCTGTCACTAAATCCATACCGGTGACCCAGCGCCTAAATACTAGGCCTCAAATTTAATTCCCTCTAAATCTCTCGTTACCCACCGGTGTACTGTTGTTGCTGGGCAAGATATTTAGTGTCCGTCAAAGCACATTTTTTGTTCTGGGTTGAAGTACAATTCCCAATTTAGCAATTTCATAATTTAGTGGTTTCTGCTATATCAGAGCTATTTGAAATCTATCCCTAAAAGGGTATATAATATTGAAGGTGCACATAGGGTCATTCAGAATAACTTCACACACACGCTTCTGTGCATTTCCAAGTCTAATTCTGTCACTAAATCCATACCGGTGACCCAGCGCCTAAATACTAGGCCTCAAATTTAATTCCCTCTAAATCTCTCGTTACCCACCGGTGTACTGTTGTTGCTGGGCAAGATATTTAGTGTCCGTCAAAGCACATTTTTTGTTCTGGGTTGAAGTACAATTCCCAATTTAGCAATTTCATAATTTAGTGGTTTCTGCTATATCAGAGCTATTTGAAATCTATCCCTAAAAGGGTATATAATATTGAAGGTGCACATAGGGTCATTCAGAATAACTTCACACACACGCTTCTGTGCATTTCCAAGTCTAATTCTGTCACTAAATCCATACCGGTGACCCAGCGCCTAAATACTAGGCCTCAAATTTAAATCCCTCTAAATCTCTCGTTACCCACCGCTGTACTGTTGTTGCTGGGCAAGATATTTAGTGTCCGTCAAAGCACATTTTTTGTTCTGGGTTGAAGTACAATTCCCAATTTAGCAATTTCATAATTTAGTGGTTTCTGCTATATCAGAGCTATTTGAAATCTATCCCTAAAAGGGTATATAATATTGAAGGTGCACATAGGGTCATTCAGAATAACTTCACACACACGCTTCTGTGCATTTCCAAGTCTAATTCTGTCACTAAATCCATACCGGTCACCCAGCGCCTAAATACTAGGCCTCAAATTTATATCCCGCTGAATTTGAATACAATACATTGGGCCAAATAATATATTTGTTGTTGTGGTGAACCATAACAATGAGAAAAACATCTAGTAAGGGACGCGGACGTGGACATGGTCGTGGTGGTGTTAGTGGACCCTCTGGTGCTGGGAGAGGACGTGGCCGTTCTGCCACATCCACACGTCCTAGTGTACCAACTACCTCAGGTCCCAGTAGCCGCCAGAATTTACAGCGATATATGGTGGGGCCCAATGCCGTTCTAAGGATGGTAAGGCCTGAGCAGGTACAGGCATTAGTCAATTGGGTGGCCGACAGTGGATCCAGCACGTTCACATTATCTCCCACCCAGTCTTCTGCAGAAAGCGCACAGATGGCGCCTGAAAACCAACCCCATCAGTCTGTCACATCACCCCCATGCATACCAGGGAAACTGTCTCAGCCTCAAGTTATGCAGCAGTCTCTTATGCTGTTTGAAGACTCCGCTGGCAGGGTTTCCCAAGGGCATCCACCTAGCCCTTCCCCAGCGGTGAAAGACATAGAATGCACTGACGCACAACCACTTATGTTTCCTGATGATGAGGACATGGGAATACCACCTCAGCATGTCTCTGATGATGACGAAACACAGGTGCCAACTGCTGCGTCTTTCTGCAGTGTGCAGACTGAACAGGAGGTCAGGGATCAAGACTGGGTGGAAGACGATGCAGGGGACGATGAGGTCCTAGACCCCACATGGAATGAAGGTCGTGCCACTGACTTTCACAGTTCGGAGGAAGAGGCAGTGGTGAGACCGAGCCAACAGCGTAGCAAAAGAGGGAGCAGTGGGCAAAAGCAGAACACCCGCCGCCAAGAGACTCCGCCTGCTACTGACCGCCGCCATCTGGGACCGAGCACCCCAAAGGCAGCTTCAAGGAGTTCCCTGGCATGGCACTTCTTCAAACAATGTGCTGACGACAAGACCCGAGTGGTTTGCACGCTGTGCCATCAGAGCCTGAAGCGAGGCATTAACGTTCTGAACCTGAGCACAACCTGCATGACCAGGCACCTGCATGCAAAGCATGAACTGCAGTGGAGTAAACACCTTAAAACCAAGGAAGTCACTCAGGCTCCCCCTGCTACCTCTTCTGCTGCTGCCGCCTCGGCCTATTCTGCTGCTGCCGCCTCGGCCTCTTCCTCCGCCTCTGGAGGAACGTTGGCACCTGCCGCCCAGCAAACAGGGGATGTACCACCAACACCACCACCACCACCTCCGTCACCAAGCGTCTCAACCATGTCACACGCCAGCGTTCAGCTCTCCATCTCACAAACATTTGATAGAAAGCGTAAATTCCCACCTAGCCACCCTCGATCCCTGGCCCTGAATGCCAGCATTTCTAAACTACTGGCCTATGAAATGCTGTCATTTAGGCTGGTGGACACAGACAGCTTCAAACAGCTCATGTCGCTTGCTGTCCCACAGTATGTTGTTCCCAGCCGCACTACTTCTCCAAGAGAGCCGTGCCTTCCCTGCACAACCAAGTATCCGATAAAATCAAGTGTGCACTGCGCAACGCCATCTGTAGCAAGGTCCACCTAACCACAGATACGTGGACCAGTAAGCACGGCCAGGGACGCTATATCTCCCTAACTGCACACTGGGTAAATGTAGTGGCAGCTGGGCCCCAGGCGGAGAGCTGTTTGGCGCACGTCCTGCCGCCGCCAAGGATCGCAGGGCAACATTCTTTGCCTCCTGTTGCCACCTCCTCCTTCTCGGCTTCCTCCTCCTCTTCTTCCACCTGCTCATCCAGTCAGCCACACACCTTCACCACCAACTTCAGCACAGCCCGGGGTAAACGTCAGCAGGCCATTCTGAAACTCATATGTTTGGGGGACAGGCCCCACACCGCACAGGAGTTGTGGCGGGGTATTGAACAACAGACCGACGAGTGGTTGCTGCCGGTGAGCCTCAAGCCCGGCCTGGTGGTGTGTGATAATGGGCGAAATCTCGTTGCAGCTCTGGGACTAGCCAATTTGACGCACATCCCTTGCTTGGCGCATGTGCTGAATTTGGTGGTGCAGAAGTTCATTCACAACTACCCCGACATGTCAGAGCTGCTGCATAAAGTGCGGGCCGTCTGTTCGCGCTTCCGGCGTTCACATCCTGCCGCTGCTCGCCTGTCTGCGCTACAGCGTAACTTCGGCCTTCCCGCTCACCGCCTCATATGCGACGTGCCCACCAGGTGGAACTCCACCTTGCACATGCTGGACAGACTGTGCGAGCAGCAGCAGGCCATAGTGGAGTTTCAGCTGCAGCACGCACGGGTCAGTCGCACTACAGAACAGCACCACTTCACCACCAATGACTGGGCCTCCATGCGAGACCTGTGTGCCCTGTTGCGCTGTTTCGAGTACTCCACCAACATGGCCAGTGGCGATGACACCGTTATCAGCGTTACAATACCACTTCTATGTCTCCTTGAGAAAACACTTAGGGCGATGATGGAACAGGAGGTGGCCCAGGAGGAGGAGGAGGAGGATGAGGAAGAGGGGTCATTTTTAGCACTTTCAGGCCAGTCTCTTCGAAGTGACTCAGAGGGAGGTTTTTTGCAACAGCAGAGGCCAGGTACAAATGTGGCCAGCCAGGGCCCACTACTGGAGGACGAGGAGGACGAGGATGAGGAGGAGGTGGAGGAGGATGAGGATGAAGCATGGTCACAGCGGGGTGGCACCCAACGCAGCTCGGGTCCATCACTGGTGCGTGGCTGGGGGGAAAGGCAGGACGATGACGATACGCCTCCCACAGAGGACAGCTTGTCCTTACCCCTGGGCAGCCTGGCACACATGAGCGACTACATGCTGCAGTGCCTGCGCAACGACAGCAGAGTTGCCCACATTTTAACCTGTGCGGACTACTGGGTTGCCACCCTGCTGGATCCACGCTACAAAGACAATGTGCCCACCTTACTTCCTGCACTGGAGCGTGATAGGAAGATGCGCGAGTACAAGCGCACGTTGGTAGACGCGCTACTGAGAGCATTCCCAAATGTCACAGGGGAACAAGTGGAAGCCCAAGGCCAAGGCAGAGGAGGAGCAAGAGGTCGCCAAGGCAGCTGTGTCACGGCCAGCTCCTCTGAGGGCAGGGTTAGCATGGCAGAGATGTGGAAAACTTTTGTCAACACGCCACAGCTAACTGCACCACCACCTGATACGCAACGTGTTAGCAGGAGGCAACATTTCACTAACATGGTGGAACAGTACGTGTGCACACCCCTCCACGTACTGACTGATGGTTCGGCCCCATTCAACTTCTGGGTCTCTAAATTGTCCACGTGGCCAGAGCTAGCCTTTTATGCCTTGGAGGTGCTGGCCTGCCCGGCAGCCAGCGTTTTGTCTGAACGTGTATTCAGCACGGCAGGGGGCGTCATTACAGACAAACGCAGCCGCCTGTCTACAGCCAATGTGGACAAGCTGACGTTCATAAAAATGAACCAGGCATGGATCCCACAGGACCTGTCCGTCCCTTGTCCAGATTAGACATTAACTACCTCCCCATAACCATATATTATTGGACTCCAGGGCACTTCCTCATTCAATCCTATTTTTATTTTCATTTTACCATTATATTGCGAGGCTACCCAAAGTTGAATGAACCTCTCCTCTGCCTGTGTGCTAGGCCTAAATATATGCCAATGGACTGTTGCAGTGGTGGGTGACGTGAAGCCTCATTCTCTGCTATGACATGCAGACTGATTCTCTGCTGACATGAAGCCAGATCCTCTGTTACGGGAGCTCTCTCCTCTGCCTGGGTGCTGGGCCTAAATTTATGACAATTGACTGTTGCAGTGGTGGGTGACGTGAAGCCTGATTCTCTGCTATGACATGCAGACTGATTCTCTGCTGACATGAAGCCAGATCCTCTGTTACGGGACCTCTCTCCTCTGCCTGGGTGCTGGGCCTAAATTTATGAAAATTGACTGTTGCAGTGGTGGGTGACGTGAAGCCTGATTCTCTGCTATGATATGAAGACTGATTCTCTGCTGACATGAAGCCAGATTGTCTGTTACGGGACCTTTCTCCTCTGCCTGGGTTCTGGGCCTAAATTTATGAAAATTGACTGTTGCAGTGGTGGGTGACGTGAAGCCTGATTCTCTGCTATGATATGAAGACTGATTCTCTGCTGACATGAAGCCAGATTGTCTGTTACGGGACCTTTCTCCTCTGCCTGGGTTCTGGGCCTAAATTTATGAAAATTGACTGTTGCAGTGGTGGGTGACGTGAAGCCTGATTCTCTGCTATGATATGAAGACTGATTCTCTGCTGACATGAAGCCAGATTGTCTGTTACGGGACCTTTCTCCTCTGCCTGGGTTCTGGGCCTAAATTTATGAAAATTGACTCTTACAGTGGTGGGTGACGTGAAGCCTGATTCTCTGCTATGATATGAAGACTGATTCTCTGCTGACATGAAGCCAGATTCTCTGTTACGGGACCTCTCTCCTCTGCCTGGGTGCTGGGCCTAAATTTATGACAATGGACTGTTGCAGTGGTGGCTGACGTGAAGCCTGATTCTCTGCTATGACATGCAGACTGATTCTCTGCTGTCATGAAGCCAGATTGTCTGTTACGGGACCTCTCTGCTCTGCCTGTGTGCTAGGCCTAAATATATGCCAATGGACTGTTGCAGTGGTGGGTGACGTGAAGCCTCATTCTCTGCTATGACATGCAGACTGATTCTCTGCTGACATGAAGCCAGATTGTCTGTTACGGGACCTCTCTGCTCTGCCTGTGTGCTAGGCCTAAATATATGCCAATGGACTGTTGCAGTGGTGGGTGACGTGAAGCCTCATTCTCTGCTATGACATGCAGACTGATTCTCTGCTGACATGAAGCCAGATTGTCTGTTACGGGACCTCTCTGCTCTGCCTGTGTGCTAGGCCTAAATATATGCCAATGGACTGTTGCAGTGGTGGGTGACGTGAAGCCTCATTCTCTGCTATGACATGCAGACTAATTCTCTGCTGACATGAAGCCAGATTGTCTGTTACGGGACCTCTCTGCTCTGCCTGTGTGCTAGGCCTAAATATATGCCAATGGACTGTTGCAGTGGTGGCTGACGTGAAGCCTCATTCTCTGCTATGACATGCAGACTAATTCTCTGCTGACATGAAGCCAGATTGTCTGTTACGGGACCTCTCTCCTCTGCCTGGGTGCTGGGCCTAAATTTATGACAATGGACTGTTGCAGTGGTGGCTGACGTGAAGCCTGATTCTCTGCTATGACATGCAGACTAATTCTCTGCTGACATGAAGCCAGATTGTCTGTTACGGGACCTCTCTCCTCTGCCTGGGTGCTGGGCCTAAATATATGCCAATGGACTGTTGCAGTGGTGGCTGACGTGAAGCCTCATTCTCTGCTATGACATGCAGACTAATTCTCTGCTGTCATGAAGCCAGATTGTCTGTTACGGGACCTCTCTGCTCTGCCTGTGTGCTAGGCCTAAATATATGCCAATGGACTGTTGCAGTGGTGGGTGACGTGAAGCCTCATTCTCTGCTATGACATGCAGACTGATTCTCTGCTGACATGAAGCCAGATTGTCTGTTACGGGACCTCTCTGCTCTGCCTGTGTGCTAGGCCTAAATATATGCCAATGGACTGTTGCAGTGGTGGGTGACGTGAAGCCTCATTCTCTGCTATGACATGCAGACTGATTCTCTGCTGACATGAAGCCAGATTGTCTGTTACGGGACCTCTCTGCTCTGCCTGTGTGCTAGGCCTAAATATATGCCAATGGACTGTTGCAGTGGTGGGTGACGTGAAGCCTCATTCTCTGCTATGACATGCAGACTAATTCTCTGCTGACATGAAGCCAGATTGTCTGTTACGGGACCTCTCTGCTCTGCCTGTGTGCTAGGCCTAAATATATGCCAATGGACTGTTGCAGTGGTGGGTGACGTGAAGCCTCATTCTCTGCTATGACATGCAGACTGATTCTCTGCTGACATGAAGCCAGATCCTCTGTTACGGGAGCTCTCTCCTCTGCCTGGGTGCTGGGCCTAAATTTATGACAATTGACTGTTGCAGTGGTGGGTGACGTGAAGCCTCATTCTCTGCTATGACATGCAGACTGATTCTCTGCTGACATGAAGCCAGATCCTCTGTTACGGGAGCTCTCTCCTCTGCCTGGGTGCTGGGCCTAAATTTATGACAATTGACTGTTGCAGTGGTGGGTGACGTGAAGCCTGATTCTCTGCTATGATATGAAGACTGATTCTCTGCTGACATGAAGCCAGATTGTCTGTTACGGGACCTTTCTCCTCTGCCTGGGTTCTGGGCCTAAATTTATGAAAATTGACTCTTACAGTGGTGGGTGACGTGAAGCCTGATTCTCTGCTATGATATGAAGACTGATTCTCTGCTGACATGAAGCCAGATTCTCTGTTACGGGACCTCTCTCCTCTGCCTGGGTGCTGGGCCTAAATTTATGACAATGGACTGTTGCAGTGGTGGCTGACGTGAAGCCTGATTCTCTGCTATGACATGCAGACTGATTCTCTGCTGTCATGAAGCCAGATTGTCTGTTACGGGACCTCTCTGCTCTGCCTGTGTGCTAGGCCTAAATATATGCCAATGGACTGTTGCAGTGGTGGGTGACGTGAAGCCTCATTCTCTGCTATGACATGCAGACTGATTCTCTGCTGACATGAAGCCAGATTGTCTGTTACGGGACCTCTCTGCTCTGCCTGTGTGCTAGGCCTAAATATATGCCAATGGACTGTTGCAGTGGTGGGTGACGTGAAGCCTCATTCTCTGCTATGACATGCAGACTGATTCTCTGCTGACATGAAGCCAGATTGTCTGTTACGGGACCTCTCTGCTCTGCCTGTGTGCTAGGCCTAAATATATGCCAATGGACTGTTGCAGTGGTGGGTGACGTGAAGCCTCATTCTCTGCTATGACATGCAGACTAATTCTCTGCTGACATGAAGCCAGATTGTCTGTTACGGGACCTCTCTGCTCTGCCTGTGTGCTAGGCCTAAATATATGCCAATGGACTGTTGCAGTGGTGGCTGACGTGAAGCCTCATTCTCTGCTATGACATGCAGACTAATTCTCTGCTGACATGAAGCCAGATTGTCTGTTACGGGACCTCTCTCCTCTGCCTGGGTGCTGGGCCTAAATTTATGACAATGGACTGTTGCAGTGGTGGCTGACGTGAAGCCTGATTCTCTGCTATGACATGCAGACTAATTCTCTGCTGACATGAAGCCAGATTGTCTGTTACGGGACCTCTCTCCTCTGCCTGGGTGCTGGGCCTAAATATATGCCAATGGACTGTTGCAGTGGTGGCTGACGTGAAGCCTCATTCTCTGCTATGACATGCAGACTAATTCTCTGCTGTCATGAAGCCAGATTGTCTGTTACGGGACCTCTCTGCTCTGCCTGTGTGCTAGGCCTAAATATATGCCAATGGACTGTTGCAGTGGTGGGTGACGTGAAGCCTCATTCTCTGCTATGACATGCAGACTGATTCTCTGCTGACATGAAGCCAGATTGTCTGTTACGGGACCTCTCTGCTCTGCCTGTGTGCTAGGCCTAAATATATGCCAATGGACTGTTGCAGTGGTGGGTGACGTGAAGCCTCATTCTCTGCTATGACATGCAGACTGATTCTCTGCTGACATGAAGCCAGATTGTCTGTTACGGGACCTCTCTGCTCTGCCTGTGTGCTAGGCCTAAATATATGCCAATGGACTGTTGCAGTGGTGGGTGACGTGAAGCCTCATTCTCTGCTATGACATGCAGACTAATTCTCTGCTGACATGAAGCCAGATTGTCTGTTACGGGACCTCTCTGCTCTGCCTGTGTGCTAGGCCTAAATATATGCCAATGGACTGTTGCAGTGGTGGGTGACGTGAAGCCTCATTCTCTGCTATGACATGCAGACTGATTCTCTGCTGACATGAAGCCAGATCCTCTGTTACGGGAGCTCTCTCCTCTGCCTGGGTGCTGGGCCTAAATTTATGACAATTGACTGTTGCAGTGGTGGGTGACGTGAAGCCTCATTCTCTGCTATGACATGCAGACTGATTCTCTGCTGACATGAAGCCAGATCCTCTGTTACGGGAGCTCTCTCCTCTGCCTGGGTGCTGGGCCTAAATTTATGACAATTGACTGTTGCAGTGGTGGGTGACGTGAAGCCTGATTCTCTGCTATGATATGAAGACTGATTCTCTGCTGACATGAAGCCAGATTGTCTGTTACGGGACCTTTCTCCTCTGCCTGGGTTCTGGGCCTAAATTTATGAAAATTGACTCTTACAGTGGTGGGTGACGTGAAGCCTGATTCTCTGCTATGATATGAAGACTGATTCTCTGCTGACATGAAGCCAGATTCTCTGTTACGGGACCTCTCTCCTCTGCCTGGGTGCTGGGTAGTGTTGAGCGCGAATATTCGAAAAGCAAATTTTTTTCGCGAATATCGCAACTTCGCGATTTCGCGAATATTTCGAATATAGTGCTATATATTCGTAAAAACGAATATTCGTTTTTTGTTTCCCCCCCCCCCCCCCACAAAATTACAGTACACATATAATTGATTGTTTCCCAAAGGTCCAACAGCTCAGATCTTACTCACATTGCCTAGAAAGTGATTGAGGCGCGAATCTTCGTAAGGCGATTTTATTAGCGCACATGCGAATATCGGCACGTCCCAGAACAGAGGCAAAGGGCTTTGCATTCATACATTAGTGAATTGAGTTGCGAATCTTCGTAAGGCGATTTTATTAGCGCACATGCGAATATCTACACTTGTCCCAGAACAGAGGCAAAGGGCATTGCATTCATACATTAGTGATTGAATTGAGTTGCGAATCTTCGTAAGGCGATTTCATTAGCGCACATGTGAATTTTGCATAGCATATGTATTATGCGATAATTCGAATTATCGCATATGCGAAATAATAACGAATTTGAATAATCGCGAATATTTTACGAATATTCTTTCGAATATTCACAAAATTTCGCGAATTCGAATATGGGACATGCCGCTCAACACTAGTGCTGGGCCTAAATTTATGACAATGGACTGTTGCAGTGGTGGGTGACGTGAAGCCTGATTCTCTGCTATGACATGCAGACTGATTCTCTGCTGACATGAAGCCAGATTGTCTGTTACGGGACCTCTCTCCTCTGCCTGGGTGCCGGGGCCTAAATATCTGAGAATGGACTGTTCCAGTGGTGGGTGACGGGAAGCCAGATTCTCTGCTATGGAACCTCTCTCCAATTGATTTTGGTTAATTTTTATTTATTTAATTTTTATTTTAATTCATTTCCCTATCCACATTTGTTTGCAGGGGATTTACCTACATGTTGCTGCCTTTTGCAGCCCTCTAGCTCTTTCCTGGGCTGTTTTACAGCCTTTTTAGTGCCGAAAAGTTCGGGTCCCCATTGACTTCAATGGGGTTCGGGTTCGGGACGAAGTTCGGATCGGGTTCGGATCCCGAACCCGAACATTTCCGGGATGTTCGGCCGAACTTCTCGAACCCGAACATCCAGGTGTTCGCTCAACTCTAATTACCACATAAAGTGACACTTGTCAGATTTGCAAAAAATGGCCTGGGCAGGAAGGTGAGAACTGGCCTGGGGTAGAAAGGGTTAAGTGCAGCATTGATTTGACACTTTCTCAGCTATATTTTGGATACAAAATTAACTGATAAAGATTACAAGCAAACCAGTGTCTATATGCCCAATGAGGACATATAGGACATTTTAGAGGGTATTCTTCCACCTCAGACCTACCTGTATGAACCAAAATTCACTCTGAAACTTTGCTCTAATGCCTTCCATGGCTGACTGTTCAGGCATATCAACTGCCATACACAGTTTTCTCCAGAAATAGCAGCTAATTGTTGGGAAGGTTAGAGAAGCTGTACCAGCTGTGGTCATCTAAATGGGCTTTATGGGTTGCTTACCACTAAGGCCCCTTTTACACGGGCGAGTATTCCGCACGGATGCGATGCGTGAGCATACATTTCTATGGGGCTGTGCACACGAGCAGTGATTTTCCCGCATCACTTGTGTGTTGCGTGAAAATCGCAGCATGCTCCTCTTTGTGCGTTTTTTCACTTAACGCAGGCCCCATAGAAATGAATGGGGTTGCGTGAAAATCGCAAGCATCGGCAAGCAAGTGCGGATGCGGTGCGATTTTCACGCACGGTTGCTAGGAGACGATCGTGATGGAGACCCAATCATTATTATTTTCCCTTCTACAGAACACCGATCCCAAGCTTTTTCTCACACGCGTGCAAAACGCATTACTATTTTTTGCACTCGCGCAGAAAAATTGCGCATGTTCCTGGGTGCAACTCACACGCACCTTTTCCCGCAATGCCCGTCTGAAAGAGGCCTAACACTCAACTGGCAATTTACATCTACATAGAAATTGGCAAAGAGGTGGCTGCACCTTTCCACTGGTCTTGCTACACACTCTGTTTTGAACTGCCATAACAAAAAACCTTAGGCCTAGTTCACACTTCAGTGTTTGGTCAGTGATTTCTATCAGTGATTTGTGAGCCAAAACCAGAAGTGGAGCCTCCATAGACATTAGGTAAAAAGGAAAGATCTGCTCCTTTTCTATGTTTAGAGCTGCACCTGGTTTTGGCTCACAAATCACTGATGGAAATCACTGACCAAACACTGAAGTGTGAACGAGGCCTTAGGGGTTTGTAGGGGTCATAGGACTCCCACTCTCCTGATGGGAGAAGTTTCCAGAAGTGGGACCCATACTTGACAGACATTTATGACAATAACTTTAAGATGTTTTGCAAAAGAAAAGTTAATAGTCTATCTTCTCTTCACAAGTTACTAAACCCCTTTTAGCAAAGATAAAATTATTTGCTCTCGTTCACACATTTAAATCCATTGCTTGAATCCAAGATTTTGTTACTGACAATCAGTAAAACTCATGCAGTTAATGTTCAGACATAATTTTCAGTAAACTGCAGGTATTTCAAATGGGATCAAAAAGGCACAAAATCTCATCAAGTGTGACAAAAAAGAAATTCTAGGCATGTATATTATGTTAAAAACAATGATGTTTCTCAGTCATTTGCTTTATTTTGAGTACATGGTGTGCAATGTGTTACATGAACTTTGTGTTAGTAACAGCCCAGTAGGTCTTCTGCATGCTGTGTTCATAAATCAAGCGTGGAGAGCTAGCATTCACCAATCAATAAAAGAGTAGATTAAAGCGATAGCAGTATGTGTTCTGTGGGTCGTCAGCACCTCCAGCATAGAACTAGTAAAAACTATTAAACTGTTCCTAAATACTGAATGAAAGGAGAAGTGTTTTGGGGGACGTATGTGTGTGTATGCATATATATATATGTATGTGTTTGTGTGTGTGTGTGTGTGTGTGTGTATATATATATATATATATATATATATATATATATTCAAAGGATATATATTTAAAGGATCAGCAAAAGCTTTTCAGGATTTCTTTGGATGAATCCAGTAAAATGAGGGAGAGCACCATTTCACTGCACATGTCAGCAGGCAAAAGCATGAGGGAGGAAAAGAAGGATGCTCACATGAACCTGAGAGGAAGTGGGGAGGAGGGCATTCCCTGATATGCTCACAGGTCGACAGACAGCCTGGATGAGCCAATCAGTGCTGTAGCAGGCAAGGAAGTGCCCTTGTAGAATGACCAGAATATCATTCTGTGTGGGGCTATGAATGAGGGTGGATGGATCTATGCAGTGTCTGACAGAAAATGATCTTAGGGACAGTCACAATCAAGCTTCTATCTACTGTAAGATACAGTGAAGGGAAAGGTTAGTAAGAATAGGGAAAGGCAGGGAAAGCTTTCAGCCAGGGAGTGAGAAGTGAGGAGCTGAGGCTGGGTGTGCCTCTTAGCACAGCTGCAGAACCTCAAAAACAGCTACCTGCAAAACAGGTCTTCTTTTATCCCAGTTGAACAGAAATATAGCTTTTTTTTCTCAAGTGTTGGTATGGGGGGAATAAACTTAATATAAGTGTACAACACACGTTTTACCATCCAGAGAATAGATAGTATTTTAAATCTCAGTGAAAACACCTGAATTAATAGTCCAAAATCTGGGACAGATCATCTCCAGACAATTTTTGTTTTGTGAAAATAGCAATATACATGTACAATGTGTGTTTTACAAAACAGAGCATAGTGTTTTAAATCTCTAAGTAAAAAACATGTGAAATACTAGCACAAAATCTGTCAGGGCATCTCCTAGTTTTTTGGGGTGGTTTAAAAAAAATTGCAATACAAATGTGCAAAGCATGTTTTACAATCAGAGGGTAGCATGTTAAATGTTAGTGAAAATCCATGAAATACTAATCTGAAATCTGTGTCAGGATATCTCTGCATATATATATATATATATATATATTTTTTTTTTTTAGAAAAATAGCAATACAAGTGTACAACATGTTATACAATTTTGCAATCCAGAGGGTAGAGTGCTAAATCATATGAAATACTAGTCCCAAATCTGTGTCAAGGCATCTCCAGACAGTTCAAGGGTTTTTAGTTTTTGCAAAATATAGTGTGCAATGTGTTTTTTTTTTTATGTTAAATCTCAGCGAAAACCCATGAAATACTAGCCAGAAATCTTTGTCAGGGAATCTCCAGACAGTTCAAATTTTTTTTCATTTTGTTAAAAACAGCAATTCATGTGTGCAACATGTAGATTACAATTTTCCAATCCAGATGGTGGCGTTTTAAATTTGTGAGTAGAAACATGTAAAATACTAGTCTTAAATGTATGTAGGGCATCGTCTAACTTTTTTTTTTGTTTTGCAAAAAATAGCGTATATAAAAGTGTATAACACATGTTGTACGACACAATTTTACAATCCAGGAGGTAGCGATTTAATTGAGAAAAACATGAAATACTAGTCCATAAGCTGTGTCATGGCATCTCCAGACAGTTCAAAGTTTATATATGTTGTGAAAAATAGCAATACAAATATTGGAGAGTAAAATATTGGGAGGCAATAGCTAAACTTATTACCCAGACACTGAAAATAGTGATATCATATATGGTGGATTGCTGGATTCTGGGTGATATCTACAAAATTATTTGTGAATAGTATAAAATATTCTTTTTGATTAAAATACTCTTTTTGGCAAGACTCTTGATTACGCAAAGTTGGTTCTCACTAAATACTCCTAGTGTGCATATATGGGTAAACTTAATTAACAAGATTAAGAAATATGAACTAATTCTATATAAACAAAGAAATGTTGATGAGAAATGGAATAAGATATGGGGGATTTGGAAGTTTTAATTCTTCTTACCCCCACCCCATCATTATCCCCTTGCCATCTTGTTTGTCAGAGGGGATAGGAGACATATAGCAAAGATAGGGGGAGGGAGGGGGTAATTTTGGGGTTAAAAATTTGAAATGTAATAATGTTGAAGATTAAGTTATATTGAAAATAATTTTGTATGCCTTTTTCTTAATAAATAAATAAAAATATCAATACAAGTGTGCAAAGTGTGTTTTACAAAACAGAGGATAACGTTTTAAATGTGAGTAAAAACATGTGAAATACTACTCTGAAATCTATGCCAGGGCATCTCCTGACAGTTCAAGTTTTTTTGGGGGGGTTTTGTGACATATAGCAATACAAGTGTACAAGACATGTTTTACAATTTTTCAATCCAGGGGGTAGAGTGAATACACATGAAATACTAGTCCCAAACCTGTGTCATGGCATCTCCTAACAGTTCAAGGCATTTTTCTTTTGCAAAAAATAGCAATACAAGTGTGCAATGTGTGTTTTACAATAGAGGGACCAGTGTTTTAAATCTCTGTGTAAAAACATCTGAAATACTAGTCCACAATCTGGGACAGAGCATTTCCAGGCATTTTTTTTTGTTTGGGCAAATAGCAATATATATAGACGTAGGTTTAGGGGAAGCAGGAAAGCAGCTGAACTCAGAAGGAGCCCACCCAGGAGGAGGACTAAAATATTTTTTTGTCAGAGCCACCTTAACAGTGTTAAACAATGACATTATATACAGTGACAGTATATACAGAGTGGCTGCCGAGCCTTGTTTGAGAGAGAAATCTTGACTAGCCACAGGAGTAGGGGGTTTCACATGAGTAGGGGGTTACGAATAAGTTGCCAGGGGCAGAAAGAGGGGCCCAGTTACGCCACTGGTAATATACATGTACAATGTATGTTTTACAAAATATATGAAAACAGGTGAGATACTAATCTGAAATCTGTGTCAAAGTATCTACAGACACTTCAAGTTTTTTTGTTTTGTGAAAATAGCAATACAAGTGTGCAATATGCAGTATGCAATAATTTTCTCTATGCAGCTGGAAGACAACATTGCCTTCTGTAAGCTCTGCAAGAGTAAAATAAGCCGAGGGCAGGCAAACACAAACATAAGCATCACAGCTTTATTGAAGCACATAAAGTGGCATCACTTTTTCCCATGGGAAAACAGAGGTGGCTGCTAGCTAATAGTGATGATCGAGCATCAAAGTATTTGGGTGTTCGCCATGAATACATTGCTATATTCGTGTGCTTGGCCGAGCACCCGAGTATAATGGTAGTCAACCAGGCACCTCCTGCTCTGAGGAGGGGAGGATGTGTGGTGCATTGGAATAGGTCAGAAAGTGACAGAAACACCACCGAAATGTATCGAGAACACAATGGGGACGATGTCTGGATGCATCTTGGACTCCCAGGTCGCTGCTGGGAACCATGTTGTCTGAGTTGTATGCCAATTTTACAGACTGACAAAAATACACACAGAACCCCCCAAAAAAATCTATTTTACAGGAAAAATTGTTAGGAAACATTCTTTCCTGTATATTATCTGTAAAGAATAAATCAAGGCAACTGGACTTACTGTAGATTTCTTGAAAACGTTTCACTACTTCTTCCAATGAGCTTTCTCAATTCTGAGTGACTGTACAAGAATTCTCTGGGAATAAATATGTAACTGTTCCCTATCAAGTTTCAATGTTCTTTTATGCGCCTAACATTGTGACCACCGGTAACGGTGAATCATTGTTCAATTTCGGAGAGGGAGTCTGATAAACTGCTACGGCGACTACTTCAAAGCAAGGCAGCATGAGTTGCGGGCCTGCAGGTGAGCTGACCCTGTAAAAGATTTTAGGTTCGGGCCTGCTGGTGAGCTGACCCTGTAAAACATTATATGCGATAGCCTGCTGCTGAGCTGACCCTCTAAAAAGTTCTATGCGAGTGTCATGGAACCATGAACCAGACATACAACAAGAGATAAGTGGAAAATAAGAAGGTTTTATTGAAGAGCAAGCCGTAAGCAAAGTCCGAACGGATGGCTAAACCGAAGCAGGGTCTTGCGGAGACAGAGGTCAGGAACCAGAAGGGTAGTCAGACGAAGCCGGAATCAGGAACCAACGGGGTAGTCAGACGAGGCCAGGATCAGGAACCAGAAGCAGCAGCAGTCTTGGAAGCATGTGAACACAGGAGGACCAAGCAAGGAACTGAAGCCACAGACCTCCTATATATATGAGCTGGGCATCCAGCTCCTCCCAGTGGGAAGGAGGAGCCGCAGGGTGGGAGGCTACAAGAAAACCCAGAAACCAAGATGGCCGCCAGCACATGTCAAACGAAGGGAACAGCAAGGAGGTAAGACCATGACAGTACCTCCCCCTCAAGGGCCCCTCCTCCGCGGAGTAAGGAACGGTTTCTGAGGGAAGCGTGCGTGGAAGGCTCGGAGCAAGACAGGAGCATGGACATCTGCGGAGGGAACCCAGGAACGCTCCTCTGGACCATAACCACGCCAATGGACCAAAAACTGCACCCGGCCGCGGACCAGGCGTGAGTCCAGGATATTGCTCACCTCATACTCCTCACGATTGCCCACTTGGACCGGACGAGGCCGAGGAATCGAGGAAGTGAAACGATTACACACCAGTGGCTTCAAGAGGGAGACATGAAACACGTTGGAGATCCGCATGCCAGGAGGAAGCGCAAGGGCATAGGCTACCGGGTTTACCCTGCGAAGCACTCGGAAGGGACCAACAAAGCGAGGCGCCAGCTTGGGAGTGGGCACTCGAAGGTTGAGGTTGCGGGTGGACAACCATACGCGGTCTCCGACCTGGTAGGAAGGAGCGGGCGCTCGTCTGCGATCAGCCTGGAGTTTCTGGCGCTGCGCAGAGACCTCAAGGGACCTCTGGATCTGTACCCAAGAAGCACGTAGGACGGAAAGGTGATCCTCCACAGCCGGAATATCCTGGGGAGAGAATACCTCCGGTAACACGGCAGGTTGGAACCCATAATTGGCCATGAAGGGAGACGTCCCAGAGGAAGAGTTCACCGCCGTGTTCCTGGCAAACTCAGCCCAAGGCAGGAGGTCAACCCAATTGTCTTGGTGATCGGAGACATAGCAACGAAGGAATTGCTCCAAGGCCTGATTGGATCGTTCTGCGGCCCCATTGGACTGGGGGTGGTAGGCCGAGGAGAAAGAGAGATGAATCCCCAACTGGGAGCAAAAAGCGCGCCAGAACCTGGACACAAACTGACTCCCCCGATCCGACACAATCCCCTTGGGCAAACCGTGCAACCGGAAGACCTCCCTGGCAAAAATCGAGGCCAACTCTTGTGCAGAGGGTAACTTCTTGAGAGGAACACAGTGGCACATTTTGGAAAACCGATCCACAATCATGAGAATGACCGTATGGCCTCGGGATGCAGGGAGGTCCACAATGAAATCCATCCCCAGGTGTGACCATGGACGCTCCCCGGTGGCTATGGGTTGCAAAAGGCCCAACGGAAGGTGCCGAGGGGACTTACTTTGGGCACAAACGGAGCATGCCGCTACATATGCGGCGATGTCGGAACGTAGAGAAGGCCACCAGAACAGACGTGAAACCGCCCAGGACAGCAGATTCTTTCCAGGGTGCCCCGCGGCCTTGGAGTTATGGTAGGTTCGCAACAACCGAGTGCGCAACTCCTCAGGCACAAAACATCTGCCGTTGGGTCTCCCAGAGGGAGCACCAGATTGAGCCGCCAAAATCTGCTCACCCAGAGGAGAAGTCAGGCTGGTGCGAATAGCGGCCAGGATCTGATTCGGGGGTATGACCGTAGTCGGAATCGACTCCTCTCCGGACAGCTCGGAGTACTGCCGTGATAAGGCATCCGCTCTGATGTTCTTGGAGCCGGGTAGGTAGGAGACCACGTAATTAAAACGTGACAAGAACAGAGCCCATCTGGCCTGACGTGGTGTCAATCTCTTGGCCTCAGAGAGGTAGGTCAGATTCTTGTGGTCCGTCAGGATGAGAACCGGAACCACCGAGCCCTCGAGCAAGTGCCTCCATTCTTTAAGGGCCTGCACGATGGCCAATAACTCCCTGTCACCAATCTGATAGTTGCACTCCGCGGAAGACAGTTTCCGGGAGTAAAACCCACAAGGAAGCAGAGGACCCTCTGGTGTTCTACGCTGAGACAGGAGGGCGCCTACTCCCGTCTCAGACGCGTCCACCTCGAGGACAAAAGGCAACCCAGGGTTGGGATGCGACAGAATCGGAGCCGACACAAAGGCGGACTTTAGAGCCTCAAAAGCTCGGATGGCCTCGAGCGGCCAGACCTGAGGATTACTGCCCTTCCTGGTCAGATCCGTGAGAGGCTTGGCTAGCATGGAAAAGTCCCTGATGAACTTCCGATAATAATTGGCGAAGCCCAAAAAGCGCTGCAGGGCACGAAGCCCACTGGGCTGGGGCCACTGTAAGACAGCCGAAACCTTCTCAGGATCCATGGAGAACCCCTCAGCGGAAATGATGTAACCTAAGAAGGTTACCTGGGATCGGTGAAATTCGCATTTCTCAAGCTTACCGAACAGCTTGTTCTCTCGTAAGCGTTGCAACACTCGTCTGACATCCAGAATGTGGGCCTCCATGGATGCAGAATATACCAAGATGTCATCCAAATAGACCACCACACACTGCTGCAACAGGTCACGGAAAACATCGTTGATGAATTCCTGGAAGACTGCGGGCGCATTGCACAACCCAAAGGGCATAACCAAGGATTCATAATGACCGGTCCTGGTGTTAAACGCGGTCTTCCACTCATCGCCCGCCTTGATCCTTACCAGGTTATATGCCGCCCTCAGGTCGAGTTTGGTAAAGACCGTGGCCCCTTTGAGGCGATCGAACAGCTCGGAAATCAAGGGTATCGGGTAAGCGTTCTTGATCGTGATGCGATTGAGACCCCTGTAATCGATGCAAGGCCTCAACTCGCCGCCCTTCTTTTTCACAAAGAAAAATCCAGCCCCTGCCGGGGACGAGGATTTGCGAATGTGTCCGCGTGAAAGCGCCTCCCTCACGTACTCCTCCATGGCCTCATTCTCCGCTACCGACAGTGGGTAGACTTTGCCACGAGGAGGAACGGCACCGGATTGTAACTCTATGGCACAATCGTATGGGCGGTGTGGAGGTAGAGCAACCGCGCGCACCTTATCGAATACATCCCGGTACTCTTCGTATTCAGGAGGCAACAGAGAGTCCGACGAAGTACACAGCAACTTGACAGGCCCATGGATGCAACTAGCCCCACACTGCGGTGACCACGAGAGGATCTCGACCGATCTCCAATCGAAAGTCGGATTATGATTCTGGAGCCAGGGGTACCCCAAGACCACCGAGTAGTGTGGAGACGAAATAACCTGGAGACAGACCGACTCTCTGTGAACGGCACCAATGGCTATCCCCACTGGAAGGGTCTCATGAGTCACGTGTGGCGGCAGAAGGGGTCTGCCGTCTATCGCCTCAAGAGCCAGTGGGGAACCTCGAGGCTGCAGAGGAATGGAATTGGCGGCAACGAACACTCTATCAATGAACAAACCACCAGCACCAGAGTCCACCAACGCCTGGGTCGTCACCGAGCCCCCGACCCAGGAGAGGACAACCGTGATCAGTGGTTTGTCAACACGGGAAACCGGGGGCGAGGAGACTCCACCCAAGATCTGCCCCCGACAGGACCTCAGGTGCGAGCGTTCTCCCGGACGGTTCGGACATGCCAACCGAAAATGCCCACCGAGACCACAGTACATGCATCGGCCCTCGCGTCTCCGGAGTACCCTCTCCCCCTCAGACAGGCGAGCAAACCCCCGCTGCATGGGTTCACCCCCAGACAAGTCATCCCCAGGAGGCGTGGGAGGAGAGGGAGGCACGGGTGGGACAGCAAACGTAGGCACCAATCTGTTAGGAGACCTCCGCAGGCTCTCCTTAAAGGAAGGTCTCTCCCTGAGTCTGGTGTCAATCAAAATCAGGAAAGAAATAAGAGACTCGAGCTCCACTGGTAGGTCCTTAGCTGCAACCTCATCCTTCAAGGCATCCGAGAGACCATGAGAGAAAGCAGCGACCAGAGCCTCATTATTCCAGCCCACCTCTGCTGCCAGGGTACGAAACTCAATGGCGTATTCAGCTACGGATCGTGAACCCTGTCTGATGGACATAAGGAGCTTCGCAGCAGAGGCAGCACGAGCCGGCACATCGAATACCTTCCGAAGAGAAGCAACAAAACCGGAAAACTCGGCAACCACCGGATTGTTGTTCTCCCATAAAGGGCTGGCCCAGGCCAAGGCCTTGTCCGAGAGCAGCGAGATCAAGAAGCCCACCCTTGATCTCTCAGTAGGAAAGGCATGTGGCAGCAACTCGAAGTAAATGCCCACCTGGTTAAGGAAACCTCGGCACTGAGTTGGCTCTCCCCCAAAGCGCTGTGGAAGGGGGGCAGAACCGGTCATACCCTGAAACACCACAGGCGCAACAACAGGTGTCAGGGTAGACTCTGGCGCAACAACCGGAGCGGCAGTAGGAGCGGGCCCAGGAGCGACAACCGACCCATCGGCAACGGAAGCTAAATGAGCCGTGCGTTCAAGCAGGGTTTGCAACGCCACAGCGAACCGACCCAACAGGTGATCCTGCTGATCAAGTCTGGCAACCAGCGTAGGTAGCGAGGGTGGCCCTGTACCGTCAGAATTCATGGCTTGGTCCTAATGTCATGGAACCATGAACCAGACATACAACAAGAGATAAGTGGAAAATAAGAAGGTTTTATTGAAGAGCAAGCCGTAAGCAAAGTCCGAACGGATGGCTAAACCGAAGCAGGGTCTTGCGGAGACAGAGGTCAGGAACCAGAAGGGTAGTCAGACGAAGCCGGAATCAGGAACCAACGGGGTAGTCAGACGAGGCCAGGATCAGGAACCAGAAGCAGCAGCAGTCTTGGAAGCATGTGAACACAGGAGGACCAAGCAAGGAACTGAAGCCACAGACCTCCTATATATATGAGCTGGGCATCCAGCTCCTCCCAGTGGGAAGGAGGAGCCGCAGGGTGGGAGGCTACAAGAAAACCCAGAAACCAAGATGGCCGCCAGCACATGTCAAACGAAGGGAACAGCAAGGAGGTAAGACCATGACAGCGAGGGCCTGCATGTGAGCTGACCCAGTAAAAGATTCGAGTTGCAGGCCTGCAGATGAGCTGAACCAGTAAAAGATTTTAGGTGCGGGCCTGCTGGTGAGCTGAGGTGGAACCGACAAACCCAACTTGAATTTGATGGCTGCATTAATCTGCAGGTGACTGTGATACAGCTCCACAGATTGTTTCCATCTGCATCTTTCTAAGCAATCTGTGGCCTTAGTCTTTTGCCCAGCCATTGTGCCACTATGTGGCCTCCTCATGTTGCAATCTCCACACCATGTCAACTTGCCACTAATTTTTATCACCATGCTGCTGATGATGCTGCTTAAATGGCTTTAAACTGATCACCAGGCCCACAATTTAATTAAGGTTTTGTAATCGATAAATCCAACTTGCTTTTGTGGGCTGCATCAGTGGCATAGCTAGAATTGACTGGGCCCCACAGCAAATTTTTGAATGGGTATCCATCCCACAGTAATTTTTTTAGCAACCCCTTCCTTTCATGCCGCCCCCATTCCTGTGGCAAGTAAAGATCGCTCTCTTAGACCAGGGCCGGCAGCTGTTCCATCAGTTTTATACACTGTCTATACTGTCACTGTATATAATTTCATTGTTTAATACTGTTGAGGGGGCTCTGACCAAACCCTTTAGTCTTCCTCCTCTTGGATGGGCCCCTTCTGGGTCAGGGCCCCAAAGTTGCAGCTTCCCCTGCTTCCCCTATAGCTACGGCCCTGGTCTGCATTAATCTGCAGGTGACCGTGATAAAGCTCCACAGATGGTTTCCATCTGCATCTTTCTAAACAATCTTTGGTCTTACTCTTTATCCATACTCAGTCATTGTGCCACTATGTGGCCTCCTCGTGCTGCCATCTCCACACCATGTCACCTTGCCACTCATTTTTATCACCATGCTGCTGCTGATGCAGCTTAAAAGGGCCTAAATTGATCACCAGGGCCACAATCTAAATAAGGTTTTACGCACAAAACCAAAGTAAAAAAATAGATTTTATAGGAAAAATTGATTGAAAACATTCTTTCCTGTATATTTACTTGTATATAAAGTGCAAGTTCTGCCAAAAATTACAAGGAAGAGGCACTCCGATACAACCTGTATATCACATAAAGGAGGACCTCATTCACATTGAGTTGCGGGCCTGCAGGCAAGCTGACCAAGTAAAATATTTTAGGTGCGGGCCTGCTGGTGAGTTGACCCTTTAAAACCTTATATGCGAGGGCCTGCTGGTTAGCTGACCCTTTAAAACATTATATGTGAGGGCCTGCTGGTGAGCTGATCCTGTAAAACATTTGGGGCGAGGGCCTGCTGGTGAGCAGACCCTGTAAAACATTAGGGGCGAGGGCCTGCTGCTGAGCTGACCCTCTAAAACATTAGGGGCGAGGTCCTGCTGGTGAGCTGACCCTATAAAACATTAGGGGCAAGGGCCTGCTGCTGAGCTGACCATATAAAAATTAGAGTTGAGGGCCTGCAATTGAGCTGACCCTATTAAAAAAAATTAGAGTGGAGGGAATATATACAATCTTAATGAGGAGGAGGAGGAGAAAACAAAATTCAACCATATACTCTTTTTTTTGTGATGGAAAAGGTGCATGGGAATACACTACAGTAGATTGAGTATATTATAAATGATAGCTTCAAATTGCCTTTATGGTCATCATCAGCTCAGCTCTCTTTGGTGGAGTTGAGAAATCAGGGGCAATCCAGGCCTTGTTCATTTTTATCTTAGTCAACCCGTCAGCATTGCCAGTGCACAAACAGATACGCTTATCTGTTATAATGCCACCAGTAGCACTAAATACACGCTCAGACAAAACACTGGCGGCAGGGCAGGCCAGCAACTCCAAAGTGTAGAGCGCAAGTTCATGCCACGTGTCCAGCTTGGACACCCAATAGTTGTAAGGCACTGAAGGATCATTTTGGACACTGACACGGTCTGCTATGCATTCCTTCACCATCTTCCAAAACTTTTCCCTCCTTGGCCGCAATTCAGGGTGAGGTTGCTGGTGGGGTGTAATGAAAGTGTCCCATGCCTTGGAGAGAGTGTTGCCCTGCCTTTGTTGGAACTGCTGTGTGTTTCGCTTGTCTCCCTTCCTTGGTTGCCTAAGGAAGTAAGGACTCTGCCGCCAGCGTTGTCAGATGGAAAATTGTGGAGCAATCTCTCAACAAGTACTTTCTGGTATTGCACCGTTTTACTCGTCCTCTCCACCACAGGAATGAGAGATGATAAGTTCTTTTTGTAGCGGGGGTCGAGAAGGGTGAACACCCAGTAATCCGTGTTATCAAAAATGTGTATAACACAAGGGTTGCTGGAAAGGCAGCCTAACATGAAGTCAGCCATGCATGCCAGAGTACCAACAGGCAAGACGTTGAAGTCGACATCAGGATGACTCTCCATCTCCTCCTCCTCTCCTGCCCATCCATGCTGAACAGATGGAATTAAAGTTCCATGGTTGCTACCCTATGTAGCAGAGGCAACTGTTTCCAGCTCCTCCTAATCTTCATGGTCCAATTCACGCTGAGAAGAGGAACTGAGAGTGGGCTGGCTATCACCCTGTGTAATGTCCTCCCCCATTTCCTCGTCTGCCACATTAAGAGTCGTCCTAAATTGTGAGCAGCGATCGTTTGAGTAGACACAGCAGTGGTATGGTTACGCTGATAATAGCGTTATCGCCACTAACCATCTGTTTGGATTCAATGTTTTTTAAAACCTCACAGAGGTCTGACATCAATGCCCACTCCTCGCTTGTGAATAGTGGCCGTTGACTCTAAAGGCGACGACCATGTTGCAGCTGGTATTCCACAACTGCCATTTGCTGCTCACAAAGCCTGGCCAACATATGGAACGTAAAGTTCCAGCACGTGCTCACATCGCGCAACAGTCGGTGAGCTGGAAGCCGCAAGTGCTGGGGCAGCGTTGACAGACCAGCTGAAGCTGTGGACAACTTGCGGAAATGGGCACACACAAGGCGTGCCTTCACTAGTAGCTCTGGCAAATTGGGGTAGGTTTTGATAATCTGCTGAACCACTAACTTTAAGATGTGTGCTAGCCATGGGATGTGTTTCAGGTTACCGAGCTCCAAAGCCGCCACCAAGTTACAGCCATTGTCAGACACAACCATGCCTGGTTGTAGGTTGAGTGGTGAGAGCCACAGCTCCGTTTGGTCCCTTATACCCTGTGGCACTCTGCGACAGTGTACTGTTTGCCCCCTAAACAGATCAACTTCAGCACGGCTTGTTGATGCTTACCCACAGCAGTGCTACACTGCTTTCAGCTAGTGACTGATGACTGACCGCTGCTGGAGGTGGAAGTGGAGGAGGAGGAGGCGAAGGAGGAGAAGTGGGGTTTGGAGCCAGTAATATGGCTGCTGGCGGAGACCCTGATGGATGTAGGGCCTGCAATCCTGGGCGTGGGTAGCACCTGTGCCATCCCAGGGTACGACTCACTCCCGGCCTCCACAACATTCACCCAGTGTGCAGTCAGGGAAATGAAGTGTCCCTGGCCACCAGCACTTGTCCGTGGTTAAGTAGACCTACCCAGTAACTGTGTTGGTCAGGGCACGGGTGATGTTCTGGAACACATGCTGGTGTAAGACGGGCACTGCATACAGTGAAAAATAGTCGCGGCTGGGGACTTCGGACCGAGAGACGGCCTCCGACATCAGGCTGCAGAAGGCCTCAGTGTCCACAAGCCTAAATGGCAACATCATTTTGAAAGTTGCGCATTTAATGCTATGGCCTGTGGGTGGGTATTTTCGCTTGCGTTCAAATGACTGTGTTATGGACATTTTGACGCTGCGCTGGGACAGGGAAGTGGATGTTGTTGCTGATGGTTCATGCAAATGTCCAGATGCAGGGCGAGAGGCATCCGGGCCTGCGCCTTCGACAGGGGATTGGCCAGCAGTGCAAAACACAGGGGACGAGTAGGCAGTGGTGTGACCCACAGACCCAGCTTGTGGACCCAGGCGTTTAGCCCACTTGTTAGAGTGCTTGGATGCCATGTGGCTGATCATGCTGGTGGTGCTGAGTTTGCTAGTGTTTACGCCCCGGCTCATTTTGGAACGGCACAGGTTGCAAACTACTCTTTTGTAGTCTACACTTTCCGCAAAAAAGCGCCATACTGCGGAACACCTACCCCTTGGCAAGGTAGATTTGCGCATGGGGGTGCTCGGTGTAACGGTTGCGAGCCTGTTTGGTGTGGACTGACTTCTCCCTTTTGCAATCCTACTGCCTCTTCCAGCCTATTGCAGTGCTGCGGATCCCTCCCCCTCTGTACTGCTGTCCTCACTTGGCTTTTCACCTTCCTATGTTGGATCAGTGACCTCATCTTCAACCACCTCCTTTTCCACTTCCTCACTCTGCTTATCCTCCTGACTTGAGATAACCACAATCTCAGTGATTGGTAACTGTCTCATTATCATCCACCTCGTGAACGAATGATTGCCGTTTACCACCATCATCTTCTTGAGACTGTGAAGGCTCAAGAGATTGGGAATCAGGGCACAATATCTCAGGTCTCTCCCTCTTCAAGCATGCTGGGCGTGAGTGCCAAATGTAATAGTGGTGCTGGAAATAGCTCCTCAGAATATCCGAGTGTGGGATCACTCGTTTGGCAAGCCTCTCCATGATGGGAGGAAGGACTATCAGAGACAGGATTCGGTTGACCAGACTCTTCATATTAATGGTTTTGTCACTAGATGTGGCGCAGATTTTTTAACAGTCGGCTAAAGACACAGTTTTCTGATGCATGACAGTATATGTCACAGAAACACATATATTAGGACACTATATTAGGCCTAGACTTTTGGAGTTTGACCTAAATGAACAGTTTTCAGATGGCGTACTGTATATGTCACAGAACATCACAGAATATGGACACCATTTTAGGCCCAGATTATTGGAATCTGCAGTACAGACACAGTTTTTTTTATGTAGTTTATATTTATATTTTTCCCTATATCTAGGCCTGACAACCACACAATGTATTGAAGCACAGATCACACAATTCACTGATTACAACGCTGACAGCAAACATATGGATAGATTATAGGAATAAATATATTATTTTCCCTAATATTCCTCCTATCTCTGCCCCTGACACACAGAAGATATTGCTGCACAGATGTCACAAGTCACTGCAGACACCTTCCATATAGCAAAATAATTGCCATTTTAAAAAGTATAATAAAAAAAAAAATTGTACAACTTTGCACAATTAAATTGCTGCCACAACACCCAATAGTCCTTTAAAGGACTTTTGGGTCTTTGAAACGTTATTTACTGAAATATATTGCGATCACAATCTCCCTACACTATCGGTCCCTTCCTAAGTGCAGCTCTCCCTGACTCGCAATGAGCCGAACCCGCGTCATCGGGTGCTATATAGCACCGGATGACGGTTCTGGCCAGCCAATCACTGCAATGCCAGCAGCCAACATGGCTACTGGCATTACAGTGATGGCAGTACTTACCTGCACGTTTATTGGCTGCTTAGCAGACGCAAAACGTGCGGGTGGGAGACTCGAGCATAGCGCTTGAGAACATGCGGTACTCGGCCGAGTACCGCCATCTGCCGAGCATAGCGATGCTCGAGTCGAACAAATATTAGTTTGAGCATGCTCGCTTATCACTACTATCTACCACAGCCAGGCCGCATCTAAGGGCAGTATGGTGTATATCACATTGTCATCATTGCTTTGAGTTTCTGACACTCAGACTTCTCCTCCTCGTCTTCAGTCATCGATAATGCATGGATGCGTGGCCAGTAAACTTTACACGCCCAGTCAATGGGGACCCAAACTTTTGAGCACTAAAATGGCTCTAAAAAAGTAATGGAAAGGGCTAGAGGCCTGAAAATGCCAGCAAAATGTGGTTAAGAGCATGGCAAGTGCTCTGCAAACAAATGTGGATAGGGAAATTACTTTAAATAACATTAAATATGTAAAAAAATAATAATAACAATTATTTTGATCTAGGATGACGAGGTCCATATGGAGTAGGAGGTTGAGGAAGCAGTGGATGTGGCGGTGTAGGTGGAAGCTGAGGTGGAGGAGGAGGTAGCCTACACTGCTTTTTGGTTTTAATTTATTTTTATTTTTTTAATTATGGTACACCCCAAAACACTGGGAAATGTAAACTGTGATAACCCCCCTCCAGTCGTGCTAAACACACGTTCAGATAAAACACTGGCTGCAGGGCAGGCCAGCAACTCCAAGGCATAAAAGGCAAGCTCAGACCATGTGCCCAATTTGGAGACCCAGAAGTTGCAGGGGGCAGACCCATCAGTCAGTTTGTGTAGGCGTGTGCACACATACTGCTCTACCATGTCGCACGTCCCCGTGATCTTCATGATTCAATTATTGAAGCGCAAATGAAGGACAAGTTGTTAAAGTTTAAGCATTGAATGGAAGGAGGGGGTGCGTATCAATTAAAGAACAATTTTTGAAATTTATGTCCCTATCACCTATGCAAAGCAGGGGTTTAATCACTGCAAAAATGGTCAAATATCACCCAAAAATGTAACAGACAATTTAGTGAAATGTTTTTACCTGTCTACTAGGTACAGCCGGGGTATATCACAGCCAAAAATTGGTAAATTTCACCCAAATATGTAACAGACAAATTAGTGAAATGTTACCTGTCTACTAGGTAGAGCAGGGGTATATCACAGCCAAAAATTGGTGAATTTCACCCAAATATGTAACAGACAAAATAGTGAAATGTTACCTGTCTACTAGGTAGAGCAGGGGTATATCACAGCCAAAAATTGGTGAATTTTACTCAAATATGTAACAGACAAATTAGTGAAATATTACCTGTCTATTAGGTAAAGCAGGGGTATACCACACCCAAAAATTGGTGAATTTCACCTGAATATGTAACAGACAAATTAGTGAAATTACATAAAATAAAATAAGTACAAATTGAAAAAAATGTACTTGATTTATATGGTGGAGGTCCATATGGAGTAGGAGTTTGAGTAGTCGGTGGAAGTAGCGGTGTAGGTAGAAGCGGCGGTGGAGGAGGATGTGGTAGCCAACACTGGTTTTTGGTTTTAATTTTTAATTTTTTTATTTTTAATTAGGGTACACTCCAAAAAAGTGTGAAATATCCAAAATACAAGAATGAGCAATTGCGCTGTAGTATAACAATGGCTGGTTAAGGCCGGTATACAGGTCTATTCTGCAAAAGGTACAGACAAGTTCTGTGGGATCCATGCCTGGTTCATTTTAATGAACGTCAGCTTGTCCACATTGGCTGTGGACAGGTGGCTGAGCTTGTCTGTGATAACGCCCCCTGCCGTGCTAAACACACATTCAGACAATACACTGGTTGCAGGGCGAGCCAGCACCTCCAAGGCGTAAAGGGCAAGCTCAAGCCATGTGCCCAATTTTGAGACCCAGAAGTGGAAGGGAGCAGACCCGTCATTCAGTACGTGTATGCGTGTGCACACATACTGCTCCACCAAGTTGCTGAAATGCTGCCTCCTGCTAAGACGTTCCATATCAGCTGGTGGTGCTGGTTGTTGTGGCGTGCTGACAAAGCTTTTCCACATTTCGCCCATGCTAACTCTTCTTTCTGAGCTGCTGGTGGTGCCCCAGCTGCTATGGCGACCTCTTCATCCTTCTCTGCCTTCGCCTTGTGCTTCCACTGTGCCCCCGCTGTCAGGTGGGAATGCCACCATCTTAAGATCACGCTCCAGTGAGGGAATTAAGGACGGTACTTTGTCCTTGTAACGTGGATCCAGCAGCGTGGCCACCCAGTAATCAGCACAAGTTAGAAGGTGGGCACCTCGGTGGTCATTGCGGAGACACTGCAGCGTGTAATGGCTCATGTGTGCCAGGCTGCCCAGAGGCAACAAAAAGCTGTCCTCTGTGGGAGGTGTATCGTCTGTGTTCTCTGTATCGCCCCAGCCACACACCAGTGATGGCCATGAGCTGGTTAGGATGCCACCCTGCTGTGAACACTGTTGTTGCTCCTCCTCCATCTCCTCCTCCTTATCCTCCATAACTGTGCCCTGGCTGGTCAATTGTGTACCTGGCATTTGTGGGTGCAGTCTGGGTGCAGTCTGGCCAGCATGTGCAAGGTGGAGTTCCACCTTGTGGGCATGTCACATATGAGGTGGTAATCGGGAAGGGGCAAGTTACGCTGCAGCGCTGACAGGCGAGCAGCAGTAGGGTGAGAACGCCAAAAGCGCGCACAGACGGCCCGCACTTTATGCAGCAGATTAGACATATTAGGCCAATTTTTAAGGAACCTCTGCACCACCAAATTCAACACATGTGCCAGGCAAGTGATGTGCGTCAAACCGGCTTGTCCCAGAGCTGCTATGAGATTTCTCCCATTATTGCACACCACCAAGTCGGGCTTGAGGGTCACTGGCACCAACCACTCATCGGTCTGTTGTTCAAGGCCCGTCCACAGCTCCTGCGCGGTGTAGGGTTTGTCCCCCAAACAGATACGTTTTAAAACTGCCTGCTGTCGTCTACCTCTGGCTGTGCTGAAGTTGGTGGCGAATGTGTTACGCTGACCGGATGAGGAGCCGGTAGAGGATAAGGAAGCGGAGTAGGAGGAGGCAGCAACAGGAGGCGAACCCTGAAATCGCGGTGGTGGAAGGACATGCACCTAACTGCTATCTGCCTCAGGCCCAGCCGCCACTGCATCTACCCAGTGAGCTGTTATGGAGATATAACGTCCCTGACGGTGCTTACTGGTCTACATATCCGTAGTTAGGTGGACCTTGCCATAGATGGCGTTGAGCAGTGCACACCTGATTTTGTTCCCCACTTGGTTGTGCAGGGAATGGATGGTACACCTGGAAAAGTAGTGGCGGCTGGGTACAACGTACTGTGGGACAGCCACACCAAAAGTCTTTTAAAACTCTCCATCTCCACCAGACGGAATGACAACATTTCAAAGGACAGTCATTTTGAAATGCTGGCATTCATGGCCAGGGATCGTGGGTGGGTAGTGGGGCACTTCCTCTTCCGCTCCAGTGTTTGGGAGATGGAGAGCTGAACGCTTCAGTAGGACATTGTGGAGATGCTTGGTGACCCAGGTGGTGGTGATGCTGGCAGATCCTCTGATAGCAGGGTGGCAGTAGCAGTCGGTCCCTTGCTGCAGTGGGCAGTAGCGTGTGTACTGTCTAGGGGTTGGCCGCTCCGCTTTTGCACCCTGCTCCCTCTTCTGCTGTGCTGGTGGCTCTGTGCGAACACCGCCTCTTCCTCTGAACTACATAGGTTACTCACATGACCTTGATTCCATGTGAGGTCAAGGATCTCATCGTCCTCCTCATCATCTTCCACCCAGACTTCACCCCTGCCCTCCTTGTCAGTCTGCACACTTTTGAAAGCCACAGCAGTTGGCACCTGTGTTTCGTCATCATCCAAGACGTGCTGCGGTGGTCCTCCCATTTACTTATCTTGAAACAGTGGTTGGGCATCGGTGCACTCAATCTCTTCCACTTCTGGGGCAGGGCTAGGTGGATGGCCCTGGGAAACCCTGCTAACAGAGTTATCAAAAAGCAGAAGAGACTGCTGCATGACTTGGGGCTCAGACTGCTTGGCTGATTTGCAAGGGGGTGAGGTGTAAGACTGATGGACATCTGCTGCAGGTGCCAACTCTGATCTTTCAGCAGGAGACTGGGTGGGACACAATGTAAACGAACTAGGCACAGTGTTAGCAACCCAATCCACTATTGCCTGTACTTGTTCTGGCCTCACCATTCGTAGAGCCGCATTAGGCATGACCAAAAACCTTTGAAGGTTACGTCGCCTACTCGCACCTGAGGAAGGTGTTTCCCTTGTGCGTGTAGCTGGCACAGATCGACCACGTCCTCTCCCTACAACAGGAGCTCCACCAGCAGCACCACGACCGGGGCCACGTCCCTTATTTGACACTCTCCTCATATTTCTCAAATTTAGGATCTTGCCCAAAATGGGTGTTTTTTTATGACAGAATAGCACAGCAGTATCTAAAGCGTGTATCTCACAATGACAGATGCTGCAAGGGCTGTAAAATTTACTATTTTGCCCAAAAAGGGTGTTTTTTTAATAACAGAATATGACATCAGTATATAGCACTTGAATTTCACACTGACATGTGCAGCAAGGGCTTTAAAATTTAGTATTTTGCCCAAAAAGGGTGTTTTTTAAAACCCAGAAAATTATTGCTGTATTTCTAGCTTAAATTGCATACTGACTAATGCTGCAAAGGCCACAGATGAAGGGTCTTGCCAAAAATGGGTGATTTTTTGAAACCCAGAATATAATTGCAGTAGTTCAAGCTTCTATTTGACAGTCACAAATGCACATATGCTGTGCTGTTGAACAGAAATTGCATAAAATGGCTGCCGCCGCCCACCTATTTAACAGACGGAGAAAAGTTATTTTTCTGGGTCACTGGGCTCAGGGCAGGTTAAAAAGATTGTGCACTGCACCCACAAAACAAAATCAAGGTAGATCGCTGAGTTAACAAGAACTTCTGATTAAAGATTCTGTCCTATTCTCTCCCTCACAGCAGCAGCATCCTTTCCCTACACTAATCAGAGCAGAGTGACGTGCAGAGCTACATGACTCCAGCTTATATAGAGGCTGGGTCACATGCTGCACTGGCCAATCACCGCTATACCATTAGTAGGCATGACTGTGATGGCTTCTAAGGGCACACGAGATAAACGCTTGTTGATTGGCTGCTCTGCAGCCTTTTAAAAAGCACCATAAAATAGCCGAACACCAAACCCAAACTTTTACTGAAATGTTCGGGTTTAAGTCCAGGGTCTAAAAATCCTAAAGTTCGGTACGAACCCTAAAGCTCAATCCTTATCTTACTGATAAAAATGTGGCTTAAATAGGGGTGATCTTTTAGTAGTTTAGAGATAAGGGTTATTAGATGACGGGCACAAAGTGAAAATTATTTTTATACAAAAATTTGTAAAATGCAATCATAAGCAAAAATTGTCTCCAAAGCCATACATAGCCTTTAAGTCCTACCTGGCAAAGTTGCTGGTGGTGCAGTCACTTCTGTATAATTTTAGGGAGCTAATGACGTGTGCTCAGCCTCGCTGGAAAATACCTAGCTGGAATTAATTCTCCGAAAATCCTGCCTTGTACTCACGTGGCTTAGAAACTGGGTCACTCCTTGCGATTGCAGCTTTGTGGCAAGCTGCAAGCCGCAGAGGATACCTCGAGCAGCAGTTATGGACAGTAGTGATGAGCGGCATAGGCAATATTCGAATTTGCAATATTATGCTTTTTTTAAGCTGAATATTCACAATAAATTCACGATTGCAAAAATCAGCAATGTAATATGCACATATTGTATGTGCAATTTCATTAACTATAACAAACAATCACACAAAGGCTATATGCCAAAAGCTGGTTATGTGCAAGCCAACAATCTATCCCATGAGACAGGTAGTCAGCATCAGTGGTGGCCAGTTCGCAGTGTTCGCCAAGATGGCAGCCTAGAGTCAAGATGGCAGCCCGCATGTGTTCGCTGGCAAACACTGCGAACTGGCCATCACTGGTCTGCATACCTTATAATGGCAGCCTTGTGTGCAATGAGACATTCCAGACCAGCTTTTTTATTTTATTTTATTTTTATGTATTTCACCCCCCCTCAGATGGGGATACTATATGATCATTAAAATACCGATCATACTTATCCACCCATCATCATCTGGAAACAATTATTTTTCTTATTTTCCAACATACTTTCAAAGAATACAAAAAATACAAATCAAGAGTAACAATCTACTACATTAATCCACTTTCCATATCCCTTCTGCATCAACCTCCCCTTTTTTTATCCCACAGATAACACATATATAACTTCCCTAAGACCATTCGTACACTATCTCTAATTGTTAATTCTTTCATTTTAAAAACATATATATTTCTTATAACCCACAATACTTCTTTTATACAAGCCAACAACAACCACAGCACTCTCTCCTTCACCCCATCACTCATACCTAAACCAAACATGAATAATTTGAAGGACAACAAACTGTTCCAGTTAATTATTTACATAATGGTCCCACTCTTCTAATCAACTCCCTCGCAAACATACAATTCCAGAATAGATGTACAATGCTCTCACTATCACCACAACACTCCCTAGGACATACATCACTTATTACTAACCCATTATTCCTCTGAAACTCTTTTACTGGTAACACCCCATGTAAACTTTGCCAAACCACTTCACTCTGTCTATTCGTTAACTCATCCATTCTAACTTTCTTCCATACCTTCTCTATATCAGCACCCCTTATCATATTTATTCCACACGCCATCTCTTTAAACTCTTTCATCCTGTATACCAAACTTTTATTACACAAAATTCTCACATCTGCGCCACATAATTCATACTTGACCAAAAACTTATACACCCACATATACCATACTGGCAGCCCAAACGAAATTGGACATCTCAAATCCCTCACACACCACTAAATATCTATACATACATGAGTATTTTGTCTCTATCTTAACTATCTTTAGTAAAAACAAAATAATATTAACTCCAAAATATACCTCCAAATTTGGCAACTCCAAACCTCCTTTACTTATTTTAACTAATACTTCACTCTTGGCTCTCTCCATCTTCGATCCCCATAGGGACACAAACAAAATTCTATTCAGATTTCTCAACATCATATAACCTAGGGGAAAGACGATTGCAGTATACAAAAAAATAGGCAAGATAACACTTTTAATATCAACCTCACTGAATGAGTACTACATGTCCCGTAAATTTAAAAATATATCATCTTTATTCAACAAGTCACAATATAAACATTATTCCACATCTATTACATATAATAATAATGACTAGACCTTATAGTGGATGTATCCAATGAATACTACACCTATTCTATATAAGAAACCGCATACAAGGTGAAAATTGTCAGTGGTGAATGCCATAATAGGAAATGGGGGCTCTATAATACATTTTAACATGGGGCGCAGTGAGTGACTCTCATAGTGCGGTAGCCCAGTATAAAGTTATCTGTAAAGAATAAATCAAGGCAACTGGACGTACTGTAGATTTCTTGAAAATGTTTCACTCGTTCTTCCAACGAGCTTTCTCAATTTTGAGTCATTGTACAAAAATTCTGTATATAAATATGTAACTGAATCCACATCTGGTATTTATACCCAGCATTGGGTCAAAGGTGTTGATTCCATTATCCTAATTGGAGTCAGTAGGTGATAAAGACTTCCCAGAAAAAGGTGTCAAGACAGCATTGTATGTGGCAGACAATAGATGTCTAACCCCCCCCCCCCCCACCTCTATTCAAGCTTGGCTTCTCCATTTTTACATAGATGGCCTCCTTCACGCCTCGTTTGTACCAATCGGCCTCCTTATCCAAAACGCGTACTTGACTGTCTTCAAAGTACTGACCTGTTCCTTTTAGATGTAAGTACACGGCTGAATCTTGACCAGAGGTTTTGGCTCTTCTATGCTGAGCCATACAATGATGTAGTTGTTGTTTTGTTTTGCCGATATACAGTTCTGAGCATTCCTCATTGCACTGGACTGCATACACAATGTTGTCCATCTTGTGTTTAGGCGTTGGGTCTTTAGTGTGAACCAGTTGTTGCCTTAGTGTGTTGCTGGATTTAAAGCAAACAGGAATGTGATGTTTATTAAAAATCCTTTTGAGTTTCTCAGACACCCCAGCTACATATGGGATAACCATATTCTTGCGTCTGTCATGCTTCTCGCCCTCACTGGTAGTCTTGGTGGTCTTTCTTCTCCTTCTTTCTGTTTTGACAAAGACCCAAACTGGATACCCACAAGTTTTAAGTGCCCCTCTGAGGTGTTTGAGTTCCTTCGCCTTGGCCTCTGTGCTGGTGGGGATTTTCTCTGCCCGGTGGTGTAGAGTCTGGATGACTCCCAGTTTGTGGTCTAGAGGATGGTGGGAATCAAATAGCAGGTACTGGTCTGTGTGTCTTACATCTATTGTCTGCCACATACAATGCCGTCTTGACACCTTTTTCTGGGAAGTCTTTATCACCTACTGACTCCAATTAGGATAATGGAATCAACACCTTTGACCCAATGCTGGGTATAATTACCAGATGTGGATTCAGTTACATATTTATATACAGAATTTTTGTACAATGACTCAGAATTGAGAAAGCTCGTTGGAAAAACGAGTGAAACGTTTTCAAGAAATCTACAGTACGTCCAGTTGCCTTGATTTATTCTTTACAGATATATACCATGACCTGGATAAATGAAAATCTTCACAGCCAGTATAAAGTTGGAATCTGCCTTCCAAAAACCGTATGGCATTCCTTTCCTTCTGCGCCCTGCCGTGTGTCCGTACAGCAGTTTACGACCACATATGGGGTGTTTATGTAAACTACAGAATTAGAACCATAAATAATGAGTTTTGTTTGGCTGTTAACCCTTGCTTTGTAACTGGAAAAAAATATTAAAATGGAAAATCTGCCAAAAAAGTGAAATTTGGAAATTGTATCTCTATTTTCCATTAAATCTTGTGCAACACCCAAAGGGTTAACATCAGTTTTGAATTCCTTGAGGGGTGTAGTTTCTTAGATGGGGTCACTTTTATGGAGTTTCTACTCTAGGGGTGCATCAGGGGGCTTCAAATGGGACATGGTGTAAATAAACCAGTCCAGCAAAATCTGCCTTCCAAAAACAAAACGGCGCACCTTTCACTCTGCTTTGTGGCCGTACAGTAGTTTACAGCCACATATGGGGTGTTTCTGTAAACGGCAGAGTCAGGGCAATAAAGATACAGTCCTGTTTGGATGTTAACCCTTGCTTTGTTAGTGGAAAAAATGGGTTAAAATGGAAAATTAGGCAAAAAAATGAAATTCTCAAATTTCATCCCCATTTGCCAATAACGCTTGTCCAACACCTAAAGGGTTAACGAAGTTTGTAAAATCAGTTTTGAATACCTTGAGGGGTGTAGTTTATAGAATGGGGTCATTTTTGGGTGGTTTCTATTATGTAAGCCTTGCAAAGTGACTTCAGACCTGTAGTGGTCCCTAAAAATTGAATTTCTGAAAAATTTCAAGATTTGCTTCTAAACTTCTAAGCCTTGTAACATCCCCAAAAAATAAAATATCATTCCCAAAATAATTCAAACATGAAGTAGACATATGGGGAATGTAAAGTCATCACAATTTTGGGGGGTATTACTATGTATTACAGAAGTAGAGAAACTGAAACTTAGAAATTTGCTAATTTTTCCAAATTTTTTGTAAATTAGGTATTATTTTGTGCAAGAAAAAAAAATTGACTTTATTTTACCAGTGTCATGAAGTACAATATGTGAAAAAACAAAACAATCTCAGAACGGCCTGAATACGTCAAAGCGTTTTAAAGTTATCAGCACTTAAAGTGACAGTGGTCAGATTTGCAAAAAATTGCCTGGTCCTTAAGGTGAAATAAGGCTGTGTCCCTAAGGGGTAAAAAAAAAAAGTGTTTTTTTCATTCTTATCCAAATTTTGTAATTTTGCCCTCTTGGATTCCCCACCACCCTCCCTTTGACTCATTCCAGACTGCCCTCCTCCAGACATAAATTCTTCAATATTTATTGGCTCAGACGCACTTGGAAGATCATCTACAACTTCCTCCAAGCTTCTTACAGGAAATGCTTTAGGGAGGGTTGCACAATCAAGTCTTGTAGCAGGGCGTAACACAGTCCTTTCTCTTCTTTCCCAGCTCACTCCCTCGCCACAGCAGTATAGGTTAGCCTTCTCCTTCCCCGCTCCTCTTGAGCTATCTGCTGCTGCCTCATGTTGTTGTCTCTTTTGGGCTTTAGGCTGCTGCCTCATGATGTTGTCTCTTTGGGCTTCAGCACTTGGACAATTCTTATACATGTGATCTGTTTGCCCACATATATGTAATGCTTTAGGAGTTGGGCACTCCCCAGCAGTATGTCCCTCCTGCTTGCAGTTCCTACAACATACACCTTTCTGACAACTCTCCTGAGTGTAAAAAAGAATAGCATTTTCTGCAATATGTCGGCTGCCCACATTAAGTAACCTCTATTCCCCGCCATGGAAAAAATCGCCGGCGGGTGACTAAAACCTCCCACAAGCTGTGAGTCCATTTTCAATATAGCTTTGAAACGGTATTTACAATTAAAGATACTGAGATGATTCAGGCACATATTTCCCCACATAGTCACAATATTTCAGCAAAAATTCAATAATAAGGGTTGAACGAAGCTGAACTGGAAAATTCAGGTGCGTACTGAGCTTTAGGATTTTTAGACCCCGGACCCAAACATTTCAGTAAAAGTTCGGGTTCGGTGTTCAGCGATTTATTGGCATTCTTTGAAAGGCTGCAGAGCATCCAATCAACAAGCGTTTAGCTTGTGCCCTTAGTAGCAATCACAGCCATGCCTACTAATGGCATGGCTGTGATTGGCCAATGCAGTATGTGAACCAGCCTATATATAAGCTGGAGTCACGTAGCACTGCACGTCACTCTGCTGTGCTTAGTGTAGGGATAGGATGCTGCTGCTGTAATGGAGAGAATAGGAAAGAAACTTTAATTAGAACTGCAATGGAATTCAGCGATCTACTTAGACTTTGTTGTATTGGGTGCAATGCACAATCTTTTTACCCTGCCCTGAGCCCAGTGACAGAGAAAAATAACTTTTATCCCTCTGTTAGTTATGTGGGCGGCGGCAGCCATTTTATGCAAGCTCAGTGCACCAGCACTGCATATGTGCTTTTGTGACATTGAAATCCAAGCTTGAAATACTGCAATAATAATATGGGTTTAAAAAAACACCCTTTTTTGGCAATATCCTACATCTGGTGCCTTTGCAGCATTAGTCAGTGTGCAATTTAAGCTAGAAATACAGCTATAATTTTCTGGGGTTTAAAAAACACCCTTTTTGGGCAAAATACCCAATTTTACAGCTCTTGCTGCATCTGTACATGTAAAATTCAAGCGTTATATACTGCTGTCATATTCTGTTAGTAAAAAAAAAAATAACATTTTGGGCAAAGTACTTAATATAGCAGTCTTTGCTGCATCTGTTATTGTTAAAACAAGCTTGAAATACTTCAATAATTTTCTGGGTTTTAAAAAACACAGTTTTTGGGCAAAATACACAATTTAACAGCCCTTGCTGCATCTCTACGTGTGAAATTCAAGCGTTATATACTGATGTCATATTCTGTTATTCAAAAAACACCCATTTAGGGCAAAATACTTAATATTGCAGCCTTTGCTGCATCTGTTATTGTTAAAACAATACAATACTTTGTCTGCATCTGTCAGTGTGAGATACACGCTTTACATACTGCTGTGCTATTCTGGTATTAAAAAAACACCCATTTAGGTAAAAAATCTTAATTTTGCTGCATCTGTCATTGTGAGATACACGCGTTAGATACTGTTGTTCTATTCTGTTATTTAAAAAAAAACACCCATTTTGGGCAAGATCCTAAATTTGAGAAATATGAGGAGAGTGTCAAATAAGGGACGTGGCCCCGGTTGTGGTGCTGCTGGTGGAGCTCCTGTTGCAGGGAGAAGACGTGGTCAATCTGTGCCAGCTACACGCAAAAGTGAAACACCTTCCTCAGGTGCGAGTTGGCGACAGAACCTTCAGAGGTATTTGTTCGATCCTAATGCGGCTCTATGAATGGTGAGGCCAGAACAAGTACAGGCGATAGTAGATTGGGTTGCTGACAGTGCCTCCAATTCCTTCACATTGTCTCCCACCCAGTCTCCTGCTGAAAGATCAGAGTTGGCACCTGCAGCCGATGTCCATCAGTCTTTCACCTCACCCCCTTGCAAATCAGCCAAGCAGTCTGAGCCCCAAGTCATGCAGCAGTCTCTTCTGCTTTTTGATGACTCTGTTAGCACGGTTTCCCAGGGCCATCCACCTATCCGTGCCCCAAAAGTGCAAGAGATTTAGTGCACCCATGCCCAACCACTTATGTTTCAAGATAAGGGCATGGGAGGACCATCCCAGCACGTCTTGGATGATGACGAAACACAGGTGCCAACTGCTGGGGCTTTCAAAAGTGTGCAGACCGTCAAGGAGGGCAGGGGTTAAGACTGGGTGGAAGATGATGTGGAGGACGATGAGGTCCTCAACCCCATATGGAATCAAGGTCAGGCGAGTGACCTGTGTAGTTCGGAGGAAGAGGCGGTGGTCGCACAGAGCCACCAGCACAGCAGAAGAGGGAGCAGGGTGCAAAAGCGGAGCGGCGATCCCCTAGACTGTACGCCTGCTACTGCCCACCGCAGCAAGGGACCAAGTACACCAAAGCCAGCTCCAAGGAGTTCTCTGGTGTAGCAGTTCTTCAGACAATGTGCTGATGACAGGACACGAGTGGTTTTCACGCTGTGCAATCAGAGCCTGAAGCGAGGCATAAACATCCTCAACCTGAGCACAACCTGCATGACCAGGCTTACAAGTGCAAAGCACGAACTGCAGTGGAATAGACACCTCAAAAACCAAGAAAGGTCTCTGGCTCCTCCTGCTTTCTCTTCTGCTGCAGTCTCGGCCTCTTCAGCCACCTCTGGAGTGACAGTGACACCTGCCACCCTGCAAACAGAGGATCTGCCAGAAACACCAATGTCTGGGTCACCAAGCATCTCCACAATGTCCCACGGAAACGTTCAGCTCTCCATCTTCCAAACACTGGAGCAGAAGAGGAAGTACCCCCCTACCCGCCCTGAATGCTAGCATTTCAAAATTACTGGCCTTTGAAATGCTGTTATTCCATCTGGTGGAAACAGAGTTTTAAAATCCTTATTGTGGTGACTGTCATACAGTACGTCGTGTCCAGCCCCCACTACTTTTCCAGGCGTGCCCTTCCCTGCACAACCAAGTGAGGGACAAGATCAGGTGTGCACTGCGCAACGCTATCTGAGGCAAGGTGCACCTCACTACGGATACGTGGACTAGTAAGCAGGGTCAGGGACGTTATAGCTCCATAACAGCACACTGGGTAAAAGCAATGGCAGCTGGGCCTGAGGCAGATAGCAGTTTGGCGCATGTCCTTCCACCACCGAGGATTGCAGGGCACTTCGGTTTGCCTCCTGTTGCTTCCTCCTCCTACTCTGCTTCCTCATCCTCTACCAGCTCCTCATCCGGTCAGCGTAACACCTTCACCACCAACTTCAGCACAGCAAGGGGGAAACGACTGCAGACAGTTTAAAACTTATCTGTTTGGGGGACAAACCCCACACCGCGCATGTGCTGAATTTGTTGGTGCAGAGATTCCTTAAAAATTACCCCAGTATGTCAGAGCTGCTGCATAAAGTTTTGGCCATCTGTTGCGCGCTTTCGCCGTTCTCACCCTGCTGCTACTCGCCTGTCAGTGCTGCAGCGTAACTTTGGCCTTCCCGTTCACCGCCTCATATGCGACGTACCCACAAGGTGGAACTCCACCTTGCACATGCTAGCCAGCACCACTTCACCACCAATAACTGGGCCTCCAATGCGAGAACTGTGTTCCTTTTTGCGCTGTTTGGAGTACTCCACCAACATGGCCAGTGCCGATAATGCCATTCTCAGCGTTACTATCCCACTTCAATGCCTCCTTGAAAAAACGCTGCTGGTGATGATGGAAAAGGATGTGGCACAGGAGGAGGAACCATGTTCACAGCAGGGTGGCACTCAGACCAGCTTATGGCCATCCCTGTTGCGAGGCTGGGGGGATACAGAGGATACAGATGATACACCTCCTACAGAGGACAGCTTTGCCTCTGGGCAGCCTGGCACACATGAGTGATTACATGCTGCAGTGTCTCCACAACGACCGCCAAGTTGCCCACATTCTAACTTGTGCTTATTACTGGGTTGCAACGCTGCTGTATCCCCATTACAAGGACAATGTACTGTCCTTAATTCCCTCACTGGAGCGTGATCGTAATATTCGCGAGTACAAGCGCACGCTGGTAGATGCGCTGCTGGTGGCATTCCCACCTGACACCGGGGACACAGTGGAAGCACAAGGTGAAGGCAGAGGATGAGGAAGAGGTCGCCAACGCAGCTGGGGCACCGCCAGCACCTCAGAAGGCAGGGTTAGCATGGCCGAAATGTGGAAAAGCTTTGTCAGCACGCCACAACAACCAGCACCACCAGCTGATATAAAACGTCTTAGCAGGAGGCAGCATTTCAGCAACATCGTGGAGCAGTATGTGTGCACACGCCTACACGTACTGAATGATGGGTCTGCCCCCTTCTACTTCTGGGTCTCCAAATTGGGCACATAGCCTGAGATTGCCCTTTACGCCTTGGAGGGGCTGGCCTGCTCTGCAGTCAGCGTATTGTCTGAACGTGTGTTTAGCATGGTAGGGGGCATCACAGACAAGCGCAGCCGTCTGTACACAGCCAATGTGGACAAGCTCACATTCATTAAAATGAACCAGCCATTGATCCCACAGGACTTGTCCGTACCTTGCGCAGAATAGACATGTATACCGGCCTTACCCAGCCATTGTTATACTGCAGCGCAATTACTCATTCTTGTATTTTTGATATTTCACACTCTTTTGGAGTTTACCCTAATAAAAAAAAAAAAGTTTTATTAAAATTTAACACCAGTGTTGGCTACCTCGTCCTCCTCCAACGCTGCTTCCACCTACACCGCTACATCCACCGCTTCCTCAAACTCCTACTCCATATAACCTACACCTCATAAATCAATTTTTTAAATTTATTTGTACTTATTTTACACTACTTTTCACTACTTTGTTACATTTACAGGTGAGATTCGCCAATTTTTGGGTGTGATGTACCACTGCTATACTTAATAGACAGGTTAAAAAAATTCACAAATTTGTCTGTTACATTTTCGGGTGAATTTCACCAATGTTTTGGTGTGATGTGCCAGGGGGAGAAAACAGAACTGGATCGCACATCCACAATGCTATGCTTTGATCTAATCAAACTCGCTTCTCAGCGCCATGTTGAAGTGTACAGCCCCCCATACTGCATGCTGTAAGAGAGGCATTAGTGTACATTTTGATCAAACGCCAAGGTCGCCTCCTTGAGTGGGACCTACTCTCACAAAAAGGCGCGTGTATGTGCAATCCAGTTCTGTTTTTCTCCTCCTGGCACATTTTGGTGTGATGTACTACTGCTATACCTAGTAGACAGGTTAAAAGAAATCACTAATTTGTCTTACATTTTCGGGTGAAATTCACCAATTTTTGGGTGTGATGTACCACTGCTATACCTACTAGACAGGTTAAAAAAAATTGCCTGTTACATTTTCAGATGAAATTGACCAATATTTGGGTGTAATATACCCCTCCTCTACCTAGTTGACAGCTTAAAAAATTTCGCTAATTTTTCTTTTACGTTTTCAGGTGACATTTAACAATTTTTCTCTGTCATAGACCCCTGCTCAACCAAGTAAACAGGTTAATAAAATTCACAAATTTTTCAGTTACATTCTTCGGTTGACATTTTACAATTTTGGACGCGACTAAACCCCTGCTCTGCATAGGCGACAGGGAAAAAAATTTAAGAAATGATTCTTTAATTGATGCGAGCCACCTCCTTTCATTCAATGCTTAAACTTTAACAAGTTGTCCCACATTTGCGCTTCAATAATTTTTCACATATTTGGACTTTAATAATTTGTCCCACATTTGCGCTTTAATAATTTGTCCCACATTTGCGCTTCAATAATTTGACCCACCTTTGCACTTTAATAACTTTTCCCATATTTCCACTGGATCAACATGGTAGGCTCAGAAAAGAACTTCGAAAGTTGATAGAGAAGATATCCAAATGGATGGTGGATGTCACGGGGGCACATCTGCATAGGTGACAGGAAAATACATTTTAAAAAATTGTCTGTTACATTGTCAGGTGACATTTTTCAAATTTTGCCGGATAGAAACCCCTGCATAGGTGACAGGGAATAAAATGTCAGAAATTCTTATTTAATTTATCCGCGCCACCTCCTTTCATTCAATGCTTAAACTTTAACACGTTGTCCCACATTTGTGCTTCAATACTTTGTCCCCTCCATTAAACTCACTATGGTCAGTGATCTTTTTCTCGATTGTATTGTTGGATCTCTCATTGTGGGGTGATCGAGGGAACCATAGGGTTTATACCTGCACACATCGTAAAACTACTGCGGGCAATACCCTGCTCCATGCATCATCCTGCCATCCCCCCCATGTAGCCAAAAATATCCCCAGAAGGGAAATGTTGAGGGCTCGACGTAACTGTTCCACTCTGAACTTATTTTTTAAGAAAGCCTCTGATATTTAAGCAAGGTTGCAGATTAGGGGATATTCGATGGAAAATATTCGCAAGGCGAGAGAACATGCGATGATCATGGATAGAAATTCTCTTGTGTTTACTCTAATCAAGAACATGAAGCAAATCCATAAGAAAAAATATAAGAGAAGAAAATGTGATTGATTTCATGTTCGAAATTTGAGTGAACCAGTGACTTTTGTCACAAATTATAGTGCCGAGTATCCCCTCGTCTGCAACATTTTACGTAAACATTTTCCAGTTATATGTCTGTGAAGGTTCTCATTTATCCAGGTCATGGTATATCTGTAAAAAGTAAATCAAGGCAACTGGACGTACTGTAGATTTCTTGAAAACATTTCACTCGTTCTTCCAATGAGCTTTCTCAATTTTGAGTGACTGTACAAGAATTCTGTGGGAACAAATATGTAACTGAATCAACATCTGGTAATTATACCCAGCATGGGATCAGAGGTCATTATACCCATCATGGGGTCAAAGGTGTTGATTCTATTATCCTAATTGTACAGTCACTCAGAATTGAGAAAGCTCGTTGGAAGTGAAACCTTTTCAAGAAATCTACAGTACGTCCAGTTGCCTTGATTTATTCTTTATAGATTTTCTAGTTATAGGTTTTGATGAAGGCTGGGGGGATATTGCAGAGGTAGGCATTAAATGCATAGCGAAAAAAGCACCGACTATTGGACAAAAAGTCCTAGCTTATTTTCGGAGAACTCGATTTGTGAACCAGTTTGGCTGACTACAAAGGGTCATTTTAAATGTGGAAGCAAGAAGTTCATCTGCTGTTCTTATATGTCAGTTAGTAAAAACATTGTATGCACATCGAATGGCAGTACACATGAATTGCGACAATATATTAATTGCAATACAGAATATGTTGTGTATGTCATTACCTGTCGAACTTGCGCATTGCAATATGTGGGATGTACTATGGACCAGCTCAAGGTAAGAATTCGCAAACACCTGAGTGATATCCCGCATGTTTCAACGCAAAATGTATCAGCAACCACGTCACACTTTGCGATAGTTCATAAGGGCGATACCTCTGTGTTTTTCGTGCAAGGTATTGAAAGAGTTACCACACCAATTAGAGGGGGAGATCGCAGACAGAACATTTTTAGCAGAGAGACATACTGGATGTTTAATCTTGGAACATGTATACCTAAGGGGTTGAATAGAAAACATGATTTAACCCTACAATATAAATGATACAATTTTCATCAATATTGAGTCTCCGCTCAACTTGACTGAATTTCCCCTCTGTCAATATTCTACTAGTCACCAGGTGCTGATTCCAGGTGATGGGGGTTATTCAATCAAGTGGGCATGTCTTTCACCTGTGTATAAAATAGGGTTTTTAAGTTTACTTGTTTGTCTTGATGAAGGGCTAAGATGTTATAGCCCGAAACGCTAAGATGTTATAGCCCAAAAGTGTCCTATTTGATGTCGGATTTTATGGAAGTCGAATAAAGCATTTCTATTAAGAAGAGCTGGAATCCATTGTTTTTTAATATCTTAAGATGCCTGTATTTTTTTCTATCGTCACTACCTCCACGAGTCGGGAGTGGGTAATTGCTGCGTGCCCCCTCCTTAACTTGGAAGCTTATGCTTCAATACTTTGTCCCACATTTCCGCTCATTTACATTTAATTTCATCCATTGACCTTTCTTGGATGTGGTATCCCTTTCTCAAGCTCCCTCTCCGGCCTGGAACCCTGAATCCCCGCCACCAGTGATCACCATGGTAGGCGCATAAAAGAACATCGAAGGATGATAGAGAAGATATCCAATTGGATCGTGGACAACATGGGGACGTGCGACATGGTGGAGCAGTATGAATGCACACGCCTACACGTATTGAATGATGGGTCTACTCCTTCAACTTCTGGGTCTTCAAATTGGGCATATGGCCTGAGCTTTCCCTTTACGCCTTGGAGATGCTGGCCTGCCCTGCAGCCAGTGTATTGTCTAAACGTGTGTTTAGCATGACTGGAGGGGGTTATCACAAATTATATTTCCAATGTTTTGGGGTGTATCCTAGTTTAAAAAAATAAAAATAAATTTAAACCCAAAAAACTGTGTAGGCTACCTCCTTCCCCTCCACCGCTGCTTCCACCTACACCGCCACATCCACAACCTCCTCAACCTCCTACTCCATATGGACCTCGTCTTCCTAGATCAAGATTTATTTTTTTGTTTTATGTATTTTATGTTATTTAAAGTCATTTCCCTATCCACTTTGGTTTGCAGAGCACTTGCCATGCTCTTAACCTCATTTTGCTGGCATTTGCAGCCCTCTAGTCCTTTCCATGATATTTTTACAGCCATTTTAGTGCTCAAAAGTTCGGGTCCCAATTGACTTCAATGGGCTTTGGGTTCGGGGTCAAGTTCGGGTCAAGTTCAGGTCCTGAACTCAAACCTTTTTGTGAAGTTCGGCTGAACCCGTCGAACCCGAACATCCAGGTGTCCGCTCAACTCTAGTTATATGCAATTTCATATGCTTATCAAAATTTGGAACTTCCACATTTTCTATGGCAGGTCTAAATGGTCATATAAATATGATATTATTAGGTAGAAACAACTATTGCACCTGTGTTGATACATAGTAATAACTTAAACATTTCCCTTTTATTAAGAAATATTTTAGCCATTTATGCTAATGTACCAATATGCTAATGTGACCAAGTTTAATAGAAATTAATAAAGAGCCAGTTAGCTGTTTGTGGATAAACTGCCACAGGGCAACATAACTTGCAGATGCCAAGTGAATAAGGGACACCTCTTCATTAGTAACCTCAACATACAGATGCCTGATATGTCCTAATTACCCTAATGCTGCAGATACCCACATACATAGGCTAAACATATTGAGGCTACTGGCATTGGACAAATAGGTACTGTGTTTCCAGTGCACTGCTTGCTGCGCTGGTCTCTACCACCTCTCCTTATCCCACTATCAGGTGTAAGACTTATCTTGTGCACTCTTATCCTCTCTTCTGGAAATCCTGAGTTCACTCCAACAAATATACCAATCCTCCAAATTATCACTGAAATCTTACCTGATTCTACTAGTGTATAACGCAGTCTAGGGCCTCATGCACATGGTCATTGTTTTGGTCCGTATCCGAGTTGCAGTTTTGGCGGCTCGGATCCAGACCCATTCACTTCAATGGGATCGCAAAAGATGCGGACAGCACTCCGTGTGCTGTCCGCATCCATTCCGTAGCTCCGCAAAAAAAATATAACCTGTCCTATTTTTGTCCGCGCTTTGCCGACAAGAATAGGCAGTTATATTAAAGGCTGTCCATGCCGTTCCGCAAATTTTGGAACGCACACGGACACCATCCGTGTTTTGCGGACCACAAAACTGACAACTTTCGTGTGCATGACGCCTAAAGAGTCTCCCATGTGGTTTTCCAACACCACCTCGTCCAGTTAAATCTACAGCTACTTACACCTTTCCCTGACCATTTGTATCTAATCCTTATACCTTATATATTGTAAGTTCACATGGGCAGGGTTACTACCTAATATATCTAATAAACACAGATTGTTATATGTAGTCCACTGTCAATGGAGTACAATGGAGAGGGCCATGGAAATTGGTAGTGTTCTGCAAATAGTAATATATACGTAAAAAATGCACATGAACTGTTAGATATACTGTATTTGTTAGATATAGTTTATCTTATGTTTAGTGATACATTATCCCTAGAAAGCATTTGCATAGCATATTAAGTATTCTTAAGTATTCTTATTTAATAAGTCATATATATTTTTGTCATTTCTGACTAGAGATGGCCTTGCGGTTCGCTCGGTGGTCATTTAGCGGCGAACCTTGTGCAATCGCAATTTGCCAAAAATGCGAAAATATGGCGATATTCGCGCCTGCCATATTCTTTTACATTGTGAAGAATTTTGACCCATGACACCTCCATCAAGTGGTACAGGACAGCCAATTGAGACGTTTCAGCACATGGACATACCCCCTACCTTATAAATTAACCTGAACTGGCCGCCATTTTACATTCAGTCTTTTGCCAGTGTAGGGACAGGTTGCTGTGTGGAGCAGGGAGAGACTGTTAGGCCTCGTTCACACTTCAGTGTTTGGTCAGTGATTTCCATCAGTGATTTGTGAGCCAAAACCAGGTGCAGCTCTAAACATAGAACAGGAGAAGATCTTTCTCTTGTACCTCATGTCTATGGAGGCTCCACTTCTGGTTTTGGCTCACAAATCACTGATGGAAATCACTGACCAAACACTGAAGTGTGAACGAGGCCTTAGGAACACCAAACGCTAGCTAATAGGGTCAGAATAGTCCTATTAAGGACTTGTATAAGTGTGCTATCGATAGATGTGACTTACTGAGGGGTGTAATATACTTATAATATACTTTCTAACATAGAAAGTATATTATAGTGCCGTTGTATTGTGCAGCAGTTGTGTGCTGTTCTGCTGCGATACTGCAGCCACACAGAGTGCCAAACGCTATTGGAACAAATAATTTCTACTGGTGTGATTTACCAGTTGCCCCCCCAAAAAAACTGATTTAAGCAGGGGTGTTATATGCCAATAAAATGCTTTCTATATGGTGCATTTAAATAGTGCAGCATTTGTTTGCGGTTTTGTTGCATTACCGCATCTCCACTTTGTCATCACTGCTTACTGACCATCACCCAATTCTCTCATCTCCAGGTATGTCTGCATTGAACCTTACTGCTACACCCAGCTTTTCCAGTCTGATATTGTCCACCCCCTCTCATCTCTCCTTCTAAATCCTGTTATGTCTGCCTGAACTATTAATGTCTCTTTTCCTGCTGGATTTATTGAGTATTTGTTTACACTATTTCACCCCTGTATCTGGTCCAATTAATTAGGACATATGTAGCCCCCTCCCCTCTTGGTCACACCGGATTGATCACTGACTGGTATAAATCTAAGATCCATGGTCTTCTCAGACCTTGGTCTTTCCACATGCAACATCTCTCAAGTGCAACTCTTAAGTGCACAGACTGAATTATACCAGAATGTGACCAGAAGGGGACCACAGGTAATTCCAGACATAATCAATGCAAACAATGTTTAAATTTTTCCTCTTACTCCTGCTACTTTTCCACAACCTCCTGAAATACCCCCACATCCATTCACCCAGCAAGGCACTATTCATCTCTTCTTCCATCTTACCTTCTCATCTGACAGCTTGCACAAACCTGTTTGCAAACATAAAACACTTCCTTCCCAAACACACACAGACACCTCATGCCCTCTCCTATTCTAATCTATTAACACTTTCTCTGCTTCTCCTTACTGCTGGTGATATCTCTCCAAATCCAGGACCCCCTCAGCAAATCCCCACTATCACTTCCATGTCCCACTACAAATCTCCTTCTGCAAAATTCTGCAACCCCTTAAACCTAATTACCATTCCTCTGACCCTGCGCCTTTGGTTCCTCTTGCAGGAGAATTATGAAACGCACACTCTGTCCATAACAAACTGTCGTACATTCATGAACTGTTCATCTCTCAAAACCTTTCCTTTCTGGGTCTCACAGAAACATGGTTGACACCCTCAGACACCTCCTCCCCTGCTGCACTCTCTTATAGTGGATTTCAATTCACTCACACCCCCCGCCCCGGCTGCAAACATGGTGGAGGAGTTGGCCTTCTCCTATCAGACACCTGCTCTTACAGCCCAACTCCACTGCCACCCTCCATTACGCTCACCTCATTTGAAGTACACTCTGTTTGCATCTACTCTCCCTCCAACCTTCAAGTAGCAGTCATTTACCGCCCTCCAGGCCCAGCCACCATAATTTTTTGACCACTTCAACACCTGGCTACTACACTTTCTTTCTGCCAACATCCCCACTATCATCATGGGTGACTTCAACATCCCTATTGACACCTGCCACTCGGCCACCTCTAAACTCCTGTTGCTCTCTTCCTCCTTCGGCCTATCACAGTGGTCTTCAGTAGAGTTGAGCGGACACCTGGATGTTCGGGTTCGAGAAGTTCGGCCGAACTTCCAGGAAATGTTCGGGTTCGGGATCCGAACCCGATACGAACTTTGTCCCGAACCCGAACCCCATTGAAGTCAATGGGGACCCGAACTTTTCGGCACTAAAAAGGCTGTAAAACCGCCCAGGAAAGGGCTAGAGGGCTGCAAAACGCAGCAACATGTAGGTAAATCCCCTGCAAACAAATGTGGATAGGGAAATGAAAAAAAATAAAAATAAAATAAATAAAAATTAACCAATAACAATTGGAGAGAGGTCCCATAGCAGAGAATCTGGCTTCACGTCACCCACCACTGGAACAGTCCATTCTCAGATATTTATGGCTAGTACCCAGGCAGAGGAGAGAGGTCCCGTAACAGAGAATCTGGCTTCATGTCAGCAGAGAATCAGTCTGCATGTCATAGCAGAGAATCAGGCTTCACGTCAGCCACCACTGCAACAGTCCATTGGCATATATTTAGGCCCAGCACCCAGGCAGAGGAGAGAGGTCCCGTAACAGAGAATCTGGCTTCATGTCAGCAGAGAATCAGTCTGCATGTCATAGCAGAGAATCAGGCTTCACGTCAGCCACCACTGCAACAGTCCATTGGCATATATTTAGGCCCAGCACCCAGGCAGAGGAGTGAGGTCCCGTAACAGAGAATCTGGCTTCATGTCAGCAGAGAATCAGTCTGCATGTCATAGCAGAGAATCAGGCTTCACGTCAGCCACCACTGCAACAGTCCATTGGCATATATTTAGGCCCAGCACCCAGGCAGAGGAGAGAGGTCCCGTAACAGAGAATCTGGCTTCATGTCAGCAGAGAATCAGTCTGCATGTCATAGCAGAGAATCAGGCTTCACGTCAGCCACCACTGCAACAGTCCATTGGCATATATTTAGGCCCAGCACCCAGGCAGAGGAGAGAGGTCCCGTAACAGAGAATATGTCTTCATGTCAGCAGAGAATCAGTCTGCATGTCATAGCAGAGAATCAGGCTTCACGTCAGCCACCACTGCAACAGTCCATTGTCATATATTTAGGCCTAGCACCCAGGCAGAGGAGAGAGGTCCCGTAAAAGAGAATCTGGCTTCATGTCAGCAGAGAATTAGTCTGCATGTCATAGCAGAGAATCAGGCTTCACGTCAGCCACCACTGCAACAGTCCATTGTCATATATTTAGGCCCAGGCACCCAGGCAGAGGAGAGAGGTCCCATAACAGAGAATCTGGCTTCATGTCAGCAGAGAATCAGTCTGCATGTCATAGCAGAGAATCAGGCTTCACGTCAGCCACCACTGCAACAGTCCATTGTCATATATTTAGGCCCAGCAACCAGGCAGAGGAGAGAGGTCCCGTAACAGAGAATCTGTCTTCTTGTCAACAGAGAATCAGTCTTCATGTCATAGCAGAGAATCAGGCTTCACGTCACCCACCACTGCAACAGTCCATTGTCATATATTTATGCCCAGCAACCAGGCAGAGGAGAGAGGTCCCGTAACAGAGAATCTGGCTTCATGTCAGCAGAGAATTAGTCTGCATGTCATAGCAGAGAATCAGGCTTCACGTCAGCCACCACTGCAACAGTCCATTGTCATATATTTAGGCCCAGCACCCAGGCAGAGGAGAGAGGTCCCGTAACAGAGAATCTGGCTTCATGTCAGCAGAGAATCAGTCTGCATGTCATAGCAGAGAATCAGGCTTCACGTCAGCCACCACTGCAACAGTCCATTGGCATATATTTAGGCCCAGCACCCAGCCAGAGGAGAGAGGTCCCGTAACAGAGAATCTGGCTTCATGTCAGCAGGGAATCAGTCTGCATGTCATAGCAGAGAATCAGGCTTCACGTCATCCACCACTGCAACAGTCCATTGTCAGATATTTAGGCCCAGCACCCTGGCAGAGGAGAGAGGTCCCGTAACAGAGAATCTGTCTTCATATCAGCAGAGAATCAGTCTGCATGTCATAGCAGAGAATCAGGCTTCACGTCAGCCACCACTGCAACAGTCCATTGTCATATATTTAGGCCCAGGCACCCAGGCAGAGGAGAGAGGTCCCGTAACAGAGAATCTGTCTTCATGTCAGCAGAGAATTAGTCTGCATGTCATGGCAGAGAATCAGGCTTCACGTCAGCCAACATTGGAACAGTCCATTGGCATATATTTAGGCCCCGGCACCCAGACAGAGGAGAGGTTCATTCAACTTTGGGTAGCCTCGCAATATAATGGTAAAATGAAAATAAAAATAGGATTGAATGAGGAAGTGCCCTGGAGTACAATAATATATGGTTAAGGGGAAGTAGTTAATGTCTAATCTGCACAAGGGATGGACAGGTCCTGTGGGATCCATGCCTGGTTCATTTTTATGAACGTCAGCTTGTCCACATTGGCTGTAGACAGGCGGCTGCGTTTGTCTGTAATGACGCCCCCTGCCGTGCTGAATACACGTTCAGACAAAACGCTGGCCGCCGGGCAGGCCAGCACCTCCAAGGCATTAAAGGCTAGCTCTGGCCACGTGGACAATTTAGAGACCCAGAAGTTGAATGGGGCCGAACCATCAGTCAGTATGTGGAGGGGTGTGCACACGTACTGTTCCACCATGTTAGTGAAATATTGCCTCCTGCTAACACGTTGCGTATCAGGTGGTGGTGCAGTTAGCTGTGGCGTGTTGACAAAACTTTTCCACTTCTCTGCCATGCTAACCCTGCCCTCAGAGGAGCTGGCCGTGACACAGCTGCCTTGGCGACCTCTTGCTCCTCCTCTGCCTTGGCCTTGGGCTTCCACTTGTTCCCCTGTGACATTTGGGAATGCTCTCAGTAGCGCGTCTACCAACGTGCGCTTGTACTCGCGCATCTTCCTATCACGCTCCAGTGCAGGAAGTAAGGTGGGCACATTGTCTTTGTACCGTGGATCCAGCAGGGTGGCAACCCAGTAGTCCGCACACGTTAAAATGTAGGCAACTCTGCTGTCGTTGCGCAGGCACTGCAGCATGTAGTCGCTCATGTGTGCCAGGCTGCCCAGGGGTAAGGACAAGCTGTCCTCTGTGGGAGGCGTATCATCATCGTCCTGCCTTTCCCCCCAGCCACGCACCAGTGATGGGCCCGAGCTGCGTTGGGTGCCACCCCTCTGTGACCATGCTTCATCCTCATCCTCCTCCACCTCCTCCTCATCCTCATCCTCCTCGTCCTCCAGTAGTGGGCCCTGGCTGGCCATATTTGTACCTGGCCTCTGCTGTTGCAAAAAACCTCCCTCTGAGTCACTTCGAAGAGACTGGCCTGAAAGTGCTAAAAATTACCCCTCTTCCTCCTCCTCCTCCTGGGCCACCTCCTCTTCCATCATCGCCCTAAGTGTTTTCTCAAGGAGACATAGAAGTGGTATTGTAACGCTGATAACGGCGTCATCGCCACTGGCCATGTTGGTGGAGTACTCCAAACAGCGCAACAGGGCACACAGGTCTCGCATGGAGGCCCAGTCATTGGTGGTGAAGTGGTGCTGTTCCGCAGTGCGACTGACCCGTGCGTGCTGCAGCTGAAACTCCACTATGGCCTGCTGCTGCTCGCACAGTCTGTCCAGCATGTGCAAGGTGGAGTTCCACCTGGTGGGCACGTCGCATATGAGGCGGTGAGCGGGAAGGCCGAAGTTACGCTGTAGCGCAGACAGGCGAGCAGTGGCAGGATGTGAACGCCGGAAGCGCGAACATACGGCCCGCACTTTATGCAGCAGCTCTGACATGTCGGGGTAGTTGTGAATGAACTTCTGCACCACCAAATTCAGCACATGCGCCAGGCAAGGGATGTGCGTCAAACCGGCTAGTCCCAGAGCTGCAACGAGATTTTGCCCATTATCGCACACCACCAGGCCGGGCTTGAGGCTCACCGGCAGCAACCACTCGTCGGTCTGTTGTTCTATGCCACGCCACAACTCCTGTGCGGTGTGGGGCCTGTCCCCCAAACATATGAGTTTCAGAATGGCCTGCTGACGTTTACCCCGGGCTGTGCTGAAGTTGGTGGTGAAGGTGTGTGGCTGACTGGATGAGCAGGTGGAAGAAGAGGAGGAGGAAGCCGAAAAGGAGGAGGTGGCAACAGGAGGCAAAGAATGTTGCCCTGCGATCCTTGGCGGCGGAAGGACGTGCGCCAAACAGCTCTCCGCCTGGGGCCCAGCTGCCACTACATTTACCCAGTGTGCAGTTAGGGAGATATAGCGTCCCTGGCCGTGCTTACTGGTCCACGTATCTGTGGTTAGGTGGACCTTGCTACAGAAGGCGTTGCGCAGTGCACACTTGATTTTATCGGATACTTGGTTGTGCAGGGAAGGCACGGCTCTCTTGGAGAAGTAGAGGCGGCTGGGAACAACATACTGTGGGACAGCAAGCGACATGAGCTGTTTGAAGCTGTCTGTGTCCACCAGCCTAAATGACAGCATTTCATAGGCCAGTAGTTTAGAAATGCTGGCATTCAGGGCCAGGGATCGAGCGTGGCTAGGTGGGAATTTACGCTTTCTCTCAAATGTTTGTGAGATGGAGAGCTGAACGTTGCCGTGTGACATGGTTGAGATGCTTGGTGATGGAGGTGGTGGTGTTGGTGGTACATCCCCTGTTTGCAGGGAGGCAGGTGCCAACGTTCCTCCAGAGGCGGAGGAAGAGGCCGAGGCGGCAGCAGCAGAAGAGGCCGAGGCGGCAGCAGCAGAAGAGGTAGCAGGGGGAGCCTGAGTGACTTCCTTGGTTTTAAGGTGTTTACTCCACTGCAGTTCATGCTTTTCATGCAGGTGCCTGGTCATGCAGGTTGTGCTAAGGTTCAGAATGTTAATGCCTCGCTTCAGGCTCTGATGGCACAGCGTGCAAACCACTCGGGTCTTGTCGTCAGCACATTGTTTGAAGAAGTGCCATGCCAGGGAACTCCTTGAAGCTGCTTTTGGGGTGCTCGGTCCCAGATGGCGGCGGTCAGTAGCAGGCGGAGTCTCTTGGCGGCGGGTGTTCTGCTTTTGCCCACTGCTCCCTCTTTTGCTACGCTGTTGGCTCGGTCTCACCGCTGCCTCTTCCTCCGAACTGTGAAAGTCAGTGGCACGACCTTCATTCCATGTGGGGACTAGGACCTCCTCGTCCCCTGCATCGTCTTCCACCCAGTCTTCCTCCCTGACCTCCTGTTCAGTCTGCACACTGCAGAAAGATGCAGAAGTTGGCACCTGTGTTTCGTCATCATCAGAGACATGCTGAGGTGGTATTCCCATGTCCTCATCATCAGGAAACATAAGTGGTTGTGCGTCAGTGCATTCTATGTCTTCCACCACTGGGGAAGGGCTAGGTGGATGCCCTTGGGAAACCCTGCCAGCGGAGTCTTCGAACAGCATAAGAGACTGCTGCATAACTTGAGGCTCAGACAGTTTCCTTGGTATGCATGGGGGTGATGTGACAGACTGATGGGCTTGGTTTTCAGGCGCCATCTGTGCGCTTTCTGCAGAAGACTGGGTAGGAGATAATGTGAACGTGCTGGATCCACTGTCGGCCACCCAATTGACTAATGCCTGTACCTGCTCAGGCCTTACCATCCTTAGAACGGCATTGGGCCACACCATATATCGCTGTAAATTCTGGCGGCTACTGGGACCTGAGGTAGTTGGTACACTAGGATGTGTGGATGTGGCAGAATGGCCACGTCCTCTCCCAGCACCAGAGGGTCCACTAACACCACCACGACCATGTCCACGTCCGCGTCCCTTACTAGATGTTTTCCTCATTGTTATCGTTCACCACAACAACAAAAATTTTATTTGGCCCAATGTATTGAATTCAAATTCAGGCCTTTTTTTACAGACACTTAACACTATCTGGCTATCTATTTAGGTACCGTATTACACTAATACAGGCACCGCAGTAACCACAGATTTAGCTGAATATAAATTTAAGGCCTAGTATTTAGGCGCTGGGTGCTATGTGCACCTGAATCGTATATACCCTTTTAGGGATAGATTTAAAATAGCTCTGATACAGCAGAAACCACTAAATTAGGAAATTGCTAAATTGGGAATTGTATTTCAACCCAGAACAAAAACTGTGCTTTGACGGACACTAAATAACTTGACCGGCTACACCAGTACAGCAGTAACGACAGATTTAGCTGACTATAAATTTGAGGCCTATTATTTAGGCGCTGGGTGACAGGTATACGTTTACAGACAGAATTAGACTTGGAAAAGCACAGTAGCGTGTGTGTGAAGTTATTGAGAATGACCCTATCTGCACCTTCAATCTAATATACCCTTTTATGGATTGATTTAAAGTATGCCTGATACAGCAGAAACCACTGATTTAGGGAATTGCTAAGTTGGGAATTGTATTTCAACCCAGAACAAAAACTGTGCTTTGACGGACACTAAATAACTTGACCAGCCACACCAGTAACGACAGATTTAGCTGACTATAAATTTGAGGCCTATTATTTAGGCGCTGGGTGACAGGTATAGGTTTACTGACAGAATTAGACTTGGAAAAGCACAGTAGCGTGTGTGTGAAGTTATTCAGAATGACCCTATATGCACCTTGAATCTGATATACCCTTTTAGGGATAGATTTAAAATAGCTCTGATACAGCAGAAACCACTAAATTAGGAAATTGCTAAATTGGGAATTGTATTTCAACCCAGAACAAAAACTGTACTTTGACGGACACTAAATAACTTGACCAGCCACAACAATACAGCAGTAACGACAGATTTAGCTGGATATAAATTTGAGGCCTAGTATTTAGGCGCTGGGTGACAGGTATAGGTTTACTGACAGAATTAGACTTGGAAATGCACAGTAGCGTGTGTGTGAAGTTATTCAGAATGACCCTATGTGCACCTTGAATCTGATATACCCTTTTAGGGATAAATTTAAAGTAGGCCTGATACAGCAGAAACCACTAAATTAGGAAATTGCTAAATTGGGAATTGTATTTCAACCCAGAACAAAAAATGTGCTTTGACGGACACTAAATAACTTGACCAGCCACACCAGTAACGACAGATTTAGCTGACTATAAATTTGAGGCCTATTATTTAGGCGCTGGGTGACAGGTATAGGTTTTCTGACAGAATTAGACTTGGAAATGCACAGTAGCGTGTGTGTGAAGTTATTCAGAATGACCCTATGTGCTCCTTGAATCTTATATACCCTTTTAGGGATAGATTTAAAATAGCTTTGATACAGCAGAAACCACTAAATTAGGAAATTGCTAAATTGGGAATTGTATTTCAACCCAGAACAAAAACTGTGCTTTGACGGACACTAAATAACTTGACAAGCCACAACAGTACAGCAGTAACGACAGATTTTGCTGGATATAAATTTGAGGCCTAGTATTTAGGCGCTGGGTGACAGGTATAGGTTTACTGACAGAATTAGACTTGGAAATGCACAGTAGCGTGTGTGTGTGTGAAGTTATTCAGAATGACCCTATGTGCACCTTGAATCATATATACCCTTTTAGGGATAGATTTAAAATAGCTCTGATACAGCAGAAACCACTAAATTAGGAAATTGCTAAATTGGGAATTGTATTTCAACCCAGAACAAAAACTGTGCTTTGACAGACACTAAATAACTTGACCAGCCACAACAGTACAGCAGTAATGACAGATTTAGCTGGATATAAATTTGAGGCCTAATATTTAGGCGCTGGGTGACAGGTATAGGTTTACTGACAGAATTAGACTTGGAAATGCACAGTAGCGTGTGTGTGAAGTTATTCAGAATGACCCTATGCACACCTTGAATCTGATATACCCTTTTAGGGCTGGATTTAAAATAGCTCTGATACAGCAGAAACCACTAAATTAGGAAATTGCTAAATTGGGAATTGTATTTCAACCCAGAACAAAAACTGTGCTTTGACGGACACTAAATAACTTGACCAGCCACACCAGTAACGACAGATTTAGCTGGATATAAACTTGAGGCCTAGTATTTAGGCGCTGGGTGACAGGTATACGTTTACTGACAGAATTAGACTGGGATATGGCCAAAAAATAACCACACTATTGATGGTTAAATGCACTTGGTGTGACAGCTTGACCAACCACACTACTGAGGGTTAAATGCACTTGGTGACAGGTGCAGCTTGCCCCTGATGTAGTATATGGCCAAAAAATAAACAGACTATTGCTGGTTAAATGCACTTGGTGTGACAGCTTGACCAACCACACTACTGAGGGTTAAATGCACTTGGTGACAGGCGCAGCTTGCCCCTGATGTAGTATATGGCCAAAAAATAAACAGACTATTGCTGGTTAAATGCACTTGGTGTGACAGCTTCACCCTGATGTAGGATTTAGCCAAAAAACAACCACACCATTGAGGGTTAAATGCACTTGGTGACAGCTTGCCCCTGATGTAGTATATGGCCAAAAAATAAACAGACTATTGCTGGTTAAATGCACTTGGTGTGACAGCTTCACCCTGATGTAGTATTTAGCCAAAAAACAACCACACCATTGAGGGTTAAATGCACTTGGTGGCAGCTTGTGCTGGCACACCACAAGACACAAAATGGCCGCCGAACCCCAGAAAAAAGTGACTGAAAACGCTCTGGGCAGCCTAAAAACAGTGAGCAATTCAATAGCAGCAGTTCAATCATCCACAGCTGCAGATCGATCTCTAAATGAAGTCCTTTGGAGGAGTTAATCACTGCCTAATCTCGCCCTAACGTCGCGGCCGCAACCTCTCCCTATGCTGATCAGAGCAGAGTGACGTGCGGCGCTACATGACTCCAGCTTAAATAGAGGCTGGGTCACATGGTGCTCTGGCCAATCACAGCCATGCCAATAGTAGGCATGGCTGTGACGGCCTCTTGGGGCAAGTAGTATGACGCTTGTTGATTGGCTGCTTTGCAGCCTTTCAAAAAGCGCCAAGAAAGCGACGAACACCGAACCCGAACCCGGACTTTTACGAAAATGTCCGGGTTCGGGTCCGTGTCACGGACACCCCAAAATTCGGTACGAACCCGAACTATACAGTTCGGGTTCGCTCATCCCTAGTCTTCAGCTCCCACCCACAGAGATGGTCACACTCTGGATCTGATCTTTACCCGCTTTTGCTCCCTATCTAATATTTCTAACTCGCCTCTCCCCCTATCCGACCACAACCTACTCACCTTCTCTTCACTGGTCTCTTCTGTAGCCCCCCCCCCCCCTGGTCCACACACCAGCACACCCCCGCAGGAACCTTAAACATCTCGACTTTCACTTGCATTCTGACTCTCTTCTCCCACTCTCTACCATCTGTTGCCTCCAAGACCCAGAAGCTGCTACCACCCTATATAACACCACAATAAGTACAGCTCTGGACACTGTTGCCCCCCTCACACATAACAAAATCCGGAAAATCAACAGACAACCCTGGCACACCAACCTAACCAAGAAACTCAGACAAGCTTCCAGGGCTGCTGAGCGGCAATGGAAAAATTCCCCTTCTAAAGATCATTTCACTGCATGCAAGCAATCCCTTCTCATATTCAAATCCTCACTCTTTGATGCAAAACAGGCCTACTTCTCATCTCTCATATCTTCCTTGTCACACAGCCCTAAACAACTTTTTAGCACTTTTAACTCCCTTCTCTCCCCCCCCAGCGCCCCCACCCTCTCCTCTCTTCTCAGCTGAGGACTTTGCCAAATATTTCAAACAAAAGATAGTCCACAACAGAGAAAGCTTTACTACACAGTCCCCACAGACCCTCTACACAACTGCTCGGTCCTCTCCCCCCAAAACCCGCTTCTCCACCATTACAGAAGAAAAACTCTCCACTCTACTCTCCAGATCACATCTCACCACCTGTGCACTTGACCCCTGCCTTCGACACTGTTGACCACTCCCTTCTGTTGCAAACTCTCATCTCTTGGCATCACTGACCTGGCTCTCTCCTGGATCACATCATACCTCACGTTTAGCGTCTCCCAGTCCCGCACCACCTCCTCGTCTCATGCCCTCTCTGTTGGTGTCCCGCAAGGCTCTGTCCTAGGACCCCTGCTCTTCTCAATCTACACTTTTGGCCTGGGACAGCTCATAGAGTCCCATGGCTTCCAGTATCACTCCTATGCTGATGACACACAAATCTACCTCTCTGGTCCAGACATCACCACCTTACTATCAAGAATCCCATAATGTCTATCTTCTATATCATCTTTCTTCGCCTCTCGCTTTCTTAAACTTAACATGGATAAGACAGAATTCATAATCTTTCCCCCATCTTGTTCAACCCCCCCAACAGACCTATCTATCAAGATCAATGGCTGCACATTATCCCCAGTCAACAAAGCCCGCTGCCTTGGAGTGACCTTAGATTCTGCCCTTTCCTTCCGACCGCACGTCCAAGCCCTTTCCACCACCTGCCGCCTCCAACTCAAAAACATCTCCCGCATCCGTGCTTTTCTTAACTTTGAATCTGCAAAAATGCTCGTACATGCCCTCATTATCTCCCGCCTAGACTACTGCAACATTCTCCTCTGTGGCCTTCCATCCAGCACTCTCGCACCCCTCCGATCTATCCTCAACTCTGCTGCCCGACTAATCCACCTCTCACCTTGTTACTCCTCTGCCTCTCACCTCTGCCAATCCCTTCACTGGCTCCCCATTGCCCAACGAATCCACTTCAAAGTACTAACAAACACATACAAGGCCGTCCATAACCTGTCCCCTCCATACATCTCTGAGCTACTTTCCCGATACATCCCCACACGCACTCTCCGATCCTCACAAGACCTCCTTCTCTCCTCTCCTCTTATCGCCTCTTCCCACAATCGACTCCAAGATTTCTCCCGTGCATCCCCCATACTCTGGAACTCGCTACCCCAACATATCAGACTCTCACCTACAGTGGAATCCTTCAAAAGAAACCTGAAAACCCACCTCTTCAGACAAGCCTACAACCAGTGACCCTGCTGCCTCTATACCGCCATGACCAACTTAACCCGCACCTACTGTGTCCTTCTCCCATACCATGTAGATTGTAAGCCCTCACGGGTAGGGCCCTCTCTCCTTCTGTACCAGTTTGTAACTCATCTTGTTTATGATTAGTGCAATTGTCTGTGTTATGTATGTGCACCGCTTATCATATGTACAGCGCTATGGAATGAATGGCGCTTTAATAATAAATAATAATAATAATAATCTACACAGAGTGACAAACGCTATTGGAACCAATAATTTCTACTGGTGTAATTTATCAGTTGCCTCCCCAAAAAACTGATTGAAGCAAGGGTGTTATATACCAATAATATACTTTCTATATGGTACATTTAAGTAGTGCAGCATTTGTTTGCGGTTTTGCTGTGTTACCACATCTACACATAGAATGACAAATGCTATTGGAACAAATAATTTCTACTGGTGTGATTTACCAGTTGCCCCCTCCCCCCCCCCAAAAAAAAAACTGATTGAAGCAGGGGTGTAATATACCAATAAAATACTTACTATATAGTGCATTTAGGTAGTGCAGCATTTGTTTGCGGTTTTGATGCGTTATCGCATCTACACAGAGTGACACACTATTGGAAAAAATTATTTCTAGTGGTGTGAATTACCAGTTGCCCCCAAAAAAATCTCATTGAAGCAGGGGTGTTATATACCAATAATATACTTTCTATATAGTGTATTTAGGTATTACAGCATTTGTTTGCGGTTTTTCTGCATTACCACATCTACATAGATTGATAAACACTATTGGAACCAATAATTTCTACTGGTTTGATTCACCATTTGCCCCCCAAAAATTGATTGAAGCAGGGGTGTTATATACCAATAAGGTACTTTCTATATAGTGCATTTAGGTAGTGCAGCATTTGTTTGCGGTTTTGCTGCATTACCGCAGTTGCACAGAGTGACAAACGCTATTGGAACAATTAATTTCTACTGCTGTGTTGTCCCCCCAAAAACGTGTTTGAGCCGGGGTATGATATACCTTCATCCACAAATACTGCTCTTCTATGTCACAGGGTCATTTTGGAAATGACAGGAAGAGGAACAGGCAGGCCATTTGGCAGGGGTGGTAGGGGTCAGGCAGGAGCACCAGGCCGGAGCCTAAGTGGGAAGTTGCAGAAGGTGCATGCGATTACATCAAAGGACACACCAGACTTGGTTGAGTGGCTTACTAAGCCTTCCGCTTCTGCACCCTCCTCATACTTTCCATTTGCACCCTCTTCACTCTTTGCTGTGTGTACCCCCAAAGACACTACCACCACTGCCACCACAATATCCCCTTCGCTCGAGTCAGAGGAATAGTTTTCCCATCCCATACAAGACCTTACCGATGCGCAGCCATTCTTGGCATTGGATCAGGAAGAGAAGGTATCAACGGTCGCCACTCAGCAGTCTGACGACAGTACCCAGATCAGCCCAAGGAGGGAGGTCCCCGCTGTTGCTGCCTACTCCGAGATCTCTAATGTCAGTGGTGGTGAAGGTGATGATGATGGCGTGTTGATGGACGTCACGTGGGTGCCCACAAAAGAGGAAGAGGAAGGGAGTTCAGAGGGAGATATGGAGCAGCAGATAGGGAGGAGAAGGAGGAGAAGCAGGCAGAACTTACAGTGCACAGGAGGCAAAACGCAGACTGCGGATATATCTGGAACAAGCCATCCACCATGCACGGTCACATCTGGCGCTCCCAGGACGCCGGCACATGGCTCCGCAGTGTGGGCTATTTGTAACGTGTCCGCTGCTGACAATAGTGTTGCCATCTGGAGCCTGTGCTGTCAATGCATACGTCGCAGTAAGCCCAACACTCCCCTACGGATGACCGCCTTAAGTAGGCACCTGGCCTCACATCAGCGAGCCCAGTGGGAGCAACGGCATCAGAACCCACAAAGCCACACTTCTGGCGCTCCACGTCCTGCCTCTTCTCCTTCTCCTTCTCCTCCCTCCTCCTAATTGTCCTCCATTCCACCTTTCACTGTGCCGTCATCACGTTCATCTGACAAAAGGCAGGCTTCCTTGCACCAAATGTTCGACCGAAAAAAGATGACGCTGGATAACCCTCTTGCCCAATGGCTGACCGCTAACTTGTCGGAACTGCTAGCCTGCCAACTATTGCCATATAAATGGGTGGACTCGGAGGCCTTTAGAAAATTTGTGGCCATTGGCACACCGCAATGGAAGGAAATATTTCTCCCAGAAAAGCAACCCTGAACTATATGGCCACATTCAGCGGCAGGTTAATATAACTCTGGCACACAGTGTCGGTGCCAAGATACATCTGACCACAGACACGTGGTCTACTGACTGTCAAGCAGGCAACACGTGGCTCCCATTTAGATTTGGTGTTACCGCCACGGATTACAGGCCTGCCTCCTCTTCTCCTACTCCATCCTCCCTGTAATCCTTGGCTGACTCCTCCTTTTCCGCTGCTACCATCTCTTCCGCTGCGCCCCCAAGCTCCCAAGAACCTATTTGACGTGCCAGGTGAGACGTTGCCATGCTGTGCTGCATCTGTTTTGCCTGGAACCCAAGAGCCATACCACTCCTGCACTCCTTTTAGCTTTGCGATCACAGGCCGATCAGTGGCTAACCCAGCTCAATTTGACAGTTGGTAAAGTGGCGTGCGACAACGGTGCCAGGTGAACGAGCTGAAACAGGGCAAAATGACACACATGCTGTGCATGGCACACGTCCTGAACTTGCCAAATACCCCAGGGTCCAGGCTGTCTTGTGGCAGGCCAGGATAATCTCTGGCCATTTTAGAAGACTGCCTTTTTCAACAGGTAGATGTACATTGTGAGAAACAGCTATATGTACACACATCAATGATTGAGGATAAGGGACCTCCCTGCGACATCAACGCCCACAAGAGGCGGTGCATTCAAGGTAACATAGTAACATAGACAATCCAGAATCAATCAATCAAGAAGACGGCACAGGTATGAGAACACATATTAATAGTTATAGTAGATAGTAAATACCAGCACAGCAGAGAAAATCCTTCATTAGGTGGTGGACGTCTAAAAAAATAATGATACATAAATTCATATTGGATGGTAAACAGAAAGTGCACAGGTAAACAGAACCAGACCTCAGATATGCATAATTTCATAATCTCTGTTGAGACCCCTTGGATGTAGGGTGTCCAGGGTATGGATCCAGTAAGCCTCCCGACGCAGTAATAGTTTTTTAATGTCACCTTCAATTGAGCAATTGTATGGTTATATTTCTCAAAATGGGAGGGGATTGGTAAAAGTAAATTCTTGGTCCTGATAGTGGATTTATGCTTTCCAATGCGATCTCTAATGCTCTGCATTGTTTCCCCAATATATAGCAACCCACATGGACATTTTTTCAAGTATATAACATTGGCTGATTCACATGTGAAAAAAACATCCACTGGGTATGATTTTGATTATGTTAGAGCACTGGAAGCAATGCAGACACGGAAAAGTGCCCTTCTCCTGTGTGGCCAGTACACTCTGTTTGAGGATACCACGAGTACTCCCAATATCCGCACGTACTAATTTGTCCCTATAACTGTTTTTTTTTTATTACAAATAAGGGGTGGATTTTTTAATTCATCATTCTGGGGGTATGCTTTTTCTAATGAATGCCAGTGTTTCCTTACAATATTATCCAATTTTTGGTTGAAAGGATGGCTTTGTGCACCAATAACTTATATGTACCACGAAGAAAAAAAAATCACATCATTAGGAATTTTTGCAATGGCGCTTTTTTTTTTTAAGGGAATAGGGTAGTTTTACCCTATAGAATTGCGGACATGCACGGATAGATCTCCGCTAGCATGTCCGCAATATACCTGTCTCACAGCTATGTGTCGTTGTATTTAGTTTTAAAAATTATTTTATAGATATGTAAATTAGCCAAGTAAGGTGCCTAAGGCATGGTTACTTACGGTTAAAGAGTCCAGCCACGCCCCCTTTGAAGGAGCCCAGCACCGCCCCCTGTGAAGGAGCCCAGCACCGACTGCATCCATGAATCTCCTCCTTGCTCACAAAGTTACAGTTCCATAATCTCCAAATCAGTTCGTTCACTGAGGCTGATGCCAGCAAAGGGAACAAACACTTTGCCAGCACTGTGCATGCGCTAGCTCGTGCATAGCGAGATTATGGCACTGTAACTTCGTGAGGCAGGAGGAGATTTGTGGATGCAGGCGGTGCTGGGCTCCTTCACAAGGGGTGTAGCTGGGCTCCTTAACCATAAGTAACCACGCCTTGGGACTTTACTTGGATATTTTACATATCTATAAAATAACTTTTTAAATTAAATAAAACCATGAACTATGGGACAGGTATATTACAGACATGCTAGCGGAGATCTATCCGTGCATGTCTGCAGCTCTATAGGGTAAAACTAGGTGACAGATTCCCTTTAAACACTCAATCTGCATATACAGTGATTGTTCTAACATGCATGTGAAATGTAATAAAATACACTGCTTTAATGTCAAATTACTTACAGTGAGGAGTTCTTCCTCAACGTTACGAAAATTGTTGCCAAATTGCCAACCATCTTTTCTAATGACAACTTTGGTCTGGTGGAAACCAGTTGCTGTAGTAGGCCATGCCTACTTTGCGCATGCGCATACGCGAAAATGACATTGCCGATATTTCGCATTGAAAAAAATAATGAATGAAGATCGCAAATTTGAATAATACATCTGGTATGTCACTGTCCATGTTGTGGGACTACTTGTGCACTTCTAGTAATTATTTGGTGGCTGCAAATATGACTTTAAGGTTTTTCAGGTTCACCTGCCATTCAAGTCTATGGGGCTGTGAACACACAGTTCGCGAACATTTGAGCACGAACGTGAACCGTCCCGGCCAATGTTCGTCAATCACCATTTCTGACTGCCATTCCATAAAAATGACAAAAGCCATTTACAGTCATTTAAGAATTTGCTATTAATTTATATAGTACCTATGAACATTTAATTTGTCACCCCAATGTTATTAAAGCATTTCTTAAAATGAAATTTTAGATGAAATTCCTAATTATAAAAACTAAATCAATTCTGTATCTTTTAGTTCAAGCCACTATGGGCCAACATCTTTTACTCACATATTTGTATGCATACACAGTTTTCAGTGACATACATTACCAAAATAGACCTGAGAGTACTGGCAAGGTCTGTGACTCAGCATGAATAGAAAGCTCCTAATTTGAAAGCAGTCTCTTATGACTGAATAAATAGTTGTAGATGAAAATATTAATTCAGCCAAGTTTTTACTGAAGTTTTCTTTCAAGGGATGCTAATTAGTGACTAATTAGCCACTTACCATCTATTTGGCTATTATCCATTTGAAAACTTATTCTATGGTTCTGGGCCTAGAAAGTTGAAAAGCAAAACAAGAAAATGTTTGTGTCTGTGGTGGTAAAAATGTCAGTATTAATGTGTTATACATAAGACTTTTCTACCAAAGTTCCTTCTGGTTTAGGTGCTATAACACAAATCTAGTTGTAGCATATAAAAACATTTAAAATATCTATTGTAGTTACTCACAATGAGCGACCGTCAATATATTCAGTATTATATATTTGCAATTTATTATATAAGTAGAAGTTTGTGAGCAATGTATTACTCTGGAACAACATGCTATACAGTTACTCAGTGAAGTGCTGAAAGTCAAGTAATGCTTCAACATCCAAAAGTATATTTTATAAGACTGACTAAGTGAAAATCATCATTCTTTGACTTGAATTAGCTGTTGGACACTGCAGATTTTTTTTCCCAATAAATATACACTCTTTAACCAAAAAATTATACCCCAGGAAGGAGTTGATGGAATTGAATGAAAGTTTCTATGTGTGGATATAATGATCACAAGGATAAGTTCTTAGGGAAAACTGTACTAAAAGGAAGCTCTACTACTCTGTTGAGCTGCCTCTAGACTGGAAACAAGATGAGATACGGTTGGGCATTAGAGATGTCGCGAACATAACATTTTCAGTTCGCGAACGGCAAACGCAAATTTCCTCAAATGTTCACGAACGGGCAAACCGGGCGAACCGCCATAGACTTCAATAGGCAGGCGAATTTTAAAACCCACAGGGACTCTTTCTAGCCACAGTAGTGATGGAAAAGTTGTTTCAAGGGGACTAACACCTGGACTGTGGCATGCCAGAGGGGGATCCATGGCAAAACTCCCATGGAAAATTACAGAGTTGACGCAGAGTTGGGTTTTAATCCATAAAGGGCATAAATTACCTAACAATCCCAATTTTTTTTGAACAATGTGGTTTAAAACATCCAGTGTGTGTATACGATCAGGTTTGATGTTGTATCGATCAGGTAGTGTAAGGGTTACGCCCGCTTCACAGACATTGACAGACCAAACTCCCCTTTTAATGCACCGCAAACAACCGCCAGTGGCCACAGTACAGACTGTGTGGTCCAGACACTCACTGGCTTGCAATTGCGATTATATTTATTACAGAGAAATAATAAATTGACTTTAGTTTTATCTGCAAGGTATTGTGAAACCGTGTAACGGTATGAGTGGTGGCCTGGCCAGTGGCCACAGTTCAGTCTGTGTGGGCCAGACACTCACTGGCTTGCAATTGCGATTATATTTATTACAGAGAAAAACATTTTTTACTTTAGTTTTATCTGCAAGGTATTGTGACACCCTGTATGAATGGTGTGCACACAGTACAGTCTGTGAGCCGGCAGCCTTTCACTGTCTGGCAACTGCGATTATATTAAAAAAATAATAATAAATTGACTTTTTTTTTCTGCAAGGTACTGTGACACCCTATATGAGTGGTGTGCACACAGTACAGTCTGTGGGCCTGCAGCCTCTCACACACGGGCAGGCAACTGCTATATATATACAGTACAGACCAAAAGTTTGGACACACCTTCTCATTCAAAGAGTTTTCTTTATTTTCATGACTATGGAAATTGTAGATTCACACTGAAGGCATCAAAACTATGAATTAACACATGTGGAATTATATACATAACAAAAAAGTGAAACAACTGAAAATATGTCATATTCTAGGTTCTTCAAAGTAGCCACCTTTTGCTTTGATTACTGCTTTGCACACTCTTGGCATTCTCTTGAAGAGCTTCAAGAGGTAGTCACCTGAAATGGTTTTCACTTCACAGGTGTGCCCTGTGAGGTTTAATAAGTGGGATTTCTTGCCTTATAAATGGGGTTGGGACCATCAGTTGCGTTGTGGAGAAGTCAGGTGGATACACAGCTGATAGTCCTACTGAATAGACTGTTAGAATTTGTATTATAGCAAGAAAAAAGCAGCTAAGTAAAGAATAACGAGTGGCCATCATTACTTTAAGAAATGAAGGTCAGTCAGTCCGAAAAATTGGGAAAACTTTGAAAGTGTCCCCAAGTGCAGTCACAAAAACCTTTAAGCGCTACAAAGAAACTAGCTCACATGGACGGACCGCCCCAGGAAAGGAAGACCAAGAGTCACCTCTGCTGAGGAGGATAAGTTCATCCGAGTAACCAGCCTCAGAAATTGCAGGTTAACAGCAGCTCAGATTAGAGACCAGGTCAATGCCACACAGAGTTCTAGCAGCAGACACATCTCTAGAACAACTGTTAAGAGGAGACTGTGTGAATCAGGCCTTCATGGTAGAATATCTGCTAGGAAACCACTGCTAAGGACAGGCAACAAGCAGAAGAAACTTGTTTGGGCTAAAGAACACAAGGAATGGACATTAGACCAGTGGGAATCTGTGCTTTGGTCTGATGAGTCCAAATTTGAGATCTTTGGTTCCAACCACCGTGTCTTTGTGCGACACAGAAAAGGTGAACGGATGGACTCTACATGCCTGGTTCCCACCGTGAAGCATGGAGGAGGAGGTGTGATGGTGTGGGGGTGCTTTGCTGGTGACACTGTTGGGGATTTATTCCAAATTGAAGGCATACTGAACCAGCATGGCTACAATAGCATCTTGCAGCGGCATGCTATTCCATCCGGTTTGCGTTTAGTTGGACCATCATTTATTTTTCAACAGGACAATGACCCCAAACACACCTCCAGGCTGTGTAAGGGCTATTTGACCATGAAGGAGAGTGATGGGGTGCTGCGCCAGATGACCTGGCCTCCACAGTCACCGGACCTGAACCCAATCGAGATGGTTTGGGCTGAGCTGGACCGCAGAGTGAAGGCAAAAGGGCCAACAAGTGCTAAGCATCTCTGGGAACTCCTTCAAGACTGTTGGAAGACCATTTCAGGTGACTACCTCTTGAAGCTCATCAAGAGAATGCCAAGAGTGTGCAAAGCAGTAATCAAAGCAAAAGGTGGCTACTTTGAAGAACCTAGAATATGACATATTTTCAGTTGTTTCACACTTTTTTGTTATGTATATAATTCCACATGTGTTAATTCATAGTTTTGATGCCTTCAGTGTGAATCTACAATTTTCATAGTCATGAAAATAAAGAAAACTCTTTGAATGAGAAGGTGTGTCCAAACTTTTGGGCTGTACTGTATATATATAAAAATAAAAAAGCAGACTCATGTACCAGCCCTAAAAAGGGCTTTTTGGTGGTGCTGTCAGGACGCTGTCCTTACAGCAAATGAGTCTGTGGACACAGAACACTGCTCTAGCTATCTATTTCCCTATTAAATCAGCAGCTGCTACACTGTCCATCCTCTCACTAAGAATGCAGCTTCCGAATGAATCTAAAATGGATGCTGTCCAGGAGGTGGGAGTGTCTGGGAGGGAGGGTCTGCTGCTGATTGGCTGGAATGTGTCTGCTATCTGTGAGGTGCAGGGTCAAAGTTTGCTCAATGATGATGTGTAGGGGGTGGACCAAACATCGCATATGTTCTCCCGCCGTGGCGAACGCGAACAAGCCATGTTCGCCGTGAACTGTTCGCCGGCGAATAGTTTGGGACATCACTATTGGGCATAGAATATAAAGGTTCCATACGGTATCATGTGGCACATTTGTTCACAGATGTTGTAACTGGGCTTGTAGATCCCATACACTCATAGGTTGCTGAAGTTGTCATCCCAGCTGGTCCCATAAATAGTCCATTGGAAATAAACCTTGCTCTGCCTTTTTAGTCTATGGTAAAATATAATAGGCAAATTGATTCTGAAATTTGTAAGTAGAAAAAGTGTAGGGAAGAAAAATATAAAAAAATAATAATTAAGAATTCTGCAGTAAGAGTAAATTTACTCCCACATTTTAACCTGGAAAGGACACATAGAAAAACTAAAAATAAAGTGAATATTTGTTATAATCAGTAAATACTGATACACTGTCCTCAGAAAAGTTATTTCACACCTAATAACATTTTGAATACTACATGATATAAACATGCCCAGGTCATGATGTATGCTTTTGTGTTGAGATTCAAGTGCCTTTTAAACTAAATTTAATTAGCCCCTCTACAATTCAACTGACCTGGGCTCCACTAGGGTGAAAACATCATTCTCTTCGTGCTCAGATGCCAAAGGTTCATTATCTATGCTCCAGGCTTGGGAAGTAAAAAGGAGCTATGTATTACCATGCAACCAGCCTGCTCTGCAGAGATCTGGAGTTGGTGGGCAAGGCATTTATCCTTGTATTGTTTTCTGCTAGTATAGTGGTATAAGTGCTAATTAAAGCAAAATAGAGGGGAGGGGAGGTGCATCCGAGAGTTGAAGGGAGCCATTCCAACATTGCACTTAAGTCAATACTTTCTTTCTTTAGATAAGTACAATAAATAGTACATTGGGTGATATATGCAAAACATCCATGCTTTGTGTTCCATTATTGAATATAAATAATATGGAATTTTTTGGAAAAAGTTATTTCTGTCTCCAAACTTTGCCTCAGTGTTTAGAAATTTCAGCATTAGAAAAACTGATCTGCTCAGCACTTAGGATATATTCACAAACACAAAGCAGAAATGTCTGCCATTGTATTAGTCATCTGATTGTGGCTTGCAGAAAACCATGGGGAACGTTTATCAAAATTGGCATAACCATAAGCCAGTCTTTATCCCCCTGATGACGTGTCGCAAATCCAAGTATCGCAGTGTAGCAGAGCAGCCATAGGAATGACAGTGGTCTTAGAACAACTCACATGTTTGCTGAAACCACCACACACAAACTCCCTAAAAAGAACACTGCTAGATTTTTTGCGATTGGCAAGTCGCAGTCGCAGCAAAGTGCGAGTTATGCTGTGACCCTATTCATTCCTATGGCAACCCTCTACATTGCGATCTTTGGTCGCATGACAGCTGTCATGGCCAAAATTGACATTTAGAATAGACGTAACCTAAGAGGCAAATGCTCCTTAATAAATTAGTTGCTTTTCTGGAATTCCATGTGCCAGAAACACAAATGAACGACAGCTAGGCATTCATTTCTGGTAGGGATGAGTGAAATTATCAAAAATTCCATTTGGCTGCTTCACCAAATTTTACAGAAATTCGATTCATTACTAGGGATGAGCGAACTCGAACTGTATAGTTCGGGTTCGTACCGAATTTTGGGGTGTCCGTGACACGGACCCGAACCCGGACATTTTCGTAAAAGTCCGGGTTCGGGTTCGGTGTTCGTCGCTTTCTTCGCGCTTTTGTGACGCTTTCTTGTCGCTTTTTGAAAGGCTGCAAAGCAGCCAATCAACAAGCGTCATACTACTTGCCCCAAGAGGCCATCACAGCCATGCCTACTATTGGCATGGCTGTGATTGGCCAGAGCACCATGTGACCCAGCCTCTATTTAAGCTGGAGTCACATAGCGCCGCCCGTCACTCTGCTCTGATTAGCGTAGGGAGAGGTTGCGGCTGCGACAGTAGGGCGAGATTAGGCAGATTAACTCCTCCAAAGGACTTGATTAACTGATCGATCTGCAGCTGTGGATCATTGAGCTGCTGATCCTCAATTGCTCACTGTTTTTAGGCTGCACAGACCGTTTGTCAGTCACATTTTTCTGGGGTGATCGGCGGCCATTTTGTGTCTTGTGGTGCGCCAGCACAAGCTGCGACCAAGTGCATTTAACCCTCAATGGTGTGGTTGTTTTTTGGCTAAAGCCTACATCAGGGTGAAGCTGTCACACCAAGTGCATTTAACCAGCAATAGTCTGTTTATTTTTTGGCCATATCCCAGTCTAATTCTGTCACTAAATCCATACCGGTCACCCAGCGCCTAAATACTAGGCCTCAAATTTATATCCAGCTAAATCTGTCCCTAGTGCTGTAGCTGGGCGAGTTATTTAGTGTCCGTTCAAGCACATTTCTTGTTCTGGGTTGAAATACAATTCCCAATTTAGCAATTTCATAATTTAGTGGTTTCTGCTATATCAGAGCTATTTGAAATCTATCCCTAAAAGGGTATATAATATTCAAGGTGCACATTGGGTCATTCAGAATAACTTCACACACACCCGCTACTGTGTATTTCCAAGTCTAATTCTGTCACTAAACCCATACCTGTCACGCAGCGCCTAAATACTAGGCCTCAAATTTATATCCAGCTAAATCTGTCCCTAGTGCTGTAGCTGGGCGAGTTATTTAGTGTCCGTTCAAGCACATTTCTTGTTCTGGGTTGAAATACAATTCCCAATTTAGCAATTTCATAATTTAGTGGTTTCTGCTATATCAGAGCTATTTGAAATCTATCCCTAAAAGGGTATATAATATTCAAGGTGCACATTGGGTCATTCAGAATAACTTCACACACACCCGCTACTGTGTATTTCCAAGTCTAATTCTGGCACTAAACCCATACCTGTCACCCAGCGCCTAAATACTAGGCCTCAAATTTATATCCCGCTAAATCTGTCCTTAGTGCTGTAGCTGGGCGAGTTATTTAGTGTCCGTTCAAGCACATTTCTTGTTCTGGGTTGAAATACAATTCCCAATTTAGCAATTTCATAATTTAGTGGTTTCTGCTATATCAGAGCTATTTGAAATCTATCCCTAAAAGGGTATATAATATTCAAGGTGCACATTGGGTCATTCAGAATAACTTCACACACACCCGCTACTGTGTATTTCCAAGTCTAATTCTGGCACTAAACCCATACCTGTCACCCAGCGCCTAAATACTAGGCCTCAAATTTATATCCCGCTAAATCTGTCCTTAGTGCTGTAGCTGGGCGAGTTATTTAGTGTCCGTTCAAGCACATTTCTTGTTCTGGGTTGAAATACAATTCCCAATTTAGCAATTTCATAATTTAGTGGTTTCTGCTATATCAGAGCTATTTGAAATCTATCCCTAAAAGGGTATATAATATTCAAGGTGCACATTGGGTCATTCAGAATAACTTCACACACACCCGCTACTGTGTATTTCCAAGTCTAATTCTGGCACTAAACCCATACCTGTCACCCAGCGCCTAAATACTAGGCCTCAAATTTATATCCCGCTAAATCTGTCCTTAGTGCTGTAGCTGGGCGAGTTATTTAGTGTCCGTTCAAGCACATTTCTTGTTCTGGGTTGAAATACAATTCCCAATTTAGCAATTTCATAATTTAGTGGTTTCTGCTATATCAGAGCTATTTGAAATCTATCCCTAAAAGGGTATATAATATTCAAGGTGCACATTGGGTCATTCAGAATAACTTCACACACACCCGCTACTGTGTATTTCCAAGTCTAATTCTGGCACTAAACCCATACCTGTCACCCAGCGCCTAAATACTAGGCCTCAAATTTATATCCCGCTAAATCTGTCCTTAGTGCTGTAGCTGGGCGAGTTATTTAGTGTCCGTTCAAGCACATTTCTTGTTCTGGGTTGAAATACAATTCCCAATTTAGCAATTTCATAATTTAGTGGTTTCTGCTATATCAGAGCTATTTGAAATCTATCCCTAAAAGGGTATATAATATTCAAGGTGCACATTGGGTCATTCAGAATAACTTCACACACACCCGCTACTGTGTATTTCCAAGTCTAATTCTGGCACTAAACCCATACCTGTCACCCAGCGCCTAAATACTAGGCCTCAAATTTATATCCCGCTAAATCTGTCCTTAGTGCTGTAGCTGGGCGAGTTATTTAGTGTCCGTTCAAGCACATTTCTTGTTCTGGGTTGAAATACAATTCCCAATTTAGCAATTTCATAATTTAGTGGTTTCTGCTATATCAGAGCTATTTGAAATCTATCCCTAAAAGGGTATATAATATTCAAGGTGCACATTGGGTCATTCAGAATAACTTCACACACACCCGCTACTGTGTATTTCCAAGTCTAATTCTGGCACTAAACCCATACCTGTCACCCAGCGCCTAAATACTAGGCCTCAAATTTATATCCCGCTAAATCTGTCCTTAGTGCTGTAGCTGGGCGAGTTATTTAGTGTCCGTTCAAGCACATTTCTTGTTCTGGGTTGAAATACAATTCCCAATTTAGCAATTTCATAATTTAGTGGTTTCTGCTATATCAGAGCTATTTGAAATCTATCCCTAAAAGGGTATATAATATTCAAGGTGCACATTGGGTCATTCAGAATAACTTCACACACACCCGCTACTGTGTATTTCCAAGTCTAATTCTGGCACTAAACCCATACCTGTCACCCAGCGCCTAAATACTAGGCCTCAAATTTATATCCCGCTAAATCTGTCCTTAGTGCTGTAGCTGGGCGAGTTATTTAGTGTCCGTTCAAGCACATTTCTTGTTCTGGGTTGAAATACAATTCCCAATTTAGCAATTTCATAATTTAGTGGTTTCTGCTATATCAGAGCTATTTGAAATCTATCCCTAAAAGGGTATATAATATTCAAGGTGCACATTGGGTCATTCAGAATAACTTCACACACACCCGCTACTGTGTATTTCCAAGTCTAATTCTGGCACTAAACCCATACCTGTCACCCAGCGCCTAAATACTAGGCCTCAAATTTATATCCCGCTAAATCTGTCCTTAGTGCTGTAGCTGGGCGAGTTATTTAGTGTCCGTTCAAGCACATTTCTTGTTCTGGGTTGAAATACAATTCCCAATTTAGCAATTTCATAATTTAGTGGTTTCTGCTATATCAGAGCTATTTGAAATCTATCCCTAAAAGGGTATATAATATTCAAGGTGCACATTGGGTCATTCAGAATAACTTCACACACACCCGCTACTGTGTATTTCCAAGTCTAATTCTGGCACTAAACCCATACCTGTCACCCAGCGCCTAAATACTAGGCCTCAAATTTATATCCCGCTAAATCTGTCCTTAGTGCTGTAGCTGGGCGAGTTATTTAGTGTCCGTTCAAGCACATTTCTTGTTCTGGGTTGAAATACAATTCCCAATTTAGCAATTTCATAATTTAGTGGTTTCTGCTATATCAGAGCTATTTGAAATCTATCCCTAAAAGGGTATATAATATTCAAGGTGCACATTGGGTCATTCAGAATAACTTCACACACACCCGCTACTGTGTATTTCCAAGTCTAATTCTGGCACTAAACCCATACCTGTCACCCAGCGCCTAAATACTAGGCCTCAAATTTATATCCCGCTAAATCTGTCCTTAGTGCTGTAGCTGGGCGAGTTATTTAGTGTCCGTTCAAGCACATTTCTTGTTCTGGGTTGAAATACAATTCCCAATTTAGCAATTTCATAATTTAGTGGTTTCTGCTATATCAGAGCTATTTGAAATCTATCCCTAAAAGGGTATATAATATTCAAGGTGCACATTGGGTCATTCAGAATAACTTCACACACACCCGCTACTGTGTATTTCCAAGTCTAATTCTGGCACTAAACCCATACCTGTCACCCAGCGCCTAAATACTAGGCCTCAAATTTATATCCCGCTAAATCTGTCCTTAGTGCTGTAGCTGGGCGAGTTATTTAGTGTCCGTTCAAGCACATTTCTTGTTCTGGGTTGAAATACAATTCCCAATTTAGCAATTTCATAATTTAGTGGTTTCTGCTATATCAGAGCTATTTGAAATCTATCCCTAAAAGGGTATATAATATTCAAGGTGCACATTGGGTCATTCAGAATAACTTCACACACACCCGCTACTGTGTATTTCCAAGTCTAATTCTGGCACTAAACCCATACCTGTCACCCAGCGCCTAAATACTAGGCCTCAAATTTATATCCCGCTAAATCTGTCCTTAGTGCTGTAGCTGGGCGAGTTATTTAGTGTCCGTTCAAGCACATTTCTTGTTCTGGGTTGAAATACAATTCCCAATTTAGCAATTTCATAATTTAGTGGTTTCTGCTATATCAGAGCTATTTGAAATCTATCCCTAAAAGGGTATATAATATTCAAGGTGCACATTGGGTCATTCAGAATAACTTCACACACACCCGCTACTGTGTATTTCCAAGTCTAATTCTGGCACTAAACCCATACCTGTCACCCAGCGCCTAAATACTAGGCCTCAAATTTATATCCCGCTAAATCTGTCCTTAGTGCTGTAGCTGGGCGAGTTATTTAGTGTCCGTTCAAGCACATTTCTTGTTCTGGGTTGAAATACAATTCCCAATTTAGCAATTTCATAATTTAGTGGTTTCTGCTATATCAGAGCTATTTGAAATCTATCCCTAAAAGGGTATATAATATTCAAGGTGCACATTGGGTCATTCAGAATAACTTCACACACACCCGCTACTGTGTATTTCCAAGTCTAATTCTGGCACTAAACCCATACCTGTCACCCAGCGCCTAAATACTAGGTCTCAAATTTATATCCCGCTAAATCTGTCCTTAGTGCTGTAGCTGGGCGAGTTATTTAGTGTCCGTTCAAGCACATTTCTTGTTCTGGGTTGAAATACAATTCCCAATTTAGCAATTTCATAATTTAGTGGTTTCTGCTATATCAGAGCTATTTGAAATCTATCCCTAAAAGGGTATATAATATTCAAGGTGCACATTGGGTCATTCAGAATAACTTCACACACACCCGCTACTGTGTATTTCCAAGTCTAATTCTGGCACTAAACCCATACCTGTCACCCAGCGCCTAAATACTAGGCCTCAAATTTATATCCCGCTAAATCTGTCCTTAGTGCTGTAGCTGGGCGAGTTATTTAGTGTCCGTTCAAGCACATTTCTTGTTCTGGGTTGAAATACAATTCCCAATTTAGCAATTTCATAATTTAGTGGTTTCTGCTATATCAGAGCTATTTGAAATCTATCCCTAAAAGGGTATATAATATTCAAGGTGCACATTGGGTCATTCAGAATAACTTCACACACACCCGCTACTGTGTATTTCCAAGTCTAATTCTGGCACTAAACCCATACCTGTCACCCAGCGCCTAAATACTAGGCCTCAAATTTATATCCCGCTAAATCTGTCCTTAGTGCTGTAGCTGGGCGAGTTATTTAGTGTCCGTTCAAGCACATTTCTTGTTCTGGGTTGAAATACAATTCCCAATTTAGCAATTTCATAATTTAGTGGTTTCTGCTATATCAGAGCTATTTGAAATCTATCCCTAAAAGGGTATATAATATTCAAGGTGCACATTGGGTCATTCAGAATAACTTCACACACACCCGCTACTGTGTATTTCCAAGTCTAATTCTGGCACTAAACCCATACCTGTCACCCAGCGCCTAAATACTAGGCCTCAAATTTATATCCCGCTAAATCTGTCCTTAGTGCTGTAGCTGGGCGAGTTATTTAGTGTCCGTTCAAGCACATTTCTTGTTCTGGGTTGAAATACAATTCCCAATTTAGCAATTTCATAATTTAGTGGTTTCTGCTATATCAGAGCTATTTGAAATCTATCCCTAAAAGGGTATATAATATTCAAGGTGCACATTGGGTCATTCAGAATAACTTCACACACACCCGCTACTGTGTATTTCCAAGTCTAATTCTGGCACTAAACCCATACCTGTCACCCAGCGCCTAAATACTAGGCCTCAAATTTATATCCCGCTAAATCTGTCCTTAGTGCTGTAGCTGGGCGAGTTATTTAGTGTCCGTTCAAGCACATTTCTTGTTCTGGGTTGAAATACAATTCCCAATTTAGCAATTTCATAATTTAGTGGTTTCTGCTATATCAGAGCTATTTGAAATCTATCCCTAAAAGGGTATATAATATTCAAGGTGCACATTGGGTCATTCAGAATAACTTCACACACACCCGCTACTGTGTATTTCCAAGTCTAATTCTGGCACTAAACCCATACCTGTCACCCAGCGCCTAAATACTAGGTCTCAAATTTATATCCCGCTAAATCTGTCCTTAGTGCTGTAGCTGGGCGAGTTATTTAGTGTCCGTTCAAGCACATTTCTTGTTCTGGGTTGAAATACAATTCCCAATTTAGCAATTTCATAATTTAGTGGTTTCTGCTATATCAGAGCTATTTGAAATCTATCCCTAAAAGGGTATATAATATTCAAGGTGCACATTGGGTCATTCAGAATAACTTCACACACACCCGCTACTGTGTATTTCCAAGTCTAATTCTGGCACTAAACCCATACCTGTCACCCAGCGCCTAAATACTAGGTCTCAAATTTATATCCCGCTAAATCTGTCCTTAGTGCTGTAGCTGGGCGAGTTATTTAGTGTCCGTTCAAGCACATTTCTTGTTCTGGGTTGAAATACAATTCCCAATTTAGCAATTTCATAATTTAGTGGTTTCTGCTATATCAGAGCTATTTGAAATCTATCCCTAAAAGGGTATATAATATTCAAGGTGCACATAGGGTCATTCAGAATAACTTCACACACACGCTTCTGTGCATTTCCAAGTCTAATTCTGTCACTAAATCCATACCGGTCACCCAGCGCCTAAATACTAGGCCTCAAATTTATATCCAGCTAAATCTGTCCCTAGTGCTGTAGCTGGGCGAGTTATTTAGTGTCCGTTCAAGCACATTTCTTGTTCTGGGTTGAAATACAATTCCCAATTTAGCAATTTCATAATTTAGTGGTTTCTGCTATATCAGAGCTATTTGAAATCTATCCCTAAAAGGGTATATAATATTCAAGGTGCACATAGGGTCATTCAGAATAACTTCACACACACGCTTCTGTGCATTTCCAAGTCTAATTCTGTCACTAAATCCATACCGGTCACCCAGCGCCTAAATACTAGGCCTCAAATTTATATCCAGCTAAATCTGTCCCTAGTGCTGTAGCTGGGCGAGTTATTTAGTGTCCGTTCAAGCACATTTCTTGTTCTGGGTTGAAATACAATTCCCAATTTAGCAATTTCATAATTTAGTGGTTTCTGCTATATCAGAGCTATTTGAAATCTATCCCTAAAAGGGTATATAATATTCAAGGTGCACATAGGGTCATTCAGAATAACTTCACACACCCGCTACTGTGCATTTCCAAATCTAATTCTGTCACTAAACCCATACCTGTCACCCAGCGCCTAAATACTAGGCCTCAAATTTATATCCCGCTAAATCTCTCGTTACCGCTGTCCTGTTGTGGCTGGGAAAGTTATTTAGTGTCCGTCAAAGCAAATTTTTTGTTCTGGGTTGAAATACAATTCCCAATTTAGCAATTTCATAATTTAGTCGTTTCTGCTATATCAGAGCTATTTGAAATCTATCCCTAAAAGGGTAGATCATATTGAAGGTGCACATAGGGTCATTCAGAATAACTTCACACACACGCTTCTGTGCATTTCCAAGTCTAATTCTGTCACTAAATCCATACCGGTCACCCAGCGCCTAAATACTAGGCCTCAAATTTATATCCCGCTGAATTTGAATACAATACATTGGGCCAAATAATATATTTGTTGTTGTGGTGAACCATAACAATGAGAAAAACATCTAGTAAGGGACGCGGACGTGGACATGGTCGTGGTGGTGTTAGTGGACCCTCTGGTGCTGGGAGAGGACGTGGCCGTTCTGCCACATCCACACGTCCTAGTGTACCAACTACCTCAGGTCCCAGTAGCCGCCAGAATTTACAGCGATATATGGTGGGGCCCAATGCCGTTCTAAGGATGGTAAGGCCTGAGCAGGTACAGGCATTAGTCAATTGGGTGGCCGACAGTGGATCCAGCACGTTCACATTATCTCCCACCCAGTCTTCTGCAGAAAGCGCACAGATGGCGCCTGAAAACCAACCCCATCAGTCTGTCACATCACCCCCATGCATACCAGGGAAACTGTCTCAGCCTCAAGTTATGCAGCAGTCTCTTATGCTGTTTGAAGACTCCGCTGGCAGGGTTTCCCAAGGGCATCCACCTAGCCCTTCCCCAGCGGTGAAAGACATAGAATGCACTGACGCACAACCACTTATGTTTCCTGATGATGAGGACATGGGAATACCACCTCAGCATGTCTCTGATGATGACGAAACACAGGTGCCAACTGCTGCGTCTTTCTGCAGTGTGCAGACTGAACAGGAGGTCAGGGATCAAGACTGGGTGGAAGACGATGCAGGGGACGATGAGGTCCTAGACCCCACATGGAATGAAGGTCGTGCCACTGACTTTCACAGTTCGGAGGAAGAGGCAGTGGTGAGACCGAGCCAACAGCGTAGCAAAAGAGGGAGCAGTGGGCAAAAGCAGAACACCCGCCGCCAAGAGACTCCGCCTGCTACTGACCGCCGCCATCTGGGACCGAGCACCCCAAAGGCAGCTTCAAGGAGTTCCCTGGCATGGCACTTCTTCAAACAATGTGCTGACGACAAGACCCGAGTGGTTTGCACGCTGTGCCATCAGAGCCTGAAGCGAGGCATTAACGTTCTGAACCTGAGCACAACCTGCATGACCAGGCACCTGCATGCAAAGCATGAACTGCAGTGGAGTAAACACCTTAAAACCAAGGAAGTCACTCAGGCTCCCCCTGCTACCTCTTCTGCTGCTGCCGCCTCGGCCTATTCTGCTGCTGCCGCCTCGGCCTCTTCCTCCGCCTCTGGAGGAACGTTGGCACCTGCCGCCCAGCAAACAGGGGATGTACCACCAACACCACCACCACCACCTCCGTCACCAAGCGTCTCAACCATGTCACACGCCAGCGTTCAGCTCTCCATCTCACAAACATTTGATAGAAAGCGTAAATTCCCACCTAGCCACCCTCGATCCCTGGCCCTGAATGCCAGCATTTCTAAACTACTGGCCTATGAAATGCTGTCATTTAGGCTGGTGGACACAGACAGCTTCAAACAGCTCATGTCGCTTGCTGTCCCACAGTATGTTGTTCCCAGCCGGCACTACTTCTCCAAGAGAGCCGTGCCTTCCCTGCACAACCAAGTATCCGATAAAATCAAGTGTGCACTGCGCAACGCCATCTGTGGCAAGGTCCACCTAACCACAGATACGTGGACCAGTAAGCACGGCCAGGGACGCTATATCTCCCTAACTGCACACTGGGTAAATGTAGTGGCAGCTGGGCCCCAGGCGGAGAGCTGTTTGGCGCACGTCCTTCCGCCGCCAAGGATCGCAGGGCAACATTCTTTGCCTCCTGTTGCCACCTCCTCCTTCTCGGCTTCCTCCTCCTCTTCTTCCACCTGCTCATCCAGTCAGCCACACACCTTCACCACCAACTTCAGCACAGCCCGGGGTAAACGTCAGCAGGCCATTCTGAAACTCATATGTTTGGGGGACAGGCCCCACACCGCACAGGAGTTGTGGCGGGGTATAGAACAACAGACCGACGAGTGGTTGCTGCCGGTGAGCCTCAAGCCCGGCCTGGTGGTGTGTGATAATGGGCGAAATCTCGTTGCAGCTCTGGGACTAGCCAATTTGACGCACATCCCTTGCTTGGCGCATGTGCTGAATTTGGTGGTGCAGAAGTTCATTCACAACTACCCCGACATGTCAGAGCTGCTGCATAAAGTGCGGGCCGTCTGTTCGCGCTTCCGGCGTTCACATCCTGCTGCTGCTCGCCTGTCTGCGCTACAGCGTAACTTCGGCCTTCCCGCTCACCGCCTCATATGCGACGTGCCCACCAGGTGGAACTCCACCTTGCACATGCTGGACAGACTGTGCGAGCAGCAGCAGGCCATAGTGGAGTTTCAGCTGCAGCACGCACGGGTCAGTCGCACTACAGAACAGCACCACTTCACCACCAATGACTGGGCCTCCATGCGAGACCTGTGTGCCCTGTTGCGCTGTTTCGAGTACTCCACCAACATGGCCAGTGGCGATGACACCGTTATCAGCGTTACAATACCACTTCTATGTCTCCTTGAGAAAACACTTAGGGCGATGATGGAAGAGGAGGTGGCCCAGGAGGAGGAGGAGGAGGAGGAGGAAGAGGGGTCATTTTTAGCACTTTCAGGCCAGTCTCTTCGAAGTGACTCAGAGGGAGGTTTTTGGCAACAGCAGAGGCCAGGTACAAATGTGGCCAGCCAGGGCCCACTACTGGAGGACGAGGAGGACGAGGATGAGGAGGAGGTGGAGGAGGATGAGGATGAAGCATGGTCACAGCGGGGTGGCACCCAACGCAGCTCGGGTCCATCACTGGTGCGTGGCTGGGGGGAAAGGCAGGACGATGACGATACGCCTCCCACAGAGGACAGCTTGTCCTTATCCCTGGGCAGCCTGGCACACATGAGCGACTACATGCTGCAGTGCCTGCGCAACGACAGCAGAGTTGCCCACATTTTAACCTGTGCGGACTACTGGGTTGCCACCCTGCTGGATCCACGCTACAAAGACAATGTGCCCACCTTACTTCCTGCACTGGAGCGTGATAGGAAGATGCGCGAGTACAAGCGCACGTTGGTAGACGCGCTACTGAGAGCATTCCCAAATGTCACAGGGGAACAAGTGGAAGCCCAAGGCCAAGGCAGAGGAGGAGCAAGAGGTCGCCAAGGCAGCTGTGTCACGGCCAGCTCCTCTGAGGGCAGGGTTAGCATGGCAGAGATGTGGAAAACTTTTGTCAACACGCCACAGCTAACTGCACCACCACCTGATACGCAACGTGTTAGCAGGAGGCAACATTTCACTAACATGGTGGAACAGTACGTGTGCACACCCCTCCACGTACTGACTGATGGTTCGGCCCCATTCAACTTCTGGGTCTCTAAATTGTCCACGTGGCCAGAGCTAGCCTTTTATGCCTTGGAGGTGCTGGCCTGCCCGGCAGCCAGCGTTTTGTCTGAACGTGTATTCAGCACGGCAGGGGGCGTCATTACAGACAAACGCAGCCGCCTGTCTACAGCCAATGTGGACAAGCTGACGTTCATAAAAATGAACCAGGCATGGATCCCACAGGACCTGTCCGTCCCTTGTCCAGATTAGACATTAACTACCTCCCCATAACCATATATTATTGGACTCCAGGGCACTTCCTCATTCAATCCTATTTTTATTTTCATTTTACCATTATATTGCGATGCTACCCAAAGTTGAATGAACCTCTCCTCTGCCTGTGTGCTAGGCCTAAATATATGCCAATGGACTGTTGCAGTGGTGGCTGACATGAAGCCTGATTCTCTGCTATGACATGCAGACTAATTCTCTGCTGACATGAAGCCAGATTGTCTGTTACGGGACCTCCCTCCTCTGCCTGGGTGCTGGGCCTAAATTTATGACAATGGACTGTTGCAGTGGTGGCTGACGTGAAGCCTCATTCTCTGCTATGACATGCAGACTGATTCTCTGCTGACATGAAGCCAGATTGTCTGTTACGGGACCTCTCTCCTCTGCCTGTGTGCTAGGCCTAAATATATGCCAATGGACTGTTGCAGTGGTGGCTGACGTGAAGCCTGATTCTCTGCTATGACATGCAGACTGATTCTCTGCTGACATGAAGCCAGATCCTCTGTTACGGGACCTCTCTCCTCTGCCTGTGTGTGTGCTGGGCCTAAATATATGCCAATGGACTGTTGCAGTGGTGGCTGACGTGAAGCCTCATTCTCTGCTATGACATGCAGACTAATTCTCTGCTGACATGAAGACAGATTCTCTGTTACGGGACCTCCCTCCTCTGCCTGGGTGCTGGGCCTAAATATATGCCAATGGACTGTTGCAGTGGTGGGTGACGTGAAGCCTGATTCTCTGCTATGACATGCAGACTAATTCTCTGCTGACATGAAGCCAGATTGTCTGTTACGGGACCTCTCTCCTCTGCCTGTGTGTGTGCTGGGCCTAAATATATGCCAATGGACTGTTGCAGTGGTGGCTGACGTGAAGCCTCATTCTCTGCTATGACATGCAGACTAATTCTCTGCTGACATGAAGACAGATTCTCTGTTACGGGACCTCTCTCCTCTGCCTGTGTGTGTGCTGGGCCTAAATATATGCCAATGGACTGTTGCAGTGGTGGCTGACGTGAAGCCTCATTCTCTGCTATGACATGCAGACTAATTCTCTGCTGACATGAAGACAGATTCTCTGTTACGGGACCTCCCTCCTCTGCCTGGGTGCTGGGCCTAAATATATGCCAATGGACTGTTGCAGTGGTGGCTGACGTGAAGCCTCATTCTCTGCTATGACATGCAGACTGATTCTCTGCTGACATGAAGCCAGATCGTCTGTTACGGGACCTCTCTGCTCTGCCTGTGTGCTAGGCCTAAATATATGCCAATGGACTGTTGCAGTGGTGGGTGACGTGAAGCCTCATTCTCTGCTATGACATGCAGACTGATTCTCTGCTGTCATGAAGCCAGATTGTCTGTTACGGGACCTCTCTGCTCTGCCTGTGTGCTAGGCCTAAATATATGCCAATGGACTGTTGCAGTGGTGGGTGACGTGAAGCCTCATTCTCTGCTATGACATGCAGACTGATTCTCTGCTGTCATGAAGCCAGATTGTCTGTTACGGGACCTCTCTGCTCTGCCTGTGTGCTAGGCCTAAATATATGCCAATGGACTGTTGCAGTGGTGGGTGACGTGAAGCCTCATTCTCTGCTATGACATGCAGACTGATTCTCTGCTGACATGAAGCCAGATTGTCTGTTACGGGACCTCTCTCCTCTGCCTGTGTGCTAGGCCTAAATATATGCCAATGGACTGTTGCAGTGGTGGCTGACGTGAAGCCTCATTCTCTGCTATGACATGCAGACTAATTCTCTGCTGACATGAAGCCAGATTGTCTGTTACGGGACCTCTCTCCTCTGCCTGGGTGCTGGGCCTAAATTTATGACAATGGACTGTTGCAGTGGTGGCTGACGTGAAGCCTGATTCTCTGCTATGACATGCAGACTGATTCTCTGCTGACATGAAGCCAGATCCTCTGTTACGGGACCTCTCTCCTCTGCCTGTGTGTGTGCTGGGCCTAAATATATGCCAATGGACTGTTGCAGTGGTGGCTGACGTGAAGCCTCATTCTCTGCTATGACATGCAGACTGATTCTCTGCTGACATGAAGCCAGATTCTCTGTTACGGGACCTCTCTCCTCTGCCTGTGTGTGTGCTGGGCCTAAATATATGCCAATGGACTGTTGCAGTGGTGGCTGACGTGAAGCCTCATTCTCTGCTATGACATGCAGACTAATTCTCTGCTGACATGAAGACAGATTCTCTGTTACGGGACCTCCCTCCTCTGCCTGGGTGCTGGGCCTAAATATATGCCAATGGACTGTTGCAGTGGTGGCTGACGTGAAGCCTCATTCTCTGCTATGACATGCAGACTAATTCTCTGCTGACATGAAGACAGATTCTCTGTTACGGGACCTCTCTCCTCTGCCTGGGTGCCGGGGCCTAAATATCTGAGAATGGACTGTTCCAGTGGTGGGTGACGGGAAGCCAGATTCTCTGCTATGGAACCTCTCTCCAATTGATTTTGGTTAATTTTTATTTATTTAATTTTTAATTTAATTCATTTCCCTATCCACATTTGTTTGCAGGGGATTTACCTACATGTTGCTGCCTTTTGCAGCCCTCTAGCTCTTTCCTGGGCTGTTTTACAGCCTTTTTAGTGCCGAAAAGTTCGGGTCCCCATTGACTTCAATGGGGTTCGGGTTCGGGACGAAGTTCGGATCGGGTTCGGATCCCGAACCCGAACATTTCCGGGATGTTCGGCCGAACTTCTCGAACCCGAACATCCAGGTGTTCGCTCAACTCTATTCATTACGAATTACTTAATCACAAATTGCATTCCATTGTATGTAGCTGGTGCAATCACCACAAACAGCAATTGCGCCACACCCGTTATTTAACCCCTCAGATTCAACACTGATTGCGACATCTGACAGTCACATTGAGGCCTTTCAGGGGTTAATTAGGGGTTAAAAATAAAAACATACATACTTACCTTGCGGAGAGGCCATATTGATTGCACTGACGTGATGACATCCACTAGGTCATTACGCTGGATGAGCAAAGTGACATCATCACTGATGACATCACTGCGCCCAGCCAACATGATGATGTGGTGACATCACACGTCAGCATTCGAGAGATTTGGTGCATTTCTGCACTCAAGATGGCCGTGATGTCCTCTACGAGAGCAAATAGATGAGGTGATTATGTCTTTTTTTTTTTTTTTTTACTGCCCTTTCAGGAAAAATTGATTCATTACCATGAAGTGCAAGGAAATTCAGTTTTGTGATGAAAAATTTGGATCGAAGTCCACTTTATGAACTTTGATTCACTCAACACTAGTTTCTGGCGCATGTTATAGTAAATCCCACAGGACACACACCTTCCAGTAAACCCCAACTTCTTTTATCACTACTTCAGAAAAGTGAGAATTTTAGAAAGTTGCAAATTACTGCGCAAATATAGCATACACCATAATTTGCACTATTTTACGGAACAATAGTGATGCAAAAACTTTCATAAATGTCCCCCATGTGCTAACTTTTTAAGTAGGGAATATAAATATACATAATTTCACAAATTGATCCCATTCCTTGTAATTATTATATGTCAACCTTAAAGAATTAATAGAGCATATATAAATATACTGGGCAATTGTACGTAGACATTATTATTATTATCTCAGGGCTTGTTTAAGGAAAGGTGCTGATGAAAATGTTAAGAACAATGTAGTTACAGTACTATAAAAATATACAGTCCATATCTTGCTTTATTAAAAACTTAGCAATGGTTACTGCTTTTTATTAGGTATTATATCATGGTACAGCAACTTCAGAATTCTCTTGATTCTCTTAACTATTCAAATTATATTTTATCTTGTCCTACATAAGAAAAAATTTCCATAAGCAATTGTTCAGAAATTTTTTCCAATGAATGACATGCATGATCAATGTTAACATTTCAGTAATGTATACAGAACAATGCACATAAATAACTCTTTAAAACTTTTTACTTACAAAGACAAAAACATTCTTAAAAGGAGATCAACAGATATAGTCTTGCCCAAATCCTTCTGTTTCTTCATGCAATCCCAGACAGGCTCAATGATGTTGAGATCAGGGCCCTTTGTGGTCTCTTTAATGCTAAGAAATACATGGAGATATTTATCCTTCATGCAGTACCATCAATGAGGTAGCTGATTGGCTCCAAATTTGTTCTGTAGCAGAACAAAAGTTCCAAACATACAGTCAATGTGACTAATAACTATCTTCAGCATAAAGAACAAGGAGTTCTAGAAGTGTTGATCTGGCCTCTGCACAGCCCTGATCTCAACATCATGGAGTCTGTCTGGAATTGCATGAAGAGGATTTGAGCAAGCCTACATCTACACAAGACCCTTGGTTGGTTCTACAATATTTTTGGAACAACCTTCCTGTTCAGTTCCTTCAGGAAATTTGCGCAAGTTTAACTACAAGGATTAATACTGTTTTAAAGGCAAAATATGATTCAGTATTCTCTTCTTTTCATTCACTTTTCATTTTGTTAATTGATAAAAAAAAATAGCTTTCAATCACTGATAACAAATATATTAAAAAGTTGTGTCACTAAGAAAGAGATTAGGACAAATAGCGCTGGTTGTTGGAATTAAGGTTAGCAGTGCAGATTGCCATCTTGTAGTGTGTCCTAGTACTAAATATACATCTAGTTACGGGCAGCATGATGGCTTAGGAGTTAGCACTTGTTGGTCCCATGTTGAAATCTAAAAAGCAGCAAAATCTGCATAAAGTTTGTATGATATGCCTGTATTTTCATGTATTTTCTTATTGCACCCTGGTCACTTCCAAAACTCTCAAGGATAGTTTATTTGGCTTCCTAGAATATGCCCTAATATCTGTGTGTATATTCAAGTTCGAGATAGCAAATCTAGATTGTCATCCCCTGAAGGAATGGGACATAGCTCAGAATGTAATTCATGCCTCATTTAGACTGCCCACTCATTGGGAAAATTGTTGAGAATTAACTCTCCTATGAATGCTCATTTATGATAATCTGACTATTTCAAGGGGCCACAGATCACTCTATGAACAAGTGAAATGCTCGTTCATTGGGTGAAATGATTAATGAAGGGAACACCACAACCATCATTTCTGGACAACAATCATGCTGTCTAAATAGCACTCTTCTGTCCATAAACAGTTCAGCTGTATAAGGATGAAGGATAACCATAGCCATTGCACGTCCTCAGAATTTGGAGATGCAAATGCAGAACTTCCCCTCCTCTTAACGAGCCACTGACATTCAGGAAGGAAAGCTTCCTTCGAAAAAATTGTCTGTTCATTGGTGCAGTGTAAATGCACCTTTAATCCTTCTGTCATGTGCCGCCCCCTGAGACCCTGCACTAAACATAGCAAAGTTTATCAGTTTCATAATAGTGTTCCTTTCCTTATACATTCTACCTGCATAGCTGTATTTTAGCACTGGATAGTACTTAAAATAAAGCAGCTCAGATGTGCCTAATGTTTACCCTGCTGTCCCATTTTTACCACCATATCATGTTCACAGAGGACCAGGTCCAGATACATGGGGTGTTTCTAGGCAGTGTCTACATGCTGGTCACCAAAGTTCATAAAGATTGTATCAACTTTACTGAAAATGAATTGTTCAGAAATATTTTTTTAAAAGGTGTTTAGAAACAAAGTAATCTTCAACCAAGAGTTTCCTCATTTTCTCATATGTACTGTATGTAACATTGGGGTGTGGGCTGGCAGAACTGAGGTCATACTTGAGTTTTCAACATCTGACAACATAGTACATCACAAAAATGTTACGTACATCATCTTAAGATTTTTTAAAATTAATCTTGAACTGCCATAAATGCTTCATGTTGCCTTGTTTTAATTGCATTTGGCTGCTATATTCCCATTCTTCCGGTTTTGTTTTGTTTTTTGTTTTGTTTTGCTGATGCTTTTGTTAAACTGTCTTCATTTCATAGCGTTAACCTTCAAGCAATCTTTGATAAATGCACTCCACTTGGAAGTTTTCATTTGGTTTTCATTAAACTTATCTCATTGGTATGTAGATAAATGGACACTGCATCATTAGTTTTAGAGGATTCCACATGCTATAGAGTAATATTTTCAATTAAACTGTTCCTACGGAAGCAAAATAATAATAAAAGGGAAAAGAGTATCATAGGACATCAACATTTAATGCCAACACTTTCTAGTGCCAACATTTGGAAATGAGAAAGTAAAAGCCAAATTAATTAATTAAAACAGAATCTTGCAACAGAGAAATATATATATATATATATATATATATATATGCAGAGAAATGGGTTTCATTTCTTTTATTACCAAGATAGACCTGGAAGCACTTTCATACTTTATCAATTAACTGTTTAGATCTTGATGGATAAGTTGCTTTGTGCAGAAAATTTGCTAATGTTCTCAATATTCCTTTCTATTGTTAAAAAATAAAAACTGTTTAGCATTGTGAATCTTTCTTAAAGAACAAAATGTACTCCTGAAATTACCTTCTGGAATGTCAAAACAGTGTATGTGCTTTGTATAGTACATTGAACATAGTTACTTCAATCAATAAATACAATGTAAAAAAAAAACAGATGCTGACCTCTCAATCTTTTTATGCTTCAACAGTCTACACACCACAAATGTCTTTTAAAGGTGGTACACAGTACAAACTCTTGAAAAATAAATTCACTTTTATTTGATCATTGATGAACTTTTGACATGGCTACTTACTAACTCCAATTTCTGCTTGGCATTTCATTAAAATGATTGATTTAATTTTCATAAAAATTAGTGATATGTTTACCTAGTTACTGAGACTATTCTTTATACATAAAATTATAATTATTTACACCTTGTCCAAATAACTTAAGTGTCATAGGTTATGCAATTTCTGCTGTGCAGTCTGTCAACATGTCTGTTCCGCATGGGCTCAATTATGAATAATATAAACTTAAACTAGAAAATCTACAATTTATGGGGAAATTGTGTGAAGGGTTCTTGCCTCCACCAGTAGTCTACAACTGGAGTGGGTGGAGTAACTGGCTTGAGCGGCTTGAGTAACTGTAGTGTGGTTGGAGTGGCTGGAGTAGCTGTGGAAAGGCTGGACTGGGCATAGTAGCTTTATGGAGTGGGCAGAGTAACTGTGTGGAGTAATTGGAGTGAGTAAAGATAGTAAACATTACACTAACTACTTGATTGATCAAATTAAAAAAGTGAACATGGCAAGCTTGATAGAGTAAGAAATGCATTTAAACTTTTATTTAGTTATATAGCACATTTAATTGCAATGTTGTTGCTTCACAGTTACATTAAAACATGCATTTATAAAAACATTAGCAGCATTACCAAGCCTATCACATGAAGGTATGACCACATGCATTTGGGGGGGTCTCAGCATCTTGATGTATAATGGAGGTAAAGGTGTGCTATCTGTTTGATGATGATTGTTCACAACCACTATTTCCTGGCAATGCTCATGCCCCGTTTGTTCAGGCTCTAAGCGTGTGACACCACATCACTATGTACCTCCTGGGCACATTCGCTGTCCCAAACCTTCATTTCCATTATGCTGCTGTGGGGCTGCAGATCCAGAATGTCACAAACCTCCATTTCCACTATGCTGCTGTGGGGCTCCGGATCCCAAATGTCACAAACCTCCATTTCCACTATGCTACTGTGGGGCTCCAGATCCCGAAAGTGTGGGTATGAAAGTACCAGTAGACCAGCTTATCTTTTCAGCTTTAGATCTCTTTCCTTTAGATGGCATGATGATATTCACACAGCTCTAATTTCTTTTTGTAAATGTAGCTAATTGAAACACCCTTAAATACTCTTTACTGTATAAAACTTATTTCCAAACTTTTAAAGGGGTTGGCCACCCTAAGTATCAAACATCCAAACGCCCCAGACAATAGCCCAAACTATGAAGTATTTATATCATGCTAAATGTGCTGGCTATATGTAATTTCTCTAATCTGTTCACCATGATTGCTGACATGTTCCCCTGAGGAGCTTCCTCAGACAGGCTGTGTGGGCAGAGCAGCTGTAAAGTGAAAGTAAATATCCCTGCATGCATTGCAGGAAGCATCTTCAGAGGAGTAGTCACATGACATCCCCGCCCAACTCTATTATTATAGAGACAAGAGCTCCTCAGACTTCTGTATAGACACAGCAATAGAAAGCACACCCCAGTCCCAGCAGTAAAAAGAGGTCACTTCACTGGCGGTTGCCATCTTCAAACGGTTGTAGTTTAAAAATTATAAATACTACAGTGAAGACCCAGTCGTACATTTTTATGTATAGTATGTCTCTGAAATATTAAAAATGAAGGCACAGACATAGTTTAGAAATTGCCCTTCAAACTTGAGGTGGCTAGAATGGAGTTTCAATGAATGTCAATGGGCGATGTGAGTTGCAAATAAATGGTCATATTGTGAAAACTATAAGGACTATGGGTTAGCCGTGGACATTTTTAGTGGCAGCAGGAATAGCTGAATGTTCTGATGTAAGATTTGTGTAGGTAGGCTTGAAAATGAGATAGTGTGGCAGTTTAGAAATCATGTCCTGATTTTTCAGCTCCCACTCTAGCTTTTGTCAGCTCCCACTCTAGTTTCGAACATTCCGCCATTCATTCCTATAGGACCAATTTCGCCATAAAAACGCAGATATTTTGTGAACCTTTTCAGCGAAACGTTCCACAAAGTAATAGCACACCAATCATATATGTGAGATAACAGTAAGTGGTCTTGCCTTGCAAGAACACTTAATAAAGATCTACCAGATGTGATATAAAGGTGCCCAGCAAAACTGTTACAGATAGTGTAGCTTAAACTATTAACCATACATTTAGTTTTGCATATAATGAATATCCATTAATCACGGCGCTAGGTGTTAAATTGTACTGATAAGTAGTGATAGGCGAACATCTGCCGGGACGGTTCGCAAACGCGATCGTGCGAACACAAACAAATGTTCGCGAACTGCAAGTTCGCAGCGGGTCCCATTCATTTTAATGGCACGCAAACCTGAAAAACCTTCAGCTCATATTTGCAGCCAAGAAATAATTACTAGAAGTGCACAAATAGTCCCACAACAGTGACATACCAGATGTATTATTCGAATTTGCGATCTCCATTCAATTTTTTTCAATGCGAAATATCGGCAATTCAATTTTTGCGTACACACATGCGCAAATGCACTATACAGTACCGAAATGCACTATAAAGAAAGTATATTGGTATATAACACCCCGCTTCAATCAGTTTTTTGGGGGGACGACTGGTATATCACACCAATAGAAATTATTTGTTCCAATAACTCTTGTCCCTCTATATGCCTGCAGTATCACAGCAGAACCGCACAAACTGCCGCACAATACAAATGCACTATAATATACTTTCTAACATAGAAAGTATATTATAACATTGTACAAGGAAGGCAATCCATTAGAATATACATGAAGATAAAACGTAACCTTTAATAATTTTACTATGAGGATCCATTCACACGTCCGTAAGTGTTTTGCAGATCCGCAAAATACGGACACCGGCAATGTGCATTCCGCAATTTGTGGACCGCACAACGCCGTCACTATAATGGAAAATGCCTAATCTTGTCTGCAATTGCGGAGAAGAATAGGACATGTTCTATTTTTTTGCAGAAACGGAAGCACAGATGCGGAAATGCGGATCCGCAAATGTGGATGTGGATCCGCAAATGTGGACAGAAGATTCCGGCCCCTTTGAAAATGAATGAGTCTGCACCCGTTCCGCAAAATTGCTGAACAGATGTGGTTCCCATTTTGCGGACGTGTGAATGGAAAAGATATCCTTCAAAATGAAAATATATTAAATTATTAAAGTTGACCAAAAAGCATAGATGTGGTAGGCAATAACAAGTGCTTGGCGGCACCAAATCAGAAACCATATGTCCTACCACAATCCGGGAGGTTCCAATGCACATCGATGAATCCAGAAGGGAAAGCAAAAAACATGCATCCCTGGGCTAAATGATGATGTGGTATTGAAGGATAGGTTGGGCAAAGAACTGTCCCTAATATTGCCCTACAGGGGGCTGCTATTCTGGCCCTGATAGCCTAACCACAGATCACCCGCCCTGAGAAGAGCGACCCCGTCCGGAACCTTACCCTATATAAAAATGGCCCTAGTAAGCTCCTAGCCCCTAGGCCTTTGACTTCCAGGTGATCACTATATAGATCTATGTGTTTTTGACTCATTATAAAAGTATATTATAAGTATATTACACCCCTCTGTGTATCACACATATTGATAGCACACCTATACTAGTGCTTAAAATGACTTTTGTGGCCCTATTAGCTAGTGTTTGGTGTCCCTAACAGCCTGTCCCTGCTCCACACAGCAACCTCTCCCTATACTGGCAAAACACTGAATGTAAAATGGCGGCCAGATCAGGTTTATTTATAATGTAGGGGGTACGTCCATGTGCTGAAATGTCTCAATTGGCTGTCCTGTACCACCTGATGGATATGTTATGGGTCAAAGTTCTTCAAAATGTAAAAGAATATGGCGGGCGCACATTTTTCCATATGTTCGCATGTTCAGCGAATCGCGAACACGCAAAGTTCACCGCAAAACGACCGCCGGACGAACCGCAAGTTCATCTCTACTGATAAGCAAAACAAAAAAAAAACATAAACAGAGAGGAGATTGGGGTCCTCTTTCTTTAGTGTTTGGCAAAAATTTATGAATCTCAGATTTTGGTGGAAATCTTCTTAGCCAATCAATATAGCTAAATTAGAACTATTCGTTATGGTTAACACTTGAAGATCAAAAACAAGTAATAGCATTGTTAACAAAGAGAGGAGGAGGTATATCAATATACAGTGGGGAAATAAGTATTTGATACACTGGCGATTTTGAAAGTATATACACTTCAACTGTGAGAGACAGAATCTGAAAAAAATCCCCAAAAATCACATTGTATGATTTTTAAATAATTAGTATTTGATCACCTACCAACCAGCAAGAATTCTGGCTCTCACAGAACTGTTAGTTTTTCTATCAGAAGCCCTCCTACTCTGCACTCATTATCTGTATTACACCTTGAGGATCAGGCCGTTTTTTGGTAACTTGACATGTGTCACTTTATGTGGTGATAACTTCGGAATGCTTTTACTTATCCAAGCCATTCTGAGATTGTTTTCTCGTGACACATTGTACTTCATGATAGTGAAAAATGTGTCTTTGTTTATGAAAAAATCCCAAATAAAAAAAAGTGGAAAACATTCATAAATGACCCCATTGTAGAAACAAAACCCCTCAAGTTATTCATTACTGATTTTACAAACTTTTTTAAACCCTTTAGGTGTTCCACAAGAATTAAAAGGAAAAGATATTTTTTTGCCAGATTCTCTATTTTAATTCATTTTTTCCTGTAAGACATCAAGACTTATAGCCAAATAAAACTTCATATTTATTACCCTGATTCTGAAGTTTACAGAAAGACCCCATATGTGGTTGTAAACTGCTGTAGGGGAACACGGCAGAGCACCAAATTTTTTAAAGAAAAACAATTATGTTTGCATATCTACATTTTCAGAGAGCCAAATATTTTTAAGTTTTTGGCGATTGTCTTAGTTAGAGTCTCATTTTTTGTGGGATTAGATTGGTACTATTTTGGGGTACATACTACTTTCTGATCGTTTGTTATTACACTTTTTGTGGTGCATGGTGACAAAATAATAAATTTTTTGGCAGATTAGTTTTTTTTACGGTGTTCACCAGAGGGGTTTGCTCATGTGATATTTTTATAGAGAAGGTTCTTATGGATGTGGTGATACCTAATATTTAAGTTTTTTATATATATTTTGGTTTTAAACAATAAAAGCATTTTTGAAAAAAATAAATATGTTTTTTGTCTCCATTTTCTGAAAGCCTTATCTTTTTTATTTTTTGGGTCTTATATAGGAACTCATTTTTTGCGGGAAGAGATGATGGTTTGATTGGTATTAAATTTGGGTACATATGACTTTTTAAAGAGCAGGTTGTTATGGACGTGGCGACACCTGTGTATTTTTTTTTTCAATTTTTAAACATTTTTATGGGGAAGGGGCTTTTTTAAATTGAAGCATACTTTTTTTTTATTGTTAAAAACATTTTTATTTCACTTATTATTTATTTTTGTACCACTATGGGACTTCAATATTTCAGGGTCTGATCCCTGTTGCAATGCAGCACAATAGATCTGTATTGTGCCTTAATGAATGTCAGTGCCTTACACTGTAAGACGCTGACAGTTGCCTAGGAGACCAAGCTCTGGGGATGGATCTCTTATGCTTCCATAGCTGGCAGTACCGATGCCTGTGCAAGGCATCGGTGCTGCCATATCAACAATCGGATCCCCGTCACCACAGCACGGGGACCCAATGGGGATGTACAAGCTGTCGCAAACCCCCTGTATGCCATGGTCAGCGTGACCGCCGGATACAGGGGGTTAATCCGCCAGCATCAGTGTTTTCACCGATGCTGGCAGATATAGAAGGGCCCCGGCTGTCAGTATCAGCGGGGCCCCTGCTGCTAATCGCGACAGCGCGTGTGGGGCAACTGGCTAACCCTAGGAGGAGAATGCTTGTCCTAAGGCGTTAAGTACCAGCCAGTTAGGATGAGTATTCTCATCCTAGGTCAGCAACCTGTTAACCACCTCAGCTCCCCTAGCTTAAACACCCTTAATGACCAGACCACTTTTTACAATTCTGCACTACACTACTTTCACCGTTTATTGCTCGGTCAATTTACCACCCAAATAAATTTTACCTCCTTTTCTTCTCACTAATAGATCTTTTATTTGGTGGTATTTCATTGCTGCTGACATTTTTACTTTTTTGTTATTAATCAAAATTTACCAAAATTTTGGCCCAAAAATGACATTTTTCACTTTTAGTTGTAATTTTTTTTTAAAACTACATTTCTATATAAAAAAATTTCGAAATTTATTGTTCTACATGTCTTTGATAAAAATATGGTTTGGGTAATAGTTATAGCGTTTACAAACTATGGTACAAAAATGTGAATTTCCGCATTTTGAAGCAGCTCTGACTTTCTGAGCAACTGTCATGTTTCCTGAGGTTCTACAATGCCCAGACAGTAGAAAAACCCCACAAATGACCCCATTTCGGAAAGTAGACACCCTAAGGTATTCACTGATGGGCATAGTGAGTTCATAGAACTTTTTATTTTTTGTCACAAGTTAGTTGAAATTATGATTTTTTTTTTCTTACAAAGTCTCATATTCCACTAACTTGTGACAAAAAAATGAAAACTTCCATGAACTCACTATGCCCATCACAAAATACCTTGTGGTGTCTTCTTTCCAAAATGGGGTCACTTGTGGGGTAGTTATACTGCCCTGGCATTTTAGGGGCCCTAATGCGTGAGAAGTAGTTTGAAATTCAAATGTGTAAAAAATGTCCTGTGAAATCCTAAAGGTGCTCTTTAGAATTTGGGCCCCTTTGCCCACCTAGGCTGCAAAAAGTGTCACACATGTGGTATCGCTGTACTCAGGAGACGTTGGGCAATGTTTTAAATTGGTTAAGACCTGGCTTTTTGTGTAGGATGACGTAGGGGCCCACCAATATAGCCGTCGACAAGCGCTTCGATCGGATTGAGTTCCTCTAGAGCGCTATACAAAGACTTAGTAACATAACATAACATGTGTTTTGGGGTGTCTTTTTACATATGGATGAGAGATATATCTCTCTAAAAGACAACTTTTCCCATTTTTTTATACAAAGTTGTCATTTGACAGAGATATTTATCTCACCCAGCATGGTAATATGCATTTTCTATATAGTTCTGGGCTGCTCAGCACACAGGCTCAGCGAGGTAAATGTAAGTTAGCAAGTTAATTGTTTTCCGCAGCGCCCTCAAGCTGCCTTGGGCTGCCTTATTGTAGAGCTGGCCCTAATTAGTAACACACTACGCCGTCATGAATTAAAATACTGTAGGGCACTCAAAGGCCCCCCTGCTCACACCAGCACATGTCCAGGCATGTTTGAAGTTCACCAATGATCATCTGGGTGATCCAGAGGAGGCATGGGAGAAGGTCATGTGGTCAGATGAGACCTAAATAGAACTTTTGGTATCAACTCTACTTGCCGTGTTTGGAGGAAGAAGAAGGATGAGTACAACCCGAAGAACACCTTCCCAACTGTGAAGCATGGGGGTGGAAACATCATACTTTGGGGGTGCTTTTCTGCAAAGGGGACAGGACGACTGCACCATATTGAAGGGAGGATGGATGGGGCCATGTAGCCTGGACAGGACTTTGTTTTTCATCCTACATAACGGAAACCAGACGGATTCCTTATGCTTGCCCACTTCCATTATGACGGATCAAAACGGAATGCTTCTTAAAGGCTTCCCTTTAGATTTCTGTCTTATGGATTCCGTTATTTGCCATTATAACCATGTTATAATGGAAAACAATAACGAAATGCATAATGGTAATGTGACCCAGGCCTAACTTAACCTCTTCACATCCACCCATAGGATATGAACGTCCTATGGGTGGATGTTTATCTCTGAATGGACGTTCTGGAACGTCAATTCAGAGATGGCCTGAATTTGCAAAATTTAATTGTGCAGCTGCAGAGCGGGTTGGCCGCTGTCAGTGACAGCAAGGCAACCCAGAGAGAAGGCAGGGACAGTTCCCAGGTGTTCCTGCCTTCTAGATCGCTGTATACACAAAAAGTGAGACCCTACCTAAGACAATCACCCCAAAAATTAAAAAAAAAACTATGACTGTGCTTTTATGATTTTTTTTGTTTCAAAAATTTTTATTATGTAAAACTTCAATAAATAAAAGAAATTATACAGTACAGACCAAAAGTTTGGACACACCTTCTCATTCAAAGAGTTTTCTTTATTTTCATGACTATGGAAATTGTAGATTCACACTGAAGGCATCAAAACTATGAATTAACACATGTGGAATTATATACATAACAAAAAAGTTTGAAACAACTGAAAATATGTCATATTCTAGGTTCTTTAAAGTAGCCACCTTTTGCTTTGATTACTGCTTTGCACACTCTTGGCATTCTCTTGATGAGCTTCAAGAGGTACCTGAAATGGTTTTCACTTCACAGGTGTGCCCTGTCAGGTTTAATAAGTGTGATTTCTTGCCTTATAAATGGAGTTGGGACCATCAGTTGTGTTGTGGAGAAGTCAGGTGGATACACAGCTGATAGTCCTACTGAATAGACTGTTAGAATTTGTATTATGGCAAGAAAAAAGCAGCTAAGTAAAGAAAAACGAGTGGCCATCATTACTTTAAGAAATGAAGGTCAGTCAGTCTGAAAAATTGGGAAAACTTTAAAAGTGTCCCCAAGTGCAGTCACAAAAACCATCAAGCACTACAAAGAAACTGGCTCACATGCGGACCTCCCCAGGAAATGAAGACCAAGAGTCACCTCTGCTGCAGAGGATAAGTTCATCCGAGTCACCAGTCTCAGAAATCGCAGGTTAACAGCAGCTCAGATTAGAGACCAGGTCAATGCCACACAGAGTTCTAGCAGCAGACACATCTCTAGAACAACTGTTAAGAGGAGACTGTGTGAATCAGGCCTTCATGGTAGAATATCTGCTAGGAAACCACTGCTAAGGACAGGCAACAAGCAGAAGAGACTTGTTTGGGCTAAAGAACACAAGGAATGGACATTAGACCAGTGGAAATCTGTGCTTTGGTCTGATGAGTCCAAATTTGAAATCTTTGGTTCCAACCACCGTGTCTTTGTGTGACGCAGAAAAGGTGAACGGATGGACTCTACATGCCTGGTTCCCACCGTGAAGCATGGAGGAGGTGTGATGGTGTGGGAGTGCTTTGCTGTTGACACTGTTTGGGATTTATTCAAAATTGAAGGCATACTGAACCAGCATGGCTACAATAGCATCTTGCAGCGGCATGCTATTCCATCCGGTTTGCGTTTAGTTGGACCATCATTTATTTTTCAACAGGACAATGACCCCAAACACACCTCCAGGCTGTGTAAGGGCTATTTGACCATGAAGGAGAGTGATGGGGTGCTGCGCCAGATGACCTGGCCTCCACAGTCACCGGACCTGAACCCAATCGAGATGGTTTGGTGTGAGCTGGACCGCAGAGTGAAGGCAAAAGGGCCAACAAGTGCTAAGCATCTCTGGGAACTCCTTCAAGACTGTTGGAAGACCATTTCAGGTGACTACCTCTTGAAGCTCATCAAGAGAATGCCAAGAGTGTGCAAAGCAGTAATCAAAGCAAAAGGTGGCTACTTTGAAGAACCTAGAATATGACATATTTTCAGTTGTTTCACACTTTTTTGTTATGTATATAATTCCACATGTGTTAATTCATAGTTTTGATGCCTTCAGTGTGAATCTACAATTTTCATAGTCATGAAAATAAAGAAAATTCTTTGAATGAGAAGGTGTGTCCAAACTTTTGGTCTGTACTGTACATATAAGGCTACTTTTACACCTGCTTTAGGTGCGGATCCGTCTGGTATCTGCACAGACGGATCCGCACCTATAATGCAAACACTTGTATCCGTTCAGAATGGATCCGTTTGCATTACCATGAACAACAAAAAAAGGATAATGCACACGGATCTGTTTTGACTTACATTGAAAGTCAATAGGAGGCGTATCCGTTTTCAATTGCACCATATTGTGTCAGTGAAAACTGATCCGTCCCCATGACTTACATTGTAAGTCAGGGCGGATCCGTTTGGCTCCGCATCGTCAGGCGGACATCAAAACGCTTACATCACAAAAAGTGTAATACCAAGTGATCAAAAAGTCATATGCATCCTAAAATAGTACCAATCAAACCGTAATCTCATATTGAAAAAAATTAGCCCCTACATAAGACAATTGCCCAAAAATAAATAAAATATATGGCTTTCAGAATGTGGAGACACAAAAAAAATTTTTTTTTTTCAAAAATGCTTTATTATGTAAAACTGAAACAAATTTGGTATTGTCGCATCCGTAACAACCTGCTCTATAAAAATAGCGCATAATCTAACCTGTCAGATGAACATTGTAAATAACGAAAAATTAAAACGGTGCCAAAACAGCTATTGTTTGATACCTTGCCTCACAAAAAGTGTAATATAGAGCAACCAAAAATCATATGTACCCTAAAATAGTACCAACAAAACTGCCACCTTATCCCATAGTTTCCAAAATGGGATAACTTTTTTGGAGTTTCTACTCTAGGGGTGCATCAGGGGGTCTTCAAATGTGACATGGCTTAAAAAAACTAGCAAAATCTGACTTCCAAAAAACGTATGGCACTCCTTTTGTTATGTGTCCTGCCGTGTGCCCGTACAGCAGTTTATAACCACATATGGGGTGTTTCTGTAAACTACAGAATCAGGGCAATAAATATAGAGTTTTGTTTGGCTGTTAACCCTTGCTTTGTTTCTGGAAAAATTTATTCAAATGGAACATTTGCCCAAAAAGTGAAATTCAGAAATTTCATCTCTATTTTCCATTAATTCTTGTGGAACACCTAAAAGGTTAACAAAGTTTGTAAAATCAGTTTTAAATACCTTGAGGGGTGTATATTCCAAAATGGGTCACTTTTTTAGAGTTTCTACTTGAGGGGTGCATCAGGGGGCTTCAAATGGGACATGGTGTCAAAAAACCAGTCCAGCAAAATCTGCCTTCCAAAAACCATATGGCGTTCCTTTCCCTTTGCCCCCTGCCATGTGGCCATACAGCAGTTTATGACCACATATGGGGTGTTTCTGTAAACTACAGAATCAGGGTTAAAAAAATGGGTTTTTTTTGGCTGTTAATCCTTGTTTTGTTAGCGGAAAAAAATGATTGGTGATGAAGTGGAAAATCTGCCCAAAAATGTGAAATTCTGAAATTTCATCTCAATTTTACATTTATTCTTGTGGAAACACCTAAAGAATTAACAAAGTTTGTAAAATCAGTTTTGAATACCTTGAGGGGTGTAGTTTCTAAAATGGGGCTATTTTTGGATGGTTTCTATTATGTAAGCCTTACAAAGTGATTTCAGACCTGAACTGGTCCTTAAAAAGTGGGTTTTGGAAATTTTCTTAGCCTTCTAACATCCCCAAAAAAGAAAATGTCATTCCTAAAATGATCCAAACATGAAGTAGACATATGGGAAATGTAAAGTAATAACTATTTTTGGAGGTATTACTATCTATTATAAGAGTAGAGAAATTGAAATTTGAAAATGTTTCCAAATTTTTGGTAAATTTGGTCTTTTTTTAAATTCCTCTTCCTGTTCAGCACCCACACCCTGCAGCACCGTCCTCACCAGGCTCCTGAGATCCCACAATCGGCACTCATCACCCTCCTGCACCCATCACCCTCCAGGTAGGTCAGGATCAGTGAGGGAGAGGTCAAATCACTGTCGTTTGGAACGCTACATTTCTGTTAAAACTGTTACTTTATTAATCAGAAAAACAAAAGGTAAGGGGGACTAACCTATATTAAAATTCTAGGACACCATCCATTCAGTATAGGGTCGATATGAGGACCTATAAGCCGCATACACGGTAAATGCAGCTGCGGATGGGGTCACTAGAAATGCCGCAGGCTAGTGCTATACTGCAAGTGAAAGCAGAGGGCCATGGGGCCGTGCTAATTGATTCCACAGAAGTAAGCACTAAGGTGCGGTCAGTGTGCTCTGAATCACTACCAGCTCATGGATCCCTCGACTAAAGTTATGGATAGACTAATCCAGTGATAAACATCTGCCTGCAGAAGCCGATCTCAATTGAATCCATCCGTTCATGTGAAACGGATGTCTAAGAATCGGCCCTGCAGACACGAATCACTGGATCTAAGCTAAGCTGGGTGAAACAGGCAGATCTGGATTGCTGTTGCTCATCTAACTGCAGAGGGCTGAGAACCGCAGACCTCAACTGCAGTGTGAGCGCAAAGCAGATACAAATGAACATTGATTCGTCCCCACACCACACTCAACGCGTTTCGCCATAAGGCTCGTCAGGAGCGTGTATCTGTGGTTCGCAGGATAAATATTCAAAGCTGCTGAGCCTCCATTACAGAGGCTGCAGCTGTAAGTACGAGGTGGCCGAACGCGGCCGCTCAGGTGCACAGAATATGAGGAGAGTCCTCCTCCCCTCAACTGAGCCCCGCCTGCAGAACGGCCAATGAGGACGCAGGAGGCACGGCATCGCCGCATCATCCATCCCGCCCCCATTGTGCCGCCCCCTCGATGAGACCGGCCCAGATGAATGTAATAACATTCTACATTAAAGTTAGAGTAAATATATACGGCGACTTACTACCCTGGCAACGTTTGTATAGCTCCGATCGGGACAGGGATCATGAAGTGGTATGAACTACATTGTATTTTATTTAATTTTTTTTTATTTATTTTTTTTATTTTTTTTATTATTTTTTTATTTTATTTAATTAGTTGAGGACATCAATCGGTGGTGGTGGAGACAATACAGGAGGGTCAGGAAGGACCCAGCAGCATTTTTACTAGACGGCAATACTGTGATCAGGCTGATTTAAAGGGGCAGTGTATGGTATAATGTGGTATAAGTAATCCACAACCAATAATTACACTATCACACCCCTGGTATCTCCTAGCCCCCTCAATTGCCTAGGTGATCTAATGACATAGAGTCATTAGTAGTCCATGCCGCTGAGACACACGGATCGTGGGCAGTATGTCATCACCCCTAATGTTCCCCCGTTGCACCTCAGCTCCAGGGATCTAGAGAAAACACACAAAGGAATTATACTCATTTAGTCCCTGGGGCTGGAGCGCACATAGGCGGTAAATCCACTGTGTCTCTTTTTGCAATAACCGCCTATCAAAGTCGCCTCCTCTTGGCGCTCTTCTGACCACCTCCACAGCCTGAAATTTGATGACATCCACATCACCGTTGTGCATGGTCGATATGTGTCTAGCAATCGGGGTATCCGCCCCTTTGCGGATGTCATTTAGATGTTCTGCTATTCTTCTACGGAATTCTCTTGTGGTTTTACCCACATATTGCTTTCCGCAAACACAAGTGGCCAAATATACCAGGCCTCTTGTTTTGCAATTGACAAATGATCTGATAGTAAATCTCTGTTCAGTGACGCTACAGATAAATGTAGCGCCAGTCTGGATTGCAGGGCAAGCCACGCAGCTGCCACAGCGGAAGGTCCCTTTGAGGTTGGTACTCAGCCATGTGGATGTAGTCGGGCCCTGAAAAAAGCTGTGCACCAGGCGATCTCTCAAACTACGTCCACGTCTGTACGTGATTAGAGGTACATCGCCTATCATATCCCCAATATCTGGGTCTGATTTAAGAATACCCCAGTAGGTCGTCAGCAAGTCACGCACTGTGTTGTGTGCTTCATCATATGTGGCTATGATGCGCAACTGGTCCATTCCAGCCGATCCCGACCTAGGGGTAAGGAGGGCATCCCGGTTTTGTGCCAGTGAATGCTGGTACGCTTTAGTTAGTACATGTTGTGGGTACCCCCTACTCCTAAATCTGGTTCGTAGATCACTGGATGCCGTTCTGAAATCCGACATACTGGAGCAGTTACGCCTTATCCGAAGGTATTGCCCTTTTGGAATTCCCCTCTTCAGGGGCAGGGGGTGGCAACTGTCCCAACTAAGGAGGCTGTTTGTTGCAGTCTCCTTGCGGAACAGCCGTGTGCCAATATTGCCCATCCTGTCCCTGAAGATGGTTAAATCCAGAAAGTTGATTTGAGATTCCTGGATCTCTGATGTAAAAAATAATCCCATAGTGTTTATGTTCAGGTCTGAAACAAACCGATTGAAGTCCTCAACACTCCCAGACCATAAAATCAATACATCATCGATGAAGCGTAACCACAAATTAATGTGGTCAGCCCATCTCTGATTATCCGCGAACACAACTTCACGTTCCCACCAGCCCAGGTAGAGATTGGCGAAGGTCGGGGCACAGGGGCTCCCCATCGCCACTCCCCTGAGCTGGTGGTACATGCGATGATCAAAGATAAAACAGTTGTGCTCAAGGATAAATTTCATTAGTTCAAGAATAAATTCGTTATGCTGCCAGCAATGGGTGCCACGTTGACTAAGGAAAGAGGCCACAACTCCACACCCCCTATCATGGGGTATGGAGCTGTACAAGGCCTCAACATCCAGGCTGGCCAGCATAACGTTCTCACCAAGATGTATTCCTTCCAATTTTTTGATTACATCCATAGAATCACGTACATACGAGGATAGGGACACCGCAAATGGTCGTAAAATCCTATCCACGTATGTACTGATTGGATGTGTCAAACTCCCAGTCCCTGACACAATAGGACGTCCCTTTAAGGGGGTAAGTCCCTTGTGCACCTTGGGTAACCCATAGAAACAAGGGATCTGGGGATGTTTGGGAAACAAAAACTCAAATTCAGATCTACTGATAAGGGCATGATCGTGTGCTGTGTCCAAGAGTTCCTTCTTTTTTTTTTTTTTTTTTTTTTTTTTCTTCAACAAAAATTTATTGGAAAAACACTACAAAACATTTTTTACAGACATTTTTACAATCTCTCAATTCTTAGTGTCCCAACTAATTATATATAATTATAATATATTCAATTCATCTTTTCTTTCATTTAGAAAACCCTCCCCTCCCTCCCCCCTAATCCCTAATCCCTAATCTGTGGTGCGTCAAAGCAGGCCCCCCGTAAATAAACCAACTTGACCTCGACTAATCAATCAATCTTCCAGCCATCCCATATCTTGTTCCACTGTTCCTCAACCTCCCTCCGTTTATATAAAATTTTCTCGTAGTTTTTAACCTTATCGGTTAGGTTTATCCATGTGTTGATGTCTGGAGTGGAACGGGCAAACCAGGTCCGGCTGATCAGTACTCTAGCCAGCATCAATATTCTACTCAGGAAGATCTTTTGATACTTATGATTTTTTAATTTGGAAAGATCATTAAGCACGAATACTTGTGGTTCAAAAGGAATTCGAATTTTTAATTTGTAGATAATACAGTTATTGATGTTATTCCAGTAGTTTGTGAGTTCTGGACAAGTCCATATCATATGGAGGAAGTCCGCTCCTACAATGTCACATTTGGGGCAGTTGGACATATCTCTTAACCCACATTTATTCATCCATAAGGGAGTAATATATAATCTGTGACAAATATAGAATTGTATTAAAACATGGTTGAAGTTCTGGGATACTGAAACCAAATTCCCAAAAATATTCTCCCAACCTTCTACTTGTAAATTCGGACAATCCGCCTCCCACGCTTTTTGTCCTGGTGAATGTGTATCACTAAACCGTGCCTTAAGTAATAACTTATATATATTTGAAATCTTTATTTTAACAAGTGCACCCCCTACCCACTCATTCAAAAAAGATAAATTATCTATATCCAACAATCGCTTATCATCCAAACTGGATAATACAGATCGAAGTTGAAGGTACCTAAACCATGAAAGATTTCTTATATTATGTGTCATTTCTATAAAGGATTTAATTTCTCTATCTTTAACTACCTGTGAAATATATAAGATTTTATTCTTCTGCCAAAATATGTCAGCTGCAATATCATCTAAGCTTTGTAAATAGAAATTATGCCAAAGAGGCGTAAATGTGAATGAACCCTTAACCTTCAACCATGTCCTAGTTGTATTCCACATTTTCAGAAGTAGATTAATAGTTTCTCTGTAGCCGTGCTCATAACTCTTCAATAAACCGGATTCCAGCAAAGTAAAAATATTATTATGAGCATGGCTAGTTACCAGCTTCCTCAAGAGTGCGCTGTTCTCTGATTCATAACACCACAATAGCTGAGCTGCAATAAAGTACCCTTTAAAGTAGGGGAGATTTAAACCCCCAGACTCCACGGATTTATACAAATATTCCAACTTAATTCGAACTCGCTTTCTTCCCCATATTAAATCATTAATTATTCTTTCAATAAGTTTAAAGTGTTTGTCATGTATCCAAATAGGTGTATTCCTGAGCACATAGAGAAATTGTGGTAATATCACCATTTTAACTAGTGAGATTCGATCAGCTCTGGATAGGGGAAGTTTCAGCCAGATTCCTATTTTAGCTCTGGTCTTTACTATTATGGGAATCAAATTAAGTTGTAGAAAATTTTCAACCCGAGGCGATATAGTCAGACCCAAATATTGGAAAGTATCAACAATATCCAACTGTATAACAGGAACCTCCTTCTGTGGCAGAGGGTCTATTGGGAGCAGACTGGTCTTGGCCCAATTTATACAAAGACCAGACACCTCACCAAATAATTTAACCATATGAATGATCCTAGGAAGAGTAGTTTCCGTATGATCTATAAAAAACAGAACATCATCTGCATATAATGAGATGCGGTCTTGTGTTCCTAACGTACCGAATCCTTTAACCTGATCATCTTGCCTGATGGCCATCGCAAGGGGTTCGATATAAATATCGAATAACAGGGGAGATAGTGGACAGCCCTGGCGGGTGCCTCTCTTTAAATCAATACTGCCGCTCAGGATTCCATTAAGACTCAGTTTTGCCCTTGGAGATCTATACAGTAGCTTAAGAGTGCGTATAAATCTTTCTCCAAAGCCCATCCTTGCAAGAACCTTCCAGAGGAAACGCCACTCCACCCTGTCAAAGGCCTTAGAGGCGTCCAATGACAGGATGGAGCGGGCAGTCCCCCCCGGGGCCTGAATATTGGAGAAGAGCCGGTGTAAATTATGATGTGTACCCTTATTTTGGATAAAGCCGCACTGATCCGAATGGACAATGGAGGAGATGACCCTGGAAAGCCTTGTTGCCAGGACCCTCGCAAGGAGCTTTACATCTGCATTGAGCAGTGAAATTGGTCTGTATGATTCTAATTCTAAGGGGTCCTTGTTTTTTTTCGGTATTAGTATTATTATGGCCTCCATCATTGAATCTGGCAGCATCCCATCCTCCACTGATTCAGCAAAGACCCCCAACAGTCTGGGAAGAATGCAGTCCCCATATTTGCTATAAAATTCATATGGAAGCCCATCTGAACCAGGGGTGGAGTTAGCCGAGCATAGTTTAGTAGCTCCCTCAAGTTCCTGCATTGAGACCTCCATTTCTAGTGCTTTCTTTTCCGACTCAGTAATAGTTGGAAACTTGATCCTATCTAAGTAGAGATCTATCTTGTCATCTGTGATGTTAGAATCAGCTTTATACAAATCAGTAAAATAATCAAGAAAGGCCTTCTCCACCGGGCCCTGTGTAGTGACTATCCTACCATCACTCAAACGAAGTTTATCTATATGTTTTTTGGGTTGTTGATTGGAGATTACCCTGGAAAGGAGTTTACCAGGTCGGCCTGATTCTGTAAAGTATTTTTGCCCTTTAAAAAAAAGGTTCTGTTTTTTCAAAGATAAAACAGTTGTGCTCAAGGATAAATTTCATTAGTTCAAGAATAAATTCGTTATGCTGCCAGCAATGGGTGCCACGTTGACTAAGGAAAGAGGCCACAACTCCACACCCCCTATCATGGGGTATGGAGCTGTACAAGGCCTCAACATCCAGGCTGGCCAGCATAACGTTCTCACCAAGATGTATTCCTTCCAATTTTTTGATTACATCCATAGAATCACGTACATACGAGGATAGGGACACCGCAAATGGTCGTAAAATCCTATCCACGTATGTACTGATTGGATGTGTCAAACTCCCAGTCCCTGACACAATAGGACGTCCCTTTAAGGGGGTAAGTCCCTTGTGCACCTTGGGTAACCCATAGAAACAAGGGATCTGGGGATGTTTGGGAAACAAAAACTCAAATTCAGATCTACTGATAAGGGCATGATCGTGTGCTGTGTCCAAGAGTTCCTTCAATTGCCTCCTGAACATCTCAGTAGGATTTGATTCCAGCACACGATAACATGATTTATCACTGAGAATGTTCAGACACATGATCTTATATTGGTCACAGTTCATTACGACAATATTCCCTCCCTTGTCCGATGGTTTAATGACAAGGGAGTTGTCGCGTTCCAGTGAAATTAGGGCCTCAATCTCCCTTTTCCGGAGATTGGACTCAGTCCCCTTCAATGTGTCGAGCTTTCTCAGTTGGTCTGTGACGACCTTAAGAAAAATGTCAGGTGGTGTGCCATCACTAAGGGGCGGGTTTTTAGTAGAGGACAATTTGAGGTCCGTAAATGGACCCTCACCAATCTCCCTACTCCCTTCCTCCATAAGGGATGCCAGTAGTTGGATATCCGGCAGGTCATTTATGTCCACACCCAATTCATTGCACTGTTGTTGATTATGTGTAGCAAAGAATTTTTTCCATTTAAGTTTCCTCACGAATAAGGTCAAATCCTTGACCCATTCGAAGGAGCTAAAGGAACAGGTGGGAACAAATGATAGGCCCTTGCTAAGTAGTTCCAGTTCTACCTCCGTAAGTGACCTATCAGACAAGTTAATAATTTGTAACTTGTCCCTGGACCTGTTTTTTCCTAGAGGGTTTACAGTCTCGTAATCAGCTGCACCCATTCTATGATGGTGTACTATTGGTTCTTGCTGTTTCTGAGACTGTAGGACCTCGTAGTTTGGTTCCCTAAAAAACCTCCCCGTGATCTGGGGTTCCTACCTCTGCCTCCCCTTCCTCTAGATCCCTTATTAGAGGGTTGGAAGATGGGGTATTGGCTATTCTGGTAGGAGGTACCTTCCAATTCAGTTTCCCCCTCAGAGGATGAGGGTTCTGTCTCAACCTCAAGGGTCCTTGCAGTTTTAGTCGCAAAATCGAGAATGCGCCCTTCTTTAAAATCAGCTTTATCTCTCAAAAATTGAGAGTGCTTACGTTCTTTAAGCTGGGCCGTAAACCGTTCCACCGTCTGTTGCAAAAAGACCTCCTTACGCGTAAACTCAGAGTTACTGGAGAATCGGTTTGTTTCAGACCTGAACATAAACACTATGGGATTATTTTTTACATCAGAGATCCAGGAATCTCAAATCAACTTTCTGGATTTAACCATCTTCAGGGACAGGATGGGCAATATTGGCACACGGCTGTTCCGCAAGGAGACTGCAACAAACAGCCTCCTTAGTTGGGACAGTTGCCACCCCCTGCCCCTGAAGAGGGGAATTCCAAAAGGGCAATACCTTCGGATAAGGCGTAACTGCTCCAGTATGTCGGATTTCAGAACGGCATCCAGTGATCTACGAACCAGATTTAGGAGTAGGGGGTACCCACAACATGTACTAACTAAAGCGTACCAGCATTCACTGGCACAAAACCGGGATGCCCTCCTTACCCCTAGGTCGGGATCGGCTGGAATGGACCAGTTGCGCATCATAGCCACATATGATGAAGCACACAACACAGTGCGTGACTTGCTGACGACCTACTGGGGTATTCTTAAATCAGACCCAGATATTGGGGATATGATAGGCGATGTACCTCTAATCACGTACAGACGTGGACGTAGTTTGAGAGATCGCCTGGTGCACAGCTTTTTTCAGGGCCCGACTACATCCACATGGCTGAGTACCAACCTCAAAGGGACCTTCCGCTGTGGCAGCTGCGTGGCTTGCCCTGCAATCCAGACTGGCGCTACATTTATCTGTAGCGTCACTGAACAGAGATTTACTATCAGATCATTTGTCAATTGCAAAACAAGAGGCCTGGTATATTTGGCCACTTGTGTTTGCGGAAAGCAATATGTGGGTAAAACCACAAGAGAATTCCGTAGAAGAATAGCAGAACATCTAAATGACATCCGCAAAGGGGCGGATACCCCGATTGCTAGACACATATCGACCATGCACAACGGTGATGTGGATGTCATCAAATTTCAGGCTGTGGAGGTGGTCAGAAGAGCGCCAAGAGGAGGCGACTTTGATAGGCGGTTATTGCAAAAAGAGACACAGTGGATTTACCGCCTATGTGCGCTCCAGCCCCAGGGACTAAATAAGTATAATTCCTTTGTGTGTTTTCTCTAGATCCCTGGAGCTGAGGTGCAACGGGGGAACATTAGGGGTGATGACATACTGCCCACGATCCGTGTGTCTCAGCGGCATGGACTACTAATGACTCTATGTCATTAGATCACCTAGGCAATTGAGGGGGCTAGGAGATACCAGGGGTGTGATAGTGTAATTATTGGTTGTGGATTACTTATACCACATTATACCATACACTGCCCCTTTAAATCAGCCTGATCACAGTATTGCCGTCTAGTAAAAATGCTGCTGGGTCCTTCCTGACCCTCCTGTATTGTCTCCACCACCACCGATTGATGTCCTCAACTAATTAAAAAAAAAAAAAAAAAAAAAAAAAAAAAATTCAATAAAATACAATGTAGTTCATACCACTTCATGATCCCTGTCCCGATCGGAGCTATACAAACGTTGCCAGGGTAGTAAGTCGCCGTATATATTTACTCTAACTTTAATGTAGAATGTTATTACATTCATCTGGGCCGGTCTCATCGAGGGGGCGGCACAATGGGGGCGGGATGGATGATGCGGCGATGCCGTGCCTCCTGCGTCCTCATTGGCCGTTCTGCAGGCGGGGCTCAGTTGAGGGGAGGAGGACTCTCCTCATATTCTGTGCACCTGAGCGGCCGCGTTCGGCCACCTCGTACTTACAGCTGCAGCCTCTGTAATGGAGGCTCAGCAGCTTTGAATATTTATCCTGCGAACCACAGATACACGCTCCTGACGAGCCTTATGGCGAAACGCGTTGAGTGTGGTGTGGGGATGAATCAATGTTCATTTGTATCTGCTTTGCGCTCACACTGCAGTTGAGGTCTGCGGTTCTCAGCCCTCTGCAGTTAGATGAGCAACAGCAATCCAGATCTGCCTGTTTCACCCAGCTTAGCTTAGATCCAGTGATTCGTGTCTGCAGGGCCGATTCTTAGACATCCGTTTCACATGAACGGATGGATTCAATTGAGATCGGCTTCCGCAGGCAGATGTTTATCACTGGATTAGTCTATCCATAACTTTAGTCGAGGGATCCATGAGCTGGTAGTGATTCAGAGCACACTGACCGCACCTTAGTGCTTACTTCTGTGGAATCAATTAGCACGGCCCCATGGCCCTCTGCTTTCACTTGCAGTATAGCACTAGCCTGCGGCATTTCTAGTGACCCCATCCGCAGCTGCATTTACCGTGTATGCGGCTTATAGGTCCTCATATCGACCCTATACTGAATGGATGGTGTCCTAGAATTTTAATATAGGTTAGTCCCCCTTCCCTTTTGTTTTTCTGATTAATAAAGTAACAGTTTTAACAGAAATGTAGCGTTCCAAACGACAGTGATTTGATTTTGATAGGTGGAACGTATACCATATATCAGTTATACCAGTGAAATTTTCAGTGAGGGAGAGGCACCGTTAGGCAGGGATAGAAGGGAAAAGTTAGGAAAAAAATCGAAGCACTGTTTTTTTGCTTTGAGACCCTAGACCCCCCTGCCACTTGCCCCACCACCAGCCCCCCCACCCACCAGCTCCCCCCACCAACCCCCCCGGATGAACAATGTTAAAAAAAAAGCCATTTTTGGTTACCTAACAATAGCGAGCAATCAAAATGTCATATGCACCCCCAATTAGTGCAAATAAAACCACCCTCTCATCCCGCAAAAAATGAGCCCCTACATTAGTCGCCCAAAAAAAAAAAAAAAAAAGGTAGAGATACTAAATTTTATTTTTTTGTTCCTAAAATGATAATATAGTGTAAAATCTAAATACATTTTTAAATGTAGACATATTGGGTATCGCCGTGTCCGTAAGAATCTGCCCTATAAAAATAACATTTCACCAAACCCCTCGGATGAACAGCATTAAAAATATAAAATAAAAACGGTGCCAAAACACCCATTCTTTTTTTCCAGTGATAAAGCAAGGGTTAACAGCCAAACAAAACTAAATATTTATTGCCCTGATTCTGTAGTTTGCAGAAACACCCCATATGTTGTTGTAAATGGCTATATAGCCACACAGCAGGGCATAGAACGAAGGGAACTCCATATGGTTTCTGGAAGGCAGATTTTGATGGACTAGTTTTTTTGACACCATGTCCCATTAGATGCCCCCCCCCCCCATGTAGCCCAGTCTAGAAACTCCCAAAAAGTTACCCCATCTAAGAAACTACACCCCTCAAGGTATTCAAAAGTTACTTTACAAACTTTGTTAAATCTTTAGGTGTTCCACAAAACTAAATAGCAAATGTAGAAACAATTTTAATTTTTTGTTACCTTGCCTCAAAAAAGTGTAACATAGAGCAACCAAAAATCATATTTACCCCTAAAATAGTCCCAAAACAACAACCACCTTATCCCGTAGTTTCCTAGATGGGGTCACTTTTATGGAGTTTCTACTCTGGGGGTGCATCGGGGGCTTGAAAGGGTTCATGGTGTAAATAAACCAGTCCAGAAAAATCTGCCTTTCAAAAACCATATGGCGTTCCCCTTCTTCTATGTCCTGCCGTTTAGCCAAATAGTAGTTTACGACCACATATGAGGTGTTTCTGCAAACTACAGAATCAGGGCAACCCATATTGAGTTTTGTTTGGCTGTTAACCCATTTTTTTCCAGTAATAAAGTAAGGGTTAAAATGGAAAATAAAATAAGAAATTGAAATTCCAAAATTGTTTCTCCATCTGCCATTAACTCTTGTAGAACACATAAAGGGTTAACAGTAGTTTAGGACCACATATGGGGTGTTTTTGCAAACTGCAGAATCAGGGCAACCCATATTGAGTTTTGTTTGGCAGTTAACCCTTAATTTATTACTGGAAAAAATGGGTTAAAATGGAAAAATTTAAAAAAAAAATAGAAATGTCTAAATTGTTTCTCCATCTGCCATTAACTCTTGTGGAACACCTAAAGGGTTAAAAAGGTTTGTAAACCCAGTTTTAAATACCTTGAGGGGTGTACTTTCTTAGATGGAGTCACTTTTTGGGAATTTCTTTTCTAGGGGTGCAACGGGGGCTTGAAATGGGACATGGTATAAACAAAACCAGTCCTGCAAAATCTGCCTTCCAAAACCCATATGGAGTTCCCCTTTTTATGTCTTCCCGTTTGGCCAGACAGTAGTTTAGGACCACATATGGGGTGTTTTTGCAAACTACAGAATAAGGGCAACCCGTATTAAGTTTTGTTTGGCAGTTAACCCTTACTTTATTACTGAAAAAATGGGTAAAAATTGAAAATTCTCCAAAAAATAGAAATTTCTAAATTGTTTCTCCATTTGCCATTAACTCTTGTGAAACACCTAAAGGGTTAACAAAGTTTTTTGACATTTCTATACTAGTTGTGCAATGGGGGGCTTGAAATGGGACATGGTATAAACAAAACCAGTCCTGCAAAATCTGCCTTGGAAAAACCATATGGCGCTTCCCTCCTTCTATGTACTCCCGTTTGGCCAAACAGTAGTTTACGACCACATATTGGGTGCAAACTACATAATCAGGGCAACCCATATTGAGTTTTGTTTGGCAGTTAACCCTTGCTTTTTTCCTGGAAAAAAATGATTATATTGGAAAATTTTCCCCAAAAATCGAAATTCTTAAATTTTATATCCATTTGCCATGAAGTCTTGTGGAAGACCTAAAGGGTTAACAAAGTTTGTAAAATCAGTTTTGAATACCTTGAGGGGTGTCGTTTCTAGAATGGGGTAATTTTTTGATGGTTTCTATTACGTAAGCCTCACAAAGTGACTTCAGACCTGAACTGGTCCATGAAAAAGTGGGATTTGGAGAAATTTCAAAATTCGCTTCTAAATTTCTAAGCTATGTAACATCCCAAAAAAATAAAATATAATTCCCAAAATGATACAAAGATGAAGTAGATATATGGGGAATATAAAGTCATCACAATTTTTGGGGGTATTACTATGTACTACAGAAGTAGAACGGAAACTTTGAAATTTGCTAATTTTTCAAAATTTTTGGTAAATTTGGTATTTTTTTATGCAAAAAATTTACATTTTGGACCCAATTTTTAGCAGTCTCATGAAGTACAATATGTGACGAAAAAACTATCTCAGAACGGCCTGGGTAAGTCAAAGCACTTAGTTATCAGCTCTTAAAATGACACTGGTCAGATTTGCAAAAAATGGCCAAGTCCTTAAGGTGAAATAGTCCTAAAGGGCTTAAAAAAACAAACAAGAAGAAAATGTGTTTGCATTGCATGACCCATAACATTGCTTGATTTTTCCATGGCACAAACTGCTTTTGACTTAAATACTGACCATTTCTCCAAAACATAGTAGATTATTGCCCTGACTAGAACATTGACTCTCTATGTTTTTTACAATGTTAGGTACCAGTTAACCCTATTTTAACCCCTTTAGGACTCTGCCATTTATCACCTTAAGGAGCAGGCCATTTTTAGCAAATCTGTCACTTTATGTGGTGATAATTTTAAAATACTTTTACTTACCCAGGCCATTCTGAGATTGTTTTCTTGTCACATATTGTTCTTCATGACAGTGGTAAATTTGAGTCAAAATATCTTATTTTTATTCATAAAAAAATGCCAAAATACCAAAAATTAGCAAATTTCCAAATTTCTATTTCTCTACTTTTATAATAGACAGTAATAGCTCCAAAAATTGTTATTACTTTCATTCCCCATTTGTGTACTTCAAGTTATGATAATGTTGAAAATTCATTTTTTTTTTTTTTGGGGGGGGGACATTAGAAGGCTTAGAAGTTTAGAAGCAAATCTTAAATTTTTTAGGAAATTTTCCAAAACCCAGTTATTTAAGGACCAGTTTAGTTATGAAGTCACTTTGTGGGGCTTAGATTTTAGAAACCACCTATAAATCAACCATTTAAAAACTACACCCCTCAAGCTTTTCAAAACTGATTTTATAAATTGTGGTAACTAGAGTTGAGTGGACACTTGGATGTTCGGGTTCGACTGAACTGCGGAAAAAAGTTCGAGTTCGGGACCTGAACTTGACCCCGAACCCGAACCTCCTTGAAGTCAATGGGGACCCGAACTTTTGAGCACTAAAATGGCTGTAAAAATGTCATGGGAAGGGCTAGAGGGCTGCAAATGGCGTTAAAATGTGGTTAAGAGCATGGCAAGTGCTCTGCAAACATATGTGCATAGGGAAATGACTTATAATAACATAAAATATGTAGAAATAAAAATAATAATCTTGATCTAGGAGGACCAGGTCCATATGGAGTAGGAGGTTGAGGAGGCGGTGGATGTGGCAGTGTAGGCGGAAGCGGCAGTGGAGGAGATAGCCTACACTGGTTTTTTGTTTTAAATTTTATTTTTAATATTAGGGTACACCCCAAAACATTGGGAAATATAACCTGTGATAACCCCTTCCAGTCATACTAAACACACTTTCAGACAATACACTGGCTGCAGGGCAGGCCAGCACCTCCAAGGGGTAAAGGGCAAGCTCAGGCCATGTGCCAAATTTGGAGACCCAAGAGTTGCAGGGGCTGACCCCTGTCAGTTAGGTCGTGTAGGGTTGTGCACACTTACTGCCCCACCATGTCGCACGTCCCCATGATTCAATTTGATATCTGCTCTATCAACTTTCAATGTTCTTTTATGCGCCTACCATGGGGATCATGGGTGGCGGGGAATCAGGGTTCCAGGCCAAAAAGGGAGCGTGAGAAAGAGAGACCACATCCAAGGGAGGACTCATTTTTTCAAATTTAAAATTAGAGTTGAAATATGGGAGAAATTATTAAAGCATAAAAGGGTGACAACTTTTCAAAGTTTAAGCATTGAATAAAAGGATGTGGTGTGCATTATTTACTGAATAATATATTAAATGTTATTCCCTGTCACCTATGCATAGCAGGCGTCTAAAATTGTATAATGTCAACCCAAGAATGTAAGAGAAAAATTATTCAATTTATTAAGCTGTCAACTAGGTAGAGGAGGGCTATATTAAACCCAAAATTGGTGAATTTCACCAAAAAATGTAACTGACATTTATTTTATTTTTTCGGTCTACTAGGTATAGGAGTGGTACATCAAACCCAAAACTTGGTGAATTTCACCAGAATATATAACTGACAATTTTATTTATTTTTTAACCTGTCTACTAGGTATAGCAGTGGTACTATACACCCAAAAATTTGTTTATTTCGCCAGAAAATGTAACTGACAATTTTTTTATTTTTTTTTACCGTTCCACTAGGTATAGCAGTGGTACTATACACATGAAAATTGGTGAATTTCACCCTAAAATGTAAATTACAATTTATTTTTTTAACCGGCCTACTAGGTATAGCAGTAGTACTATACACCCAAAAATTGGTTAATTTCACCCGAAAAAGTAAATGTCAATTTTTTTGGGGGTTTAACCTGTCTACTAGGTATAGCAGTGGTACTATACACCCAAAAATTTGTTAATTTCACCCGAAAAAGTAAATGACCATTTTTTTTGTTTAACCTGTCTACTAGGTATAGCAGTGGTATTATACACCCAAAAATTGGTTAATTTCACCCGAAAAAGTAAATGACAATTTTTTTGTTTAACCTACTAGGTATAGCAGTGGTACTATACACCCCAAAATGTGCTAATTTTACCATAAAATGTAACTGACAATTTTTTATTTTTTTTCTTACCGGTCTACTAGATAAAGCAGTGGTACTATACACACCAAAATTGGTGAATTTCACCCTAAAATGTAAGTGACAATTTTGCATTTAAACCTGTCTACTAGGGATAGCAGTGGTACTATACACCCAAAAATGTGCTAATTTCACCATAAAATGTAAATAACAAAGAAGTGAAATGACAAAATAAAACACATACCAAAAAAAAAATTTGATTTATGAGGTGGAGTTCCATATGGAGTAGAAGTTTGAGGAGGTGGACATAGTGGAATAGGTGGAAGCGGCGGTGGAGGAGGAAAAGATAGCCAACACAGGTTTTTGGTTTTAATTTAATTTTGTAGAATTAAGGTACACTCCAAAACAGTGTGAAATATCAAAAATACAAACATGAGCAATTGTGCTGCAGTATAACAATGGCTGCTTAGTGTCGGTATACATGTCTATTCTGCACAAGGTATGGACAAGTCCTGAGGGATCCATGCCTGGTTCATTTTAATGAATGTAAGCTTGAACACATTGGCTGTGGACAGGCGGCTGCGCTTGTCTGTGATGACGCCCCCTGCCGTTCAGATAATACACTGGCTGCAGGGTGGGCCAGCACCTCCAAGGTGTAAAGGGCAAGCTCAGGCCATGTGCCCAATTTGGAGACCCAGAAGTTCAAGGGGGCAGACCCGTCATTCAGTACGTGTAGACGTGTGCACACATACTGCTCCACCATGTTGGTGAAATGCTGCCTCCTGCTAAGACATTCCATATCAGCTGGTGGTGCTGGTTGTTGTGGCGTGCTGACAAAGCTTTTCCACATTTTGGCCAAGCTAACCCTGCCTTCTGAGGTGCTGGCGGTGCCCCAGCTGTGTTGGCAACGTCTTCCTCGTCCTCTGCCTTCGCCTTGTGCTTCCACTGTGCCACATCCTCTTCCATCATCGCCAGGAGCGTTTTTTCAAGGAGGCATAGAAGTGGGATAGTAACGCTGAGAACGGCGTTATAGGTACTGGCCATGTTGGTGGAGTACTCGAAACAGCGTAAAAAGGAACACAGGTCTCGCATGGAGGCCCAGTCATTGGTGGTGAAATGGTGCTGTTCCGCTGAGCGAATCACTCGTGCGTGCTGCAGCTGAAACTCCACTATTGCTCACACAGTCTGGCCAGCATGTGCAAGGTGGAGTTCCACCTTGTGGGCACGTAGCATATGAGGCGGTGAGCAGGAAGGCCAAAGTTACGCTGCAGCGATAACAGGTGAGCAGCAGCAGGGCGAGAACACCGAAAGCGTGCACAGACGGCCCGCACTTAATGCAGCAGCTCTAATTTTTAAGGAATCTCTGCACCACCAAATTCAGCACGTACGCCAGGCAAGGGCTGTGTGTCAAACCGGCTAGTCCCAGAGCTGCTACGAGATTTCGCCCATTATCGCACACCACCAGGCCGGGCTTGAGGCTGACTGGCACAAACCACTCATCGGTCTGTTGTTTAAGACCCGTCCACAGCTCCTGCACGGTGTGGGGTTTGTCCCCCAAACAGATACGTTTTAAAACTGCCTGCTGTCGTTTACCCCAGGCTGTGCTGAAGTTGGTGGTGAAGGTGTTACGCTGAGCAGATGAGGAGCTGGTAGAGGATGAGGAAGCAGAGTAGGAGGAGGAAGCAACAGGAGGCAAACTGACGTGCCCTGCAATCCTTGGTGGTGGAAGGACATGCGCCAAACTGCTATCCGCCTTAGGCCCAGCCGCCACTGCATTTACCCAGTGTGCTGTTATGGAGATATAACGGCTCTGATCGTGCTTACTGGTCCACGTATCCGTAGTCAGGTGCACCTTGCTACAGATGGCGTTGCGCAGTGCACACCTGATTTTGTCCCCTACTTGGTCGTGAAGGGAACGGATGGCTCGCCTTGAAAAGTAGTGGTGGCTGGGCACGACGTACTGTGGGACAGCCACCGCCATAAGGCCTTTAAAACTATCCGTCTCCACCAGACAGAAAGACAGCATTTCAAAGGCAAGTAATTTAGAAATAATGGCATTTAGGGCTAGGGATCACGGGTGGGTAGGGGGGTACTTCCTCTTCCTCTCCAGCGTTTGGAATATGGAGAGCTGAACGCTTCCATAGGACATTGTGGAGATGCTTGGAGACCCAGGTGTTGGTGTTCATGGCAGATCCTCTGTTTGCGGGGTGGCAGGTGGCACTGTCACTCCAGAGGTGGATGCAGAGGCCACGACTGCAGCAGAAGAGGAAGCAGGAGGAGCCAGAGACCTTTCTTAGTTTTTGAAGTGTCTACTCCACTGCAGCTTGTGCTTTGCACTAAAATGCCTGGTCATGCAGGTTGTGCTCAGGTTGAGAACATTTATGCCTCGCTTCAGGCTCTAATTGCACAGCGTGCAAACCACTCGTGTCTTGTCGTCAGCACACTGTCTGAAGAACTGCCACGCCAGGAAACTCCTTGGAGCTGGCTTTGGTGTGCTCGGTCCCTTGCTGCGGTGGGCAGTAGGAGGCGTACTGTCTAGAGGAAGGCCGCTCCGGTTTTGCACCCTGCTCCCTCTTCTGCTGTGCTGGTGGCTCTGTGCGACCACCGCCTCTTCCTCCGAACTACATTGGTCACTCGACCCTGATTCCATGTGGGGTCGAGGACCTCATCATCCTCCACATTATCTTTCACCCAGTCTTTACCCCTGCCTTCCTTTCCGGTCTGCACACTTTCGAAAGCACCAGCAGTTGGCACCTGTGTTTCGTCATCATCTGAGACGTGCTCTGGTTGGGCATCGGTGCACTCAATTTCTTCCACTTCTGGGGCAGGGCTAGGTGGATGACCCTGGGAAACACTGCTAACAGAGTCATCAAAGAGCAGAAGAGACTGCTGCATGACTTGGGGCTTAGACTGCTTGGCTGATTTGCAAGGGGGTGAGGTGAAAGACTGATGGACATCGGCTGCAGGTGCTAACTGTGGTCTTTCAACAGGAGACTGGGTGGGAGACAATGTGAAGGAACTGGATCTACTGTCAGCAACCCAATCTACTATTGCCTGTACTTGTTCAGGCCTCACCATTCATAGAGCAGCATTAGGCCCGACCAAATACCGCTGCAGGTTTTGTTGCCTACTCGCACCTGAGTAAGGGGTTTCACTTGTACGTGTAGCTGGCACAGATCGACCACATCCTCTCCCTGCAAAAGGAGCTCCACCAGGGCCACGTCCCTTATTTGACGCTCTCCTCATATTTTTAAAATTTAGGATCTTGCCCAAAATGGATGTTAAATTAATAGTAAATGCCTAAGTAGGCAAATAAACCTATCTTGGCCCAAGTCAAATTAATATATCACTTTTATTCGATATGCGTTAAAACCTAAATAAGGACATAGAACGTTGTGATACCGACCATTGAAACAAAAAAGTAAATAGAATATTAAAACCACAGCCACCAAACCACTGTTGTTGACATTGGCTTAGTAACTTAGGAGAAAAGAGGGGGGGGGGGGGGGGGAAGAATGTGCACAATCCCTACCCCTAAATACGTGAGGGGGACTTAATTGCCCTCCCACGTTAGCACTTTATAACTGCAGTATGATCTAATTACCTTGCTTACGCATCTGCTACATATGTGTGCTGGTGTGCGACCTGTACCATCAGCACACCTAGGCAGATATAGATACTGTCTATCTCCTGCCTATTAATCCAAGCCTGGATGACACTATTACTTCTCCTAAAGCTACCAATTATTATCTGTGGTGAGCCTGTAATTAGGGATGAGCGAACTCGAACTGTATAGTTCGGGTTCGTACCGAATTTTGGGGTGTCCGTGACACGGACCCGAACCCGGACATTTTCGTAAAAGTCCGGGTTCGGGTTCGGTGTTCGTCGCTTTCTTCGCGCTTTTGTGACGCTTTCTTGGCGCTTTTTGAAAGGCTGCAAAGCAGCCAATCAACAAGCGTCATACTACTTGCCCCAAGAGGCCATCACAGCCATGCCTACTATTGGCATGGCTGTGATTGGCCAGAGCACCATGTGACCCAGCCTCTATTTAAGCTGGAGTCACATAGCGCCGCCCGTCACTCTGCTCTGATTAGCGTAGGGAGAGGTTGCGGCTGCGACAGTAGGGCGAGATTAGGCAGATTAACTCCTCCAAAGGACTTGATTAACTGATCGATCTGCAGCTGTGGATCATTGAGCTGCTGATCCTCAATTGCTCACTGTTTTTAGGCTGCACAGACCGTTTGTCAGTCTCATTTTTCTGGGGTGATCGGCGGCCATTTTGTGTCTTGTGGTGCGCCAGCACAAGCTGCGACCAAGTGCATTTAACCCTCAATGGTGTGGTTGTTTTTTGGCTAAAGCCTACATCAGGGTGAAGCTGTCACACCAAGTGCATTTATCCAGCAATAGTCTGTTCATTTTTTGGCCATATACAAAATCAGGGGCAAGCTGCGCCTGTCACCAAGTGCATTTAACCCTCAATGGTGTGGTTGTTTTTTGGCTAAAGCCTACATCAGGGTGAAGCTGTGACACCAAGTGCATTTAACCAGCAATAGTCTGTTCATTTTTTGGCCATATACAAAATCAGGGGCAAGCTGCGCCTGTCACCAAGTGCATTTAACCCTCAATGGTGTGGTTGTTTTTTGGCTAAAGCCTACATCAGGGTGAAGCTGTCACACCAAGTGCATTTAACCAGCAATAGTCTGTTCATTTTTTGGCCATATACAAAATCAGGGGCAAGCTGCGCCTGTCACCAAGTGCATTTAACCCTCAATGGTGTGGTTGTTTTTTGGCTAAAGCCTACATCAGGGTGAAGCTGTCACACCAAGTGCATTTAACCAGCAATAGTCTGTTTATTTTTTGGCCATATCCCAGTCTAATTCTGTCACTAAATCCATACCGGTCACCCAGCGCCTAAATACTAGGCCTCAAATTTATATCCAGCTAAATCTGTCCCTAGTGCTGTAGCTGGGCGAGTTATTTAGTGTCCGTTCAAGCACATTTCTTGTTCTGGGTTGAAATACAATTCCCAATTTAGCAATTTCATAATTTAGTGGTTCCTGCTATATCAGAGCTATTTGAAATCTATCCCAAAAAGGGTATATAATATTGAAGGTGCACATTGGGTCATTCAGAATAACTTCACACACACCCGCTACTGTGTATTTCCAAGTCTAATTCTGTCACTAAACCCATACCTGTCACCCAGCGCCTAAATACTAGGCCTCAAATTTAAATCCCTCTAAATCTCTCGTTACCCACCGCTGTACTGTTGTTGCTGGGCAAGATATTTAGTGTCCGTCAAAGCACATTTTTTGTTCTGGGTTGAAGTACAATTCCCAATTTAGCAATTTCATAATTTAGTGGTTTCTGCTATATCAGAGCTATTTGAAATCTATCCCTAAAAGGGTATATAATATTGAAGGTGCACATAGGGTCATTCAGAATAACTTCACACACACGCTTCTGTGCATTTCCAAGTCTAATTCTGTCACTAAATCCATACCGGTGACCCAGCGCCTAAATACTAGGCCTCAAATTTAAATCCCTCTAAATCTCTCGTTACCCACCGCTGTACTGTTGTTGCTGGGCAAGATATTTAGTGTCCGTCAAAGCACATTTTTTGTTCTGGGTTGAAGTACAATTCCCAATTTAGCAATTTCATAATTTAGTGGTTTCTGCTATATCAGAGCTATTTGAAATCTATCCCTAAAAGGGTATATAATATTGAAGGTGCACATAGGGTCATTCAGAATAACTTCACACACACGCTTCTGTGCATTTCCAAGTCTAATTCTGTCACTAAATCCATACCGGTGACCCAGCGCCTAAATACTAGGCCTCAAATTTAAATCCCTCTAAATCTCTCGTTACCCACCGCTGTACTGTTGTTGCTGGGCAAGATATTTAGTGTCCGTCAAAGCACATTTTTTGTTCTGGGTTGAAGTACAATTCCCAATTTAGCAATTTCATAATTTAGTGGTTTCTGCTATATCAGAGCTATTTGAAATCTATCCCTAAAAGGGTATATAATATTGAAGGTGCACATAGGGTCATTCAGAATAACTTCACACACACGCTTCTGTGCATTTCCAAGTCTAATTCTGTCACTAAATCCATACCGGTGACCCAGCGCCTAAATACTAGGCCTCAAATTTAAATCCCTCTAAATCTCTCGTTACCCACCGCTGTACTGTTGTTGCTGGGCAAGATATTTAGTGTCCGTCAAAGCACATTTTTTGTTCTGGGTTGAAGTACAATTCCCAATTTAGCAATTTCATAATTTAGTGGTTTCTGCTATATCAGAGCTATTTGAAATCTATCCCTAAAAGGGTATATAATATTGAAGGTGCACATAGGGTCATTCAGAATAACTTCACACACACGCTTCTGTGCATTTCCAAGTCTAATTCTGTCACTAAATCCATACCGGTGACCCAGCGCCTAAATACTAGGCCTCAAATTTAAATCCCTCTAAATCTCTCGTTACCCACCGCTGTACTGTTGTTGCTGGGCAAGATATTTAGTGTCCGTCAAAGCACATTTTTTGTTCTGGGTTGAAGTACAATTCCCAATTTAGCAATTTCATAATTTAGTGGTTTCTGCTATATCAGAGCTATTTGAAATCTATCCCTAAAAGGGTATATAATATTGAAGGTGCACATAGGGTCATTCAGAATAACTTCACACACACGCTTCTGTGCATTTCCAAGTCTAATTCTGTCACTAAATCCATACCGGTGACCCAGCGCCTAAATACTAGGCCTCAAATTTAAATCCCTCTAAATCTCTCGTTACCCACCGCTGTACTGTTGTTGCTGGGCAAGATATTTAGTGTCCGTCAAAGCACATTTTTTGTTCTGGGTTGAAGTACAATTCCCAATTTAGCAATTTCATAATTTAGTGGTTTCTGCTATATCAGAGCTATTTGAAATCTATCCCTAAAAGGGTATATAATATTGAAGGTGCACATAGGGTCATTCAGAATAACTTCACACACACGCTTCTGTGCATTTCCAAGTCTAATTCTGTCACTAAATCCATACCGGTGACCCAGCGCCTAAATACTAGGCCTCAAATTTAAATCCCTCTAAATCTCTCGTTACCCACCGCTGTACTGTTGTTGCTGGGCAAGATATTTAGTGTCCGTCAAAGCACATTTTTTGTTCTGGGTTGAAGTACAATTCCCAATTTAGCAATTTCATAATTTAGTGGTTCCTGCTATATCAGAGCTATTTGAAATCTATCCCAAAAAGGGTATATAATATTGAAGGTGCACATTGGGTCATTCAGAATAACTTCACACACACCCGCTACTGTGTATTTCCAAGTCTAATTCTGTCACTAAACCCATACCTGTCACCCAGCGCCTAAATACTAGGCCTCAAATTTAAATCCCTCTAAATCTCTCGTTACCGCTGTCCTGTTGTAGCTGGGAAAGTTATTTAGTGCCCGTCAAAGCACATTTTTTGTTCTGGGTTGAAGTACAATTCCCAATTTAGCAATTTCATAATTTAGTGGTTCCTGCTATATCAGAGCTATTTGAAATCTATCCCAAAAAGGGTATATAATATTCAAGGTGCACATTGGGTCATTCAGAATAACTTCACACACACGCTTCTGTGCATTTCCAAGTCTAATTCTGTCACTAAATCCATACCGGTCACCCAGCGCCTAAATACTAGGCCTCAAATTTATATCCCGCTGAATTTGAATACAATACATTGGGCCAAATAATATATTTGTTGTTGTGGTGAACCATAACAATGAGAAAAACATCTAGTAAGGGACGCGGACGTGGACATGGTCGTGGTGGTGTTAGTGGACCCTCTGGTGCTGGGAGAGGACGTGGCCGTTCTGCCACATCCACACGTCCTAGTGTACCAACTACCTCAGGTCCCAGTAGCCGCCAGAATTTACAGCGATATATGGTGGGGCCCAATGCCGTTCTAAGGATGGTAAGGCCTGAGCAGGTACAGGCATTAGTCAATTGGGTGGCCGACAGTGGATCCAGCACGTTCACATTATCTCCCACCCAGTCTTCTGCAGAAAGCGCACAGATGGCGCCTGAAAACCAACCCCATCAGTCTGTCACATCACCCCCATGCATACCAGGGAAACTGTCTCAGCCTCAAGTTATGCAGCAGTCTCTTATGCTGTTTGAAGACTCCGCTGGCAGGGTTTCCCAAGGGCATCCACCTAGCCCTTCCCCAGCGGTGAAAGACATAGAATGCACTGACGCACAACCACTTATGTTTCCTGATGATGAGGACATGGGAATACCACCTCAGCATGTCTCTGATGATGACGAAACACAGGTGCCAACTGCTGCGTCTTTCTGCAGTGTGCAGACTGAACAGGAGGTCAGGGATCAAGACTGGGTGGAAGACGATGCAGGGGACGATGAGGTCCTAGACCCCACATGGAATGAAGGTCGTGCCACTGACTTTCACAGTTCGGAGGAAGAGGCAGTGGTGAGACCGAGCCAACAGCGTAGCAAAAGAGGGAGCAGTGGGCAAAAGCAGAACACCCGCCGCCAAGAGACTCCGCCTGCTACTGACCGCCGCCATCTGGGACCGAGCACCCCAAAGGCAGCTTCAAGGAGTTCCCTGGCATGGCACTTCTTCAAACAATGTGCTGACGACAAGACCCGAGTGGTTTGCACGCTGTGCCATCAGAGCCTGAAGCGAGGCATTAACGTTCTGAACCTGAGCACAACCTGCATGACCAGGCACCTGCATGCAAAGCATGAACTGCAGTGGAGTAAACACCTTAAAACCAAGGAAGTCACTCAGGCTCCCCCTGCTACCTCTTCTGCTGCTGCCGCCTCGGCCTATTCTGCTGCTGCCGCCTCGGCCTCTTCCTCCGCCTCTGGAGGAACGTTGGCACCTGCCGCCCAGCAAACAGGGGATGTACCACCAACACCACCACCACCACCTCCGTCACCAAGCGTCTCAACCATGTCACACGCCAGCGTTCAGCTCTCCATCTCACAAACATTTGATAGAAAGCGTAAATTCCCACCTAGCCACCCTCGATCCCTGGCCCTGAATGCCAGCATTTCTAAACTACTGGCCTATGAAATGCTGTCATTTAGGCTGGTGGACACAGACAGCTTCAAACAGCTCATGTCGCTTGCTGTCCCACAGTATGTTGTTCCCAGCCGGCACTACTTCTCCAAGAGAGCCGTGCCTTCCCTGCACAACCAAGTATCCGATAAAATCAAGTGTGCACTGCGCAACGCCATCTGTGGCAAGGTCCACCTAACCACAGATACGTGGACCAGTAAGCACGGCCAGGGACGCTATATCTCCCTAACTGCACACTGGGTAAATGTAGTGGCAGCTGGGCCCCAGGCGGAGAGCTGTTTGGCGCACGTCCTTCCGCCGCCAAGGATCGCAGGGCAACATTCTTTGCCTCCTGTTGCCACCTCCTCCTTCTCGGCTTCCTCCTCCTCTTCTTCCACCTGCTCATCCAGTCAGCCACACACCTTCACCACCAACTTCAGCACAGCCCGGGGTAAACGTCAGCAGGCCATTCTGAAACTCATATGTTTGGGGGACAGGCCCCACACCGCACAGGAGTTGTGGCGGGGTATAGAACAACAGACCGACAAGTGGTTGCTGCCGGTGAGCCTCAAGCCCGGCCTGGTGGTGTGTGATAATGGGCGAAATCTCGTTGCAGCTCTGGGACTAGCCAATTTGACGCACATCCCTTGCTTGGCGCATGTGCTGAATTTGGTGGTGCAGAAGTTCATTCACAACTACCCCGACATGTCAGAGCTGCTGCATAAAGTGCGGGCCGTCTGTTCGCGCTTCCGGCGTTCACATCCTGCCGCTGCTCGCCTGTCTGCGCTACAGCGTAACTTCGGCCTTCCCGCTCACCGCCTCATATGCGACGTGCCCACCAGGTGGAACTCCACCTTGCACATGCTGGACAGACTGTGCGAGCAGCAGCAGGCCATAGTGGAGTTTCAGATGCAGCACGCACGGGTCAGTCGCACTACAGAACAGCACCACTTCACCACCAATGACTGGGCCTCCATGCGAGACCTGTGTGCCCTGTTGCGCTGTTTCGAGTACTCCACCAACATGGCCAGTGGCGATGACACCGTTATCAGCGTTACAATACCACTTCTATGTCTCCTTGAGAAAACACTTAGGGCGATGATGGAACAGGAGGTGGCCCAGGAGGAGGAGGAGGAGGATGAGGAAGAGGGGTCATTTTTAGCACTTTCAGGCCAGTCTCTTCGAAGTGACTCAGAGGGAGGTTTTTTGCAACAGCAGAGGCCAGGTACAAATGTGGCCAGCCAGGGCCCACTACTGGAGGACGAGGAGGACGAGGATGAGGAGGAGGTGGAGGAGGATGAGGATGAAGCATGGTCACAGCGGGGTGGCACCCAACGCAGCTCGGGTCCATCACTGGTGCGTGGCTGGGGGGAAAGGCAGGACGATGACGATACGCCTCCCACAGAGGACAGCTTGTCCTTACCCCTGGGCAGCCTGGCACACATGAGCGACTACATGCTGCAGTGCCTGCGCAACGACAGCAGAGTTGCCCACATTTTAACCTGTGCGGACTACTGGGTTGCCACCCTGCTGGATCCACGCTACAAAGACAATGTGCCCACCTTACTTCCTGCACTGGAGCGTGATAGGAAGATGCGCGAGTACAAGCGCACGTTGGTAGACGCGCTACTGAGAGCATTCCCAAATGTCACAGGGGAACAAGTGGAAGCCCAAGGCCAAGGCAGAGGAGGAGCAAGAGGTCGCCAAGGCAGCTGTGTCACGGCCAGCTCCTCTGAGGGCAGGGTTAGCATGGCAGAGATGTGGAAAACTTTTGTCAACACGCCACAGCTAACTGCACCACCACCTGATACGCAACGTGTTAGCAGGAGGCAACATTTCACTAACATGGTGGAACAGTACGTGTGCACACCCCTCCACGTACTGACTGATGGTTCGGCCCCATTCAACTTCTGGGTCTCTAAATTGTCCACGTGGCCAGAGCTAGCCTTTTATGCCTTGGAGGTGCTGGCCTGCCCGGCAGCCAGCGTTTTGTCTGAACGTGTATTCAGCACGGCAGGGGGCGTCATTACAGACAAACGCAGCCGCCTGTCTACAGCCAATGTGGACAAGCTGACGTTCATAAAAATGAACCAGGCATGGATCCCACAGGACCTGTCCGTCCCTTGTCCAGATTAGACATTAACTACCTCCCCATAACCATATATTATTGGACTCCAGGGCACTTCCTCATTCAATCCTATTTTTATTTTCATTTTACCATTATATTGCGATGCTACCCAAAGTTGAATGAACCTCTCCTCTGCCTGTGTGCTAGGCCTAAATATATGCCAATGGACTGTTGCAGTGGTGGCTGACATGAAGCCTGATTCTCTGCTATGACATGCAGACTAATTCTCTGCTGACATGAAGCCAGATTGTCTGTTACGGGACCTCTCTCCTCTGCCTGGGTGCTGGGCCTAAATTTATGACAATGGACTGTTGCAGTGGTGGCTGACGTGAAGCCTGATTCTCTGCTATGACATGCAGACTGATTCTCTGCTGACATGAAGCCAGATCCTCTGTTACGGGACCTCTCTCCTCTGCCTGGGTGCTGGGCCTAAATTTATGACAATGGACTGTTGCAGTGGTGGCTGACGTGAAGCCTGATTCTCTGCTATGACATGCAGACTGATTCTCTGCTGACATGAAGCCAGATCCTCTGTTACGGGACCTCTCTCCTCTGCCTGGGTGCTGGGCCTGAATATATGCCAATGGACTGTTGCAGTGGTGGGTGACGTGAAGCCTCATTCTCTGCTATGACATGCAGACTAATTCTCTGCTGACATGAAGCCAGATTGTCTGTTACGGGACCTCTCTCCTCTGCCTGTGTGTGTGCTGGGCCTAAATATATGCCAATGGACTGTTGCAGTGGTGGCTGACGTGAAGCCTCATTCTCTGCTATGACATGCAGACTGATTCTCTGCTGACATGAAGCCAGATCCTCTGTTACGGGACCTCTCTCCTCTGCCTGGGTGCTGGGCCTAAATTTATGACAATGGACTGTTGCAGTGGTGGCTGACGTGAAGCCTGATTCTCTGCTATGACATGCAGACTGATTCTCTGCTGTCATGAAGCCAGATTGTCTGTTACGGGACCTTTCTCCTCTACCTGGGTTCTGGGCCTAAATTTATGAAAATTGACTCTTACAGTGGTGGGTGACGTGAAGCCTGATTCTCTGCTATGATATGAAGACTGATTCTCTGCTGACATGAAGCCAGATTGTCTGTTACGGGACCTTTCTCCTCTGCCTGGGTTCTGGGCCTAAATTTATGAAAATTGACTCTTACAGTGGTGGGTGACGTGAAGCCTGATTCTCTGCTATGATATGAAGACTGATTCTCTGCTGACATGAAGCCAGATTGTCTGTTACGGGACCTTTCTCCTCTGCCTGGGTTCTGGGCCTAAATTTATGAAAATTGACTCTTACAGTGGTGGGTGACGTGAAGCCTGATTCTCTGCTATGATATGAAGACTGATTCTCTGCTGACATGAAGCCAGATTGTCTGTTACGGGACCTTTCTCCTCTGCCTGGGTTCTGGGCCTAAATTTATGAAAATTGACTCTTACAGTGGTGGGTGACGTGAAGCCTGATTCTCTGCTATGATATGAAGACTGATTCTCTGCTGACATGAAGCCAGATTGTCTGTTACGGGACCTTTCTCCTCTGCCTGGGTTCTGGGCCTAAATTTATGAAAATTGACTCTTACAGTGGTGGGTGACGTGAAGCCTGATTCTCTGCTATGATATGAAGACTGATTCTCTGCTGACATGAAGCCAGATTGTCTGTTACGGGACCTTTCTCCTCTGCCTGGGTTCTGGGCCTAAATTTATGAAAATTGACTCTTACAGTGGTGGGTGACGTGAAGCCTGATTCTCTGCTATGATATGAAGACTGATTCTCTGCTGACATGAAGCCAGATTGTCTGTTACGGGACCTTTCTCCTCTGCCTGGGTTCTGGGCCTAAATTTATGAAAATTGACTCTTACAGTGGTGGGTGACGTGAAGCCTGATTCTCTGCTATGATATGAAGACTGATTCTCTGCTGACATGAAGACAGATTCTCTGTTACGGGACCTCTCTCCTCTGCCTGTGTGTGTGCTGGGCCTAAATATATGCCAATGGACTGTTGCAGTGGTGGCTGACGTGAAGCCTCATTCTCTGCTATGACATGCAGACTAATTCTCTGCTGACATGAAGACAGATTCTCTGTTACGGGACCTCTCTCCTCTGCCTGTGTGTGTGCTGGGCCTAAATATATGCCAATGGACTGTTGCAGTGGTGGCTGACGTGAAGCCTCATTCTCTGCTATGACATGCAGACTAATTCTCTGCTGACATGAAGCCAGATTGTCTGTTACGGGACCTCTCTCCTCTGCCTGTGTGTGTGCTGGGCCTAAATATATGCCAATGGACTGTTGCAGTGGTGGCTGACGTGAAGCCTCATTCTCTGCTATGACATGCAGACTAATTCTCTGCTGACATGAAGACAGATTCTCTGTTACGGGACCTCCCTCCTCTGCCTGGGTGCTGGGCCTAAATATATGCCAATGGACTGTTGCAGTGGTGGCTGACGTGAAGCCTCATTCTCTGCTATGACATGCAGACTAATTCTCTGCTGACATGAAGACAGATTCTCTGTTACGGGACCTCTCTCCTCTGCCTGGGTGCCGGGGCCTAAATATCTGAGAATGGACTGTTCCAGTGGTGGGTGACGGGAAGCCAGATTCTCTGCTATGGAACCTCTCTCCAATTGATTTTGGTTAATTTTTATTTATTTAATTTTTATTTTAATTCATTTCCCTATCCACATTTGTTTGCAGGGGATTTACCTACATGTTGCTGCCTTTTGCAGCCCTCTAGCTCTTTCCTGGGCTGTTTTACAGCCTTTTTAGTGCCGAAAAGTTCGGGTCCCCATTGACTTCAATGGGGTTCGGGTTCGGGACGAAGTTCGGATCGGGTTCGGATCCCGAACCCGAACATTTCCGGGATGTTCGGCCGAACTTCTCGAACCCGAACATCCAGGTGTTCGCTCAACTCTACCTGTAATCCATCCGGACTACTCATAGAAGCTACACAGTGGAGAGGTGACTGCACATTAAAACCTAGCTCTGCCCCCCGACATGTTTCGCCAGTTACACTGGCTTCCTCAGGGGTAATGGGCAGCAATGGATGACATCATACATCGGAGCCTGAAATAGTGAACATACTGATTGACAGGTATAGCTACCTATCCTTCATGGGGGAGGTGAAAGCCTCAGCCAATCTAAAACCGACATTGAAGATAAGCGCTGTATCATAGGGAGGCCGCCGTCACCACAGAAGGGCCGCGTCATTGCTGGTGCGCTGGCCCTGCGGCGCATACACTATTTCTTGGAAAGGCCGCCGTCGCCACCTAATTGCGTCATCATTGGTGACCTCTCGATCCGGCGCATGCGCAGACGAGCCGGCGACCGCAAGATGCCGCACGTACGTCTGCGCATGAGTTGCGCAGCAGCAGGCTGCGCACCGACTCAGAACCCTCCTATTCGCAAGAGAGGGCTAGAGAATACATCAACAGACAGATGGTAAATCATTGGCATAGGATGACTGGTATAGCTCAAACGCCTGACACAGATAACAAGCTGTCCCAAATGAATACCCACATAATATTGGTGACAAACCCATTCACACCATTGCCAAGGGGTAGTAGATAACTATATTTTGGCTTATGATAATTACAGGCTATACATTAGTTGCAGACAGTTTGTTAGTAAGCCAGTTATCTTTTTGGAAACCCCTGGCAGTCATGTGATTATTGTGGGCAAAGTTATAACTATCACTTGAAACTGCCTATATCACATTATTGCTCATCTGTAAATTCCTGATATCAGTTGTAAAGTGTCCTGGCTGTATTAATCACCCCAATGATGTCAGACCTATCACTAAAAATAAAGTACATGTTTGAAATTAAATATTATAACTCTGGTATAAGATATTAAATCCATATAGATATCAATCCAATGCTGATGTCATAGTTACTAATCTATCTCAATGTCTGATTAAGACCTCGATGGGAGATGACATTCCTGAATTTACATATGGCATAACCACAAAATAATAAATTTTCCTCTCATATTTATAAGAAGGCAGTAAATGCAAAGCCTTCATTAAGCCCCTTTGGGCTACGACTGTCCAAGCGATATATCCACCTGGTTTCTTCTTGTAGAAGAAGCACGTCCAGGTCCCCTTTCCTTGCACCCAAAGATTTTTTACTGATACCCCAAAATTTGAGTGTCCTATAATTACCACCGTGATGGGTTCTCACATGTCTGGAGATTGAGGTATCTGCCGAGGTGTTAATACTACTGATGTGTTGACAGATCCTTCTCCTAAACTGTTGAGATGTTTTTCCCACGTAAATCTTACAGCAGGGGCATTCAATAGCATAGACAATGCCTGTGGTCTTACAATTGATGTATTGTCTGATCTGATACTCTCTTTTATCAACAGGGTTGACAAAGGACCGGCACTTCCTGACGAGCGGACAGAAAATACAGTCACCACACGGGTAAGTACCTACTAGATTTGATTTCAGCCAGGTGGTCTTAGGTGGAACCGGACGAAAGAAGCTATGAACTAAAGCGTCTTTTAGATTTCTGCCACGCCGATAGGTGACACTTGGATGTTGTGTAATCACTGTCCTCAGATCGTTGTCTGCCCACAGGACATGCCAGTGCTTCCTAAGGATACCACATACTCTTTTATTTTGAGCATCATAGGTGCCAATGCACCTGATTGTCTGTTTGCTGGAATCCTTGGGTGGAGTAGTCAGAAGCTCTGTCCTACTGGTATTACTTGCCCTGGCATATGCTTGATGTAGCACCTTTTTAGGATAGCCCCTAGCTCGAAACCGATCATATAAGATCTTACTTTCTTTTTGAAAGGTGGCTTCGTCCGAACAGTTCCTGCGGGCCCTGATGTATTGGCCAACAGGTATGCCTTTCCTGAGGGGCCTAGGGTGAAAACTACTCCATTCTAGTACACTGTTCGTCGCTGTGGGCTTACGATGAACTTCTGAACGGATGTGGCCTTAATGAAGGCTTTGCATTTACTGCCTTCTTATAAATATGAGAGGAAAATTTATTATTTTGTGGTTATGCCATATGTAAATTCAGGAATGTCATCTCCCATCGAGGTCTTAATCAGACGTTGAGATAGATTAGTAACTATGACATCAGCATTGGATTGATATCTATATGGATTTAATATCTTATACCAGAGTTATAATATTTAATTTCAAACATGTACTTTATTTTTAGTGATAGGTCTGACATCATTGGGGTGATTAATACAGCCAGGACACTTTACAACTGATATCAGGAATTTACAGATGAGCAATAATGTGATATAGGCAGTTTCAAGTGATAGTTATAACTTTGCCCACAATAATCACATGACTGCCAGGGGTTTCCAAAAAGATAACTGGCTTACTAACAAACTGTCTGCAACTAATGTATAGCCTGTAATTATCATAAGCCAAAATATAGTTATCTACTACCCCTTGGCAATGGTGTGAATGGGTTTGTCACCAATATTATGTGGGTATTCATTTGGGACAGCTTGTTATCTGTGTCAGGCGTTTGAGCTATACCAGTCATCCTATGCCAATGATTTACCATCTGTCTGTTGATGTATTCTCTAGCCCTCTCTTGCGAATAGGAGGGTTCTGAGTCGGTGCGCAGCCTGCTGCTGCGCAACTCTTGCGCAGACGTACGTGCGGCATCTTGCGGTCGCCGGCTCGTCTGCGCATGCGCCGGATCGAGAGGTCACCAATGATGACGCAATTAGGTGGCGACGGCGGCCTTTCCAAGAAATAGTGTATGCGCCGCAGGGCCAGCGCACCAGCAATGACGCGGCCCTTCTGTGGTGACGGCGGCCTCCCTATGATACAGCGCTTATCTTCAATGTCGGTTTTAGATTGGCTGAGGCTTTCACCTCCCCCATGAAGGATAGGTAGCTATACCTGTCAATCAGTATGTTCACTATTTCAGGCTCCGATGTATGATGTCATCCATTGCTGCCCATTACCCCTGAGGAAGCTAGTGTAACTGGCGAAACATGTCGGGGGGCAGAGCTAGGTTTTAATGTGCAGTCACCTCTCCACTGTGTAGCTTCTATGAGTAGTCCGGATGGATTACAGGCTCACCACAGATAATAATTGGTAGCTTTAGGAGAAGTAATAGTGTCATCCAGGCTTGGATTAATAGGCAGGAGATAGACAGTATCTATATCTGCCTGGGTGTGCTGATGGTACAGGTCGCACACCAGCACACATATGTAGCAGATGCGTAAGCAAGGTAATTAGATCATACTGCAGTTATAAAGTGCTAACGTGGGAGGGCAATTAAGTCCCCCTCACGTATTTAGGGGTAGGGATTGTGCACATTCTTCCCCCCCCCCCCTCTTTTCTCCTAAGTTACTAAGCCAATGTCAACAACAGTGGTTTGGTGGCTGTGGTTTTAATATTCTATTTACTTTTTTGTTTCAATGGTCGGTATCACAACGTTCTATGTCCTTATTTAGGTTTTAACGCATATCGAATAAAAGTGATATATTAATTTGACTTGGGCCAAGATAGGTTTATTTGCCTACTTAGGCATTTGTAAATAAAGTGATTAATTAACCTTGCCCTAGTCTGGTCCTAGAGTTATATAGTAGTATTGATAGGCTCAGCAGCCTTCTTAAAAATTTTGGGGACCCCCTTCATTGACCACAAATTTCCTCTCATTTATTACATTTTTTCTTTACGATTTGCTTGCAAGTGACTGTTATCACATGGCAGGTTTTCTCTTGAATGCACCCCAAGCAGTTTTCAACAGCACAGAGGCAGCACAGGTGTTCTCCACAGGCTGTCTCCCCATAAATATAACTGATATATCAACAGCATTCAAAGATGTGCAGAAAACATATAAGCAATATGTCAGAGCTCAATGGGAGGTAGCCAGTTTAGAAACATACCAACAGCAGGGCCTGGTGTTTAGGGGCATGAGAATAAATATTGTCCCCCACTCGCACCAAGAAGATGCCACATTTATAAAAGGTTGGCAACAACTGCTAACGGAGAACTCACTGCGTATGCAACAATATCTGTTGGACTTCGAAAAAGTGTCACTGGCAGATACTGCCAGGAAATTAGAGCAGGACATCTCCCAGATTCAAAATCTTAGGTCTCATCCTGAGTTTGCCACACAGGAGTCCAGGTTACAAAAACATATTGAGTCCTTCCAAGTTGAAATCAAAGAAAGGAAGCACAATAAATATATTAGGGACAAAAGGGACTTTGACACTGGTCAGATATACCACATAAGGTCTAATACGAGCAACCAATCAAAAAGATATAACACCAACAGACAAGGAGTATCCCAGTCAGACCTTTCGGAGTCTGATTGGTCAGGATCGGAAGGCCGCCCGATAAGGTATACTGCTGAGTCCAGGCGTAAATATCGAGGTCGTGGCCAGTCGAACCAGAGGAGGGCACCTAGCCCCCAGATAGGTACAGGTGGTACGTCAGGTCAGATATGGCAAGAAGCACAAGGATCGGTTCCCGTCACAAATGCAGCTATGACAATAGCTACCCCAGGTATAGGAGTCAGCTCACAACAACAGGGCCAATCATGGCCTCCTGTATCATCTGGGTCTTTCTGTCCTCCATCTATGCCTCTGCCGTCTACAACAGTGCCCACGAACTTACCGTCTTTTTTAGGTCAAGGCCCATCCCTGAGGGACAGGGAGAAGTGGGCATACAATGCCAGAACATAGATGACCCGTTAAGGGTGATTAATCTTTCAAGCTTCTCCCTTAGACCTGAACACCTTAGGGTACTTAATAAGGGACTGTCTTTCACACCCACACCTTCCTTCCACTGTTTTGACTGGGTTAAGGATATAAACCTGTTTGCTAGAAGGCTTGCCCTACATAAATTATACAATCAGCAATCGAGAGAGTGCCAACGGATCCAGACCAATGAAAGACAGGCCCTAGCCATATTGGAATCATTGGACACCCTTGATGAAAATGCTCAAGATCTAGTTGAAGCACCTCTTTCAACATTAAAACCTCAATCTAAATACACCCCCCCGTTCAGTCAGTATGGTAATATAGATACCTTCGTACAACTAGTAACAAGGGATTTAAAGACTTTGAGTACCAAAATACGCACCACATATGCTAATCTTGCGGTGGATGAACAACGGGCCCTAGAAGAACTTATTCAGAATGAAGAACTGATAATTAAACCTTCTGATAAGGGGGGGAATATTGTCCTAATGGACAAGCAGTACTACAAAAAGATGGTGGAAGATCTAGTTGAGCAGAATGATACCTATCAAAAGTTGGATAGCAATCCCACTGAGAGGTTTTTAGGAGAATTGAAGGTCATTTTGACCACAGCAAAGGTAAACAAACTGATTTCAAAAGATGAATACCAATATCTCTTGAAAACACATCCAACGACTGCCACTATATATGCTACTCCAAAGGTGCATAAACGGAGGCGACCAGTGCCGGGTAGACCAATAGTGTCCGGTAACAACAGTTTAACAGAGAACATCAGCCAATATGTGGATGGATTCATTGCTCCCTTTGTGCCCAGTTTGCCCTCATATATTAGGGACACCAAGGATGTGGTCACCAGGCTCCAGGACATTCAGGTCACGCCAGCAACTAAATTGGCCAGTCTCGACGTTGAGGCTTTGTATTCAAATATTAGGCATGACCTGGGGATTGAGGCAGTATCCACTTATCTTTCAACTAAGAGTATTCAGTTTTGCGCACATAATGAGTTTCTTTTAACTCTCCTTCGATTTTTACTCACACACAATTACTTTCTGTTTAACGGTCACTATTATTTACAATCTGTCGGGACCGCGATGGGAAGTAAATGTGCACCAAATTATGCTAATTTGTTCTTAGGGTGGTGGGAGGACACTATTGTTTTCACATCTGATTTATCTGATTTTACACAACACATATTATTTTGGGGGAGGTACATTGATGATGTACTGGTACTTTGGGAAGGCACTATTGAAAAATTTCACTGTTTTGTTTCAGCACTTAATTCTAATGCCATAGGTATGGCATTTACGTCAGAAATACACGAAAGCACTATTAATTTTTTGGACCTGAAATTAGTCCTGGATCCTGATGGCCACATCCGTTCAGAAGTTCATCATAAGCCCACAGCGACGAACAGTCTACTAGAATGGAGTAGTTTTCACCCTAGGCCCCTCAGGAAAGGCATACCTGTTGGCCAATACATCAGGGCCCGCAGGAACTGTTCGGACGAAGCCACCTTTCAAAAAGAAAGTAAGATCTTATATGATCGGTTTCGAGCTAGGGGCTATCCTAAAAAGGTGCTACATCAAGCATATGCCAGGGCAAGTAATACCAGTAGGACAGAGCTTCTGACTACTCCACCCAAGGATTCCAGCAAACAGACAATCAGGTGCATTGGCACCTATGATGCTCAAAATAAAAGAGTATGTGGTATCCTTAGGAAGCACTGGCATGTCCTGTGGGCAGACAACGATCTGAGGACAGTGATTACACAACATCCAAGTGTCACCTATCGGCGTGGCAGAAATCTAAAAGACGCTTTAGTTCATAGCTTCTTTCGTCCGGTTCCACCTAAGACCACCTGGCTGAAATCAAATCTAGTAGGTACTTACCCGTGTGGTGACTGTATTTTCTGTCCGCTCGTCAGGAAGTGCCGGTCCTTTGTCAACCCTGTTGATAAAAGAGAGTATCAGATCAGACAATACATCAATTGTAAGACCACAGGCATTGTCTATGCTATTGAATGCCCCTGCTGTAAGATTTACGTGGGAAAAACATCTCAACAGTTTAGGAGAAGGATCTGTCAACACATCAGTAGTATTAACACCTCGGCAGATACCTCAATCTCCAGACATGTGAGAACCCATCACGGTGGTAATTATAGGACACTCAAATTTTGTGGTATCAGTAAAAAATCTTTGGGTGCAAGGAAAGGGGACCTGGACGTGCTTCTTCTACAAGAAGAAACCAGGTGGATATATCGCTTGGACAGTCGTAGCCCAAAGGGGCTTAATGAAGGCTTTGCATTTACTGCCTTCTTATAAATATGAGAGGAAAATTTATTATTTTGTGGTTATGCCATATGTAAATTCAGGAATGTCATCTCCCATCGAGGTCTTAATCAGACGTTGAGATAGATTAGTAACTATGACATCAGCATTGGATTGATATCTATATGGATTTAATATCTTATACCAGAGTTATAATATTTAATTTCAAACATGTACTTTATTTTTAGTGAAAGGTCTGACATCATTGGGGTGATTAATACAGCCAGGACACTTTACAACTGATATCAGGAATTTACAGATGAGCAATAATGTGATATAGGCAGTTTCAAGTGATAGTTATAACTTTGCCCACAATAATCACATGACTGCCAGGGGTTTCCAAAAAGATAACTGGCTTACTAACAAACTGTCTGCAACTAATGTATAGCCTGTAATTATCATAAGCCAAAATATAGTTATCTACTACCCCTTGGCAATGGTGTGAATGGGTTTGTCACCAATATTATGTGGGTATTCATTTGGGACAGCTTGTTATCTGTGTCAGGCGTTTGAGCTATACCAGTCATCCTATGCCAATGATTTACCATCTGTCTGTTGATGTATTCTCTCGCCCTCTCTTGCGAATAGGAGGGTTCTGAGTCGGTGCGCAGCCTGCTGCTGCGCAACTCATGCGCAGACGTACGTGCGGCATCTTGCGGTCGCCGGCTCGTCTGCGCATGCGCCGGATCGAGAGGTCACCAATGATGACGCAATTAGGTGGCGACGGCGGCCTTTCCAAGAAATAGTGTATGCGCCGCAGGGCCAGCGCACCAGCAATGACGCGGCCCTTCTGTGGTGACGGCGGCCTCCCTATGATACAGCGCTTATCTTCAATGTCGGTTTTAGATTGGCTGAGGCTTTCACCTCCCCCATGAAGGATAGGTAGCTATACCTGTCAATCAGTATGTTCACTATTTCAGGCTCCGATGTATGATGTCATCCATTGCTGCCCATTACCCCTGAGGAAGCCAGTGTAACTGGCGAAACATGTCGGGGGGCAGAGCTAGGTTTTAATGTGCAGTCACCTCTCCACTGTGTAGCTTCTATGAGTAGTCCGGATGGATTACAGGCTCACCACAGATAATAATTGGTAGCTTTAGGAGAAGTAATAGTGTCATCCAGGCTTGGATTAATAGGCAGGAGATAGACAGTATCTATATCTGCCTGGGTGTGCTGATGGTACAGGTCGCACACCAGCACACATATGTAGCAGATGCGTAAGCAAGGTAATTAGATCATACTGCAGTTATAAAGTGCTAACGTGGGAGGGCAATTAAGTCCCCCTCACGTATTTAGGGGTAGGGATTGTGCACATTCTTCCCCCCCCCCCCTCTTTTCTCCTAAGTTACTAAGCCAATGTCAACAACAGTGGTTTGGTGGCTGTGGTTTTAATATTCTATTTACTTTTTTGTTTCAATGGTCGGTATCACAACGTTCTATGTCCTTATTTAGGTTTTAACGCATATCGAATAAAAGTGATATATTAATTTGACTTGGGCCAAGATAGGTTTATTTGCCTACTTAGGCATTTGTAAATAAAGTGATTAATTAACCTTGCCCTAGTCTGGTCCTAGAGTTATATAGTTAAATTAATAGTAGAATAGAACGACAGTATGTAAAGGGTGTATCTCACACGGTCTGAACCAGTGTAGGCCTAAATTAAATATTTATTTTTTCAAAATGGCTGTATTTCAAATGGCTGTATTTCAAACCCCTGTATGTAGAGGGGGTATCTCACACGGTTTGAACCAGTGTAGGCCTGAAGTAAGTATTTAATTACAAAAAATGGCTGTATTTTAAATGGCTGTATTTCAAATCCCTGAATCAAAACCCTGTATGTAGAGGGGGTATATCACACGGTCTATACCAGTGTATGCCTGAATAAAATATTTATTTGCACAAAATGGCTATATTTCAAATGCCTGATTCAAACCCCTGTATGTAGAGGGGGTATCTCACAAGGTCTGAACCAGTGTAGGTCTGAAATAAATATATCTTTTCACAAAATGGCTGTATTTCAAATGGCTGTATTTCAAATCTCTGATTCAAACCCCTTTATGTAGAGGTAGTATCTCACAGGGCCTGAACCAGTGTAGGTCTGAAGTAAATATGTATTTGCCCAAAATGGCTGTATTTCAAATGGCTGTATTTTAAATGCCTAATTCAAACCCCTGTATGTAGAAGGGGTATCTCACACGATCTGAACCAGTGTAGGCCTGAACTAAATATTTCTTTGCCCAAAATGGCTGTATTTCAAATCCCTGATCAAACCCCTGTATGTAGAGGGGGTATTTCACAGGGCCTGAACCAGTGTAGGCCTGAAGTAAATATATCTTTGCACAAAATGACTGTATTTCAAATGGCTGTATTTCAAATCCCTGATTCAAACCCCTTTATGTAGAGGTAGTATCTCACAGGGCCTGAACAAGTGTAGGTCTGAAGTAAATATGTATTTGCCCAAAATGGCTGTATTTCAAATGGCTGTATTTCAAATCCCTGAATCAAACTCCTGTATGTAGAGGGAGTATCTCACAGGGCCTGAACGAGTGTAGGCCTGAACTAAATATATCTTTGCACAAAATAGCTGTATTTCAAATGGCTGTATTTCAAATCCCTGAATCAAACCCCTGTATGTAGAGGGAGTATATCACACAGTCTGAACCAGTGTAGGCCTGAACTAAATATTTCTTTGCACAAAATGGCTGTATTTCAAATGCCTGATTCAAACCCCTGTATTTAGAGGGAGTATCTCACATGGTCTCAACCAGTGTAGACTGAAGTAAATATTTATTTGCCCAAAATGGCTGTATTCCAAATCCCTGAATCAAACCCCTGTATGTAGAGGTAGTATCTCACAGGGCCTGAACCAGTGTAGGCCTGAAGTAAATATTTATTTGCACAAAATGTCTGTATTTCAAATGGCTATATTTCAAATCCCTGAATCAAACCCCTGTATTTAGAGGGTGTATCTCAAAGGGCCTGAACCATTGTAGGCCAGAATTCAATATTGGTGCTCCAAATGGTATTTAAAATCTCTGAATGGAATCCAAATATATTAAGGGTGTATCTTACAATGACATCTGCATCAAAGGCTGCCAAGTAAATTTTTTGTGCCCAAACGAGTGTTTGCTCAACAAGTGAATTTGACAGCAGTATATAAGCCTGTAATTTCACACGTGCTGATGCTGCAAGGCATGAAAATAGTGGGTTTTGTCAAAAGTGTGTTTTTCAAACCCCAGGAAATGATGGTTGTATTTCTAGCTTAAATTGCACACTGACTAATCCAGATGTTGTAGATTGCCCAAAAAAGTGGAGGTTTTTGTAACATAATATGAAAGCTGTGTATATTAAACTTGAATTTAACACTTGCAGATCTGGAAAATACTTTTTTTTAAAGAAAAATAGTGTGTTTTTCAAACCCCAGATAATGATGGGTGTATTTCTAGCTTAAATTGCACACTGACTAATACAGATGTTGTAGATTGCCCAAAAAGTCTTTTTTTGGTATCAGTATATGAAAGCTGTATATATTAACTTAAATTTAACACTTGCAGAACAGGAAAATACTGTTTTTTGAGAAAAAAAAGTGTGTTTTTCAAGCCCCCAGAAAATGATGGGTGTATTTCTAGCTTAAATTGCACACTGACTAATCCAGATGTTGTAGATTACCAAAAAAGTGTATTTTTTTTTTGCAACAGAATCTGAAAGCTGTATATATTAAACTTGAATTTAACACTTGCAGATTTGGAAAATACTGTTTTTGAAAACAAAATGTGTTTTTCACACCCCAGAAAATGATGGGTGTATTTCTACCTTAAATTGCACACTGACTAATCCAGATGTTGTAGTTTGCCCCCCAAAAATTGTGATTTGCAATGTCCCAAAAGTTCAGATACTGTGCTGGTGCACTGAGCATGCATAAAATGTCCACCACCACCCACCTAACAAACAGAATTCTAAAAGTTAGTATTAGCTCAGGGCAGGGTAAAACGATAGTGCCCTGCACCCACACAACTATTTGTCTGTAGATCGCTGAGTTAGATTCTCTCCTATGCTCTCCCCGAAATCACAAGTCCAGCAGCATCCTCTCCCTACACTTGTAACAGCAGAGTGACGTGCAGCGCTATGTGACTCAAGCTTATATAGAGCCTGGGTCACATGCTGCTCTGGCCAATCACAGCCATGCCACTAGTAGGCATGGCTGTGATGGCCTCTTGGGGCAAGTAGTATGACGCTTGTTGATTGGCTGCTGTGCAGCCTTTCAAAAAGCGCCGAACACCGAACCTGAACTTTTACTGAAATGTTCGGATTCGGGTACGGGGTTCAAAAATCCTACGGGACGGTAAATTTTAATAAATTTTTTTCTACTACACATCAAGGGCAAACAAAACTCAAAATCTATTACCCTGAATCTGGAGTTTACAGTAACACCACATATGTACTAAAAAAAAATGATGTATTGGTGCACAGCAGGCTTGAGAGTGGAAGGAGCACCATATGGCTTTAGGAAAGCGTATTTAGGTGGAATGGTAATTGGGATGTCGCATATGAAGACACCCTGAGGTGGCCCTACAGTGGAAACCCCCAAAAAGTGACACCATTTTGGAAACAACACCCCACAAGGAATCTTTCAAGGTGTGTATTGAGCACTTTGATCTCAAAGGTGTTTCCTAGAATTAGGAAACACTTGGCAGTGAAAATGAAAAATGTAACTTTTTTCACAAAAAAATTGCTTTACACCCACATTTTTCACTTTCCCAAAGGGTAGCAGGACAAGATGCACCCCACATTTTGTTCCCCATTTCCTCTCAAATGCAGCAACACCCAATATGTGCTAAAAAAAATTATGTATGGGCGCATAGCAAGCTTCAGAGTGAAAGGAACACCATTTGGCTTTAGGAGAGCGGATTTAGCTGGAATGGTAATTGGGAGCTATGTTGCATATGAAGACACCCTGATGTTTACGGACAGGGACAGGGATGAAGGGTGGTTTAGGGATCTGGAACAGCTGCAAATGAAAAAAAAAATCAGTGCAGCAATTCCAGATGTTTTTCTTCTTTCTTCTTTTAACAGGAAAAGCTCAAATCACAGTGGAGGTGCACCACAAGTCCCTGCAAGCCAACAAGCAGCACAGAGAAGCACAGAACCTCTCTGCATGCAATCACCAGCTAGAATGGCTGCATACAGGGATTTTCAGCCCTTTCCTGTGCAGCTATAGTGCTGCCATTGGCTGTAGCGCTGTTCCACCAATTCGCAGGGGACACCAATGGAACTGGAATCACCTGCCTGACCTCGGAGGAGACCGGTGCTGACTAGATCAGTACTGGTCACCTCCCCTTGACCCCCCCACGACCCGCTCGCAGATTCCTTCTGCTTCCAGTGCTGCAATGTGCCGCTTGGAGCTACAGGGGGGCAGAAAGACACCATGCTGTCCTTACCCGACATGCCATCCTGCCGGTAAGAGCAACCATGCTGCCCCAATTCCCCCGCAATCCTGCCCCAGCACACGGCATACCTTGCCTTACGGTGCAGGTCCTTAAGCGGTTAATATAACATGACATACATGAGAAACATGGAAAAAATGTGCTTCTCAGAATGACTGTTGCACTAAAGAATTAAACTTTTGCAACTTATTAGTCTTAAGATTTGGTGAATATCTTTCAATATTAATTTGACTGTTTGCGTTTGAAGGTCTAAAACATGGTGACATCATTCAACACAGATTAACAGAAATCCATTTGTATCATTTTGCTGCAGTTATCTACAGATGAATTTTTAAAAGGACAGCTTAGATATTCTAATTCATTATAGAAACAGCATCTCTCAAGAGATTCTCACCTGTCATGTAAAAGAATGGTGAGAAGTTTAAATTCAAAATTAATTGTGAACTTATAAAATGTAGTTCACAGCTAAATGGAGTTTCAAAATTAATACATAAATCAAAAATGACATTTTTTTATATGTAAGTACTGTATTTAAACAGTGTCTTTAATTATTCTTTTGATATATACCGCCTAGACAAGTTTCATTTGTTTCAAATAATATCATTCGCTAACATTATTTAGCTATTCTCACGTTTAATTTAGTAAAGTTATTGTGATTTAGTGCAGTGTTCCTTTGTAGAAAATGTGAATCTAAAACATATGCAGTAAAACTTCAAAGGGTAACTGGTGCTATTAAAGTTGATTTCCGGTATATTCCACATACAGTGGTGTCCATACTTAACTGTTCACTTATTTCAACATAGTTATATAGTTACAAAGTTAATACGGTTGGAAAAAGACAAACGTCCATGAAGTTCAACCAAGGGATAGGTAGGGACGCGAATCCCAGAAGTAAGTGAGACTTAGATTTCTACACGTTTTCATGCCTCATTTAATGCATGACAATATCCTCGTGGCCTTAGAAGCAGCTGATTGACATTGTATGCTTTCACAGTTTGAACATAATCCTGTTCAGGGGAATCAGTAGTAGAATGAGGTTATATACCAGGGAATCACAGAATTACCACCATTCTAAAATATAACCTTTAATTGTATTTAAATAAAAGTCAATACACCCTTATCTATACAGAAAATAGAAAATAAATAAATACAAAAAAGAAATCAAAAAATAAGGTCTAATGGTATAGCCCATCTAAGGCTGATAGGGAGGTGGTAGAGCAGTTGTATTGGGCCTATAGGGAAAAATGTCCCTGATGCTGGCCCTGATGTAGATGATCCTGCCTATATACGGAATAGCCGCCCTGATAAGGGCGATCCCGTCTCTCGTACCTCCTAAAAACCCTAAAGAACCCTAGCGGGAGAAGGAACACAAGAATTATTAAACTTGATAGAGGACCTATACTAAAGTACACAAAATAATAAATAGAAAAAGTACCCGAGGAGATTAAATGTGGCAGTCAATAATCAAAAGTAAAGGTGAAAAAGATGTCCAATGCCGTCCCTACGCGTTTCGCCTGGTTGTTGTCAGGCTCATCAGGGGACAAAATTGATCATGGAGGACCGACACCAAAAAGTACTAAAGTAATATTATGTACATGAAGATTTATTTTTGATTTTTTTGAGCTATTTTAGATAAAATAATAACAATATAAGCCGCTGGCTCTAATAAGAATAGTGACACCTGTCAGTAAGATAACAGAATATTTGATACAGGGGATCCCTAAGTAGCCGGTGGTGGATCGAGAGGTGGGGGTCTGGATAAACTCTACATATCCCCAAATCTCAAGATTTCCAGGGAATGGCTACGTGACGGTATATCATTTTATATATATAATGTATAATCCGAATAAGAAGGTCCCCCTGACTCGCTGCAAATTGGTTATAATAATATTATGAGCGGACATCACACATGAAGAATCTGGACAAAATTAGATAATTTAAACCAAGATGTGGTATAGGCGATGTGCAGTAGGTACCATAGAAATTAGCTATTGAGATTATAGCAGTGCAAGATAGCAGGCAAATAGTGCTATTAAAGCACATGGTACTTGCGTTCCCTTAAACGGTTAGGGGTCCACATGTTGAGTCCATGGATGAGGAAGCCAGAGTCAGATGAGATGTTGAGGTGGCGCTCAGGTGGTGATGTGCGGCAGGTAGCAGGGAAACACTAAACGTGATTACCTATATATAGTACTTCCGGGTATCGGGGAGGCCGGGCGTCCACGTGATGGATGTGACGTGAGGCGTGCTACGTAGCACGCCCCCACGTGACCGGGAGACTGACGCGGCCGTGCATGTGACCTAGTGAGGTCACTGTGTGGGTCACGTGACGGGTAGCAGGGAGGCCGGGCGCCCACGTGATCGGTGTGACGCGAGGCCTCCTACGTCAGATGCCCCCACGTGACCGGGAGGAGGACGTGATCAGATGAGGTCACTGTACTGGTCATGTGAGATAGGCGGAGCATAGGGGCCGAGATGGCTGATTGCACTGGCCATCATTAATGAACAGTATCAAAATGTGAGTGGATTAGATATTAAAAAGGGGGTTGAGGAGGAGTGTGGGCAAGGGAGATGGTGGGGGACTTAATTGATGTATCCTAAAGGGAAGTAAGTTAATAACTGGATGATGGCGAAGAGAGCCGGGGATCGAATTAAACAGAATACTGGAAGTGTATCAAATATAGGTGTATGCATCCAAGATGGATGCATTAATAATGGATAGCCAGGGAATAGTTGATAAGGGGTGACCAACTATTAAATAAATAATTGAGGATCAGCTGTGGAGGGGTTAATCTCCCAATCAATTTTGTCCCCTGATGAGCCTGACAACAACCAGGCGAAACGCGTAGGGACGGCATTGGACATCTTTTTCACCTTTTCTTTTGATTATTGACTGCCACATTTAATCTCCTCGGGTACTTTTTCTATTTATTATTTTGTGTACTTTAGTATAGGTCCTCTATCAAGTTTAATAATTCTTGTGTTCCTTCTCCCGCTAGGGTTCTTTAGGGTTTTTAGGAGGTACGAGAGACGGGATCGCCCTTATCAGGGCGGCTATTCCGTATATAGGCAGGATCATCTACATCAGGGCCAGCATCAGGGACATTTTTCCCTATAGGCCCAATACAACTGCTCTACCACCTCCCTATCAGCCTTAGATGGGCTATACCATTAGACCTTATTTTTTGATTTCTTTTTTGTATTTATTTATTTTCTATTTTCTGTATAGATAAGGGTGTATTGACTTTTATTTAAATACAATTAAAGGTTATATTTTAGAATGGTGACATTGTATGCTGTAATTTAATCTACTATCCTCAAGGACACCCAAATCTTTCTCTATAAGTGATTCTCACAGTGCTACATCACCTGGGACATATGAAGCACAGAGATTTTTACTACCAAGATGCATAACTTTACATGTGTCCACATTGAACCTCATTTGCCAAGTTGATGCCCAATCACTCAAGTGTTCAAGTCAGCTTGTAGTTTTTGGACATCTTCCATAGACCGTACAAGTTCTACACAGCTTAGTGTCATCTGCAAAAATAGATATGGTGCTATTAATCCCTTCCCTAATATCATTAATAAATAAATTAAATAATAAAGGGCCCAGCACTGAACCTTGGGGTACACCACTTATAACCCGGTACCATTCTGAATAGGAATCATTGACTACAACTCTCTGGACACGGTCCTTCAGACAATTTTCAATCCAATTAAAAACTATACTTTCTAAGCCAATAGACCTTACTTTACTTACTAAGAGTCTATGAGGGACAGTATAAAAAGCCTTTGCAAAATCCAGAAACACTACTTCCACAGCCGCCCCTCTGTCCAGGCTACTACTAACCTCCTCATAAAAACAAATCAGGTTAGTCTGACAACTTCTGTCCTTGGAAAACCCATGCTAGTTATCACTTATAATATTATTTATAGTCACATACTCTTGTATATAGTCCCTTAAGATTCCTTCAAACATTTTTCCCACAACAGAAGTTAAACTAACTGGTCTATAATTAACTTTGTATGATCTTACCCTTTTTTGAATATGGGCACCATGTTTGCCTTGCACCAATCACTTGGCACTGTACCAGTCCCTAGAGAATCCTTAAAAATGATAAACAGGGGCACAACAATGACTGAACACAGCTCTTTAAAGGGAACCTGTCACCAGTTTTATGGTGTCCTAACTAGGGGCAACATAAATAAGTGACTGATTCTCTTAGCAAAACCCAGTCAATTTGCCAACACCTTGTATTGAAAAGCTCCAGCTGAAAATGATGAGTCTTGAATATTCATGAGCTTCTCACTCTCCCCGCCCACCTGCTGCTGAATGACAGTTTTTTTCAATATGAATCAGCAGCAGGTGGGCAGGAGAGTGGCTATAGCACTGAATTAAATATACGCTGGACTCAATGACATCATGCTGGACTCAAATCAGCTTATTAGCATGCGGCATATTTGTGTCTATATTATGAGGTAACCCATCTGTCACACCAGTAAGTGAATACATCTAAGGTACTTTTTAGTAGTTAATGATTGTTTATAATTAGTTAGATTATAATCAAGTATCCACATGACAGGTTCCCTTTAAGCACTCTCAGGTGTAATCCATCTGGACCCGGAGTTTTGTTCACATTTACCCTATTTAACTTCTCTTGGACCATATCTACACTTAGCCAATTGAGTATATCACTGGATGTACTAACAACCCTGGCACGACAGATATCAGCTCCTTTCTCTTCTTTTGCATATATAGAGCTAAAAACCTATTTAGGAACTCTGCCTTTTCCTTATCGTCAGTGACTACCCCCTTTACCGTTATTTAGGAGACCTACCTGCTCAGACCTAGGTTTCTTAGCATTTATATATTTAAAAAACCTTTGGGGATTTGTTTTCCTTTCTTTTGCTACCTGCTGTTTGTTTTGTATCTTTACTAATTTTATCTCCTTTTTTGCAGATTTTATTAAGCCCTTTGCAATCTTCAAACGCTACAGCTGACCCCTCAGATTCATTCTTGTTTGTGATTTTAATACAGTGAGTGTTTGTCACACAAGGGGGGACAAAAGGACAGCCAAACTAATAGTAGATTTTAGGAAGTGTTAGCAGTCCCTTAATTTGTTGTACCTCCCAGTGTTACTGGTTGAACCACCTGGGGATAAGGGAGCTAATACACTAACACCTAGAATCTATGGTGCCAGTACAAAGCCCAGCTACTCCCAATCCTGACATACTAAGGTAGTAAGGTAGTTGATGCTCGCTCAACGTGTTTCTGCGTGGGAACAACCATGCTTCATCAGGAGCGATAGGTACACAGTAGAAAAGTAAGTGCTGTCAAAAGTTACATTGGTAGCTGCACTGTGATAGCCGTCTATATACACATGCCGTGATATACATGTGCACTTTATATGTGACAGGGAAATTAATATAGTTAATCTGTCTGTCAGTTAGGTGAGTGACCTCAAAGAATGAGGAGAGCATCAAATAAGGCACGTGGCCCTGGTTGTGGTAATGCTGGTGTTGGTGAAGATCCTGTTGCAGGGAGAGGATGTGGTCGATCTGTGCCAGCTACATGCCAAAATGTAACACCCTCCTGAAGTGCACATAGGTGACAGGACGTTCAGCCTCATTTTGCAGGCCCGAATACCGGTGTACGAATGGTACGAAGTAGAGGATGGCTGACAGTTCCTCCAGTTCCTTCACATTGTCTCCCACCCAGATCCCTGCTGAAAACACAGAGTTGGCACCTGCAGTCCATGGGCATCTGTCTTTCACTTCACCCCCTTTCAAATCAGCCAAGCAGTCTGAGCCCGAATTTTGCATCAGTCTATGATGCTTTTTGATGACTCTGCTGGGCCCTCCACCTAGCCCTGCCCCAGAAGTGAAAGAGATTGAGTGCACTGATGCTCAACCACTTATGTTTCAGGATGTGGTCATGGGAGGACCACCGCAGCACGTATCTGATGATGATAATGATGGAACACAAGTGTCAACTGCTGCAGCTTTCTGCAATGTGCAGACTAGCAATGAGGGCAGGGGTGAAGAGTGGGTGAAGATGATGTGGAGGGTCATGAGGTTCTTGACCCCACATGGAATCAACGTCATGAGGTGGTGGTTGCACAGCGCCAGCTGCACAGCAAAAGAGGAAGCAGGGTGCAAAAGCAGAGTGTCTGTCTCCTAGCCAGTACGCCTATTACTGCTCACCACACCCAGGGACTGAGCACACCAAAGCCAGCTCAAAGGAGTTTCCAGGCGTAGCAGTTCTTCAGACAATGTGCTGACGACAAGATGTAAGTGGTTTGCACCACCTGGATGACCAGGCATCTAAATGCAAAGCACGAGCTGCAGTTGAGAGCACACCTGAAAAACCACAAAAGATTTCAGGCTCCTCCTGCTCCCTCTTCTTATGCTGTCTCAGGCTCTTCCTCTCCCTCTGGAGTGATAGTGGCACCTGCCACCCTGCAAACAGAGGATGTGGCAGCAACACCACCACCGTCACCGTCACCGTCACCAAGCATCTCCACACTGTCCCATGGAAGCGTTCAGCTGTCCACCCCCAAACACTGTAAAGAAAGAAGAAGTACCCCCTACCATCTGGTGGAGACAGAGACTTTTAAAAAGCTTATGGCGGTGGCTGTCCCACAGTACGTTGTTCCAAGCCTCCACTTTTTTTCTAGGCAAGCCATCCCTGCCTTTAACAACCAAGTGGCGGACAAAATCAGCTGTGCACTGCGCAACGCCATCTGTGACAAGATCCACATAACCACCAATATGTGGACCACCAAGCACGGGCAGGGACATATATCTCCAGAACTACACACTAGGTAAATGCAGTGGCGGCTGGTAGAGACAAGCAAATTTCGAAAAAATTTGATTCAGTCAGTTCGCCGAATTTTCCGAAAAGATTTAATTCGATCTGCATTTATTTGTGGCAAATCACGTTAAAAACAGCTATTTTCTGGGTGAAGAGAGAATGTATAGTGGTGTAGGACACAATGCCTTGCAGTAACACGCATAGGCAGTCTGCTGTGGTAGTGAAACAATACTGTGAGTCAGTATGACACGAACATGACAGGTGTCGCTCTTAGAATCACTGCACACTTCACTTATTTGGGTAGTTATGGGGCCAAAACTGACCAAATAACTAAAGTGTGAACTTTTACAACGTCGTCAGCTGATTCCACATAGATATCTACAGAACCTGTTCTATTAAACGCTTGTATAAATAGAGCAGCCTGACAGAGTGGAGAGGGTGTCAGCAGTAATTTTGTGTTGACGTCACTGATTATTTTGCCCTTCCTCTGATCTGTCAGAACAATAACCCACCAAAAAACGGATCCTGTCTGCTGGGTGTCCGCCTTCACTCAGTCAGCATTTAGTCAGTAATCCATCAGTATTGCTAAAGCAAAAAATAAAAACAGGAGTGGATCCAAAACAGAGATGACACATGAATGGAATCTTTGCATGTCTTCTGTGTTTTGTACCCACTCCTGCTTTTAGCTACCAAATCATGAGCCAATTCTGATGCAATAGAGGGACCATGTCACACAGGCCTTACAGCTGCTACATTGACAGGATCTGTTGTGTTTCTCATTTTTCCTTCCTTCTGAAATATCAGAAGAAGGGTGAAATAAAGGATAATGTCAAAAAGGCCATAAATGCAAAATAGTGGCCCAGTCATGGAGTGAGGAGGGTGGAAACAGCATGAGAAGTCCACAGATTGGCCCTGTGACATAGTGTTGAGGTAAAAGCAGCATGAAGAGACCAGAGTGGCCCAGTGACATAGTGGGAAGGTGGCAGCAGCATGAGGAGACCACAGAGTAGTGATGTGGCAGCAGCATGAGGAGACCACAGAGTGGTGAATTGGCAGCAGCATGAGGAGACCGCAAAGTGGCCCAGTAACATAGTGATGAGGTGGCAGCACAATGAGGAGACCGCAGAGTGCTGATGTGGAGGTAGCATGAGGAGACCACAGAATGGTGAAGTGGCAACAACAGCATGAGGAAACCACAGAGTGGCCCTGTGACATAGTGTTAAGTTAGAAGCAGCATGAGGAGACCACAGAGTGGTGATATGGCAGCAGCATGAGGCGACCACAGAGCGGTGAAGTGGCAGCAGCATGAGGAGACCACAAAGTGGCCCAGTGACATGGTGTTAAAGTGGCAGCAGCATGAGGAGACCCCAAAGTAGTGATGTGGCTGCAGTATTAGCCCAGTGACATAGTGAGAAGCTGGCAGCAGCATGAAGAGACCACAGAGGGGTGATGTGGCAGCAGCAAGAGGAGACGACAGAGTGGTGATGCGGAAGCAGCATAAGAAGTCCACCGAGTAGTGATGTGGCTGCAGCATGAGTATACCACAGAGTGATGAAATGGCAGCAGCATGAGGAGACCACAGAGTGATGATGTGGCAGCATGAGCAGTCCACAGAGTAGTGATGTGGCAGCAGCATGAGGAGACCACAGAGTAGTGATGTGGCAGCAGCATGAGGAGACCACAGAGTGGTGAATTGGCACCAGCATGAGGCGACCACAGAGCGGTGAAGTGGCAGCAGCATGAGGAGACCACAAAGTGGCCCAGTGACATGGTGTTAAAGTGGCAGCAGCATGAGGAGACCCCAAAGTAGTGATGTGGCTGCAGTATTAGCCCAGTGACATAGTGAGAAGCTGGCAGCAGCATGAAGAGACCACAGAGGGGTGATGTGGCAGCAGCAAGAGGAGACGACAGAGTGGTGATGCGGAAGCAGCATAAGGAGTCCACCGAGTAGTGATGTGGCTGCAGCATGAGTATACCACAGAGTGATGAAATGGCAGCAGCATGAGGAGACCACAGAGTGATGATGTGGCAGCATGAGCAGTCCACAGAGTAGTGATGTGGAAGCAGCATGAGGAGACCACAGAGTGGTGCAGTGGCAGCAGCATGAGTAATCCACAAAATGGCTCAGTGGCATGCTGTTGAAGTGGCAGCAGCATGAGGAAACCACAAAGTGGCCCAGTGAAATAGTATTAGAGTAGCAGCAGCATAATGAGACCACAGAGTAGTGATGTGGCAGCAGCATGAGGAGACCACAGAGTGGTGAATTGGCAGCAGCATGAGGAGACCGCAAAGTGGCCCAGTAACATAGTGATGAGGTGGCAGCACAATGAGGAGACCACAGAGTGCTGATATGGCAGTAGCATGAGGAGACCGCAGAGTGGTGAAGTGGCAACAAAAGCATGAGGAGACCACAGAGTAACCCTGTGACATAGTGTTGAGGTAGAAGCAGCATGAGGAGACTACAGAGTATTCATGTAGCAGCATCAGCATGAGGAGACCACAGAGTGGCCCAGTGACAGTGAACAGGTGGCAGCAGCACGAGAAGACCACAGAGTGGTGATATGGCAGCATCATGAGGAGACCACAGAGTGGTGAAGTGGCAGCAGCATGAGGAGACCACAAAGTGGCCCAGTGACATGGTGTTAAAGTGGCAGCAACATGAGGAGACCACAAAGTAGTGATGTGGCTGCAGCATGAGGATACCACAGAGTGGTGAAATGGCAGCAGCATGAGGAGACCACAGAGTGATGATATGGCAGCAGCATGAGCAGTCCACAGAGGAGTTATGTGGAAGCAGCATGAGGAGACCATAGAGTGGTGAATTGGCAGCATGAGGAATCCACAAAATGGCCCAGTGACATACTGTAGAAGTGGCAGCAGCATGAGGAGACCACAAAGTGGCCCAGTGACATAGTGTTAGAGTAGCAGCAGCATAAGGAGACCACAGAGTAGTGATGTGGCAGCAGCATGAGGAGACCACAGATTGGTGAATTGGCAGCAGCATGAGGAGACCTCAAAGTGGCCTAGTAACATAGTGATGATGTGGCAGCACAATGAGGAGACCACAGAGTGTTGAAGTGGCAACAACAGCATGAGGAGACCACAGAGTGGCCCTGTGACAGTGACATAGTGTTGAGGTAGAAGCAGCATGAGGAGACTACAGAGTAGTGATGTAGCAGCAGCATGAGGAGACCATAGAGTGGCCCAGTGACAGTGGACAGGTGGCAGCAGCATGAAAAGACCACAGAGTGGTGGTATGGCAGCAGAATTAGGAGACCACAGAGTAGTGAAGTGACAGCAGCATGAGGAGACCACAAAGTGTCCCAGTGACATGGTGTTAAATTGGCAGCAGCATGAGGAGACCACAAAGTAGTGATGTGGCTGCAGTATTAGACCACAGAGTGGCCCAGTGACATAGTGGGGAGGTGGCAGCAGCATGAAGAGACCACAGAGTGGTGATGTTGCTGCAGCAAGATGAGACGACAGAGTGGTAATGTGGAAGCTGCATGAGGAGTCCACCGAGTAGTGATGTAGCTGAAGCATGAGGATACCACAGAGTGGTGAAATGGCAGCAGAATGAGTGGTCTACAAAGTGGCCCAGTGACATAGTGTTGAGGTAGCAGCAGCATGAGGAGACCACAAAGTAGTGATATGGCAGCAGTATGAGGAGACCACAGAGTGGCCCAGTGACAGTGGGGAGGTGGCAGCAGCATGAGGAGACCACAGAGTGCTGATGTGGCAACAGCATGAGGAGACCACAGAGTGGCAGAGCAGTGATGTGGCAGCAGTATGAGAAGACCACAGAGTGGCCCAGTGACAGTGGGGAGGTGGCAGCAGCATGAGACCACAGAGTGCTGATGTGGCAGCAGCAAGAGGAGACCACACAGTGGTGATGTGGCAGCAGCATGCGGAGTCCATAGAGTAGTGATGTGGCAGCAGCATGAAGATACCATAAACTGGTGAAGTGACAGCAGCATGGGGAGACCACAAAGTGGTCCAGTAACATCTTGTTGAAGTGGCAGCAGCATGAGGAAATCACATAGTGGCCCAGTGACATAGAATTGAGGTAGCAGCAGCATGAGGAGACCACAGAGTGGTGAATTAGCAGCAGCATTAGGAGACTACAGCGTGGCCCAATGACATAGTGGGGAGGTTGCAGCAGCCTGAGGAGACCACAGAGTGCTGATGTGGCATCAGCAAAAGTAGACCACAGAGTGGTGATGTGGCAGCAGCATGAGGAGACCACAGAGTGTTGATGTGGCAGCAGCATTAGGAGACCCGAGAGATGAGATGTGGCAGCAGCAAGAGGAGACCACAGACTGATAATGTGGCAGCAGCATGAGGAGTGTACAGAGTAGTAATATGGCAGCAGCTTGAGGATACCACAAAGTGGTGAAATGGCAGCAGCATAAGGAGACCACAGAGTGGCCCAATGACAAAGTGCTGATGTAGAAGCAGCCTGAGAGTCGTAATATGGCAGCAGTATGAGGAGACCACAGAGTGGCCCAATGACATAGTGGGGGGTTGCAGTAGCATGAGGATACCACAGAGTGCTGATGTGGCATCAGCAAGAGTAGACCACAACGTGGTGATGTGGCAGCAGCATGAGGAGACCACAGAGTGGTGATGTGGCAGCAGCAAGAGGAGACCATAGCGTGGTGATGTGGCAGCAGCATGAAGAGTCCACAGAGTAGTGATGTGGCAACAGCATGAGGATACCACAAAGTGGTGAAGTGGCAGCAGCATGAGGAGACCACAAAGTGGTCCAGTAACATCGTGTTGAAGTGGCAGCAGAATGAGGAGACCGCAAAATGGCCCAGTGACATAGAATTGAGGTGGCAGCAGCATGAGGAGAGCACAGAGTAATGATGTGTTAGCAGCATGAGGAACCACAGAATGGTGAAGTGGCAGCAGCATTAGGAGACCACAGAGTATCCCAGTGACATAGTGTTGAGATAGAAGCAGCCTGAGGAGACGACAGAGTAGTGATATGGCAGCAGCAGCATGAGGAGACCACAGAGTGGCCCAATGACATAGTGGGGAGGTGGCAGCAGCATGAGGACATCACAGAGTGCTGTTGTGGCATCAGCAAGAGTAGACTACAGAGTGGTGATGTGGCAGCAGCACGAGGAGACCACATTGTGGTGATGTGACAGCAGCATGAGGAGTCCACAGAGTAGTGATTTGGGAGCAGCATGAGGATAACACAGAGTTGTGAAGTGGCAGCAGCATGAGGAGACCACAAAGTGGCCCGTGACATAGTGTTGAAGTGGCAGCAGCATGAGGAGACCACAGAGTGGCCCAGTTACATAGTGGTGATGTGGCAGCAGCATGAAGAGACTACAGTGTAGTGATGTGGCAGCAGCATGAGGAGACCACAGAGTGGCCCAGTGACAGAGTGGGGAGGTGAGGGGCAATACCAGTATCAGCTGAAGATGTTGGCTGGCAGTTGGAGCGCCTTGCAGCAGGTGTGGCATCAGGCGGGTGGCAGCATCAGAATAGGAACTGAAGCAGGTAGCCAAAAGAAACAGGTCTCTTTTGTCAAAGTGTTGGTATAGCACCATGAATGATCTAGTTGGATGCATCAGGCACTGGTGTTTAAAAAGCCTGGCTGATCCACACCTATTTCATCTTTACAAAGGTCAGTTTCTCCACATTTTGGTTGGAAAGACGAATACTCCTTGGGATAACTATGGCCCCCGCTGCACTATGACACCCACTTTGAGACACACTGCTGGCCAGGCAGTAAATCTTGTCCATGGCTAACTCAGCCAATTGTGGCCTCAAATCAAGTTTGGCTGTCCAGTAGTCCAGGGTATCTTGGATCAGGGGTAGCAGGGTGCACTCAAAGTATGCCACAACCTGCTGGTTCAGGTTCTGCCCTATTTCTGGCTGCTGCTGGTGAGTAGTTTCTTCAGTATGTGGGTGAAGAAAAGTGCTTATCAGAGACTCCAGACTTAAGTTGCTTCTGATGAAGCTGGTAATGCTCCTGCCCCCCCCCCCCCCCTACCTCTAGCAGCCATGGCAGGGGAACGTGAGCACAGAGGGCCCGCATGAGGATGGGCAATGGTGCACATAGGCAGCGGACAACGGAATACATAGGATGTCTCAATAGTCTCGACAAAATAGTTTGTCCTCCCTCAGCGGGTGTAAAAAAAGGCCCCCATTTTCGACCTGTAGCGAGGGTCTAACATGGTGGTGAGAGAGTAGTCATCACTCTGCCGAATGGTGACAATTCAGCTGTCACTACGCAAGTGAGCATGCATCGGACCATTTGCGCAAGTGACTCGGAGGGACAACCTGCCTCCATTTCCACTGCATACTGCCACAGTGTGTCGGGTTCCTCTGCCTCCTCTTCCTCATCGCCGTGTACCTTCTCTGGCTGCTCCTGCTCCTCCTCTCCTGTCACCTGTGCAGAAAAAACACCCATTTTTCTACACATTGTTTGTGCTCGAATGTCCTCCTTCTCTAGTTCAGCCCCCACAGGGCTCATGCGGCCGTGAGATATAGTCGCCACTTCTCCTGTCCTCTGGCCAGCCAGATTTCGCAGCAACTGTTCCAGGACATGAAGCAGTGGAATGATGCTGTTCATACCGTAGTCCTGGCAACTGACAAATAAAGTGGCCTCCTTAAAGGGCCCAAACAAACAGCAGGTGTCACGCATGAGCTGCCACTGGCTAGCATCAAAGTTACACAGGGGAGTGAGTACCTCTGTCCGGTGGAATTACAATGGGTGGAAACGTCACATGTCAGCCTATGTTGGGAGGTGTCGTTCTGCCGCTGCAGCTCAAGGAGGGTGTGTTTTGCAGTGTATGAGTGGCTGAAGTGCATGCAAAGTTTCCTGGCCATTTTCAGGATGTCTTTTAGATGGGGTGAAGACTTCATGAACCACTTTACAACCAGATTGAACTCGTGCGCCATGCAGGGCACATGGCTCAGCCCTCCTTGACACAGCGCCAACACCATGTTCTTCCCGTTGTCGGTCACCATGGTTCCGATTTTGAGTTGTTGAGGAGAAAGCAAGGATTTGATTTATTGATGAAGGATGCAAAGTAGTTCCTCCCCTTTGTGCTCTGTTCGCCAAGGCAAACTAGGTGCAGAACAGCGTGACACCACTGTGCCCTGCACATGTGGATGCTGGAGAGGCACTGTAAATTGTCCCTGCAGTGGAGGCTGAGGACAGGGTGGAGGATGAGGAGGCAGAGGCATACATTGTCGCAGGACCAACAGCGTGAGAACGTGGAGGCGTAAGCGATGTCACCTGGCCAAGTTGCTGGTGTGAATGGGCAGGAACCACATTTACCCAGTGGGCTGTAAAGGACATATTGTCATTCACCGTAATTATAGCTCCACACATCGGTACTGCCATGCACTTTGGCAGACACCGACAGGCTCAAGGACTGGCGCCCCTTCTGTTCTACATATGTGTGCAGGGCTGGTACTGCCTTTTTTGCAAAGAAATAACAGCTTGGGACTCTCCACCTTGGCTCGGCACAAGCCATCAGTTTTTTAAATGGTGCAGAGTACATCATTTGGAAAGGGATAGATACTGCAGCACCAGCAACTTGGCCAGGAGCAGGTTCAGCTTTTGCGCCGTTGGATGAGTACACTGTCGTCTCTTGGCAATCGCTTCAGTGATCAATTGCTCACGGAATGACTAATGAGGAGTATGACGAGGAGCAGGAGCATCAGGTCCAGCAGATGATGAGGACAGACAGCTCCCTTCATCTCAGGTGGTGGAGCTTTGACTGCACAAAAATTTTGTGTGCGCCACTGGATGATGCAGCGGTTGCTGCAGCAGGTTGGACCACCACACCGGAGCCACGGTTCTCTCAGGCCTCTTCAAGGTGACGCTGCATATGTTGACACAGGGCCATGGTGCCAACATTGTCATCCTGGCCATGCTTTACGTTCTGCCCACAAATTCTGCAAATGGCCATGTTAACTCCCTTCCGCAGCCTAACAAAAAAGTGCCACACTACCGAGAAAGGCATTTCCCCCCAACACTCTGCGCTGACTGCCTGCTAACGCTGCCTCCATGAATCCCTGCAACACAACTTTCCAGGCCGTTAGGCTTCTGCGAAGCAGGTGGTCTGCTCCTGACCTCCCACTGCTGCCACCCTGCTGACTTGCAGCCACCCTGCTGGCTTCACCGCTGCCTCATGTGCAAGCTGCCTCCCTCTTCTCCTGATGATGAAGATAAAGCCCCTTTTTCACCTGGCTCCCAAGTGCGATTGGCTACATCATTATCATCATCCACTGCTGTCTGCACGTCACTGATGTCCCCCTCAACGGTCTCAGAGCCAGGAGTCTGACCGCTCACAACACCTGCTCACACATGACTCTCATCATCACTACTTTCCCGTCTACCAGAGGAAGCGACGGATGTCTCATCCAGATTTTGGCTGGGCAGTAGCTGCTGACGGTCCTCTAGTAGCTCGCCCTCACTGAAAAGTGGAGCCGAGCCTATGGCATATAATACTTCTCCTGCTGAGGGAACAGAAAATGACAGAGGAAGGTTCAGGACAGCTGGGGGCACAGAGCCTGCTCCTGTGCCATGCCAATTAAGTGTCGACTCAGAGGAACCCACCGACTCTTTGCTGGGATGTCTGATGTCGCTTGCAACAAAGTTGAAGACTGAGTCAACCATTCAAGAACCGCTGGGTTGCTGGTCAAGACACGACCGCTAGATGACACCGGGAACTCAGGCCTCTCACTGCGACTCTTGCTGCCACCCCCCTTATTGTGCTGCCTGCGACAGAAACATTTTGCCCACTGCCCATTCCCTCTGAAGGGCCTGTCACCAGTCTTTCTGACATAATGTATAATAAAATAATAAAATTAAAGTAATACTGTCACGCCCTTCCCTGTGAGTGATCTGAGAAGATCTGTCAGACTTGCTGCACGTGAATCAATCTGACAGATTGCTTTGTTTTGGCTTTGGGCAGGATCCCACCCCTTCACAGGTTCTGCTCATTAGTTTGTTAGTGATGCTATTTATATCTGCCTCTTATTATAGCCCTTGTGGTTCATAGTTTCTCCTTGAGTTCTCTGCTGGTGTTTTGCGGATCTCATGCTCCCAGTTCATCTTCAGTTAAGTCCTCCTTCCCTTCTGTTGTTTGTTCTGGCTAGGCCTTAGGTAGATGTGAGATTGTGGATAAGCTCTGCCTGTATGATATTTATGTTTAAATTGTACTGGAGCCGTCATTTGGCATTCTGGGCACTAGAGCCCACTGTTTTGCAGCACAGTCAGCACACTCTGGGATCTGCATAAGCAAAGCAGATGATGACTCATGCTTCTGGGTGAACAAGGAAGTGTTGATGTGACAGGGTGGAAGGATTGTGCTGTGAGGGATTGAATCCGATTCCATCCCGGCTTGCGGATGTCCGGCAGTGAATGGACACTCAAAGGAAGGAGAGTATCTGCTGTCCCCTGTCAGGATCCAGTTCTTTGAAAGAGAGGTTGTCCCAGGAAGACCAGTTCCAGTGTATGGATAGAAAACCTTATCATCACGCAAGACCGCATGGTTGCTGAGAGCTTGGTGGCCATCCCGGTTAAGCGGCATCCTAGGGCCCAGAACGGACGCAGGTCAGTACACCTGATTACCAATTGTACTTTACTGTTTGGCTTGGCACCTAAAGTAACAGAGACTAGCCTAGGCCTTGTATTAGCTAGTTAGGTAGGGTTATAGCTTTGTTAGGCCTTACTGTACTGGACTGCAGCACAGTAATTGACTTGCAGGCTCTGCTGCGTCTGCCACCAGTTAGGTGTGTCCTCTATAGCGGCATAGTATGACTTATAGGCTCTGCTGTGTACGCCAACGGGCTAGGCCTGTCCCTCGGACAGGGACAGTGACTGTGGGCCTGGGGTATTACTTATACTGTTTGTACTTGTGTTAATACTGTTTCTAAAGTAAAGTTTATAATCTTGCATATAAAGCAGGTGTCAGTCTCGCTTTCCTTGTCTGTGACTTTGCTGTATCCTGGGGAGCCCACCCCGGTACACGGCTTACATAGATGCGGGTTACTTCATCCTGTGCAAGGAACCGTTTTTTTTTTTGCCTGCTCCCTAGCTGAGGGTTTGTATCAGTTGCAGCAGGGCTTAGGTTTCAGTGCATGAACACTTCTACCATAGAGATTTGTTCATGTTGGTAGCAGTCAGAAAAAGTCTCAGGGATAGTCAGGAGGTGACCTTTCCCTGTTCCCTAGCTGTGGGGCCTAGCCTGTTGCTTTGTGTAATTTTGTTGTGTTTGACTTGCTTCCCTTCCTCACCTTCTGTGAGACATACCCACCAAAAAGGCTGTAGTGTAATGTTACTTCACATACAAACCAAAAAGACAAGGTGGCATTAGCAGGAGGTGCTCAAACCCACATGCAGTCGTGCATATATACAGGGGAGCAAATCCTGCACTTGTGGCCCGTTGCTAATGGCGATCCCCAGCAAAATGCATACGGTGGAGGATGCCCGCGGCGAACCACAAGTACCACAATAGACATCTCACACAAGGTAACAAGTGCGGATGTCATAATCAATATAACAAAACAATAACAAATACAGGTGCACTCTGCAGTCTCACTAAACCCTCAAACTGATTTTAAAATTGAGAGATTAGTCAACATGTCCTACGGTGTAGAACATGTCTAAGTCCGGGCACCACGTCAAGGTTTCTCAAGTAGCCCGAGACCTAACACTCTCCTACCTGAGCCGTATGGGCGATACCAGGAGCCAGTGGGCAAATTACAGGAGCATGAGGCCGACTCACAAACAGATCACCAGTTACCTCCAGCATGTAACCATGCTTACAATGGGAGGAGGGAGGAGTCTGCAAATCCCACTCAAGACTGACTGATATGGCCCAGGCCTCACAGGTGCACCTAAATGTGGCCTGTAGATGGAAAACAGGCACATTTAAATTGGAGTTTATACACCTCCAGGAATCTATATATACAAACCAAAAAGACAAGGTGGCATTAGCAGGAGGTGCTCAAACCCACATGCAGTCGTGCATATATACAGGGGAGCAAATCCTGCACTTGTGGCCCGTTGCTAATGCTAATGCCACCTTGTATTTTTGGTTTGTATATATAGATTCCTGGAGGTGTATAAACTCCAATTTAAATGTGCCTGTTTTCCATCTACAGGCCACATTTAGGTGCACCTGTGAGGCCTGGGCCATATCAGTCAGTCTTGAGTGGGATTTGCAGACTCCTCCCTCCTCCCATTGTAAGCATGGTTACATGCTGGAGGTAACTGGTGATCTGTTTGTGAGTCGGCCTCAAACTCCTGTAATTTGCCCACTGGCTCCTGGTATCGCCCATACGGCTCAGGTAGGAGAGTGTTAGGTCTCGGGCTACTTGAGAAACCTTGACGTGGTGCCCGGGCTTAGACATGTTCTACACCGTAGGAAATGTTGACTAATCTCTCAATTTTAAAATCAGTTTGAGGGTTTAGTGAGACTGCAGAGTGCACCTGTATTTGTTATTGTTTTGTTATAATGTTACTTCACCGCTGAGCGGCAATTAGGACATATATATTTTATTCTGATTAATAACTCCGAGAAATCAGTACAGAAGGCTTGTCCAAAATACTCCCAGGAGTCAAAAGCAAAGAACTAATCCCCTAAGGAGGGGACAGAGGGAATAAAACTTAGCATTTAATAGGTTCTGGTTAGAAAAAATGGCGCACAAAGGAACTATACAAAATAACATATAAGACAAGCCCATGTGGGACTAGACAATTGCAAGATGGTACCAGTATAAATAAAAAGGAACGCTCTCACCCATGACGGACAAGATGGATAGGACTCATCAGGAGGGTGCCATGTCAGGATCTCGTGGAGTGCGTCTTCAAATTCTTTGTGGTTACGGTTACTGAAAACCAAGCAAAGATGATGCCAAAAAAGGAGTTGATGTAAAAATAGGCAGGGATCGGGAATAATTTCCCTAGTAAGACTCTAGTGCAGGCAAGGAGCTGTTAATACCCTGCCTACCTATACGGAGTACTTGCCCCGCAAGGAGCGACCCTGTCCGGATAACTGTCCCTAGTGAAGGCTGGTATCCCTAATGTAACCTAAAGATTCCCGACGTGTCACGTTTCATTACAAAAAACTAATCAGGAGAAGTATGCATTCAAGGGTAGCAGGTAAACCAAGCCTGTAATTAAAGGGAAAATAGCAAAAATAGCAACAGTTAAAGCTGTAAGGCTAAAGACACTGAGCTAGGCCAATAAAAAAAGCGGCTCAGAAAAAGCGCTAGGATGGGCCAGTGGGACCAAACAGGCTAAAAAAAACTGTGACCGGGCCAGTGGGAGCAGACAACAAAATTGTATACACAGATGGACCTAGAGTGCCGGCATGCCAGTGGGCTATGTCAGCATAGCGTTATAAAGCGTGTAGCGCAACAAGGTCCCTTTGGGGCTCAAAAACGTTGGGTACCCAATGCAGGGCTATCAGCAAGTAAATACCTTAGTGGTGCCGCTTTTAAAAGGCACAGTACAGCACGCCGATTATCCAGGACCGCCCTCAGAGGTCACATGAGGCTGGGTACACCCAATCATGTGACCCAAACCTCCGTGCCTTGGAACGCGGTGCATGGCAGTGCAGCGTCCCACGTCCCGCCCTAGGAGCGACAGAGATGGAGGCGCGCTCAACGTGACAGGGCATGTGATGGGGTGGGGAGACGTGGAACACAGCGCACAGAGCCGCTGCACCACTGGGCATGCAGGTCAGGAGGAGGGATGGGTACTTACACACTGGAGGTGGGCTGGTTGCCAAGCAATCGAGACGCTGGGAACTTTACCACAGAACCGTCAGAGATTGCAAAGGAGACCAACAGTCAAATGGGTCTCATGTTTCAACATAGCAATGAATTGCTTAGAAAGCAGAGCTACATATGTGCAGGCTAAAGGACATCAAGCCTCAAATACAGGCAGTTAAACTGATGATAAAGCTAGATTAAGAAGTGTGATACAAATGCATGAAACTATGACCAGTAGAGATCACAGAAAACAGCTTAAAGCTGCTCGTTAAGGCCCAATGGAGCCATTGTTTTTGGATAGTAAATCCAGCGGGTTTCGCACTGCAGAATCGCCCGGTCCTAGTCTCTCCTCCGCTGCGGAGGAAGGACCCTGTCAATGCCCATGACAGACACACAGGCACTGCCGTTGTGGTGATTATGAATGTGGTTGGCCACTGGTGTATATTTGGCTTTGGAAATGTCATTCAAATGCTCACCCACACGTCTGTGGAACTCGCGGATGGTCTTGCCGACATATTCCTTGCCGCATTCGCAAGTAAGGCGGTAGATCATACCCTGAGTCCTACAGTTAATGAAATGATTGATAGTATATGCTCTCCCAGTGACGTTGCTATGGAAAGTCTTGCCAGTTTGCATATGGCTGCACGCAATGCAGTCACTACATCTGTAAAAGCCTTTAGTGTTGGACTGAAGACACATGCAGCCAGAAGGTGAAGGAGGTATAAACTCGCTCGAGACCAGTCTATCATGAAGACTGTGTCCTCTACGTTAGGTGAGGACACAGCTCCCCTTCCTCAATTTTAGAGATGAGAACGTCTAAAAACGGCAGGCAGACAGTGTTGTTCTCGCTAGTGAAGCGAAGGCCTATGGTTTTATTATTAAATGTCTCCACTAGAGAACGAAACGAGACATCCTCACTATTCCAAATGATGAAGATGTCATCAATGCATCGCGCCCACAGTCCCACCGGGTCCATGGTAGCGGATCCCGCATCTGTAAAGACCAGTCTCCTCCCACCAGCCCAGGAACAAATTTGCATACGATGGGGCACAGGGGCTCCCCATCGCGGTGCCCCTGAGCTGGTGGTAGACCTTGCCGCTGAAGGAGAACACATTGCAGGTGAGTGTGATTTCCAACAGGCAGAGGATGAAGAGACTGTGGGCGAGATACTGACGACCACGACTGCTCAAAAAGAATTCCACAGCTTTGAGACCCAAAGAATGAGGAATACTAGCGTACAACACCTCTACATCTATACTTGCAAGCAGACTGTCCGCCTCTGTGTAGATGCCCTCCAACCGCTTAAGAAGATCTGTGGTGTCGTGGGTGTATGAGGGAAGGGCGGTCACGAACGGGGCCAAAATTTGGTCAACATATATTCCTACGTTTTGACACAAGTTGCCCACTCCCGATACTATGGGGCGCCCCTTGAGTGGATTTGTTCCCTTGTGAAGTTTGGGGAGGCAATAAAAGGTGGCCATGCCGGGACAAGTGGGTAATAAAAACCTAAACTTCTCGTCAGAGATAATACATGCCAACTTAGCCTCCTCAAGAATGGTTTTCAATTCAGACCTGAAATCATTGGTCGGATCCCGAGGTAACACCTCATATGTAAAAGAGATTCACACATCACTCTATACTGACCCTGATCACTGATCACTGTGTTGCCCCCCTTATCCGAGGGTTTGATAACTATGGAGCGATCGCTCTCGAGATCGAAAATCACAGTGGCCTGGTCAATATTAGAGTAATGTGATGGTCTTAACTCTTCAATTTGATGTGAAACCAATTCAAGGAAAATATCAACGCAAGACAGTTCTGCAGACACTGGTGACTTTTTTTTTGCTTTTTGTTTTTAACTTAGTGAAAGGACCCAGACCCTCTTGTAGCTCTGGTTCCCTATCAAGATCGTATAACAGACGTACGTTCTAGAGGATCTCGAGAGGGATGCCGATTTCACGGCACTGTTTCCTTTCTTGCAATTTGAAATATTTATGCCAGCAAAGTTTGCAGACAAACAGTTTGAGGTCTTTTATGATATCAAATCTGTTAAAATTGGGAGTAGTTACAAATGAGAGGCCTAGTTGAAGGACCTGGGTCTCGATAGCATTTAGAGGGCGTGATGACAGATTGACGACTTGGGGTCCTAGGGGTTTTGGAGGGGTTGAGCCTGATTGCGTAACGGGTAGACTTGTGGGGGATTGGGTTGACCCGAGTATGGAAGGGTGCCCCCTAAAAAACGACGATCCCTCCCACGGGAACCTCCTCTTTGTCGACCACGGCGATTCTTCCTCTGGGGGGATTGCCTATTACCTTTCGGTATTCTGTTAGAATCAGAAAATTCTGTTTCGGTCAAAGAGAGGTCAGTGTGAACACCCCCTGTATTCCCTCGATTGGCTATAGAAGAATAGATCCTGTTCTCTTTGAAGTCTGCCAGATCCTTCACAAAATGGCGGTGCTTGCATTCTTTAAGATGATATTGATATTTATCAAAATAATTCTGGAGTTGTTTTTCCTTATTCGCAAACTCCGCCTCATGTGAGAAAGTCTGAGCAGCTTCAATGCTTTCTAGTAATTTTTTATTTAAAATTTCCAGTTTGTTTTTCTCTTCAGCCAGAAGGAGACGCATGAATCGCAGAGCGCTAATGGTGGCCTCTTGTTCCCACTTGCTTAGGAATCCAGGGCTCCTAAACCTCGCCGCTGGCAGAAGCGAGATCCGAAGTCCACGTGGGACAATATTGTGTTTTAAATAGCTCTCCAGACTCTGCGTCTCCCACCAAGAGAGAATTTAATCTCTATAAACATCTGTCAGATCCTTAAAAGCTGTGTGGAAGGTAGGAGTGTATTTTTTGGGGGGAGAACTCCTTGTCAGAGAACACTTCTTGAGCCTCCACCAGCCAACTGTCTGCATTAAAACCTGTAGCTAGAAAGCCTGCCATTGCTCTGGTACACTAAGTAAACTAGAGAAATCAGTACAGAATGTTCAAGCTCAAAAAAGGCTTGTCCAAAATACTCCCAGGAGTCAAAAGCAAGTAACTAATCCCCTAAGGAGGCGACAGTGGGAATAAAACTTAGCATTTAATAGGTTCTGGTTAGAAAAAATAGCGCACAAAGGAACTATACAAAATAACATATAAGACAATGCTGGTGGTACCAGTATAAATAAAAAGGAACGCTCTCACCCATGACGGACAAAATGGATAGGACTCATCAGGAGGGTGCCATGTCAGGATCCCGTGGAGTGCGTCTTTAAATTCTTTGTGATTACGGTTACTGTAAACCATGCAAAGATGAGGCCAAAAAGGGAGTTGCTGCAAAAATAGGCAGGGATTGGGAATAATTTCCCTAGTAAGACCCTAGTGCAGGTAAGGGGCTGTTAATACCCTGCCTACCTATACTGAGTACTTTCCCCGCAAGGAGCGACCCTGTCCGGATACCTGTCCCTAGTGAAGGCCGGTATCCCTAATGTACCCAAAAAGATTCCCGACGTGTCATGTTTCATTGCAAAAAACTCATCAGGGGAAGTATGCATTCAAGGGTAGCAGGCAAACCAAGCCTGTAATTAAAGGGAAAATAACAAAAATAGCAACAGTTAAAGCTGTAAGGCTAAAGACACTGAGCTAGGCCAATAAGGCCGGTGTGGCTCAGAAAAAGCACTGGGATGGGCCAGTGGGACCAAACAGGCTCAAAAAACAGTGACCGGGCCAGTGGGACCAGACAACAAAATTGTATACACAGGTGGACCTAGAGTGCCAGCATGCCCGTGGGCTATGTCAGCATAGCGTTATAAAGCGTGTAGCATAATGAGGTCCCTGTGGGGCCGGGTACACCCAATCATGTGACCCAAGACTACGTGTCTTGGAACGCTGCGCACGGCAGAGCTGCGTCCCACGTCCCGCCCTAGGAGCGACAGAGATGGAGGCGCGCTCAACTTGACAGGGCACGTGGTGGGGCGGGGAGACGTGGAACGCAGCGCACGGAGTGGTCGCACCACTGGACACGCAGGTCAGGAGGAGGGACGGGTACTTACACACTGGAGGCGGGCTGGTTGCCAAGCAATCGAGACGCCGGGAACTTTACCACAGAACAATGAGGTGTGGATACTCTCCCACCACCTCTCTTAGATCTGGATCCAAGAGTAGAATGTCCCAATTGTTACATACAATGTCTCGGACCTCAGGTGCTGCCCGATCAAAGGTACTGATAAGGCGTATGGGGTTCCTAGTCTGTGCCTGGTTGGACTTTGGGACTAGGAGATTCGTTCTGTTTTCTTGCAACGCTGACCTGAAATCTCCTCTCAACACCTTGTCAGGATACCCTTGACGAAATCTGAGCCGCAAGTCGTCGGCCTGCTTAATAAATTATTTTTTTGAGGAGCAATTTCTCCTCAGCCGGAGGTACTGCCCCTTCGGAATGCCCTTCTTAAGGGGGAGCGGATGACTACTCTCCCACTTAAGTAGCGTATTGGTTGAGGTAGGTTTCCTATATACAGACGTAATCAGCTCCTCTTCCTCAGTTTTGGAGATAAGAATGTCTAAAAACGGGAGGCAGACAGTGTTGATCTCGCTAGTGAAGCGAAGGCCTATGGTGTTAATATTAAGTGTCTCCACTAGACAATGAAACAAGACATCATCACTATTCCAAATGATGAAGATGTCGTCAATGTATCGCGCCCACAGTCCCACCGGGTCCATGGTATCGGATCCAGCATCTGTAAAGACCAGAGTCTCCTCCTACCAGCCCAGGAGCAAATTTGCATACGATGGGGCACAGGGGCTCCCCATCGCGGTGCCCCTGAGCTGGTGGTAGACCTTGCCACTGAAGGAGAACACATTGCGGGTGAGCGTGAATTCTAACAGACGGAGGATGAAGAGACTGTGGGCACGATACTGACGACCCTGACTGCTCAAAAAGAATTCCACAGCTTTCAGACCCAAAGAATGAGGAATACTAGAGTACAACGCCTACAAAAAGTAATAAAATGCCACCGGTGTCTGCAGAACTGTCTTGCGTTGATGTTTTCCTTGATTTGATTTCACATGAAATTGAAGAGTTAAGAACATCACATTACTCTAATATTGATCGGACCCAGGCCACTGAGATTTCCGATCTTGAGAGCGATCGCTCCATAGTTATCAAACCCTCAGATAAGGGGGGCAACACAGTGATCATGGATCAGGGTCAGTATAGAGTGATGTGTGAATCTCTTTTACATGACCCCTCTACATATGAGGTGTTACCTCGGGATCCGACCAATGATTTCAGGTCTGAATTGAAAACCATTCTTGAGGAGGCTAAGTTGGCACGTATTATCTCTGACGAGGAGTTTAAGTTTTTATTACCCACTTGTCTCCGCATGGCCACCTTTTATTGCCTCCCAGAACTTCATGAGGGAACAAATCCACTCAAGGGGCGCCCCATAGTATCGGGAGTGGGCAACTTGTGTCAAAATGTAGGAATATATGTTGACCAAATTTTGGCCCTGTTCGTGACCGCCCTTCCCTCATACACCCGCGACACCACAGATCTTCTTAAGAGATTGGATCTACACAGAGGCGGACAGTCTGCTTGCAAGTATAGGTATAGAGGCGTTGTACTCTAGTATTCCTCATTCTTTGGGTCTCAAAGCTGTGGAATTTTATTTGAGCAGTCGTGGTCGTCAGTATCTCGCCCACAGTCTCTTCATCCTCCGTCTGTTGGAATTCATGCTCACCCGCAATGTGTTCTCCTTCAGCGGCAAGGTCTACCCCCAGCTCATGGGCACGGCGATGGGGAGCCCCTGTGCCCCATCGTATGCAAATTTATTCCTGGGCTGGTGGGAGGAAACTCTGGTCCTTAAAGACGCGGGATCCGCTACCATGGACCCGGTGGGACTGTGGGCGCGATACATTAACGACATCTTCATCATTTGGAATAGTGATAATGTCTCATTTCGTTCTCTAGTGGAGACACTTAATAATAACACCATAGGCCTTCACTTCACTAGCGAGAACAACACTTTCTGCCTGCCATTTTTAGACGTTCTCATCTCTCAACCAATACGCTACTTAAGTGGGAGAGTAGTCATCCACTCCCCCTTAAGAAGGACATTCCGAAGGGGCAATACCTCCGGCTGAGGAGAATTTGCTCCTCAAAAAAATAATTTATTAAGCAGGCCGACGACTTGCGGCTCAGTTTTCGTCAGCAAGGGTAGCCTGACAAGGTGTTGAGAGGAGCTTTCAGCTCAGGGTTGCAAGAAAACAGAACGAATCTCCTAATCCCAAAGTCCAACCAGGCACAGACTGGGAACCTCATCCGCCTTATCAGTACCTTTGATCGGGCAGCACCTGAGGTCCGAGACATTGTATGTAACAATTGGGGCATTCAAATCATGGATCCAGATCTAAGAGAGGTGGTGGGGGAGTATTCACACCTCACCTACCGCAGAGGACGCAGTCTTCGTGATAGACAGGTCTCGATCGAGTTTATACCTCCTTCACCTTCTGGCTCTATTTGGCTACAGTCCAACACTAAAGGCTGCTACAGATGCAGTGGCTTCATTGCGTGCAGCCATATGTAAACTGGCAAGACTTTCCGTAGCAACGTCACTGGGAAAGCATATACTATCAATCATTTCATTAACTGCAGGACTCGGGGTATGATCTATCACCTTACGTGCGAATGCGGCAAGGAATATGTCGGCAAGACCATCCGCGAGTTCCGCAGATGTGTGGGTGATCGCTTGAATGACATTTCCAAGGCCAAAGATACACCAGTGGTCAACCACATTCATAATCATCACAACGGCACTGCCCGTGTGTCTGTCATGGGCATTGACAGGGTCCTTCCTCCACGGCGGTGAGAGACTGGGACCGGGCGATTCTGCAGCATGAAACCCGCTGGATTTACTATCTAAAAATAATGGCTCCATTGGGCCTTAACGAGCAGCTTAATTTTAGCTGTTTTCTGTGATCTCTACTGGTCATAGTTTCATGCATTTGTATCATACTTCTTAACCTAGCTTTATAATCAGTTTAACTGCCTGTATTTGAGGCTTGATGTCCTTTAGCCTGCACATATATAGCTCTGCTTTCTAAGCAATTCATTGCTATGTTGAAACATGAGACCCATTTGACTGTTGGTCTCCTTTGCAATCTCTGACGGTTCTGTGGTAAAGTTCCCGGCGTCTCGATTGCTTGGCAACCAGCACGCCTCCAGTGTGTAAGTACCCGTCCCTCCTCCTGACCTGCGTGGAGGAAGTCACTCAGGCTCCCCCTGCTACCTCTTCTGCTGCTGCCGCCTCGGCCTCTTCCTCCGCCTCTGGAGGAACGTTGGCACCTGCTGCCCAGCAAACAGGGGATGTACCACCAACACCACCACCTCCATCACCAAGCATCTAAACCATGTCACATGGCAGCGTTCAGCTCTCCATCTCACAAACATTTGAGAGAAAGTGTAAATTCCCACCTAGCCACCCTCAATCCCTGGCCCTGAATGCCAGCATTTCTAAACTTCTGGCCTATGAAATGCTGTCATTTAGGCTGGTGGACACAGACAGCTTCAAGCAGCTCATGTCGCTTGCTGTCTCACAGTATGTTGTTCCCAGCCGGCACTACTTCTCCAAGAGAGCCGTGCCTTCCCTGCACAACCAATTATCCGATAAAATCAAGTGTGCACTGCGCAATGCCATCTGTGGCAAGGTCCACCTAACCACAGATACGTGGACCAGTAAGCACGGCCAGGGACGCTATATCTCCCTAACTGCACACTGGGTAAATGTAGTGGCAGCTGGGCCCCAGGTGGAGAGCTGTTTGGCGCATGTCCTTCCGCCGCCAAGGATCGCAGGGCAACATTCTTTGCCTCCTGCTGCCACCTCCTCCTACTCAGCTTCCTCCTCCTCTTCTTCCACCTGCTCATCCAGTCAGCCACACACCTTCACCACCAACTTCAGCACAGCCCGGGGTAAACGTCAGCAGGCCATTCTGAAACTCATATGTTTGGGGGACAGGCCCCACACCGCACAGGAGTTGTGGCGGGGTATAGAACAACAGACCGACGAGTGGTTGCTGCCGGTGAGCCTCAAGCCCGGCCTGGTGGTGTGCGATAATGGGCGAAATCTTGTTGCAGCTCTGGGACTAGCAGGTTTGACGCACATCCCTTGCTTGGCGCATGTGCTGAATTTGGTGGTGCAGAAGTTCATTCACAACTACCCCGACATGTCAGAGCTGCTGCATAAAGTGCGGGCCGTATGTTCGCGCTTCCGGCGTTCACATCCTTCCGCTGCTCGCCTGTCTGCGCTACAGCGTAACTTCGGCCTTCCCGCTCACCGCCTCATATGCGACGTGCCCACCAGGTGGAACTCCACCTTGCACATGCTGGACAGACTGTGCAAGCAGCAGCAGGCCATAGTGGAGTTTCAGCTGCAGCACGCACTGGTCAGTCGCACTGCGGAACAGCACCACTTCACCACCAATGACTGGGCCTCCATGCGAGACCTGTGTGCCCTGTTGCGCTGTTTCGAGTACTCCACCAACATGGCCAGTGGCGATGACGCCGTTATCAGCGTTACAATACCACTTCTATGTCTCTTTGAGAAAACACTTAGGGCGATGATGGAAGAGGAGGTGGCCCAGGAGGAGGAGGAGGAGGAAGAGGGGTCATTTTTTAGCACTTTCAGGCCAGTCTCTTCGAAGTGACTCAGAGGGAGGTTTTTTGCAACAGCAGAGGCCAGGTACAAATGTGGCCAGCCAGGGCCCACTACTGGAGGATGAGGAGGATGAGGAGGAGGTGGAGGAGGATGAGGATGAAGCATGGTCACAGCAGGGTGGCACCCAACGCAGCTCGGGCCCATCACTGGTGCGTGGCTGGGGGAAAACGCAGGACGATGACGATACGCCTCCCACAGAGGACAGCTTGTCCTTACCCCTGGGCAGCCTGGCACACATGAGCGACTACATGCTGCAGTGCCTGCGCAACGACAGCAGAGTTGCCCACATTTAAACCTGTGCGGACTACTGGGTTGCCACCCTGCTGGATCCACGATACAAAGACAATGTGCCCACCTTACTTCCTGCACTGGAGCCTGATAGGAAGATGCGCGAGTACAAGCGCACGTTGGTAGACGCGCTACTGAGAGCATTCCCAAATGTCACAGGGGAACAAGTGGAAGTTCAAGGCCAAGGCAGAGGAGTAAGAGGTCGCCAAGGCAGCTGTGTAACGGCCAGCTCCTCTGAGGGCAGGGTTAGCATGGCAAAGATGTGGAAAAGTTTTGTCTACACAATCCACAGCTAACTGCACCACCACCTGATACGCAACATGTTAGCAGGAGGCAACATTTCACTAACATGGTGGAACAGTATGTGTGCACACCCCTCCACGTACTGACTGATGGTTCGGCCCCATTCAACTTCTGGGTCTCTAAATTGTCCACGTGGCCAGAGCTAGCCTTTTATGCCTTGGAGGTGCTGGCCTGCCCGGCGGCCAGCGTTTTGTCTGAGCGTGTATTCAGCACGGCAGGGGGCGTCATTACAGACAAACGCAGCCGCCTGTCTAGAGCCAATGTGGACAAGCTGACATTCATAAAAATGAACCAGGCATGGATCCCACAGGACCTGTCCATCCCTTGTGCAGATTAGACATTACCTACCTCCCCTTAACCATATATTATTGTACTCCAGGGCACTTCCTCATTCATTCCTATTTTTATTTTCATTTTACCATTATATTGCGAGGCAACCCAAAGTTGAATGAACCTCTCCTCTGTCTGGGTGCCGGGGCCTAAATATATGACAATGGACTGTTCCAATGTTGGGTGACGTGAAGCATGATTCTCTGCTATGACATGCAGACTAATTCTCTGCTGACATGAAGCCAGATTCTCTGTTACGGGACCTCTCTCCTCTGCCTTGGTGCCTGGGTCTAAATATATGACAATGGACTGTTCCAGTGGTGGGTGACGTGAAGCCAGATTCTCTGTTACAGGACCTCTCTCCTCTGCCTGGGTCTAAATATATGACAATGGACTGTTACAGTGGTGGCTGACGTGAAGCCTGATTCTCTGCTGACATGAAGCCAGATTCTCTGTTATGGGACCTCTCTACTCTGCCTGGGCCTAAATATATGACAATGGACTGTTACAGTGGTGGCTGACGTGAAGCCTGATTCTCTGCTGACATGAAGCCAGTTTCTCTGTTATGGGACCTCTCTCCTCTGCCTGGGCCTAAATATATGACAATGGACTGTTACAGTGGTGGCTGACGTGAAGCCTGATTCTCTGCTATGACATGCAGACTGATTCTCTGCTGACATGAAGCCAGTTTCTCTGTTACGGGACATCTCTCCTCTGCCTGGGCCTAAATATATGACAATGGACTGTTACAGTGGTGGCTGACGTGAAGCCTGATTCTCTGCTATGACATGCAGACTGATTGTCTGCTGACATGAAGCCAGATTCTCTGTTATGGGACCTCTCTCCTCTGCCTGGGCCTAAATATATGACAATGGACTGTTCCAGTGGTGGGTGACGTAAAGCCTGATTCTCTGCTGACATGAAGCCAGATTCTGTGTTACGGGACCTCTCTCCTCTGCCTGGGTCTAAATATATGACAATGGACTGTTACAGTGGTGGGTGACGTGAAGCCAGATTCTCTGCTATGGGACCTCTCTCCAATTGATATTGGTTAATTTTTATTTTTTTTCATTTCCCTATCCACATTTTTTTGCAGGGGATTTACCTACATGTTGCTGCCTTTTGCAGCCCTCTAGCTCTTTCCTGGGCTGTTTTACAGCCTTTTTAGTGCCAAAAAGTTCGGGTCCCCATTGACTTCAATGGGGGTCGGGTTCGGATCCCGAACCCGAACATTTCCGGGAAGTTCGGCCGAACTTCTCGAACATGAACATCCAGGTGTTCGCTCAACTCTAAATATAACAATCACAATTCACCGCAAACGGCTAATAGGACGTACGTATTTTTCCTTTTTCTACACCACGTAAATGGCTGTAGTACAATGCAATATGTGCTAGACCACCAAAATTAGGTATTCTTATATGTAAAATTGTGAATGCAATTTTCTGAGATTTATGCAGGACGAATCCCCAAAACCTTGGATTTACTGTAAACAAAAGTTTTTGGAAAGTCATAAATTCGATTTGTGTAGAATCAATTCGCGCATCTCTAATTCTAGCACCAGAAATACTGTCCTTTACTTGATGATTAAAAATATTTTGAGAGCCAATAGGAACCAAGTACTGCCTCCAATGTATCCATTTCACACTTTTATCATTACTACTTCTCTTTAATTCCCTTTCCATTTTCTTTAGCTTTTGCTCCTCCATTTCTTATATTGCCCTTGTATCCTTATCAACAATGTATGTAAGTGAACTGCTTGGTTAACCACTTCTAGACCAGGCCATTTACCCCCTTCCTGAGCAAGCCTAATTTTGCAAATCTGACATGTGTCACTTTATGTGGTAATAACTTTGGAATGTTTTTACTTATCCAAGCCATTCAGAAATTGTTTTCTCGCGACACATTGTTCTTCATGTTACTGGTAAATTTGAGTCAATATGTTTTACCATTATTTATAAAAAAGAATCCAAAAGTTAAAAGGTGTTGGCCACCTACCATGTATTTTCTACTACTGTGTGGGAGGCAGGGAAAAAGTTAATTTCCTAAAATATGTCATTAAGCAAATCTGCCAGTTTTTTCTATTGTCTGAAGCCACGCACCCTGAGCCCTCTCTGCCCTGCAGCTGAATACGTCCATGGCTGCACGCGACATGGAGAAGCTTCACAACAAGCTCGTCCATGCCAGATCATCTGTGGAGTCTATCTGCACCTGCGCTCTTCTCCCTCGCCTGTAAGAGCAGAGTATGTGCAGCATGCACCTATCAGTGATGACTTCTGAGTCTATAAGAGATCAGCAGAGGGGGGGGGGGGGGGACAAGCACTTCCCTGAAGTTCCCTGCCATAAAACCCTCCTGAGCCCCTGTATACAGTAGGCATTTGATAGATTTTTTCGGTCGCTGTCCCGACCTGAAAATGGGTGGGGCTAACAAAAGTGGATGGGGCCTAAATTTTACCAACTATAGTTAAACACAGTTTATAAATATATATATTTACAGTATATACATAATTATATGTGTATATGTACCACATATGTGTGTGTATATATATATATATATATATATATATATATATATATAATATTATATATACATATACACACACACACACACACACAGTACAGACCAAAAGTTTGGACACACCTTCTCATTCAAAGTTTTCTTTATTTTCATGACTAGGACAATTGTAGATTCACACTGAAGGCATCAAAACCATGAATTATCACGTGTGGAATTATATACATAACAAAAAAGTGTGAAACAACTGAAAATATGTCATATTCTAGATTCTTCAAAGTAGCCTCCTTTTGCTTTGATTACTGCTTTGCACACTCTTGGCATTCTCTTGATGAGGCAAGAGGTAGTCACCTGAAATGGTTTTCACTTCACAGGTGTGCCCTGTCAGGTTTAATAAGTGGGATTTCTTGCCTTATAAATGGGGTTGGGGACCATCAAGATAAAAAGTGACGTACAAGACAAATATAATAAATATATAAAACAGTGTTGCAAAAATAACTAGTGCAAAGATTACAGTACATGATCCATTTAATATTTCATATAAACAATCTTACATAATTTTTTATTTATAGATCATATATAACATAATTGCCAATCAAAGTGCAGCCAATTTCATATAATAAAGTGACGTGTGCATGTTGGATGATGTATCACCCAGAGGGAGGGGAGAGAAAAGACACAGGAAATAGCAAAGTCCACTGACCAGATGAATAGCGGTGTCCGATTATCAAGCACCTGCTCCAGCGTGTCTGATGTACGGATGTAGCATGGTTAGCACTCCTTTTTTCAGAGATTTCTGAGTTTGGTTATCTAATCTAAGCAAACACCTTCAATTGCTTTTCAATGGCTTTTGTCTCAAGATAATGAAATGAGTTAAGAAATTTGAGTTAACAGCGGGAGTGCTAACCCTGCTACATCTGTAGCAGTGCGCATGCCTGGGTGACATATCTAGCCTATGTTGCATCACCACATCGGACGCCAGTTCGGGCATGCGCCCAGTCATAGTCGCAGCCATGTTAATTAAGGGAAATACACTGCAATCCATCTGGCGCATGGGTCCACATACATCATAGTTTACAGATCGACCTGTATCCATTGTGTGGGCAAGTGATACCATGGACCCGGGCGAGGGAACCCGCATCCCTTGTCGAATGCGGTACCCTCCCCAATATACGCAGAACAGACAAGACCCCCCATTGTCAATGGGGGGCCATGTCCAATTCGCCGCTCAATACTATTTGCTACCAACACCCAGGAGGGTTCTCCTCCATAAAGGACACAATATAAAGAATCACTAGCATTAATAAAATAGGTAAACAGTAGCACCCGGCATGCAAATAATCTATATTTTATTTATAAAACAAGACGCAGCATCCAGACATCTGGTCAGTCCTTGTTCACTACTCGCCCTCCATGATACACCATCTGAAAAATAAAAAAATAATAATCACAAGAAGTTTTTTGTTCCTTGCTCCACCTCAGGAACCACACTTGTAGTATTTATACTAATAGACACTCCAATTGGTTGATGTGATAATTATTGAATTTTATTTAGCCGGACATAATGATGCACAATGTACAATTATGGCAACGTTTCGGGCTAAATGATAGCCCTTCATAAGGCCAGGATCTGCCCACAGACAAGGGAAGCTGACGCATTGTGCATCATTATGTCCGGCTGAATGAAATTCACGAATTATTGCATCCACCAATTGGAGTGCTGTCTATTGGTATAAATACCTGAGGTGCTGTTGTCACTATGGCATCACAAGTAGGCAGAGATGTCATATGACTGCTCCTCTGAATATGCTTGCTGTGATACATGCTGGGATTTTTGCTATCACTTTGCAGCTGCTCCGCCCACATAGCCTCTCATCAACAAGAGCATGCTATGCTGAATGCAGTAAAAAAAATTACATATACACAGTATATCTGTCATGATACAAATACCTCTTGTCTGGGGCACTATTTTTTTTGATACTTAACCCTTTCATGACCAAGGGTCATTGATGCCCCAGTGTCCAGGTCAAAATTTACAAATCTGACATGCGTCACTTTATGTGGTAATAGCTTTGGAACACTTATTTATCCAAGCAATTCTGAGATTGTTTTCTCGTGACACATTGTACTTCATGATAGTCATAAATTTGAGTCAATATATTTCACCTTTATTTATAAAAAGAAATCCAAAATTTCTAAAAAGAAAAATGGAAAAATTCACAATTTTCAAAATTTCAATTTCTCTGCTTCTAAAACAGAAAGTCATACCTAATAAAATATTTATTACTTAACATTCCCCATATGTCTACTTTATGTTGGCATCATTTTGGAAAAGTCATTTTATTTTTTTTAGGACGTTAGAAGGCTTAGAAGTTTAGAAGCAATTAAAATTAAGGACATTTTCAAATCCCACTTTTTAAGGACCAGTTCAGGCTGAAGTCACTTTGTGGGGCTTACATAGTGGAAAACACCCATAAATTACCCCATTGTAGAAACTACACCCCTCAAGTTACTCAAAACTGTTTTTACAAACTTTATTAACCCTTTAGGTGTTCCACAAGAATTAAAGGAAAATGGAGATGAAATTTCTAAATTTCACTTTTTCGGCAGATTTTCCATTTTATTACATTTTGTTCTTTAACACATTGAGGGTTAACAGCCAAAGAAATCTTAACATTTATTACCCAGTTTCTGCGGTTTACAGAAACACCCCACATGTGGTCGTAAACTGATGTAAGGGTGCACGGCAGGGCACAGAAGGAAAGGAATGCCGTAAGGTTTTTGGAAGGCAGATTTTGCTAAAGTTTTTTGTGAGGCAACGTAACAGAAAAATTGCTGTTTTGGCACAGTTTTTTTTTTTTTTTTTTTTTTACAAGATTCATCTGACAGGGTAGATCATGTGCTATTTTTATAGAGCAGATTGTTATGAACGCAATGATATCAAATATGTCTACTTTCTTTGTTTGTTTCAGTTTTACATAATAAAGCAATTTTGAAAAAGAAATTATGTTTGTGTGTCCATTTTCTGAACGCCATATGTTTTTAGTTTTTCTGCCGATCGTCTTGTGCAGGGGCTCGTTTTTTGCAGAAAGTTGAGGTTTTTATTGGTACCATTTTTGGGTACATAGGATTTTTTGATCATTCATTATTACACTTTATGGGGCAAGGTGACTAAAAAAATTGGCTGTTTTGAAACAGTTTTTATTTATTTATTTTTACAGCATTTATCTGAGGGGTTAGGTCATGTGACAGTTTTATAGAGCAGATCGTTATGGACGTGGCAATACCTAATATGTATACTTTTTCTTATTTATTTAAGTTTTACACAATAATAGCATTTCTGAAACCCCAAAAATAATGTTTTAGTGTCTCCATAGTCTGAGAGCCATAGCTTTTTTATTTTTGGGGCGATTGTCTTAAATAGGGTATCATTTTTTGAGGGACGAGGTGACGGTTTGATTGGTACTATTTTGGGGGTCATACGCCTTTTTGATCGCTTGCTGTTGCACTTTTTGTGAAGTAAGGTGACAAAAATGGCTTTTTTTTCAGTTTTTCTTTTATTTTTTATGGTGTTTATCGGACGGGGTCTATCATGTGATATCTTTATAGAGACGGTCGTTACAGACGTGGTGATACCTAATATGTGTAGTTTTTTTGTTTTTCATTTTTTATAGGAAAAGGCAATCTTTTTAATTTTACATTTTTATTTTTACATTTTTTATTTTTTTATTTTTTTTTATCAAGTCCCTCTTGGATCTTGAAGATCCAGTGGGGCTGATGTCTGTACTATACTTTTCAATGCTCTTGCATTGCAAAGTGCAATACAATCAGATGCCCTGTAGGTGGCAACAGCAGACGCAGCGCGGCAGCCCCGATGGTGGAGAGAGGGAGCCCCCTCCCTCTATTTACCCCATGGATGCCGCTGCCGCTCTGATGATTGCGGCGGCTGAGGAATGGAGCCGCCGCCATCAAACACAGCAGGGGGACCGAGCGGGGGGGCAGCGCTGGAAGCGGGGGTGGGGAGGGTGTCACGGCCAGCATTGAGGGAGGTGGGCAGCAGGAGTAATGAATGTATGGGGCGGGGAGGGGTCGGACTCAAGGAGGGGCACTGTGGACACAAGGTGGACGCAGATCGAGGGGGCAAAGATGGGGGCTGCACAGATCGGGGGGGTGGGCACGAGGACACTGATTTCAGTCTCTGATCTGCAGAGCGCAGATCAGAGCCTGAAACCGGCATTTTTTCACTGCCTCAATCCGATTGGTTAGTCTGCACAGGCTAACCCATCGGATCAATTGCCGGCAAGGGGCCACTCTGATGGTCCCTTGCCGGCATTACTGCACTGTATGCTGCCCGTGACAGCAGCAGGGCAGGGGCAGAAGCTGCGCCGGAACTCCACCCCCATTATAGTCAATGGGGACGAGCGGCGGTATGGCAAAATAGCCGTAGGATGGATCCGACATGGTGAACAGCCTGTCGGATCCGTCCTGCCGCAAGTGTGAAAGTAGCCTTAACATTCCCAATATGTTTACTTTATGTTGCCATCATTTTGTAAATGTCATTTTATTTTTTTAAAGACGTTAGAAGGCTTAGAATTTTAGTAGCAATTCTTTAAATTTGTAAGAAAATTTCCAAAACCCACTTCTTAAGGACCAGTTCAGGTCTGAAGTCACTTTGTGGGGCTTACACAGTGAAAACCCCACATAAATTACCCCATTGTAGAAACTTCACCCCTCAAGTTACTAAATACTGATTTTACTAACTTTGTTAACCCTTTAGGTATTCCACAAGAATTAAAGTAACATGGAGCCGAAATTTCTAAATTTCAATTTTTTTTTGCAGATTTGACATTTTAATAAAAAAAATAAAAAAAATTGAACACATTGAGGGTTAACAGCCAAACAAAAGTTAGTATTTATAACCCTGATTCTGCGGTTTACATAAACACCCCACATGTAGTCGTAAACTGATGTAAAGGCACACGGCAGGGCCCAGAAAAAAAAGGAGCGCCATATGGTTTTTGGAAGGCAGGTTTTGCTGAATATGTCCCATTTGAAGCCCCCCTGATGCACCTTTACAGTAGAAACTCCCAAAAATTGATTCCATTTTGAAAACTTGGGGATAAGTTGCCAGTTTTATTGGTACGTTTTTGGGGTAGATATAATTTTTAATTGCTCTATATTACATTTTTTGTGAGGCAAGGTGTGAGAAACTCTTGTTCCGCGGTCCACTGGGGACTCCAGGGGTCATCGTGGCGTTCGGCCTGTGGGGAGAGGTATGGGGGTGCTTAGTGGGTTTGCTGGCACTCCATCTCAGTGGGCCTCTGGGTCCCCTGCCTCGACCTCCGTGGGTCCCATTGGAGTAGCGGGACAAGTCACACATGCGTCTGCGGAGCCTGTGGATAATTTCTTTGCGGACAGGTGCGGCTGTGGGTCTGCATGGGCGCTGGAGGGGAAGACCGCCCGAGCTGGTGGCAACATGCCGCGGCCGGTCCTATCTCCGGTCCCATAACCGTGCTAGGCCAATCAAGCATCCGCGCGCGCTCAAGAGGTGGTTTGCAAAGGGATACGCGTACGCTCATCTTATGTGCTATGGCAGGAAGAGCACCTGTGCACAAATTCAAAGTAGATTAGGGGATAGGCCGCACAAGTGTTAGGGATTAGGATCATCATGTGACCTATGAAGAATCGACACCTGGCACTCTGTGATTGGCTATCAGGTACTTAAAAGGTGATCACCTTTGCTGGTCAGTGCCAACTGTTGTTCTGACAATCCAGTTGTTGGTGATCGTTTCTCTCCAGCTTGCCTGTATATGACCTCTGCTTTCCTTGACCCTTCTCTAGTACCCTCCCTCTGGATACTTTATCTTGGCTGAACTATCTATATTGTGTATGACCTCGAATCACACCCTGAATATTCTATGACATCTCATCCCTCGGTACCACGCTTCTCGGACTGATATAACGTGTATTAACTTACAACATTTTGTGCATTAATTTTACAACAGTCATCTGACAGGTTATATCATGTGCTATTTTTATAGAGCAGGTTGTTACGGACGCAATGATATTAAATATGTCTACTTTGTTTGTTGGTTTCAGTTTTACATAATAAAGTATTTTTGAAAAAAATTATGTTTTTGTGTCTCCATATTCTGAACGTCATTCTTTAAATTTTTTCTACCATTCTTCTTGTGCAGGGGCTAATTTTTTGCAGGAAGAGTTGATGTTTTTATTGGTACCATTTTTGGGTGCAAATGATTTTTTGATCATTCATTATTCCACTTTATGGGACAAGGTAACCCAAAAATTGGTTGTTTTAGCTGTTTAGCACAGTTTTTATGTATGTATTTTTACAGTGTTCACCTAAGGGGTTACATCATGTGACATTTTTATATAGCAGATCATTACAGACATGGCAACACCTAATGTGTATACTTTATGTATTTATGTTTTACACAATAGAATTTTTTAAATTATGTTTTAGTGTCTCCATAGTCTGAGAGCCATAGCTTTTATATTATTTGACCAACTTTCTTAGTTAGGATCTCATTTTTTGCAGTATGAGGTGATGGTTTGATTGGTACTACTCTGGGGTGCATACACCTTTTTGATCGCTTTGTGTTGCACTGCATTGTTATGTAAGGTGACAAAAATGGCTTTTTTTTTTTTTTTACACAGTTTAAATTTTTTTCCGATGTTAGTTGACAAAAAAATTACTTTTTTGGCACTGTTTTTATTTTATTTTTATTACGGTGTTCACATGAGGGGTTAGCTCATGTGATATTTTTATAGAGCTGGTTGTTACGGATGCAGTGATACCTAATATGTATGATTTTGCTTATTTATTTTACTTTAACACAATAATAGCATAATGATGTTTTAATGTCTCCATGTTCTGAGAGCTATAGTTTGTTTGTTTTTTTAAGAGATTTTCTTATGTAGCGGGTAAATTTTTGCTGGATGAGCTGACGGTTTTATTGGTGCCATTTTGTTGGACATACACTTCTTTGATCACTTGGTGTTGCACTTTTTGCTATGTAAGGTAACAAAAATTGCTTTTTTTGACAGTTTATTTAAAATATATAAATAAAATAGTCTCTAGTACGTTGTCTTTTTCTGCGTCGCAGGTCCCAATCGTGAAGTGGGTACAGTTCACATAAATTTCAATCCTTTTTCCAGTTGGACCGCGCTCCTCCAGAAGGCAGGAAAACCACCACTTTAACCTCCTTTCAATAATCCGTGGATATAGGGAAGAAAAAGGCCACAGAAAACAGCAGAGTCTCCACTCATTCGCCTCTGTTAGACACCAAAGGATAGCCACAATAGTGAAATACCATCACATAAACGGAATAACAGTATTTATTATACTCACAAAAGTGAATAGAATACAAGCAGTATAAAATTGCATACACCCAACCCGGGTTTTGCTTCGAAAAGCTTCATCAGGGGCATCTATTTTTTTTTAAGGCGTTTATCAAACGGGGTGGATCATGTGATATATTTATAGAGCCAGCTGTCACCAATGTGGAAATACCAAATATATCTATTTTATCGATTTTTTTTCATTACTTAATTGCGGATATTATTTTTTTTACATGTGAAACCTTTTAGATTTTTTTAATAACACTTTATTTTTTAATTTTACACTTTTCATCCTCCATAAGGTCTTACAAGACCTCTGGGGGACATTTAACTTCACTTTTTTCTCCCACTATTGATTTCTCCTGTAACTGAGGCTGACATAGTAGCCCCAGTTACAGGGGAAATACAGCCTCCACAGAGACTATACAGCAGAATGCAATGCTGTACAGCCTCAGTGCAGGGCTGATCAAGGTCCAACAGAAGACCCGACAGCTCCTGCACTCCCCTGGCCCCGACGGTCACATGACCACCGGGTCGGGACAGGAAGCGCTGTGTATACAGTGATCTAGCAGTCATGGACATCTGGGGACTGTCCCTGCCTTCCCTCTGGGTTGCCCTGCTGTCACTGACAGTGGGCCCACTGCTCTGTAGCTGCATGATTAGCATGAATCTGCCATCTCTGAATGGACATTTTAGAACATCCATTTAGAGATAAACAACCGCCCATAGGTTTATATCCTATGGGCGGTAGGGAAGTGGTTAAATTAAAAAGTTGATAAGATGCATGATCAAATATATACATTTATAACCAAATACATAGCAGCTTAAAAGGAATGCCTTCATATTTATTAGAATGCAGGAAGAAAGGGGTGACCAGAAAAATTTAATTGAGCAAATTCAGGCCTCAAAACATTGTACCCATAGAGATTTGTTTAGCCAAAGAAGCGTTGCTCATAAATGATTTGACGTCGGAAGTAATTGAATGTTATATTTTCAAACATGTTATTCTAAATTGCAGGAAGCCTAACAAAAATCAACTGAGTACACAACGTTAACTGTATTCAAAGATAATGTTTAGAGTCTTCACAGCTGCACAAGTAGAGAACAAAATAGGGAAATAAAGGCAGAACAAGAGTTTTAGAATAAAAAAAATTCTACAAGAAGCCAAAGAATATAATCTAATCACTAACATTTTAAAATGATTTCTTATTTATATTTTGTATAAAGGATGTTAGCAATCAACTGAGAATATAAAATGCAATATACAGATAACAGAACTAAATTGTTAAATATAAAATTAGAAATTATTTAACAGGTATACCATCTGGGAAATAAAGTAGGATGGTTTTTATGACATTCCTGCCTCACAACCTTGGGATCCTCTCAGTATTATAAACTAAAAAAAATAAGCTTAAGCCAATATTAATCGAAGTAGTTACAGTAATTTCAAATGTTTGGCAAAAAAAGGTGTCCATTAACTGCTTGCTGACTGCCCATAGACTTTCAACTGCTTATAACTTTGCAAGGATATTTCTGACTATCCCTGTAGAGTTAGCAGCTGCACACTAATAATGTAGCTGTGAGAGTAGCAAGCCTGCTGTCAACAACAGTAGGGCTCCCTATAGAGAAAGCAAAGACAGTTATTTTTTTTTACCATTCCTGGCTTCTCTGATGCTATACATATGCCGCTCAATGCTACTAACTGCTCCAGTCCTACTAATCAAGTGATTGCTGGGACCCTAGTATCTATATGAGATGCTGGGTCTTAGCAGACCCAGATGAACATTGCAGTGCAGCTCAAGAGCCCTGTTAAAGTATGCAGCGGCTGTATTCTCCCAGTAACGGGATAATACAGTATCTTAAAAAAGTTTGTATACCTCTCACAATTTTGTAAATGTTTTATAATATTTTTTCATGGGACAACACTGAAGATACGACAGTATGATACAATGAAAAGTAATCAGTGTATAGCTTGTATAACCGTGTAAATTTTGTGTGCCCTCAAAATAACCACCATACAGTGGTTTAACAAGACAGGTGCCTCGCCATGGGCGACCAAAGAAGTTGAGTGCACATGCTCATTGTCATATCCAGAGGTTGTCTTTTCAAAATAGACATACGAGTGCTGCCAGTATGGCTGCAGAGGTTAAAAGAGGGGGGGGGGGGGGGGGGGGTGAGCCTTTCAGTGCCAAGACCTTACACTGCAAATTGCATCACATTGGTTTGAAGGAAGCCTCTTCTAAAGATGATGCACAGAAAAGCCTGCAAACAGTTTGCTGAAGGCAAGCAGACTAAGGACGCTCTTTACTGGAACCATGTCCTGCTGTCTGATGAGACCGAGCTAAACTTATTTGGTTCAGATGGTGTCAGGCGTGTGTGGCAGCTACCAGGTGAGGAGTACAAAAACAAGTGTGTCTTACCTACAGTCAAGCATGGTGGTGGGCATGTCATGGTTTGGGGCTGCATGAATGCCGATGTAGGGAGCTACAGTTAATTGAGGGAATCATGAAAGCCAATATGTACTCCGACATGCTGAAGCAGAGCATGATACCCTCACTTCGGTAAGTGGGCCGCAGGGCAGTATTCCAACATGATAAAGATCCCACACAACTCCAAGATGACCACTGTCTTGCTAAAGAAACTGAAGTTAAAGGTGCTGGACTGGCCAAGCCTGTCTCCAGACCTAAATCCTATTGAGTATCTGTGGGGTATCCTCAAATGAAAGGTGGAGGAGCGCAAGGTCTTTGAGGAGTGGAAGAGGATTCCAGTGGCAACCTGTGAAGCTCTAGTGAACTCCATGCCCAAGAGACTTAAGGCAGATCTGGAAACACGGCTGAGCCGAGTGTACTCACTTTTGTTGCCAGCTGTTTAGACATTAATGGCTGTGTGTTGAGTTATTTTGAGGGCACACTAAATTTACACTGTTATACAAGCCGTACGCTGACTACTTTACATTGTATCAAAGTGTCATATCTTCAGTGTTTTCCCATGAAAAGATATAACATTGTGAGGGGTGTACTCACTTTGAGATACTGTATGTCAGCTCCTGTTAGAGGATGAATAAGCAATAAAGAAAATAAATGTTTAAATGTCTGCAAAGGTTTTGTACGACCTTATGGAGGTCACAAAGTTTGCAATAAAACAAATGTTAAAACCTCCTATATAAATAGTTTATCCATTATTAGTTTACAGCAGCAAGTGCAGGTAATGATCATAAAAATTGTATGTATAATTGGGAATATAAAATAGCTACAGTTAGGTCCATATATATTTGAACAGAGACATTTTTCTAATTTTTGTTTTGTAAATTACCACCATGGATTTTGAACAAACAAATTCAGATGCAGTTGAAGTTCAGACTTTCAGCTTTAATTCAGCTTTGCAAATGTTTTTTTCCATGACAAAACTGTATAGAAAGATTGAATATTATGTTAGGACAATCAGAAAACTTTGTCGCCCTAATGATATTGATCTAGGTGTGCAGGTCCACCCAAGCCATCCAACAGATGCTAAATAACTTTGAAGTTTACTGGTTCTCAGTTATATGAGAGCTGGTTTAGAATATCTCATAGTGCACAAGGCTGCCATTGTAAGGTATGCTGACTTAGCCTGTCATCTGTCTCATGGATAGATTGATGGCTTGCACATACCTGGCTTTTGGCATTTAGCCTTTGTGTGGTTGTCTATTGTATGTCGTATATAATAGGAATCTAAGACGCATCCAGCTATCCTCTTAATGCTGTTTCCAAACCATTTTGATGGGGCTTCAATCAGTTTCTAACCCTTTTATGTGAACAAGACACCCTCTGCTTTTCCAAGCAGGGGGTGCCTGGTTGTCTCCCATTGACTTCCATTATACTCGGGTGCTCGGCCGAGCACACGAATATAGCAATGTGTTCGGGCTGAACACCCGAATACTTTGGTGCTCGATCATCACTATTGAAAACCATTTGTTGGCAATGACTGCCTGAAGTCTTGAACTCAGACATCACCAGACGCTGTGTTTCCTCCTTCTTAATGCTCTGCCAGGCCTTTACTGCAGCGGTTTTCAGTTACTGTTTGTTTGTGGGACTTTGTCTGAATTTTAGTCTTTGACAAGTGAAATACATGCTCTGTTGGGTTCAGATCAGGTGACTGACTTGGTCATTCAAGAATATTCCACTTTGCTTTAATAAACTCCTAGGTTGCTTTGGCTTTATGTTTTGGGTCATTGTCCATCTGTATTATGAAACACCGACCAATCAGTTTGGCTGCATTTGGCTGGATTTGTGCACACAGTATATCTCTTAAAACCCCAGAATTCATCCGGCTGCTTCTGTCCTGTCTCACATCATCAATAAACACTAGGGACCCAGTGCCACTGGCAGACGTGCATGCCCAAGCCATCACACTGCCTCCGCCGTGTTTTACAGATGATTTGGTATGCTTTGGATCATGAGCTGTACCATGCCTTTGCCATACTTTATTCCCTTCCATCATTCTGGTAGAGGTTGATCTTGGTGTAATTTGTACAAAGAATGTTCTTCCAGAAGTGTGCTGGTTTTTCAAGATTTTTTTTTTAGCAAAGTCCATTCTAGCCTTCTTCATCTTGAGGCTTATGACTGGCTTGCACCGTGCAGTGAACCCTCTATTTACTTTCATGCGGTCTTCTCTTTATGGTAGATTTGGATATTGATACGCCTATATCCTAGAGAGTGTTGTTCACTTGGTTGACTGATGTGAAGGGGTTTCTCTTAACCATGGTAATTATTCTGCGATCCACCATGTCTTCCATGGGCGTTCAGGTCTTTTTGCATTGTTCAGGTCACCAGTGCTTTCTTTCTTTCTCAGTATGTACAAAACTGTAGATTTTGCCACTCCTAATTGTGTAGCAATTTCTCGGATGTTTTTTTTCTGTTTTTGCAGATGAAGGATGGCTTGTTTTACCTGAATGGAGAGCTCCTTTGACCTCATGCAAGAACCATACCAAACCATTTAATTGCTTAATTGAGAATGAAATAATGAAGGAATTGCCCACAACTGCCCATGAAACAGTCTTAGAGTCAATTGTCCAATTACTTTTGGTCCCTTTAAAAGCAGGTTGCCATATGTAAAGGAGAAGAAACTCCTAAACCCTTCATCCAATTTTAATGTGGTTACGTTCAAATGAAAGCTAAAGGTCTGGACTGTATGTCCATTATATAACTTGAATATGTTTTAGTAAAGAGATAACTAAATTTGTGTCCAAATATATATGGACCTAACTGTATATTGCTTTCTTGATAGTCATTGATAAAAATTATCACAGAAGTGCATTGCATTGTTTAGGATAAAGTGTGATGATCTAATTGAGTCACTTGTTCTCCTTCCCTCTATGGCTGCAGCGATGGTCTGAGAACTTTTTTTCAGTCTGTATTATTAGTGTCTAAGTGGATGTTACTGAATAAATGGTTGGCTCCATCCATGCCAAATAATTAAAATTACTATTGACATATAATCGAATTGATGCAGAGAGACATGAGGAAGGCTCAGCCACCAAGTTTTTCAGGAAATTGGAAAACTTCCTTAATACAAATACCTTACTAACAAGGAAGTTGAGGAGGAAGTCAAACGGTGTCAATATAACTCATGGTATTTAATTTCATCTTTGAACACTTTTGGTTACTGGGGTTATAAAAACCCTCTGATATACTGCATATCTGGGATTAGACGTGCCTAAGTGAGTGTCACATTTAGGCCACAAATACGGCTTTTTGCTTACTGGGGTTAAAAAACCCTCTGATATACTGCACATCTGGGATTAGACATGCATAAGTGACTGAAATTTAGGCCACAAATACAGCTCTCTCATACTGGGGAATACTGGGGTGAAAAAAAAAAAAACATCTGTTTCATATAGTGCACATCTAGGATTAGATGTGCATAAGTGAGTGTCACATTTAGGCCACAAATACGGATTTTTGCTTACTGGGGTTAAAAACCCCTCTGATATACTGCACATCTGGGATTAGACGTGCATAAGTGAGTGTCACATTTAGGCCAGAAATACAGCTTTTTGCTTACTGGGGTGAAAAAAAAACCAAAAAACATCTGTTTCATTTAGTGCACATCTAGGATTAGACGTGCATAAGTGAGTGTCACATTTAGGTCAGAAATACAACTTTTTGGTTACAGGGGTTATAAAAACCCTCTGATATACTGTACATCTGGGATTAGACATGCACAAGTTACTATGAAATTTAGGCCACAAATACCGCTGTCATATAGAGTAAAAAATTTAAGTGCAATACCCTACATCAGGGTTTTTATTGGTGGTTAATTATTTTTAACCACTTTTTATTTTGCTTGGTGAACGCTAACTATGAGGCAAACATCTAATATGGGACACGGTCATGGAGCCTCTGTTGCAGGGAGAGGACTTGGCTGTTCTGCCACAGCTACACGTCCTACTGAACCTACTACCTCAGGTCCCAGTAGCCGCCAGAATCTACAGCGATATTTGGTCGGGCCTAATGCCGTTCTAAGGATGGTAAGGCCTGAGCAAGTACAAGCGCTAGTCAATTGGGTGGCCGACAGTGGATCCAGCACGTTCACATTATCTCCCACCCAGTCTTCTGCAGAAAGCGCACAGGTGTCACCTGAAACCCATGCCCATCAGTCTGTCACATCACCCTCGTGCATATCGGGGAACCTGCGGAGGTCAGGGAGGAAGACGATGCAGGGGACGATGAGGTCCTAGACCCTTCATGGAATGGAGGTCATGCCACTGACTTTCAGAGTTAGGAGGAAGAGGCAGTGGTGAGACTGAGCCAACAGCGTAGCAAAAGAGGGAGCAGGGTGCAAAAGCAGAGTAGCCGTAGCCAAAACAGTTCGCCTGCTACTGGCCACCGTCAGAGACCGAGCACACCAAAGACAGCTTCAAGGAGTTCCTTGGCATGGCACTTCTTCACACAATGTGCTGACAACAAGAACCGAGTGGTTTGCATGCTGTGCAATCAGAGCCTGTAGCGAGGCATTAACGATCTAAACCTTAGCACAACCTGCATGACCAGGCATCTACATGCGAGACACAGGCTGCAGTGGAGTAAGCACCTTGAAAACCAAGAATGGGCTCAGGCCCCTCCTGCTCCCTCTTTTGCTGCTGCCTTTGCTTCTTCCTCCGCCTCTGGAGGAACGTTGGCACCTGCTGCCCAGCAAACAGAGGATTTGCCACCAACAACACCACCTCCGTCACCAAGCATCTCCACCATGTCACACGGAAGCGTTCAGCTCTCCATCTCACAAACTTTTAAGAGAAAGCGTAAATTCCCACCTAGCCACCCTCGATCCCTGGCCCTGAATGCCAGCATTTCTAAACTACTGAATTTTGAAATGCTGTCATTCATGCTGGTGGAGACAGATAGCTTCAAACAGCTCATGTCGCTTGCTGTCCCACAGTACGTCGTTCCCAGCCGCCACTACTTCTCCAGGAGAGCCATGTTCTCCCTGCACAAGTATCGGATAAAATCAAGTGTGCACTGCGCAACGCCATCTGTGGCAAGGTCCACCTAACCACAGATACATGGACCAGTAAGCACGGCCAGGAATGCTATTTCTCCCTAACTGCACACTGAGTAAATGTAGTGGCGGCTGCGCCCCAGGCGAAAAGCTGTTTGGCGCACGTCCTTCCACCGCCAAGGATCGCAGGGCATCATTCTTTGCCTCCTGTTGCCTCCTCTTCCTACTCGGCTTCCTCCTCCTCTTCTACCGCCTACTCATCCAGCGACAGACCTTCACCACCAACTTCAGCACAGTCAGGGGTTAACGTCAGCAGGCCGTTCTGAAACTGATATGTTTGGGGGACAGACCCCACACCGCGCAGGAGTTGTGGCGGGGTATAGAACAACAGATCGACGAGTGGTTGCTGCCAGTGAGCCTCAAGCCCGGCCTGGTGGTGTGCGATAATGGGCAAAATCTCGTAGCAGCTCTGGGACTAGCCGGTTTGACGCACATCCCTTGCCTGGCGCATGTGCTGAATTTGGTGGTGCAGAAATTCATTCACAACTACCCCGACATGTCAGAGCTGCTGCATAAAGTGCTTCTGGCATTCTCATCCTGCCGCCGCTCGGCTGTCTGCTCTACAGCGTAACTTCGGCCTTCCCACTCACCACCTCATATGCGACATGCCCACCAGGTGGAACTCCACCTTGCACATGCTGGAGAGACTGTACGAGCAGCAGCAGGCCATAGTGGAGTTTCAGCTGCAGCACGCACGGGTGAGTCGCACTGCGGAACAGCACCACTTCACCACCAATGACTGGGCCTCCATGCGAGACCTGTGTGTCCTGTTGCGCTGTTTCGAGTACTCCACCAGCATGGCCAGTGGCGATGACGCCATTATCAGCGTTACAATACCACTTATATGTCTCCTTGAGAGAACATTAGGGCGATGATGGAAAAGGATGTGGCCAAGGACGAGGAGGAGGGGTCATCTCTAACACTTTCAGGCCAAACTTTTAGAAGTGGCTCAGAAAGAGGATTTTTGCAACAGCAGAGGCCAGGTACAAATTTGGCCAGCCAGGGCCTACTACTGGAGGACAAGGAGGAAGAGGATTAGGAGGATGGGGATGAAGCATGTTCACAGCGGGGTGGCATCCAAAGCAGCTCGGGCCCATCACTAGTGCGTGGCTGGGGGGATACGGAGGACGCAGACGATACACCTCCCACAGAGGACAGCCTGTCCTTACCTCTGCACAGCCTAGCACACAGTGTCTGCGCAACGACTGCAGAGTTGCCCACATTTTAACGTGTGCCGATTACTGGGTGGCCACCCTGCTGGATTCCCGTTACAAAGACAATGTGTAGTCCTTAATTCCCTCACTGGAGCGTGATCGGAAGATGCGCGACTACAGGCGCACGCTGGTAGACGCGCTCCTGAGAGCATTCCTGACTGACGCCGGGGGACAAGTGGAAGCACAAGGGGAAGGCAGCACCTCAGAAGGCAGGGTTAGCATGGCCAACATGTGGAAAAGCTTTGTCACCTCGCCGCAACAACCGACCCCAACTGCTGATATGGAGCTTGTTAGCAGGAGGCAGCATTTGAACAACATGGTGGAACAGTACCTGTGCACACGACTACACGTGCTGACTGATGGTTCTGCCCCATTCAACTTCTGGGTCTCCAAATTGTCCACATGGCCAGAGCTTGCCCTGTATGCCTTGGAGGTGCTGGCCTGCCCTGCAGCCAGTGTACTCTCTGAACGTGTATTTAGCATGGCAGGAGGCGTCAATACAGACAGACGCAGCCGCCTGTCCACAGCCAATGTGGACAAGCTCACGAATATAGAATAATGTCGCACTAGAGTGAGGGGGAGATCCAACAGAGGTGCTCCCACTAACAGACAACACCCAGTCTGATAAAAGTGAATTAATGAAAAAATGGAAGTGGGGCACTCTCTATAAGTAAAGGGATCTTTTATTAAACATAATATATAATAAAGGTCAATAATACATTTTCACAATAAAAAAAATAAAAATAAAAAATAAAATAAAAAAATCAACAAAAATAAAATTCGACAATTCTATAAAATTCAACAAGGGATACAAACAATATATGGATGCAGCAGAGAATACTATTAATAAAGTTAGAATGATAAAATCAGAAAAAATAAGATCCCAATATACGAATAATTAAAACAATAAGTTCCAATTATTTTTTTATATATTTTTTTTATATGTCCTAATATTTTGGGGGATACCCCTATTTACAAATGCTAAATAACACACATCTGTGTTGGCTACCTATTCCTCCTTTGCTGCTGCTTTCACCTAGACCGCCACGTGAGCCTACACGGCCACATCCACCCATTCACCACCTCCTCAACCTCTTCCTCCTACATCATTCCTAATTTTTATTTGTTTAAGGTCTTTTATGTTTTTTTTATTCATTTCCCTATCCACATTTGTTTGCAGAGCATTTGTCATGCTCTTAAGCACATTTGCAGCCCTCTAGCTCTTTCCAGGGCTATTTTAGAGCCATTTTAGTGACCAAAAGTTCGGGTCCCCATTGACTTCAATGGGGTTCGGGTGCCGAACCCGAACTTTTTTTTCCAAGTTCAGCCGAACCCGAACATCCAGGTGTCCGCTCAACTATACTTACTGTGTGTCAGACTCAGCATATATCGCTGCGTGAATCTTGTTCAATCCGACTTTCATCATTTATCCATTCTTTTATACATAGACATACGGTGCAGACGACTCAGTATTAAATTGTGGTCTAATATATCTACCTCATTCAACTGCTGCAACATCAAGAGAATGCCAAAAGTGTGCAAAGCAGTAATCAAAGCAAAAGGTGGCTACTTTGAAGCACCTAGAATATGACATATTTTCAGTTGTTTCACACTTTTTTGTTAAGTATATAATTCCACATGTGTTGATTCACAGTTTTGATGCCTTCAGTGTGAATCTACAATTTTCATAGTCATGAAAATAAAGAAAACTCTTTGAATGAGAAGGTGTGTCCAAACTTTTGGTCTTTACTGTATATATTTTTTTTTTGGGGGGGGGGGATGTTAGAAGGCTTTTTGGGATGAAAGAAAATTTCCAAAACCCTCTTTTTAAGGACCAGTTCAGATCTGAAGTCACTTTCTTGGGGCTTACATAGTAGAAACCACCCATAAATGATCCCATTTTGGAAACTAAAACCTTCAAGTTACTCACAGCAGATTTACAAACTTTGTTAACCCTTTAGCTATTCCACAACAATTAAAGGAAAATTGAGATGACATTTCTAAATTTCACTTTTTTGGCAATATTTTTTTTCCAGTTACAAAGCAAGGGTTAACAGCCAAACAAAACTCTATATTTATGGCTCTGAAACACCCCATATGTGGTCATAAACCGCTGAACGGGCACACGGCAGGGCGCAGAAGGAAAGGAATGCCATATGGTTTTTGGAAGGCAGATTTTGCTGGACTGGTTTTTTGACACCATGTCCCATTTGAAGCCCCCCTGATGCACCCCTAGAGAATACACTCCAATAAAGTGACCCCATTCTAGAAACTACACCCCTCAAGGTATTCAAAACTGATTTTACAAACTTTGTTAACCCTTTAGGTGTTCCACAAGAATTCATGGAAAATAGATACAATTTAAAAATTTCACTTTTTTGGCAGATTTTCCATTTTTATAATTTTTTTCCAGTTACAAAGCAAGAGTTTACAGCCAACCAAAACTCAATATTTATGGCTCTGATTCTGTAGTTTACAGAAACACCCCAAATGTGGTCATAAACCGCTGTATGGGCACACGGCAGTGCGCATAAGAAAAGGAATGCCATATGGTTTTTGGAAGGCAGATTTTGCTGGACTGGTTTTTTGACACCATGTCCCATTTGAAGCCCCCCTGATGCACCCCTAGAGTAGAAACTCCCAAAAAGTGACCACATTCTAGAAACTACACCCCTCAAGGTATTCAAAACTGATTTTACAAACTTTGTTAACCCTTTAGGTTTTCCACAAGAATTAATTGAAAATAGAGATACAATTTCAAAATTTCACTTTATTGGCAGATTTTCCATTTTAAAGGGAACCTGTCACTGAGATTTTGTGTATAGAGCTGAGGACTAAAGAGCTAGATGGCCACTAGCACATCCGCAATACCCAGTCCCCATAGCTCTGTGTGCTTTTATTGTGTATAAAAACCGATTTGATAGATATGCGAATGAACCTGAGAGGAGTCCTGTCTTTGACTCATCTCAGGGACAGGACTCATCTCAGGGTAATTTGCATATGTATCAAATCGTTTTTTTTTTACACAATAAAAGCACACAGAGCTATGGGGACTGGGTATTGTGGATGTGCTAGCGGCCATATAGCAACCCATGTGCTCAGCTCTATACACAAAATCCCGGTGACAGGTTCCCTTTAATACTTTTTTCCAGTTACAAAGCAAGGGTTAACAGCCAAACAAAACTCAATATTTTTGGCTCTGATTCTGTAGTTTACAGAAACACCCCATATGTGGTTGTAAACAGCTGTACGGACACACGGCAGGGCGCAGATGGAAAGGAATGCCATACGATTTTTAGAAGGCAGATTTTGCTGGACTGGTTTTTTGACACCATGTCCCATTTGAAGCCCCCCTGATGCACCCCTACAGAAGAAACTCAAAAAAGTGACCACATTTTGGAAACTACTGGATAAGGTGCCAGTTTTATTGTACTATTTTGCGGTACATATGATTTTTTATTGCTCTATATTACATTTTTTGTGAGGCAAGGTAACAAAAAAAAAAAAAAAAATGGATGTTTTGGCACCGTTTTTATTTTTACAGCGTTTACCTAAGGGATTAGGTCATGTTACTTTTTTATAGAGCAGATTGTTACGCATGTGGCATTACCTAATGTCTACTTTTTCTTATTTATTAAATTTTTACACAATAATAGCATTTTTGAATCCAAAATAATGATATTTTAGTGTCTCAGTCTGAGAGCCATAGCTTTTTTTTTATTTTTTTACCGATTCTCTTAGGTAGGGTCTCATTTTTTGTGGGATGAGGTGAGGTGTCTGATTGGTACTATTTTGGGGGGCATACACATTTTTGATCACTTGCTGTTGCAATTTTTGTGATGTAATGTGACAAAAATGGCTTTTTTTAACACTTTTTCTCTACGGTGTTCACCTGAGTGGTTAGGTCATGTGATATTTTTATAGAGCTGTTTGTTACGGACGTGGCGATACCTAATATGTATACATTTTTTATTTTTTTCACTTTAGCACAATAAAAGCAGTTTTGAAAAAAAAAAAAAAGATGTTTTAGTGTCTCCATGTTCTGAGAGCTATAGTTTTTTTTATTTTTTAAGCGATTGTCTTAGGTAGGGGCAAAATTTTTGTGGGATGAGGTGGCGGTTTTATTGATACCATTTTGGGGGGGGAATACGCCATTTTGAGCGCTTGGTGTTATACTTTTTGTGATGTAAGGTGACAAAAATGGCTTTTTTGTACACAGTTTTTATTTTTTTTATGGTGTTTATCGAACAGGGTGGATTATGTGATATATTTATAGAGCCGATCATTACGGACATGGTAAAACTTAATGTGTGAGTTTTGTTTTTGTTTTCTGTTTTTTATTATAAAATTAGGGGAAAGGGGCGTTTTTTTCTTTCATTTTGACTTTATTAATTTTATTACTTTATTAATATTATTAAAAGACCTTTTTTATTACTTTTTTTACTTTACTTATGACATTCACTTTTGGGGGTCTAATCCCCTCTGCAATGCATTACAATACATCTGTATTGTAATGCATTGCCTGTTAGTGTATGACACTGAGTCATACACTAACAGGTTGCCTAGGAGACCCAGCCTGAGGCTAAATCTCCTCGGCACCCCTAGAAGGCAGTTCTCGATGCCGTGCAAGGCATTGAGCAGCCTCTGCACGGCATCAGGCTGCCTTGTGTCGCATTGGTTCCCCTGCAATCGTTCACCTGACACAATGTATCGGTCATCGCGGACCGCGGCATAGAAGGGGTTAATCCGCGGCATCGGCTTTTACAGCAATGCCGGCGGATACAGCTGGGGCCCGGCTACCACTGACTGCCAGGCCCCTGCAGTGATACCGCGTGCACCGCTCCGGCGCCCGTGCGATCACTATGACATACTATTACGTCAAATTGCAGGAACTCAGTGGTTCCTATGACGTAACAGTACGTCAAAGGTCGGGAAGGGGTTAATCAATTTATTTCTTTAGCACATCGAGGGTTAACAGCTAAACAAAACTCAATATTTATAACCCTGAATCTGCGGTTTGCAGAAACACCCTATATGTAGTGGTAAACTGCTGTATAAGTGCATGGCAGGGTGCAGAAGAAAAGGAACGCCCTATGGTTTTTGGAAGGCAGATTTTGCTGGACTGGTTTTTAGATACCATGTCACATTTGAAGCCCCCCAGATGCAGCCTACAGTAGAAACTATCCAAAGATGACTATTTTAGAAACTACGGGATAAGGTGACAGTTTTATTGGTACTATTTTTGAGTACATATGATTTTCATAAATCACTGTGAAAGGTGAACCACGATGATATGCAACTGACCGTTGCATCTTTCAGACCGTGTTCACACACCATAGGTAGTCTAGTGGTAGGAACCCATGCCACACTAAGATACTTTGACGGTGGTGCAAAAAGGCTCTGTTGTGTTCCTGACTGGAATACATTGGCTAAAGTCTCAGTTTTTAACATCAGCTTGAGGGATTAGCCAGTATTGTCAGTTGCATATCATCGTGGTCCACCTTTCACAGTGATTTATGTATTTTTATATTTTCATCCACACATTATTTCCTCTTGTGTAGTGTTGATCACGAATATTCGAATTTTAATCGCGAATATCGGCACTTCGAGAATTCGCGAATATTTAGAATTTTGCAAAATATATTTGTTTTTTATTATAATACCAGTTTATGCGAATTTCTATGCGCTAATTTTTAGGCAAAATTTCGCAATCAAGAAAATAATGCCTGGAGATCACGACTTTGCGAATTCTCGAATAAATGGTGAATATTCACGAAATATCGCGAATTTGAATATTGTCCCTGCTGCTCATCACTAATCTTGTGTAGGATGCTCTTGTGGTGCACGTGGTCTGCTGATGACATCCTCCATTGTATGTATTTCTGCTGGGGATTGCCGTTAGCAACGGATCACATGCAGAGGAATTGCTCCCCCGGTTATAAGCACGCTACAGTGTTTGGGGTTTTTGAGAATTTCCTCCCATTTAGGCTACTTTATTTCAGTGATTATAATATTTTTTTTTTTTTTTTTTACATATGATTTTCAAATCACTCTATATTATGTTTTTTTGTGAGGCAAGGTTGGATGTTTTGGCACAGTTTTTATTTTTTGTTATTTACAACATTTATCTGACAGGTTAGATCATGTGCTATTTTTATAGAGAAGGTTCTTACGGATGTGATGATATCAAATATGTCTACTTTCTTTGTTTCAGTTTTACATAATATAGCATTTGAGAAAAAAAAATATGTTTTTGTGTCTCTTTTATGAACGCCATTTTTTTTTATATTTTTCTGCCAATTGGGGCTCATTTTTTGCAGGAAAAGTTGCCATTTTTATTGGTACTATTCTTTCGGTACATATGATTTTTTGATCATTCATTATTGCACTTTTTTGGGCAAGGTGACAAAATTGGTAATTGTGGCACAGCTTTTATTTATTTTTATAGCAGTCACCTGAGGTGTTAGGTTAAGTGATATTTTTATAGAGCAGGTCATTAAGGATGTGGCAATACCTAATATGTATACTTTTTCTTACTTATTTACGATTTACACAATAATAGCATTTATTATGCGGTCTAATATATTGCCACGTTCATCTTGTTCAATTGCTGCCACATTCATAGTTAATCCGTTATTTTATACATTGTGAACGGTTACACCTTCCTGCGGGGTTGTTTTGGGCAGAAACAGGAACAATCGAAACCTTTGTAGCTTGTGCATCACACTGTTGCAATTTATTTTGCAAGTTGCTCAAAACAACAAACAAAAACCAAAGTAACAATAGCCGTCTGGCTCCTGCCTATCTCACTCGGCAGCCCTAGCTAAACTCATAACACAAAACACAAAGAGCATTTTCAACGGAAAAACAGAGCAACTTACAGTTCAGTAGTTAGGTGGAGAAGCTAACCGCTCTCAGAGCTCCTAGGCTTGCAGCTTCTCAAACAGACTCCCAGAGAGAGAGCTCCTGGGTCAGGGCTGCTGACTTAATTAGTACATCTGTGTGAGCAGTCCCCAAGGCAGGCAAAACCCGGACTGGCTCCGGGTGGTCAGGGAACCCACCCAACTCTTCCCTGACCGGCTCCAGGACCCTAAACTGGCTTTCTTTTTCCCAGGAAGCTTCTGGATACAAAGAAAACCAAACCTTCCTGGAGCCTTTTAACACATGAAGTGCCGGAAACTTGGTGCAATGTACACACCATCCAGCACTTTCTCTGCAAAACATTGTGACACCCTGTCACAACATATATTTACTTTGTGTCAGATTCAGTTTTACAGGGCAGTCTAATATATCGCTGCATGCGACACTCATAGTTAGGCCCCATTCACACGCATTTTGCGGAACGGAATTGCAGACCCATTCATTTCTATGGGGCTGCATTTCCGTTTCCCAAAAAATAGAACATGTCCTATTCTTGTCCGCAATTGCGGACAAGAATAGGCATATTCTATTAGTGTCGCGATGTGCGGTCCGCAAAATGTGAATGGACCCTTAATCCGTTATTTTATGCATACACTTACTGTGTGTCAGACTCAGTATTTAAGGGCATCAATAAAGAAATCGATTACTGGCTGTCTCTTTGCTAACTGGAGAAACTATGGTTACTGATAACAGGAAGAACATATTTTCTGCCCTGCATCAGGAAGGGCTGACCCATGCACCCTGCATGGTTTACATCTTTCATCTCATAGTCAAACAGTTTATTGTTTTCCACTGCACTGCAAAAGCTGTTAAAAATGTCCAGTAATCTGTGATTGCATTTCAGCCACTCTTATCACACAAAACTTTGTGCTGCAAAGGCAAAATACTCTTCCCCAACATTTCCTGATATACAATGTTTCCACCATTGGAACTCTACGCTCCATAGGTTAGACCACCTGTACGAGCAGGGGAAGGCAGTCAACAATTTCTTAATGAAGCAGATGGACAGGTATTGTCACGATGTCACTGGTTCCTTTCCATATGAACGAACCATCATCTCCGTGAGGCCTAGTAAACCATAAGCAAATGGGAACAACACAATACAAAGAGAAGTACACTTATCTTCAATAGAAAATGGATGAGCAGAAGCTTAGATGAGGACCTCACACCAGCTCTTCTAACACCAGGCAGAGAATATCAACCGCATGGTATGAAGTGTGAGTCCACACCAAATAGTGGAGCAGTAATGACCACAAGGTGCACCTGAGACAAGAGGTGTGGTCATTACCAACAACAACACTGCAACAAGTGAAAACAGAGAGACTGTCAGATAACCTCATGTGTAGCCAGTCTCTCAGATCTTCTAATCTCTGTCATGGGAGGGAACGTGACAGTATACTCCCAGGTTTAAGTTCCACAGTAGCCAGCGAAAACCTACACAGACAACCTATGAGGGCCACATATATTGATTAAATCACAGGCTATAACACTGTGTGCATACCCAGATCATCAAAGAAAAAGCGACCATAAGTAAGCAAAAAATATATACTTTATTAGAACACCACAATAAAACACATATAATGGAGTCTTATATCATTAGATGGAGTATAACAAGTGTAAAAGAAGGACACAGGGGGGAGGGGACCACTAAATGTGAATACATGTAGGGGAATCAAATGTAATTAAATAAAAAAAATACACGGCAAAGAGCCTAATGAAAAACACATAGCAATAGTGCCTCAGGTAGACCAGGAACCACATATAATAGCTCTAGTGTCCCTCACTTACCCTATGCATTTCGCAGGATGGCTTTGTATATTTATATCCAGTACATAATGCTGAATTACAGACACCTTTGCAGCGTCTGAGACTTACGAATCATGTGGGCACACAGCCACGCCTCCCAGAATGTAATCAATAGGGCAAAAAGAATCCTGAAACCCTAGAAGTATCCAATTGAAACTTGAAGAAGAAAGTAGGGGTGTGATTAAAGCCAAACCACATCCCCCACTCCCCAACACATTGATGCACATGTCTTGATGTGTCTGGCTCCTCGTCACATGACCACTTGTTTAATTGCAACAAGAGATCCTCCACTACACATCATAAAGGGAAATGATAAAGGGCCTTCACCGATAGAGACAATCTTAGTACACAGGCAGTATGCATAGAAGTTGTGATCACGTGGCTGAGTCACGTGACCGCAGTAGGTCATATGACCCATAGTCAAAAAGTCCTTCACTAGTATGGACCTTCTTAATACACAAACAACATACAAAGGACCTGCAATAACGTGACATAGTCACGTGACCGAAGCAGGTCAGGTGATCCATAATTAAAAGAGGAGCCGGATATGGTCAGACAAGTAATCTAATAAAAACAAGGAAACAGTAAAATCTTTTAAAACTTTGCCCAAATTAGGAGAACGCAGTGTGCTGTGTAACAAAGACCTACAGACATTTTAAAAACTGAATTATAAACAACTGGATGAACACTATATTACTGGTGTGTTAAAACAAAGTGGCATGGAGATAAATACATCTAGAGATGGATGTCTCAGATCATGTAGCAATAAATATGAATCTTAGTGATACATAACCCCTACATATATTCTACCGTCTACATTCATAGACAGGTATATATAATCCTACAGTATATAAGAATTTCCATTAGAACGCCATATGATTAAACATATATAAAAAATAAAAAATAACAAAAAATGCATGCAGTGTAAAACAATCATATATAATGGTATGGAGATACCCAACCGGTATATACGTGAAGTGCTCCGTGGCAAGTGAAAAGTGTAACGTGACACACGTGAAGGTTATATATAGGGTTGAGCAAATCCGAACTGTAAAGGTTGGGTTCGTACAGAACTTTAGGATTTTTGGACCCCAGACTAAAACATTTCCGTAAAAGTTCGGGTTCGGTGTTCGCCGCTTTCTTGACACTTTTTGAAAGGCTGCACAGCAGCCAATCAACAAGCGTCATACTACTTGCCCCAAGAGGCCATCACAGCCATGTCTACTAATGGCATGGCTGTGATTGGCCAGAGCAGCATGTGACCCAGGCTCTATATCAGCTTGAGTCACGTAGCGCTGCACAAGTGTAGGGAGAGGATGCTGCTGGAATTGTGATTTCAGGGAGAGCATAGGAGAGAATCTAACTCAGCGATCTACAAATAGTTGTGTGGGTGCAGGGCACTATTGTTTTACCCTGCCCTGAGCTCATTGACCAAAAAATACTAACTTTTAGAATTCTGTTAGTTAGGTGGGTGGTGGCGGACATTTTATGCATGCTCATGGCACCAGCACTGCATCTGAGCTTTTGGGACATTGCAAATAACCATTTTTTGGGGCAAACTACAACATCTGGATTAGTCAGTGTGCAATTTAAGGTAGAAATACACCTATCATTTTCTGGGGTTTGAAAAACACAATTTTTTCTCTCCAAAAAACAGTATTTTCCAGATCTGCAAGTGTTAAATTCAAGTTTAATATATACAGCTTTCATATTCTGTTAGCAAAAAAAGACTTTTTTGGCAATCTACAACATCTGGATTAGTCAGTGTGCAATTTAAGGTAGAAATACACCCATAATTTTCTGGGGTTTGAAAAACACACTCTTTTGACAAAAAACACTATTTTCAGGCCTTGCAGCATCAGCACGTGTGAAATTACAGGCTTATATACTGCTGTCAGTACATTAGGGTTACATTCAGAGATTTTAAATACCGCCATTTGGTGCACAAATATTGAATTCAGGCCTACACTGGTTCAGGCCCTGTGAGATACCCCCTCTACATACAGAGGTTTGAATTAGGCATTTGAAATACAACCATTTGAAATACACCCATTTTGTGCAAAGATATATTTACAGCAGGCATACACTGGTTCAGGGCCTGTGATATACTCCCTCTACATACAGGGGTTTGATTCAGGGATTTGAAATACAGCCATTTGAAATACAGCTATTTTGTGCAAAGATATATTTACTTCAGGCTTACACTGGTTCAGACCGTTTAAGATACCCCCCTACATACAGGGGTTTAAATCAGGCATTTAAAATACAGCCATTTGAAATACAGCCTTTTGTGCAAAGATATATTTACTTCAGGCATACAGAGGTTCAGGCCCTCTGAGATACCACCTCTACATACAGGGGTTTAAATTAGGCATTTGAAATACAGCCATTGAAAAATAAACCGCTTTGTTGTGCAAAGATATATTTTCTTCAGACCTACAGAGGTTCAGGCCCTCTGAGATACTACCTCTACATACAGGGGTTTGAATTAGGCATTTGAAATACAGCCATTTTGTGCAAAGATATATTTACGGCAGGCCTACAGAGGTTCAGGCCCTCTGAGATACCACCTCTACATACAGGGGTTTAAATTAGGCATTTGAAATACAGACATTTGAAATACAGCCTTTTTGTTCAAAGATATATTTTCTTCAGACCTACAGAGGTTCAGGCCCTCTGAGATACTACCTCTACATACAGGGGTTTGAATTAGGCATTTGAAATACAGCCATTTTGTGCAAAGATATATTTACTGCAGGCCTACACTGGTTCAGGGCCTGTGAGATACAACCTCTACATGCAGGGGTTTGAATTAGGCATTTGAAATAAAGCCAGTTGAAATACAGCCTTTTTGTGCAAAGATATGTTTTCTTCAGGCCCACAGAGGTTCATGCCCTGTGAGATACCACCTCTACAAACAGGGGTTTGAATTAGGCATTTGAAATACAGCCATTTTGGGCAAAAAAATCTTTTATTGAGACCTAGTCTGGTTCAGGCCGTGTAAGATACACCCTTTACATACTGTCGTTCTAGTCTACTATTAATTAAACACCCATTTAGGGCAAGATACTACATTTAAAAAATATGAGGAGAGCGTCAAATAAGGGACGTGGCCCAGGTTGTGGTGCTGCTGGTGGAGCTCCTGTTGCTGGGAGAGGACATGGTCGATCTGTGCCAGCTACACGCACAAGTGAAACCCTTTACTCGGGTGCGAGTAGGTGACAAAGCCTACAGCGGTATTTGGTCGGGCCTAATGCTGCTCTACGAATGGTGAGGCCTGAACAAGTACAGGCGATAGTAGATTGGGTTGCTGACAGTGGATCCAATTCGTTCAAATTGTCTCCCATCCAGTCTCCTGCTGAAAGAACACAGTTGGCACCTGCAGCCCATGTCCATCAGTCTTTCACCTCACCCCCTTGCAAATCAGCCAAGCAGTCTGAGCCCCAAGTCATGCAGCAGTCTCTTCTGCTTTTTGATGACTCTGTTAGCAGGGTTTCCCAGGGACACCCACCTAGCCCTGCCCCAGAAGTGGAAGAGATTGAGTGCACCGATGCCCAACCACTTATCTTTCAAGATGAGTACGTGGGAGGACCATCGCAGCACATCTCGGATGATGACAAAACACAGGTGTCACCACCAGACATCTGAGAAGCTCTGACAGATGTCTTTCAGAACCTCCTCCTTGAGCTTCCTTTTGTTTTGCTTTCATTTTCTCATCTCGTTAGCCTCTCTCAGCTGTTATGTAGTTGCACTGATTGCATCCCTTTAAATTCCTTCCCAGACTGCTTCACCTTGCGGTTTATATTCCTTCCTGGAGTGTCTGCATGCTGATCCTACTTCTGAGTCTTCTACAGATAAGTTTTGTTCATTCTTTTGTGTTTTTCTGTTTGCTGGATCCCAGGTGACCCTGACTCCCTCCGTATCAAGTGTAGGGAGCCGATGGCCGTGTCCCCTCAATATTATAGGATGTTTAGGTGTTATACAGTCGAGGTACGAGGATATGCGATCATCTACCATTGGGACTTTCGCATAGGCTGAGAAGTCAGGGAGAGAGCCAGGTCTGATGCAGGGCTCTCCCTTTTTTTCCTTAGTTTTGGATCCAGTGAGTCGGATATTCATTTTGTGTCTTCTAGTTTCCTGTACACCTTCTGTGACAACAGGTGCCAACTGCTGGGGCTTTCGAAAGTGTGCAGACCGACATGGAATGCAGGGGTGAAGACTGGGTGGAAGATGATGTGGAGGACGATGAGGTCCTTGACCCCACATGGAATCAAGGTCATGCGAGTGACCTATGTAGTTCGGAGGAAGAGGCGGAGGTCGCACAGAGCCACCAGCACAGCAGAAGAGGGAGCAGGGTGCAAAAGCGGAGCGGCCATCCTCTAGACAGTACACATCCTACTGTTCACAGCAGCAAGGGACCGAGCACACCAAAGCTAGCTCCGAGGAGTTCCCTAGCATGGCAGTTCTTCAGACAATGTGCTGACGACAAGACACGAGTGGTTTGCACGCTGTGGAATCAGAGCCTGAAGCGAGCCATAAACGTTCTCAACCTGAGCACAACCTGCATGACCAGGCATTTAAGTGCAAAGCACGAGCTGCAGTGGAGTAGACACCTCAAAAACCAAGAAAGGTCTCTGGCTCCTCCTGCTTCCTTTTCTGCTGCAGTCTCGACCTCTTCATCCACCTCTGGAGTGACAGTGCCACCTGGCACCCCGCAAAAAGAGGATCTGCCATGAACACCAACATCTGGGTCACCAAGCATCTCCACAATGTCCCATGCAAGCGTTCAGCTCTCCATATCCCAAACGCTGGAGAGGAAGAGGAAGTAGCCCCCTTCCCACCCGCGATCCCTAGCCCTGAATGCCAGCATTTCTAAATGACTGGCATTTGAAATGCTGTCATTCCGTCTGGTGGAGACGGATAGCTTTAAAGGCCTTATGGCGGTGGCTGTCCCACAGTACGTCGTGCCCAGCCGCCACTACTTTTCAAGGCGAGCCTTTCCTTCCCTGCACAACCAAGTAGGGGACAAAATCAGGTGTGCACTGCGCAACGCCGTCTGTGGCAAGGTGCACCTGACTACGGATACGTGGACCAGTAAGCACGGTCAGGGCCGTTATATCTCCATAACAGCACACTGGGTAAATGCAGTGGCGGCTGGGCCTGAGGCGGATAGCAGTTTGGCGCATGTCCTTCCACCACCGAGGATTGCAGGGCGCTTCAGTTTGCCTCCTGTTGCTTCTTCCTCCTACTCTGCTTCCTCATCCAGTCAGCGTAACACCTTCACCACAAACTTCAGCACAGCCAGGGGTAAACGGCAGCAGGCAGTTTTAAAATGTATCTGTTTGGGGGACAAACCCCACACCGCGCAGGAGCTGTGGACGGGCCTTGAACAACAGACCGATGAGTGGTTTGTGCCAGTCAGCCTCAAGCCCGGCCTGGTGGTGTGCGATAATGGGCGAAATCTCCTAGCAGGTCTGGGACTAGCCGGTTTGACGCACATCCCTTGCCTGGCGCCTGTGCTGAACTTGGTGGTGCAGAGATTCTTTAAAAATTACCCCGACATGTCAGAGCTGCTGCATAAAGTGCGGGCCGTTTGTGCGCGCTTTAGGCATACTCAACCTGCTGCTGCTCGCCTGGCAGCGTTGCAGCGTAACTTCGGCATTCCCGCTCACCGCCTCATATGCGACGTGCTCCACCTTGCACATGCTGGCCAGACTGTGCGAGCAGCAGCAGGCGATAGTGGAGTTTCAGCAGCAGCAAGCACGGGTGAGTCGCTCGGCGGAACAGCACCACTTCACCACCAATGACTGGGCCTCCATGCAAGACCTGTGTTCCTTGTTGCGCTGTTTTGAATACTCCACCAACATGGCCAGTACCGATAACGCCGTTCTCAGCGTTACTATCCCACTTCTATGCCTCCTTGAAAAAATGCTCCTGGCGATGATGGAAGTGGATGTGGCACAGGAGGAGGAAGAGGGATCATTTCGTAAGGTTTCAGGCCAGTCATTCCCAAGTGGCTCCGAGGGTGGGTTCTTGCACCCACAAACCCAAGGTACACAATTGTCCAGCCAGGGCGCAGTTCTGGAGGATGAGGAGGATGAGGAGAAGGAGATGGAGGAGGAGGAACCATGTTCACAGCAGGGTGGCACCCAGACCAGCTCATGGCCATCACTGGAGCATGGATGGGGGGATACAGAGGACACAGATGATACACCTCCCACAGAGGACAGCTTTTCGTTGCCTCAGGGCAGCCTGGCACACATGAGAGATTACATGCTGCAGTGTCTCCCCTACGAGTGTCGAGTTGCCCACATTCTAACTCAGGGCCGGCCTTTGGGGTGTGCGGGCTGTGCGGCCGCACAGGGCGCCATAGCAACAGGGGCGCCGGGCGGCTGACAGCTCGCAGTGTAATATGCGGCATGCGAGGCAGCACTTGTGTTCTCCCTCGGGGCGGGCCCCCAGCCCCCTCCCCTGTTTGACCTGATTCCCCCTCCCCTGTGTCAGTGGCGAATCCAGGGAGAGGGGGGAAACAGGGCAATTCCCCCCCCCCCCCGAGCTGGCGGCGGCTGGGCACAGGGAGATGAGCGCTTCCATTGTGGAAGCGCTCATCTCCAGTCATCTGTATCGCCGTCTTCAGGACAGCGATACAGATGCCTGCCTGTGCTGCGGTAGGGGAGGGAGAGGCGTGTCCCTTTCCCTTCCTCTGATAGGCTGCCGGCCTAGTGCCTGCAGCCTACCAGAGGCCGGCGCAGGCGGCGCGATGACGTCATCGCGCCGCCTGAGCCATACAGTGTGGGACACAGGCCAGAAGAGGCCTGCATCGCATCACTGACATGGAGGTAAGTATGTGTTTTTTTTTATTATTTTTATTATGTACAATACATTTACTGGCGGGGGCTGTTATTACTGGCAAAGGGGGGGCTGTTATTACTGGCAAAGGGGGGCTGTTATTACTGGCAAAGGGGGGCTGTTATTACTGGCAAAGGGGGGGCTGTTATTACTGGCGGGGGCTGTTATTACTGGCACAGAGGGGCTGTTATTACTGACACAGAGGGGCTCTTATTACTGGGGGCTGTTATTACTGGCACAGAAGGGCTCTTATTACTGGGGGCTGTTATTACTTGCACAGATGGGCTCTTATTACTGGGGGCTGTTATTACTGGCACAGAGGGGCTGTTATTACTGGGGGCTGTTTTTACTGACACAGAGGGGCTGTTATTACTGGGGGCTGTTATTACTGGCACAGAGGGGCTCTTATTACTGGGGGCTGTTATTACTGGCACAGAGGGGCTGTTATTACTGGGGGATGTTATTACTGGCACAGGGGGGCTGTTATTACTGGGGGATGCTATTACTGGCACAGGGGGGCTGCAATTACTGGCATAGGGGGCTATTATTACTGGCATGGGGGGGGCTGTCAATACTGGCACATTATTGGGGGCACTATAGGGGCATCTACTGAGGCCACAAAGAAGGGGTATTTTATATGGGCTCTCTGTACAGTACAATTTTATACTGGGGAGTACTATGGGGTCATCTACGGGGGCACTAAGAAGGGGTATTTTATACTTGCAAATTATGGGGGACACTGAGGGCATCTACTGGAGCATTTTATACTGGTACATTATGGGGGGCACTAGGAGGAAGGAGGGTGTGGAGCACTATGGGGTCATTTACTAGGGGCACTATATAGGGGTATTTTATACTAAAGCTACTAAATTTTAGCTGTATCTTTTTTTTTTTTTTTTCGTTTATATTTTATTATATATTTTTATTTATTTATATTTTTTAAATATTTAAAATAAAAATTCATAAAAACAATGCCAACTAACTGAGGGTCAACATGACATACAGGTCCCATTCAATTTGGAATAGAAAAAAGAAAAAAGGTTTAAAACTGCAGAAAAAATATTGGTAAAAAAACGCAACAATACCGCTTTCATATAGAATAAACGCAACACTATCACAAGTGTAGGGATGAGCGAACTCGAACTGTATAGTTCGGGTTCGTACCGAATTTTGGGGTGTCCGTGACACGGACCCGAACCCGGACATTTTCGTAAAAGTCCGGGTTCGGGTTCGGTGTTCGTCGCTTTCTTGGCGCTTTTGTGACGCTTTCTTGGCGCTTTTTGAAAGGCTGCAAAGCAGCCAATCAACAAGCGTCATACTACTTGCCCCAAGAGGCCATCACAGCCATGCCTACTATTGGCATGGCTGTGATTGGCCAGAGCACCATGTGACCCAGCCTCTATTTAAGCTGGAGTCACATAGCGCCGCCCGTCACTCTGCTCTGATTAGCGTAGGGAGAGGTTGCGGCTGCGACAGTAGGGCGAGATTAGGCAGATTAACTCCTCCAAAGGACTTGATTAACTGATCGATCTGCAGCTGTGGATCATTGAGCTGCTGATCCTCAATTGCTCACTGTTTTTAGGCTGCCCAGACCGTTTGTCAGTCACATTTTTCTGGGGTGATCGGCGGCCATTTTGTGTCTTGTGGTGCGCCAGCACAAGCTGCGACCAAGTGCATTTAACCCTCAATGGTGTGGTTGTTTTTTGGCTAAAGCCTACATCAGGGTGAAGCTGTCACACCAAGTGCATTTAACCAGCAATAGTCTGTTCATTTTTTGGCCATATACAAAATCAGGGGCAAGCTGCGCCTGTCACCAAGTGCATTTAACCCTCAATGGTGTGGTTGTTTTTTGGCTAAAGCCTACATCAGGGTGAAGCTGTCACACCAAGTGCATTTAACCAGCAATAGTCTGTTCATTTTTTGGCCATATACAAAATCAGGGGCAAGCTGCGCCTGTCACCAAGTGCATTTAACCCTCAATGGTGTGGTTGTTTTTTGGCTAAAGCCTACATCAGGGTGAAGCTGTCACACCAAGTGCATTTAACCAGCAATAGTCTGTTCATTTTTTGGCCATATACAAAATCAGGGGCAAGCTGCGCCTGTCACCAAGTGCATTTAACCCTCAATGGTGTGGTTGTTTTTTGGCTAAAGCCTACATCAGGGTGAAGCTGTCACACCAAGTGCATTTAACCAGCAATAGTCTGTTCATTTTTTGGCCATATACAAAATCAGGGGCAAGCTGCGCCTGTCACCAAGTGCATTTAACCCTCAATGGTGTGGTTGTTTTCTGGCTAAAGCCTACATCAGGGTGAAGCTGTCACACCAAGTGCATTTAACCAGCAATAGTCTGTTTATTTTTTGGCCATATACTACATCAGGGGCAAGCTGCGCCCATCACCAAGTGCATTTAACCCTCAGTAGTGTGGTTGGTCAAGCTGTGACACCAAGTGCATTTAACCAGCAATAGTCTGTTCATTTTTTGGCCATATACTACATCAGGGGCAAGCTGCGCCCGTCACCAAGTGCATTTAACCAGCAATAGTGTGGTTATTTTTTGGCCATATCCCAGTCTAATTCTGTCACTAAATCCATACCGGTCACCCAGCGCCTAAATACTAGGCCTCAAATTTATATCCCGCTAAATCTCTCGTTACCGCTGTCCTGTTGTAGCTGGGAAAGTTATTTAGTGTCCGTCAAAGCACATTTTTTGTTCTGGGTTGAAGTACAATTCCCAATTTAGCAATTTCATAATTTAGTGGTTTCTGCTATATCAGAGCTATTTGAAATCTATCCCTAAAAGGGTATATAATATTCAAGGTGCACATTGGGTCATTCAGAATAACTTCACACACACCCGCTACTGTGTATTTTCAAGTCTAATTCTGTCACTAAACCCATACCTGTCACCCAGCGCCTAAATACTAGGCCTCAAATTTATATCCTGCTAAATCTCTCGTTACCGCTGTCCTGTTGTAGCTGGGAAAGTTATTTAGTGTCCGTCAAAGCACATTTTTTGTTCTGGGTTGAAGTACAATTCCCAATTTAGCAATTTCATAATTTAGTGGTTTCTGCTATATCAGAGCTATTTGAAATCTATCCCTAAAAGGGTATATAATATTCAAGGTGCACATTGGGTCATTCAGAATAACTTCACACACACCCGCTACTGTGTATTTTCAAGTCTAATTCTGTCACTAAACCCATACCTGTCACCCAGCGCCTAAATACTAGGCCTCAAATTTATATCCTGCTAAATCTCTCGTTACCGCTGTCCTGTTGTAGCTGGGAAAGTTATTTAGTGTCCGTCAAAGCACATTTTTTGTTCTGGGTTGAAATACAATTCCCAATTTAGCAATTTCATAATTTAGTGGTTTCTGCTATATCAGAGCTATTTGAAATCTATCCCTAAAAGGGTAGATCATATTGAAGGTGCACATAGGGTCATTCAGAATAACTTCACACACACCCGCTACTGTGTATTTCCAAGTCTAATTCTGTCACTAAACCCATACCTGTCACCCAGCGCCTAAATACTAGGCCTCAAATTTATATCCCGCTAAATCTCTCGTTACCGCTGTCCTGTTGTAGCTGGGAAAGTTATTTAGTGTCCGTCAAAGCACATTTTTTGTTCTGGGTTGAAGTACAATTCCCAATTTAGCAATTTCATAATTTAGTGGTTTCTGCTATATCAGAGCTATTTGAAATCTATCCCTAAAAGGGTATATAATATTCAAGGTGCACATTGGGTCATTCAGAATAACTTCACACACACCCGCTACTGTGTATTTCCAAGTCTAATTCTGTCACTAAACCCATACCTGTCACCCAGCGCCTAAATACTAGGCCTCAAATTTATATCCTGCTAAATCTCTCGTTACCGCTGTACTGTTGTTGCTTGGAAAGATATTTAGTGTCCGTCAAAGCACATTTTTTGTTCTGGGTTGAAGTACAATTCCCAATTTAGCAATTTCATAATTTAGTGGTTTCTGCTATATCAGAGCTATTTGAAATCTATCCCTAAAAGGGTATATAATATTCAAGGTGCACATTGGGTCATTCAGAATAACTTCACACACACCCGCTACTGTGTATTTTCAAGTCTAATTCTGTCACTAAACCCATACCTGTCACCCAGCGCCTAAATACTAGGCCTCAAATTTATATCCTGCTAAATCTCTCGTTACCGCTGTCCTGTTGTAGCTGGGAAAGTTATTTAGTGTCCGTCAAAGCACATTTTTTCTTCTGGGTTGAAATACAATTCCCAATTTAGCAATTTCATAATTTAGTGGTTTCTGCTATATCAGAGCTATTTGAAATCTATCCCTAAAAGGGTAGATCATATTGAAGGTGCACATAGGGTCATTCAGAATAACTTCACACACACCCGCTACTGTGTATTTCCAAGTCTAATTCTGTCACTAAACCCATACCTGTCACCCAGCGCCTAAATACTAGGCCTCAAATTTATATCCCGCTAAATCTCTCGTTACCGCTGTCCTGTTGTAGCTGGGAAAGTTATTTAGTGTCCGTCAAAGCACATTTTTTGTTCTGGGTTGAAGTACAATTCCCAATTTAGCAATTTCATAATTTAGTGGTTTCTGCTATATCAGAGCTATTTGAAATCTATCCCTAAAAGGGTATATAATATTCAAGGTGCACATTGGGTCATTCAGAATAACTTCACACACACCCGCTACTGTGTATTTCCAAGTCTAATTCTGTCACTAAACCCATACCTGTCACCCAGCGCCTAAATACTAGGCCTCAAATTTATATCCTGCTAAATCTCTCGTTACCGCTGTACTGTTGTTGCTTGGAAAGATATTTAGTGTCCGTCAAAGCACATTTTTTGTTCTGGGTTGAAGTACAATTCCCAATTTAGCAATTTCATAATTTAGTGGTTTCTGCTATATCAGAGCTATTTGAAATCTATCCCTAAAAGGGTATATAATATTCAAGGTGCACATTGGGTCATTCAGAATAACTTCACACACACCCGCTACTGTGTATTTTCAAGTCTAATTCTGTCACTAAACCCATACCTGTCACCCAGCGCCTAAATACTAGGCCTCAAATTTATATCCTGCTAAATCTCTCGTTACCGCTGTACTGTTGTTGCTGGGCAAGATATTTAGTGTCCGTCAAAGCACATTTTTTGTTCTGGGTTGAAATACAATTCCCAATTTAGCAATTTCATAATTTAGTGGTTTCTGCTATATCAGAGCTATTTGAAATCTATCCCTAAAAGGGTATATAATATTCAAGGTGCACATTGGGTCATTCAGAATAACTTCACACACACCCGCTACTGTGTATTTTCAAGTCTAATTCTGTCACTAAACCCATACCTGTCACCCAGCGCCTAAATACTAGGCCTCAAATTTATATCCTGCTAAATCTCTCGTTACCGCTGTACTGTTGTTGCTGGGCAAGATATTTAGTGTCCGTCAAAGCACATTTTTTGTTCTGGGTTGAAATACAATTCCCAATTTAGCAATTTCATAATTTAGTGGTTTCTGCTATATCAGAGCTATTTGAAATCTATCCCTAAAAGGGTATATAATATTCAAGGTGCACATTGGGTCATTCAGAATAACTTCACACACACCCGCTACTGTGTATTTTCAAGTCTAATTCTGTCACTAAACCCATACCTGTCACCCAGCGCCTAAATACTAGGCCTCAAATTTATATCCTGCTAAATCTCTCGTTACCGCTGTACTGTTGTTGCTGGGCAAGATATTTAGTGTCCGTCAAAGCACATTTTTTGTTCTGGGTTGAAATACAATTCCCAATTTAGCAATTTCATAATTTAGTGGTTTCTGCTATATCAGAGCTATTTAAAATCTATCCCTAAAAGGGTATATAATATTCAAGGTGCACATTGGGTCATTCAGAATAACTTCACACACACCCGCTACTGTGTATTTTCAAGTCTAATTCTGTCACTAAACCCATACCTGTCACCCAGCGCCTAAATACTAGGCCTCAAATTTATATCCTGCTAAATCTCTCGTTACCGCTGTACTGTTGTTGCTGGGCAAGATATTTAGTGTCCGTCAAAGCACATTTTTTGTTCTGGGTTGAAATACAATTCCCAATTTAGCAATTTCATAATTTAGTGGTTTCTGCTATATCAGAGCTATTTGAAATCTATCCCTAAAAGGGTATATAATATTCAAGGTGCACATTGGGTCATTCAGAATAACTTCACACACACCCGCTACTGTGTATTTCCAAGTCTAATTCTGTCACTAAACCCATACCTGTCACCCAGCGCCTAAATACTAGGCCTCAAATTTATATCCCGCTAAATCTGTCCCTAGTGCTGTAGCTGGGCGAGTTATTTAGTGTCCGTTCAAGCACATTTCTTGTTCTGGGTTGAAATACAATTCCCAATTTAGCAATTTCATAATTTAGTGGTTTCTGCTATATCAGAGCTATTTGAAATCTATCCCTAAAAGGGTATATAATATTCAAGGTGCACATAGGGTCATTCAGAATAACTTCACACACCCGCTACTGTGCATTTCCAAATCTAATTCTGTCACTAAACCCATACCTGTCACCCAGCGCCTAAATACTAGGCCTCAAATTTATATCCCGCTAAATCTCTCGTTACCGCTGTCCTGTTGTGGCTGGGAAAGTTATTTAGTGTCCGTCAAAGCACATTTTTTGTTCTGGGTTGAAATACAATTCCCAATTTAGCAATTTCATAATTTAGTGGTTTCTGCTATATCAGAGCTATTTGAAATCTATCCCTAAAAGGGTATATAATATTCAAGGTGCACATTGGGTCATTCAGAATAACTTCACACACACCCGCTACTGTGTATTTTCAAGTCTAATTCTGTCACTAAACCCATACCTGTCACCCAGCGCCTAAATACTAGGCCTCAAATTTATATCCTGCTAAATCTCTCGTTACCGCTGTCCTGTTGTAGCTGGGAAAGTTATTTAGTGTCCGTCAAAGCACATTTTTTGTTCTGGGTTGAAGTACAATTCCCAATTTAGCAATTTCATAATTTAGTGGTTTCTGCTATATCAGAGCTATTTGAAATCTATCCCTAAAAGGGTATATAATATTCAAGGTGCACATTGGGTCATTCAGAATAACTTCACACACACCCGCTACTGTGTATTTTCAAGTCTAATTCTGTCACTAAACCCATACCTGTCACCCAGCGCCTAAATACTAGGCCTCAAATTTATATCCTGCTAAATCTCTCGTTACCGCTGTCCTGTTGTAGCTGGGAAAGTTATTTAGTGTCCGTCAAAGCACATTTTTTGTTCTGGGTTGAAATACAATTCCCAATTTAGCAATTTCATAATTTAGTGGTTTCTGCTATATCAGAGCTATTTGAAATCTATCCCTAAAAGGGTAGATCATATTGAAGGTGCACATAGGGTCATTCAGAATAACTTCACACACACCCGCTACTGTGTATTTCCAAGTCTAATTCTGTCACTAAACCCATACCTGTCACCCAGCGCCTAAATACTAGGCCTCAAATTTATATCCCGCTAAATCTCTCGTTACCGCTGTCCTGTTGTAGCTGGGAAAGTTATTTAGTGTCCGTCAAAGCACATTTTTTGTTCTGGGTTGAAGTACAATTCCCAATTTAGCAATTTCATAATTTAGTGGTTTCTGCTATATCAGAGCTATTTGAAATCTATCCCTAAAAGGGTATATAATATTCAAGGTGCACATTGGGTCATTCAGAATAACTTCACACACACCCGCTACTGTGTATTTCCAAGTCTAATTCTGTCACTAAACCCATACCTGTCACCCAGCGCCTAAATACTAGGCCTCAAATTTATATCCTGCTAAATCTCTCGTTACCGCTGTACTGTTGTTGCTTGGAAAGATATTTAGTGTCCGTCAAAGCACATTTTTTGTTCTGGGTTGAAGTACAATTCCCAATTTAGCAATTTCATAATTTAGTGGTTTCTGCTATATCAGAGCTATTTGAAATCTATCCCTAAAAGGGTATATAATATTCAAGGTGCACATTGGGTCATTCAGAATAACTTCACACACACCCGCTACTGTGTATTTTCAAGTCTAATTCTGTCACTAAACCCATACCTGTCACCCAGCGCCTAAATACTAGGCCTCAAATTTATATCCTGCTAAATCTCTCGTTACCGCTGTCCTGTTGTAGCTGGGAAAGTTATTTAGTGTCCGTCAAAGCACATTTTTTCTTCTGGGTTGAAATACAATTCCCAATTTAGCAATTTCATAATTTAGTGGTTTCTGCTATATCAGAGCTATTTGAAATCTATCCCTAAAAGGGTAGATCATATTGAAGGTGCACATAGGGTCATTCAGAATAACTTCACACACACCCGCTACTGTGTATTTCCAAGTCTAATTCTGTCACTAAACCCATACCTGTCACCCAGCGCCTAAATACTAGGCCTCAAATTTATATCCCGCTAAATCTCTCGTTACCGCTGTCCTGTTGTAGCTGGGAAAGTTATTTAGTGTCCGTCAAAGCACATTTTTTGTTCTGGGTTGAAGTACAATTCCCAATTTAGCAATTTCATAATTTAGTGGTTTCTGCTATATCAGAGCTATTTGAAATCTATCCCTAAAAGGGTATATAATATTCAAGGTGCACATTGGGTCATTCAGAATAACTTCACACACACCCGCTACTGTGTATTTCCAAGTCTAATTCTGTCACTAAACCCATACCTGTCACCCAGCGCCTAAATACTAGGCCTCAAATTTATATCCTGCTAAATCTCTCGTTACCGCTGTACTGTTGTTGCTTGGAAAGATATTTAGTGTCCGTCAAAGCACATTTTTTGTTCTGGGTTGAAGTACAATTCCCAATTTAGCAATTTCATAATTTAGTGGTTTCTGCTATATCAGAGCTATTTGAAATCTATCCCTAAAAGGGTATATAATATTCAAGGTGCACATTGGGTCATTCAGAATAACTTCACACACACCCGCTACTGTGTATTTTCAAGTCTAATTCTGTCACTAAACCCATACCTGTCACCCAGCGCCTAAATACTAGGCCTCAAATTTATATCCTGCTAAATCTCTCGTTACCGCTGTACTGTTGTTGCTGGGCAAGATATTTAGTGTCCGTCAAAGCACATTTTTTGTTCTGGGTTGAAATACAATTCCCAATTTAGCAATTTCATAATTTAGTGGTTTCTGCTATATCAGAGCTATTTGAAATCTATCCCTAAAAGGGTATATAATATTCAAGGTGCACATTGGGTCATTCAGAATAACTTCACACACACCCGCTACTGTGTATTTTCAAGTCTAATTCTGTCACTAAACCCATACCTGTCACCCAGCGCCTAAATACTAGGCCTCAAATTTATATCCTGCTAAATCTCTCGTTACCGCTGTACTGTTGTTGCTGGGCAAGATATTTAGTGTCCGTCAAAGCACATTTTTTGTTCTGGGTTGAAATACAATTCCCAATTTAGCAATTTCATAATTTAGTGGTTTCTGCTATATCAGAGCTATTTGAAATCTATCCCTAAAAGGGTATATAATATTCAAGGTGCACATTGGGTCATTCAGAATAACTTCACACACACCCGCTACTGTGTATTTTCAAGTCTAATTCTGTCACTAAACCCATACCTGTCACCCAGCGCCTAAATACTAGGCCTCAAATTTATATCCTGCTAAATCTCTCGTTACCGCTGTACTGTTGTTGCTGGGCAAGATATTTAGTGTCCGTCAAAGCACATTTTTTGTTCTGGGTTGAAATACAATTCCCAATTTAGCAATTTCATAATTTAGTGGTTTCTGCTATATCAGAGCTATTTAAAATCTATCCCTAAAAGGGTATATAATATTCAAGGTGCACATTGGGTCATTCAGAATAACTTCACACACAACCGCTACTGTGTATTTTCAAGTCTAATTCTGTCACTAAACCCATACCTGTCACCCAGCGCCTAAATACTAGGCCTCAAATTTATATCCTGCTAAATCTCTCGTTACCGCTGTACTGTTGTTGCTGGGCAAGATATTTAGTGTCCGTCAAAGCACATTTTTTGTTCTGGGTTGAAATACAATTCCCAATTTAGCAATTTCATAATTTAGTGGTTTCTGCTATATCAGAGCTATTTGAAATCTATCCCTAAAAGGGTATATAATATTCAAGGTGCACATTGGGTCATTCAGAATAACTTCACACACACCCGCTACTGTGTATTTCCAAGTCTAATTCTGTCACTAAACCCATACCTGTCACCCAGCGCCTAAATACTAGGCCTCAAATTTATATCCCGCTAAATCTGTCCCTAGTGCTGTAGCTGGGCGAGTTATTTAGTGTCCGTTCAAGCACATTTCTTGTTCTGGGTTGAAATACAATTCCCAATTTAGCAATTTCATAATTTAGTGGTTTCTGCTATATCAGAGCTATTTGAAATCTATCCCTAAAAGGGTATATAATATTCAAGGTGCACATAGGGTCATTCAGAATAACTTCACACACCCGCTACTGTGCATTTCCAAATCTAATTCTGTCACTAAACCCATACCTGTCACCCAGCGCCTAAATACTAGGCCTCAAATTTATATCCCGCTAAATCTCTCGTTACCGCTGTCCTGTTGTGGCTGGGAAAGTTATTTAGTGTCCGTCAAAGCACATTTTTTGTTCTGGGTTGAAATACAATTCCCAATTTAGCAATTTCATAATTTAGTCGTTTCTGCTATATCAGAGCTATTTGAAATCTATCCCTAAAAGGGTAGATCATATTGAAGGTGCACATAGGGTCATTCAGAATAACTTCACACACACGCTTCTGTGCATTTCCAAGTCTAATTCTGTCACTAAATCCATACCGGTCACCCAGCGCCTAAATACTAGGCCTCAAATTTATATCCCGCTGAATTTGAATACAATACATTGGGCCAAATAATATATTTGTTGTTGTGGTGAACCATAACAATGAGAAAAACATCTAGTAAGGGACGCGGACGTGGACATGGTCGTGGTGGTGTTAGTGGACCCTCTGGTGCTGGGAGAGGACGTGGCCGTTCTGCCACATCCACACGTCCTAGTGTACCAACTACCTCAGGTCCCAGTAGCCGCCAGAATTTACAGCGATATATGGTGGGGCCCAATGCCGTTCTAAGGATGGTAAGGCCTGAGCAGGTACAGGCATTAGTCAATTGGGTGGCCGACAGTGGATCCAGCACGTTCACATTATCTCCCACCCAGTCTTCTGCAGAAAGCGCACAGATGGCGCCTGAAAACCAACCCCATCAGTCTGTCACATCACCCCCATGCATACCAGGGAAACTGTCTCAGCCTCAAGTTATGCAGCAGTCTCTTATGCTGTTTGAAGACTCCGCTGGCAGGGTTTCCCAAGGGCATCCACCTAGCCCTTCCCCAGCGGTGAAAGACATAGAATGCACTGACGCACAACCACTTATGTTTCCTGATGATGAGGACATGGGAATACCACCTCAGCATGTCTCTGATGATGACGAAACACAGGTGCCAACTGCTGCGTCTTTCTGCAGTGTGCAGACTGAACAGGAGGTCAGGGATCAAGACTGGGTGGAAGACGATGCAGGGGACGATGAGGTCCTAGACCCCACATGGAATGAAGGTCGTGCCACTGACTTTCACAGTTCGGAGGAAGAGGCAGTGGTGAGACCGAGCCAACAGCGTAGCAAAAGAGGGAGCAGTGGGCAAAAGCAGAACACCCGCCGCCAAGAGACTCCGCCTGCTACTGACCGCCGCCATCTGGGACCGAGCACCCCAAAGGCAGCTTCAAGGAGTTCCCTGGCATGGCACTTCTTCAAACAATGTGCTGACGACAAGACCCGAGTGGTTTGCACGCTGTGCCATCAGAGCCTGAAGCGAGGCATTAACGTTCTGAACCTGAGCACAACCTGCATGACCAGGCACCTGCATGCAAAGCATGAACTGCAGTGGAGTAAACACCTTAAAACCAAGGAAGTCACTCAGGCTCCCCCTGCTACCTCTTCTGCTGCTGCCGCCTCGGCCTATTCTGCTGCTGCCGCCTCGGCCTCTTCCTCCGCCTCTGGAGGAACGTTGGCACCTGCCGCCCAGCAAACAGGGGATGTACCACCAACACCACCACCACCACCTCCGTCACCAAGCGTCTCAACCATGTCACACGCCAGCGTTCAGCTCTCCATCTCACAAACATTTGATAGAAAGCGTAAATTCCCACCTAGCCACCCTCGATCCCTGGCCCTGAATGCCAGCATTTCTAAACTACTGGCCTATGAAATGCTGTCATTTAGGCTGGTGGACACAGACAGCTTCAAACAGCTCATGTCGCTTGCTGTCCCACAGTATGTTGTTCCCAGCCGGCACTACTTCTCCAAGAGAGCCGTGCCTTCCCTGCACAACCAAGTATCCGATAAAATCAAGTGTGCACTGCGCAACGCCATCTGTGGCAAGGTCCACCTAACCACAGATACGTGGACCAGTAAGCACGGCCAGGGACGCTATATCTCCCTAACTGCACACTGGGTAAATGTAGTGGCAGCTGGGCCCCAGGCGGAGAGCTGTTTGGCGCACGTCCTTCCGCCGCCAAGGATCGCAGGGCAACATTCTTTGCCTCCTGTTGCCACCTCCTCCTTCTCGGCTTCCTCCTCCTCTTCTTCCACCTGCTCATCCAGTCAGCCACACACCTTCACCACCAACTTCAGCACAGCCCGGGGTAAACGTCAGCAGGCCATTCTGAAACTCATATGTTTGGGGGACAGGCCCCACACCGCACAGGAGTTGTGGCGGGGTATAGAACAACAGACCGACGAGTGGTTGCTGCCGGTGAGCCTCAAGCCCGGCCTGGTGGTGTGTGATAATGGGCGAAATCTCGTTGCAGCTCTGGGACTAGCCAATTTGACGCACATCCCTTGCTTGGCGCATGTGCTGAATTTGGTGGTGCAGAAGTTCATTCACAACTACCCCGACATGTCAGAGCTGCTGCATAAAGTGCGGGCCGTCTGTTCGCGCTTCCGGCGTTCACATCCTGCTGCTGCTCGCCTGTCTGCGCTACAGCGTAACTTCGGCCTTCCCGCTCACCGCCTCATATGCGACGTGCCCACCAGGTGGAACTCCACCTTGCACATGCTGGACAGACTGTGCGAGCAGCAGCAGGCCATAGTGGAGTTTCAGCTGCAGCACGCACGGGTCAGTCGCACTACAGAACAGCACCACTTCACCACCAATGACTGGGCCTCCATGCGAGACCTGTGTGCCCTGTTGCGCTGTTTCGAGTACTCCACCAACATGGCCAGTGGCGATGACACCGTTATCAGCGTTACAATACCACTTCTATGTCTCCTTGAGAAAACACTTAGGGCGATGATGGAAGAGGAGGTGGCCCAGGAGGAGGAGGAGGAGGAGGAGGAAGAGGGGTCATTTTTAGCACTTTCAGGCCAGTCTCTTCGAAGTGACTCAGAGGGAGGTTTTTGGCAACAGCAGAGGCCAGGTACAAATGTGGCCAGCCAGGGCCCACTACTGGAGGACGAGGAGGACGAGGATGAGGAGGAGGTGGAGGAGGATGAGGATGAAGCATGGTCACAGCGGGGTGGCACCCAACGCAGCTCGGGTCCATCACTGGTGCGTGGCTGGGGGGAAAGGCAGGACGATGACGATACGCCTCCCACAGAGGACAGCTTGTCCTTACCCCTGGGCAGCCTGGCACACATGAGCGACTACATGCTGCAGTGCCTGCGCAACGACAGCAGAGTTGCCCACATTTTAACCTGTGCGGACTACTGGGTTGCCACCCTGCTGGATCCACGCTACAAAGACAATGTGCCCACCTTACTTCCTGCACTGGAGCGTGATAGGAAGATGCGCGAGTACAAGCGCACGTTGGTAGACGCGCTACTGAGAGCATTCCCAAATGTCACAGGGGAACAAGTGGAAGCCCAAGGCCAAGGCAGAGGAGGAGCAAGAGGTCGCCAAGGCAGCTGTGTCACGGCCAGCTCCTCTGAGGGCAGGGTTAGCATGGCAGAGATGTGGAAAACTTTTGTCAACACGCCACAGCTAACTGCACCACCACCTGATACGCAACGTGTTAGCAGGAGGCAACATTTCACTAACATGGTGGAACAGTACGTGTGCACACCCCTCCACGTACTGACTGATGGTTCGGCCCCATTCAACTTCTGGGTCTCTAAATTGTCCACGTGGCCAGAGCTAGCCTTTTATGCCTTGGAGGTGCTGGCCTGCCCGGCAGCCAGCGTTTTGTCTGAACGTGTATTCAGCACGGCAGGGGGCGTCATTACAGACAAACGCAGCCGCCTGTCTACAGCCAATGTGGACAAGCTGACGTTCATAAAAATGAACCAGGCATGGATCCCACAGGACCTGTCCGTCCCTTGTCCAGATTAGACATTAACTACCTCCCCATAACCATATATTATTGGACTCCAGGGCACTTCCTCATTCAATCCTATTTTTATTTTCATTTTACCATTATATTGCAAGGCTACCCAAAGTTGAATGAACCTCTCCTCTGCCTGTGTGCTAGGCCTAAATATATGCCAATGGATTGTTGCAGTGGTGGCTGACGTGAAGCCTCATTCTCTGCTATGACATGCAGACTGATTCTCTGGTGACATGAAGCCAGATTGTCTGTTACGGGACCTCTCTCCTCTGCCTGGGTGCTGGGCCTGAATTTATGAAAATGGACTGTTGCAGTGGTGGGTGACGTGAAGCCTGATTCTCTGCTATGACATGCAGACTGATTCTCTGGTGACATGAAGCCAGATCCTCTGTTACGGGACCTCTCTCCTCTGCCTGGGTGCTGGGCCTAAATATCTGACAATGGACTGTTGCATTGGTGGCTGACGTGAAGCCTGATTCTCTGCTATGACATGCAGACTAATTCTCTGCTGACATGAAGCCAGATTGTCTGTTACGGGACCTCTCTCCTCTGCCTGGGTGCTGGGCCTAAATTTATGAAAATGGACTGTTGCAGTGGTGGGTGACGTGAAGCCTGATTCTCTGCTATGACATGAAGACTGATTCTCTCCTGACATGAAGCCAGATTGTCTGTTACGGGACCTCTCTCCTCTGCCTGGGTGCTGGGCCTAAATTTATGAAAATGGACTGTTACAGTGGTGGGTGACGTGAAGCCTGATTCTCTGCTATGATATGAAGACTGATTCTCTGCTGACATGAAGCCAGATTGTCTGTTACGGGACCTCTCTCCTCTGCCTGGGTGCTGGGCCTAAATTTATGAAAATGGACTCTTACAGTGGTGGGTGACGTGAAGCCTGATTCTCTGCTATGACATGAAGACTGATTCTCTGCTGACATGAAGCCAGATCCTCTGTTACGGGACCTCTCTCCTCTGCCTGGGTGCTGGGCCTAAATATCTGACAATGGACTGTTGCATTGGTGGCTGACGTGAAGCCTGATTCTCTGCTATGATATGAAGACTGATTCTCTGCTGACATGAAGCCAGATTGTCTGTTACGGGACCTCTCTCCTCTGCCTGGGTGCTGGGCCTAAATTTATGAAAATGGACTCTTACAGTGGTGGGTGACGTGAAGCCTGATTCTCTGCTATGACATGAAGACTGATTCTCTGCTGACATGAAGCCAGATCCTCTGTTACGGGACCTCTCTCCTCTGCCTGGGTGCTGGGCCTAAATTTATGAAAATGGACTGTTGCAGTGGTGGGTGACGTGAAGCCTGATTCTCTGCTATGACATGAAGACTGATTCTCTGCTGACATGAAGCCAGATCCTCTGTTACGGGACCTCTCTCCTCTGCCTGGGTGCTGGGCCTAAATATCTGACAATGGACTGTTGCATTGGTGGCTGACGTGAAGCCTGATTCTCTGCTATGATATGAAGACTGATTCTCTGCTGACATGAAGCCAGATTGTCTGTTACGGGACCTCTCTCCTCTGCCTGTGTGCTAGGCCTAAATATATGCCAATGGATTGTTGCAGTGGTGGCTGACGTGAAGCCTGATTCTCTGCTATGACATGCAGACTGATTCTCTGGTGACATGAAGCCAGATCCTCTGTTACGGGACCTCTCTCCTCTGCCTGGGTGCTGGGCCTAAATATATGAAAATGGACTGTTGCAGTGGTGGGTGACGTGAAGCCTGATTCTCTGCTATGACATGCAGACTGATTCTCTGGTGACATGAAGCCAGATCCTCTGTTACGGGACCTCTCTCCTCTGCCTGGGTGCTGGGCCTAAATTTATGAAAATGGACTGTTGCAGTGGTGGGTGACGTGAAGCCTCATTCTCTGCTATGACATGCAGACTGATTCTCTGCTGACATGAAGCCAGATTGTCTGTTACGGGACCTCTCTCCTCTGCCTGTGTGCTAGGCCTAAATATATGCCAATGGATTGTTGCAGTGGTGGCTGACGTGAAGCCTGATTCTCTGCTATGACATGCAGACTGATTCTCTGGTGACATGAAGCCAGATCCTCTGTTACGGGACCTCTCTCCTCTGCCTGGGTGCTGGGCCTAAATATCTGACAATGGACTGTTGCATTGGTGGCTGACGTGAAGCCTGATTCTCTGCTATGATATGAAGACTGATTCTCTGCTGACATGAAGCCAGATTGTCTGTTACGGGACCTCTCTCCTCTGCCTGTGTGCTAGGCCTAAATATATGCCAATGGATTGTTGCAGTGGTGGCTGACGTGAAGCCTGATTCTCTGCTATGACATGCAGACTGATTCTCTGGTGACATGAAGCCAGATCCTCTGTTACGGGACCTCTCTCCTCTGCCTGGGTGCTGGGCCTAAATTTATGAAAATGGACTGTTGCAGTGGTGGGTGACGTGAAGCCTGATTCTCTGCTATGACATGCAGACTGATTCTCTGGTGACATGAAGCCAGATCCTCTGTTACGGGACCTCTCTCCTCTGCCTGGGTGCTGGGCCTAAATTTATGAAAATGGACTGTTGCAGTGGTGGGTGACGTGAAGCCTCATTCTCTGCTATGACATGCAGACTGATTCTCTGCTGACATGAAGCCAGATTGTCTGTTACGGGACCTCTCTCCTCTGCCTGGGTGCTGGGCCTGAATTTATGACAATGGACTGTTGCAGTGGTGGCTGACGTGAAGCCTGATTCTCTGCTATGATATGAAGACTGATTCTCTGCTGACATGAAGCCAGATTGTCTGTTACGGGACCTCTCTCCTCTGCCTGGGTGCCGGGGCCTAAATATCTGAGAATGGACTGTTCCAGTGGTGGGTAACGGGAAGCCAGATTCTCTGCTATGATATGAAGACTGATTCTCTGCTGACATGAAGCCAGATTGTCTGTTACGGGACCTCTCTCCTCTGCCTGGGTGCTGGGCCTAAATTTATGAAAATGGACTATTACAGTGGTGGGTGACGTGAAGCCTGATTCTCTGCTATGACATGAAGACTGATTCTCTGCTGACATGAAGCCAGATTGTCTGTTACGGGACCTCTCTCCTCTGCCTGGGTGCCGGGGCCTAAATATCTGAGAATGGACTGTTCCAGTGGTGGGTGACGGGAAGCCAGATTCTCTGCTATGGAACCTCTCTCCAATTGATTTTGGTTAATTTTTATTTATTTAATTTTTATTTTAATTAATTTCCCTATCCACATTTGTTTGCAGGGGATTTACCTACATGTTGCTGCCTTTTGCAGCCCTCTAGCCCTTTCCTGGGCTGTTTTACAGCCGTTTTAGTGCCGAAAAGTTCGGGTCCCCATTGACTTCAATGGGGTTCGGGTTCGGGACGAAGTTCGGATCGGGTTCGGATCCCGAACCCGAACATTTCCGGGATGTTCGGCCGAACTTCTCGAACCCGAACATCCAGGTGTTCGCTCAACTCTACACAAGTGTTAAAAGTGTTTGGATTTCAAATTAAGATGAGAGAAAGACAATCTTAATGAATTGTATAGAGATATATTGTGACATTTATATAAAACTTTTATTGTATCACACTTTATATATATATTTTTTTCTTTTTATAAAAATCTTTTCTATATACAGATAGCCGTTTTAATAATGCAATATTGTTTTATGTGTTTTAATCTGACATTTTTATTACATTTGGACATTGTTCCCTATAATTTATATATATATATATATATAGAGAGAGAGAGAGAGAGAGAGAGAGAGAGAGGATATAAAAATGTTGGCTATATAGCACTATGAGTTCCCAAGGATCCCATTCCACAACTTCAATATAGCACAATTAAATCAGACTGAAATACACCTGGATAGCCAGGTATAATTTTGATCATTTTTCATGGGAAAATTAACCACTGAGGAAGGAGTCCTAGTTAACTCCAAAACGCGTTTGGAAAAGGATAACCCCATGAAATCAAATATAGGATTGGGACTTTGAAGCTATTCAAGCTGAATATAAGGTGAGGGATCGGTATCGATACTTTAAAGGAAAAACTGAAAATTGATAGCCACAGTGAAACCTGACCTGCCGCTTGATTAAAGCAGCTGTGCAGGAATCACTTCAGGAAAACCACTAACACGGCACTCCTACAAGTGATTACCGAGGATCCCTAAACCTACAGAGAAACCTCTTGGAAACCACACCACTGCCTACAGTAATCGTACTACACGTGGGACACTACGGTAGTCGCAGTATAACCGGCAAAGATTCAACAAACTGTGAGTAAACTCAAATGCCGAGTCAGTGCATGTGTGGACAGGGGCATCTGATACACTAACTATTCTACCAAAGAAATACAAGTGACTATACAATATTAGATCCTACCTGACTATTGTAGTCTGTTCATGACTTTTCCTCTTTAACCCCAGCATTGCTGACTGCGATCTGTATCTGGACCACCTGCTGGATGAATAGTTAAATACATTGATGCAGAGTTGAAGATCTCATCCGACTATATTGAAGTTTGTGCATGATATTTTCTTTCCTTAACCCCAACATCGCTGACTGCGATTATTTTATCTGGGCCATTTGCTGGATGAATAATATAACATATTTATACCAAATTAAAAAAAAGTAACAACTAAATTGAGGAACCCTACAGGACTTTTTTCTTCTATGAATTTTATTTTTATTGATTTTATTGATCTTATATGTATTAATTTAAATATTATATAGCATGCTAAGTATATATGTTTAATAACGATTTTATGTAATACTATACAATTTGGTTTGAATAAAATCCATTGTTTGCACAAAAACTCTCCATGTGCAGCTGATTGTAGGTGTGCCCTACTATTTCTTAAAAGGTTAATTAATTTCTATAATTTTTCTGTTACATTCTTGGGTTGACATTATACAATTTTAGACGTAAATAAACCCCTGCTCTGCATAGGTGACAGGGAATAAAATTTTGGAAATGTTTATTTAATTGATGAACGCCACCTCCTTTGATTCAATGCTTAAACTTAAGCTAGTTGTACCACATTTAAGCTTCAATACTTTGTCCTACATTTCCGCTATACTCTTTTGGCCAACATTTGCGCCTCAATAGCTTTTCCCACAATACCGCTTGAATCTTTTGGCCCACTTTTGGGCTTCTGTAATTGGTCCCACATTTGCGCCTCAATAATTTTTCCACATTTCTTCTTGATCCCAAATTTTTAAAATAAATTTATCTCCCTTAAATTTGGTCTCTTTTTCTCACGCTCCCTCTCCGGCCTGGAACCCTGATTCCCCGCCACCCGTAATCACATTGGTAGGCGCATTCAAAAACATTGAAAGTCGATAGAGCAGATATCAAATTGGATCGTGAACATCACGGGGACGTGCAACATGGTGGGTGGGGCAGTAAGTATGCACACGCCTACACAAACTAACAGACAGGGGTTAGCCCCTGCAACTTCTGGGTCTCCAAATTGTGCACATGGCCTAAGCATGCCCTTTACGCCTTGGAGGTGCTTGCCTGCCCTGCAGCCGGTGTATTGTCTGAATGTGTGTTTAGCACGACTGGAAGGTTATATTTCCCAATGTTTTGGGGTGCACCCTAATTAAAAATAAAAATAAAAAATTTTAAACCAAAAAGCAGTGTAGGCTACCTCCTCCTCCGCCGCCACTTCCACATACACCGCCACATCCACCGCCTCCTCAACCTCCTTCTCCATATGGACCTGGTCCTCCTAGATCAGTGATAGGCAAACTGCGGCTCTCCAGCTGTTGCAGAACTTCAACTCCCAGTATGCATAGACTGCCTACAGCTTTCAGCCTACAGCAGGGCATGGTGAGAGTTGTAGTTTTGCAACAGCTGGAGAGCTGCAGTTTGCCTATCACTGTCCTAGATCAAGATTTTTATTTTTATTTTTTTACTTATTTTATGTTATTTTACATTTCCCTATCCACATTTGTTTGCAGAGCACTTGCCATGCTCTTAACCACATTTTTCTGGCATTTGCAGCCCTCTAGCCCTTTCCATGATATTTTTACAGCCATTTTAGGGCTCAAAAGTTCGGTTCCCCATTGACTTCAATGGGGTTCGGGGTCAAGTTCGGGTCAAGTTCGGGTCCCGAACTCGAACTTTATTCCCAAGTTCGGCCAAACCCGTAGAACCCGAACATCCAGGTGTCCGCTCAAGTTATATACATACCGAACTTGACCAGCTATACAGCAATAAATAGTATAACACTTTATAAAAACATTTTTAGTCTTATATTGTTTATTTGTGTTTTTTATAAGAAACTATATATATAATATAATGTGTTGATGATGGGTGTATAATGTGTAATGCAAAAGAGAAACCCAAATCTGAAAAGAGTTAAGTGCTGCATAATGCAGAATACATGGATATGAAAAACTATACTAACAATCATGTTATTTATGTAGAATCAGTGACCCTAGTGTAATATAATACAGCAACCACACAACCAATATACATGTGCGGTAAAGTCCAAATTATTCCCAAAGTTCATCCTTGTTTCTGCATACATAGTCGAAACATCCATGCCACTAAGTGGAAAGAAAAAAACACATAAAACATGTTAAAAAAAAACAGCTAAAAATCATTAAAAGACAACCAAATATACATAGCCAGCAGCCATAGGGAACCCCTATCAATATTAATTTCTTTATCTTAGACTAATTAAAGACCCTACAGAAAAGGGACAAAACTGTTATATTCATTTAGGCCATGAGCGGAAAGAGTACCTAAAGTGTAGATCCATCTACAACTTCTTCTTCCAATCACAACTTCTTCTTCCAATCACCACCGCGGGTTGTTGTATAAATGCGATCGATGGCCCTCACTTTTAATAGGGCCGGATCACTCTGATGGTTCAATTTAAAATGTTAAGGAAGTAGTTTTAGATGTGAACTGAATTCTTCATCTTTAGCAGACAGAATATCCAACACGTTTTCCCGTACCATTCTTCTAAGTTCTCTTGTATAGGTATATCACTCCAATTGAAGTACAATCGATCTTATGAGTGATTTTTTACGTTCTTTGTCCTGTGGCATCCTGAAAGGAATCACACTTTAACACATCCGGATGTCACCTCCACTTCTGTGAGAAGGTCTGTTAGATGTTCTTCTCTACCTGCATGACATTCTTTGTTTTGGTTTCACTTTGTCATCTCCTTTCCTTCTCCCAGCTGTCACCTATTTACACTTGTGGTAGGGGCTGAGGTGTACATTGGCGTGGAGTCGGGAGGGATGCCTATCACCCTCCAAGAACTGTCTGGCTGAACTGTGCCTGGAGCCAGTGCGGGGTAGCCCTGGATAAGTGGGCCACCCAAGAGAGTGGAATGAAAGAAAGAAGGGTCGGGAGGGTGGGGCATGAAGCAGCCGTCCTCCAGGTGAGGACGCGTGGGGCACATATAGTCAGCAGCCCCTCCCACAAATGCAGGCTGTAACCAGCCTTAATACTAATAGTCTCCCTTTATATTCCCTCCCATACTGCCTCACTTTGCGGTTTATACTTCTGCTGGATGCTGCTTCTGCTGATTCCTCAGGTAGTCTGTTTCCTTTATTTTTGTTCCTTGCTGGCTTGATTCTAGGTGACCCTGACTCCATCCGCATTAAGTGCAGGGAGCCGGTGGTCGTGTCCCCTCACTATTATAGGGTTTTCATGTGTCACATAGTATTAGGTTCATGGACATGCAATTGTCTACCATAAAGACCTTTGCATGGGCATAGCAGTCAGGGAGAGCTCTAGGGGTTTTATAGGGCTCACCCTTATGCTCCTTAGTTTGGGATCAAGCCAGTCGGATGTTTATTTATAAGTTCTAGCTTTCTGCAACACCATCTGTGACACTGGACATGCCACACATTTACCGCAGGGGGAGCAGCCCCTACTTTCCTCTTCACGTTTCAATTGGATAATTCTAGTGTTTCAGGATTCTTTTTGCCCTATTGATTACATTCTGGGAGGCGTGGCTGTGTTCCCACATGACTCGTGAGTCTCAGACGCTGCAAAAGTGTCTGTAATTCAGCATTATGTACGGGATATAAATAAGACATTCATCTCACTGCTCCTCACTTTCCCTGATGAAGCCATCTGCCGAAACGCGTAGGGTAAGTGAGGGACACTGGATGGGTGATGTGACCGTTAATACGTTTGTTTACAATTGAATGAGCTACTTTATGTGGTTCCTGGTCTACCTGAGGGACTATTGCAGGGGTCGGCAACCTTTTTTGGATGGAGTGCCGATAAAAAAAAAAAATCAAAGTTGAAGCACTCAGTGTGCCAGACAATACAGAAAAGTCTTATAAAACAAACTGTATGTGACAAAAAACTAATAATCAGTTTACCTTACTACTCAATGCGACCCTTGTTCCTGAATTTCTTTGCAAAGACGATCCAGCTTTAGTTCATATGAGAAGACTTTTAGGTCCCTTTGGCAGTCACATATAGGCTCACTAAAGTGTCAGAAGCTTGCTGCCCATCCCCCCTCAGCAATAATATGTAGGCTCACTATCCTCCACACCCCCTAAAGTTGTCAGAAGCTTGCTACCCATCCCCCCCCTCCAGCAATCACATGCAGGCTCACTGTCCTCCACACCCCCCAAAGTTGTCAGAAGCTTGCTACCCATCCCCCCCTCCAGCAATCACATGCAGGCTCACTATCCTCCACACCCCCTAAAGTTGTCAGAAGCTTGCTACCCATCCCCCCCTCCAGCAATCACATGCAGGCTCACTATCCTCCACACCCCCTAAAGTTGTCAGAAGCTTGCTACCCATCCCCCCCTCCAGCAATCACATGTAGGCTCACTATTCTCCACCCCCCCCCCCCCCACCCCCAAGTTGTCAGAAGCTTGTTCCCCATTCCTACCAGCAATCACATGTAGGCTCACTATCTCACTATCCTCCACACCCCCTAAAGTTGTCAGAAGCTTGTCCCCCCATTTTCCCCAGCAGTTACATGCAGGCTCACCATTCTCCCACTCCCCAAAGTTGTCAGAAGCTTGCTCCATATTGTCCCCCCATAACCCCTAGCAGTCACATGCAGACTCACCATCCTAAACCCACCGCCAATTTAGTCACAAAGCTTCTCCCATTCTCTAAGCTCCCTATCAACTTTCCATCTGACTGCCCCATCACACCATCCCCTGCTGCCACCTGTGCCACTACTACTCCTAACCCTCTGCTGTCACCTGTGCCACTACTACTCCTAACCCTCTGCTGTCACCTATGCCACTACTACTCCTAACCCTCTACTGTCACCTGTGCCACTACTACTCCTAACCCTCTGCTGTCACCTGTGCCACTACTACTCCTAACCCTCTGCTGTCACCTATGCCACTACTACTCCTAACCCTCTGCTGTCACCTATGCCACTACTACTCCTAACCCTCTGCTGTCACCTATGCCACTACTACTCCTAACCCTCTGCTGTCACCTATGCCACTACTACTCCTAACCCTCTGCTGTCACCTATGCCATTACTACTCCTGCAACAAGCAAAATTCTGGGAGTTGTAGTTTCCCAGGCGGCAGTGCCCTCTGCCAGCCGGCCACTACATCCAGTCACACACACCATAATAATGGTACCTGGCGGATGACAGTCCGCTTCCAGGCTGCACATGTGGGCTCAAGTCACTAACAGGAAGTTCCAAGGGGAGACAAACACACATCCTGCTGCACGGGAACCAATGTCACAGTCAGAACGGCCCCCTGGATACAACATACGGTTTCTCTAGTTCCGCGGCCAGGAGTTCCCAGTGGAGTCTGGTAGCTGGTTGGCACTGCGGGAAGCATGTGGGGCGGGCCTAGTAGACGCACCTGAATTTTAAAAAAATTAAAGGTGCAGTGCGTCGTGGTGCGTGCCAGTCAAATATGACCTGCGTGCCATCTCTGGCACGCGTGCCGGGGGTTGCCGACCCCTGGACTATTGCAATGTACTTTACTAGGCTCTTTGCCTGTGTGTGGAAACCTGCTGTAGTATCTATTCCCTTCATTTTCTGTTACTAACTTGAGGTAGCATTCACACTTGTGTATTTTTTTTATTTAATTACTTTTGCTGCTTCCCCTACATGTATTCACATTTATTGGTCCCCTCCCCCCTGTGTCCCTCTTTTATACCTGTTTTACTCCATCCAATGATGTAAGACTCCATTATATGTGTTTTATTGTGGTGTTCTAATAAAGTATATATTTTTTACTTACATATGGTCGCTTTTTCTTTGGTGATCTGGGTATGCACATCGTGTTATAGGCTGTGCTTCCACAGTAGCCAGTGACAGCTCATGTATGACACCTGCCATTTGCTCAGGCCATTTAAGGAGGCCATGTTATTTGTCAGTTGGCAGAACTACGAGATGAATGATGTCATTCCACTCTTTCACATCCTGGAGGAGATGCTGACAAATCTTATTGGTGAGGGTACAGAAGACGTGGCACCTACTTCTCATAGCCACCTGAACCCTGAGGAGGCTGAACTGAAAATGGAGTAGGTCATTAACGCTAAGGAATTTTATACACAACTAGGTATATCTAGTTGGTATATCTGCCCAAATGAAAGGAGAGAAGCAGGAGGCGCTAGAAGAGCACAAGGAGCTGGAGGCCGACAACAAAGACAATGCAGATGACCCCGACAGACCGCGGCAGTATGAAGTGGACATGGAGGCAGGAAGGCCCTCTGAGTTCCTTGCACAAATGGCCAGACGCATGCTTTCCTGTTTTTGTAGTGACAGCCACATTGTTAGGATTCAGCATAGGGATGACTAACTGCTATCCACATTGTTAACCTTTACTCGAAGTCAAAAATAGGGGCATTTTTTACTGTCATGGGGCCACTACTGTCACTGGTACTGCCACTGATGGTACCCTCCCACTCTGTGATGGGGCCACTATTGTCACTGTTACTGTCACTGCTTCTGCTGCTGCCACCCTCCCCATTTTATCATGGGGCCACTACTTGAATCTTGGGGCACTGCATGGTTAAAGGGAGTCTGTCGCCTACTCTTAGCATTCTAGACCTTATTTAAACAGTACATTTATTGTATATGTCCGACATAGAGAAGCTGAAAAAGCAAGTTTACAATGATATGCTAATTTGGTTGTGCAAGTGCCCAGGGACGGTGTTATGGCCGCAAGTGCCAAGGCCTTTCACCAATGTACGTGCCTAACCATTCCCCTTGCAGTCCTCTGGATCCTGGTTTGGCAGTGGATAACGCAGGCACGAGATCTCAGAGGCAGAGGAGGGTGATGGACAAAGAGGGCAGGGCGGACCAAAGGACTGCAAGAGGAGTGGTTAGGTGGGCCCATCGGCTAAGGGCCTGGTGACTTGAGACCTAATTAGCATATAGTTATAAACTTGTCTACCTGGGACATATACAATAAAGGTACTGTTTAAATTATGGGAAACTGCGCAATAATGTAGTATGAGCGGTCTAGAACAATAAAAGTAGGTGACAGATTCCCTTTAAGTCCACGGTGATAAATTGAACCTGACAATAACAAATGTGGATAGGGAAATGACTTAACATAACATAGAATAGAAAAAAATAATAATAATCATCTTGAACTAGGAGGCGAAGGTCAAAGTGGACTAGTAGGTTGAGGAGGCAGTAGACGTGGCGGCGGCGGAGGAGGAGTTAGCCAAGACTGTTTTTCTATCTTTTTTTTTTATTTATTAATATTTTTTATCAGTTTGGGAAGGCCCCAAAACATTGGGAAACGGAAAAGAGAACGCAAAGAGAAAGTGTGCTTGTGTATAACAATGGCTGGATGCAGGTGGTATACTTGTCTATTCAGCACAAGGTACAGACAAGTCCTGTGGGATCCATGCCTGGTGCATTTAAATGAACGTTAACTTGTCCACGTTGGCAGTGGACAGGTGGCTGCGCTTGTCTGTGATCACCCCCTCTGCCGTGCTAAACACACGTTCGGACAATACACTGGTTGCAGGGCAGGCCATCACCTCCAAGGCAAAGAGGGAAAGCTCAGGCTATTTGCCCAATTTGGAGACCAAAAAGGTTAATAGGGCAGACATATCAGTGAGTACGTGTAGGCGTGTGCACACGTACTGTTCCACCATGTTGCTGAAATTCCGTCTCCTGCTAAGACGTTCCGTATCAGTTGGTGGTGCTGGTTTGGGTGCCACCCTGCTGTGAACCCGGTTCCTCCCCATCATCATCCTCCTCCTCATCCTCCAGAACAGTGTCCTGGCTGGACAGTTGTGTCCCTGGCCAGTGGCGTAACTATAAATGACTGGGCCCCACAGCAAATTTTTGAACGGGGCCACCCCCAGGAACTTTTTTGCACTCCTTCTGTGCAACCCCCACACCAGTGGCTAGTCAAATTGCTCTCTCAAACTAGGCACAACAGCCACTGTCTGTCCGTTTTCTACAGTGTCTCTGTATATTATGTAATTTTATAATACTTTTGGGGGGGCCCCTCAGAATAAAATCTTTTAATCCTCCTCCTGAGTTAGCCCTATCTGAGTTTTGGCCCTAAATTAGCCCCTTACCCTGCCTCCCCTATAGCTATGCCCCTGTACCTGGCCTCTTTTGGTGCAGGAACCCACCATCTGAGCCACTTGGGAATGACTGGCCTGATAACCGTGGAAATGATCCCGCTTCCTCCTGTGCCTCATCGCTCAAAGCGTTTTTTCAAGGAAATAAAGAAGTGGGATAGTAACGCGGAGGATGGCGTCATCGGCACTGGCCATGTTGGTGGAGTACTCGAAACAGTGCAACATGCACACACATCCCGCATGGAGGCCCACTCGATGGTGAAGTGGTGCTGTTCCGCAGAACGACTCACTCGTATGTGCTGCAGCTGAAACTCCAACTATCGCCTGCTGCTGCTCACACAGTTTCTTCAGTATGTGCAAGGTGGAGTTCTACCTTGTAGGTACGTTACATATGAGGCGCTGAGCAGGAAGGCCGAAGTAACTCTGCAGCGCAGACAGGTGAGCAGCAACAGGGTGAGAACACCGAACACGCACTCAGATGATGCTCACTTTCTGCAGCAGCTCTGACATATTGGGGTAATTTTTCAGGAACCTCTGCATCATTAAATTCAGCACAGGCGCCAGGCAAGAAATGTGCTTCAAACCGGCTAGGCCCAGAGATGCTACGAGATTTTGCCCATTATAGCACACCACCAGGCCTATCTATCAGCTTCCCAAAATAGTGATAGTGGTTTTCCATATACCTGAGTCCACAAAATTACTGCATGAGGGTGATATACCAGCTTCAACTAACAGCTGATTGAGGCCTTCCATATATCAGTTTCCACAAAATAGTGATAGATGTTTGCCATATACCTACGTCCACAAAGTTACTGCTTGAGGGTGATTTACCAGCTTCAACTAACAACTGATTGAGGCCTGCCATATATCAGCTTCCACAAAATGGTGATAGATGTTTTCCATATACCTGCGTCCAGAAAATACAGATTGCGGGTTTTGATATACCTGCTTCAACTAACAATTGATTGAGGGCTGCTATATATCAGCTTCCACAAAATAGTGATAGAGGTTTTCCATATACCTGTCACGGTCAAATTGATGTTTGACCGTGATGCTGTTGCGTGCAGACTGGTTGCCGGGGGCAATGAGTAGTTTGCTGTTTGCATGTATACTTTCCGTTTTTGGGTGTTTTCCCCGTTTTGGTTGTCATTGGGTTAATTTAGGTGTGTCTGCTTGGTGTGGTGGGTGTGACCGCAGGCCTCTTTATATCTTGGTGTGTTGGAGCCTGTGGTCAGTCTTATTTTGTTGTCTGCCTGTGTAGGAGCTCTGCTCCCTGGCAGTATGTCTTTGTGTCTGTGTGAGTCACCCTTATTTATTATATTGTTTCCTTGCCCTGGCTGTGTGTCCCCTCCAGTGTGTGTCTCTGTTTTCCTCCCCCACCTGGTGTATGTGGTATTGGTGTGGTTGGTGTATGGAGGTTTTCTGGTGGTGTCTTGGCTCCGAAAGGGGTGTGCTTTCCTGGAGGGGTTTAAGCGAAGACAAGACTGTGGGTTTCCCAGCCTGGAGCCGTATTCCATCTTCTCTATGGCAGGTAAGTGTGGATAGCATAGTTATGTTGCTGTGTAACTTACCTGCCGTACTGTTTATCCCATGGTCTTGCTTCCTGTCTGCCACTGGGCCTCTGGAGACACCTTTTCATCTGTGGTGTAGGGGTGGTCTCTGCCCTGTCATTAGGCCTAGGGCATTACAGGGATAGTAGGGTCCTAGGTTCGTGAGCATGAGCCCCCTTACCATCTGAGGCGGCTCATGTCGAGGGAGAGCTAAGGGTTACTTTAGGTGGTGACCAGCTCCCTTTGCCCTGCTATCTGGCGTTGCAGCCACTGTCATTGCACGGTGGGGAGTTTTTCCCGCTCCCCGCCGTGACAATACCTGCATCCACCAAATTACTGCTTGAGGGTGATATACCAGCTTCAACTAACAACTGACTGAGGCCTTTCATATATCAGTTTCCACAAAATAGTTATAAAGAGGTTTTCCATATACCTGCATCCACAAAATTACTCCTTGAGGGCGATATACCAGCTTAAACTAACAACTGATTGATGCTTGCAATATATCAGCTTCCAGAAAACAGTAATAGAGGTTTTCCATATACCTGCAATCACAAAATGCAAATTGCGGGTTTTGATATACCTGCTTCAACTAACAACTGATTGAGGCCTGCCATATATCAGCTTCGACAAAAAACTGACTGAGGGGATTGATATACCTGCTTCTACAAAATACTGATAGAGGGGATTGATATACCTGCTTCCACCAAATATTGATTAACGGGTTCTATATGCATTGTGCAATTAAAGATAGGCACAACCAGAATATTTGGTTCACTTGGAGTAACAATATATTTATTGGACAACGGATAACATCAAATAGGCAGTAGTCAATGGTAATAAAACAATATAAATTACTAATAAATTACTAAAACAAAGAGATAACATTAAGTCACCCAATGATGATGTGCGGTGACGCAGGCAAATCGCACATATATATGTGGAATAAGGTAAAAGGAATTCCAACCCTATACAATGAAGCAGAGTTGGGTATATTTCAAGTGTCTCTCCAAAAGCAATATGAGGAATTGCTTATGTGCTGTGCATGCTCACACTAGCATCACTTCATGTCCTCCCCAAAGTTGGTTGAAAATGGGGATATTTAGTATGCTTGTTGTTTGTCTACTTCCAAATAACCCCTAATTTCTACAGTTGTAGTGTCTGCATCACAGGGTACTCACAGTTTGATGTCTCCAGACCGCAGATGGTATCACACGCTGTGTGGCGTCCCACCTGTATTCAGCGTGGCTGCGACTGCTTGTGTGATGAGTCTCGTAGTTTATCTCGAGATCTTAGGTATTAACCCTGTGATACTTGCCGGCTTTCGCTCCTGGGGTCTATGGATTAGTATACAGCTGCTTTTGGTAGTTAATCAAGCTGGTCAGCACAATTTCCTGGATCAATTCTTCTGTAATGTTTCAGTTGCGCAACTTTGCACTTATTTCCTAAAAAATAATGCTGGGGCACGTCATCAAACTTTTTTTCTGTTTAAAACCAAATGCTTTTCGGAGTGTATATAATTTCCCACTCCTTCTTCAGTGGTGACTTATCTGTGAATGAATATGCCCTTATATATCGTTCCCAATTAGAGTTGGGATCTTCTTAAATATATGGAACTGGATTTTGGTGTCCCACATCATTGGCTTAGTATATAAAACCATTTTTCCCTAAATAAATGTCCAATTTGCAAAGCTCCATAGTTAAAAAGATTGGGCACATGTTAAGGAACATCTTGACACAAAAAACGCATATGATATATGACACGATTTTGTTGTGTTTTTCATGCGTTTTTTTATGGGTCACATGCGTTTTTTGTGTATCTGTAGACACAAAATACATCACTTCCATGTCTCCAATCTATACATTTTCATTGCTCTTATCTAATATTCCACAAAATGTGTATTTTGACTTGCAAGAATCTTGACATGAAAAGTCTCTAAGTCTACAAATCAAATCCAAAAACAAAACCAATATAGTGGGTGTGGTTACCCCAAGCTGCTGCACACAATAACACAGAAAAAGCATATAGTATATGGTGTAATTTGGTCGTGCTTTCCATGCGTTTTTCTGGACTACATGCGTTTTTTGTGAATTTACATCCGCGGATACAAATAATGTTGATCCCATGCTTCCAGTACATACATTTAGATTGCTGATGCCTAGTACTCAACAGACTATAAATTTTAAATTTTCATTAAAAGCAATATCCCTAAGTCTGTAGATAAGTCTAAATGCATGTTTTCACAAAATACTGATTGAGGGGTGCAATAATTCATAGTTTTGATGCCTTCAGTGTGAATCTACAATTTTCATAGTCATGAAAATAAAGAAAACTCTTTGAATGAGACGGTGTGTCCAAACTTTTGGTCTGTACTGTACATAAAGATAAAACATAATCTTTAATAATGTTACAAATGCAGTTTCGGACAGCACATTCCGGCCCCATGAAAAATGAATGGGGCTGCACCCGTTCCGCAAAATTGCGGAAACAGATGCGGACCCATTTTGCGGACGTGTGAATGAAAAAGATATCCCTCAAAATAAAAATATATTAAAGTTAAGCAAAAAGCATAAATGTAGTAGGTAATGCACTAAATTAGGTGCACATCCATGAATCCCAGAGGTAAAGCAAAAAAACATCTATCCATGGGCTAGATGATGATGTGATATTGAAGGACAGGGTGCGCAAAGAACTGCCCCAAATATTGCCCTACAGGGGGCTCCTATTCTGGCCCTGATAGCCTAACCACAGATCACCCGCCCTGATAAGAGCGACCCCATCCGGAACCTTACCCTATATAAAAATGGCCCTAGTAAGCCCCTAGCCCCCTGACTTCCAGGTGATCACTGGATCTATGTGTTTTTGACTCATTATAAAAGTATATTATAAGTATATCGCACCCCTCTGTGTATCACCTATACCAGTCCTTAAAAGGACTTTTGTGATCCTATTAGCTAGCGTTTGGTGTCTCCAACAGCCTGTCCCTGCTCCACATAGCAAAACACTGGCAAAACACTGAATGTAAAATGGCGGCCAGATCAGGTTTATTTATAAGGTAGGGGGTATGTCCATGTGCTGAAACGTCTCAATTGGCTGTCCTGTACTACCTGATGGATGTGTCATGGGTCAAAGTTCTTCACAATGTAAAACAATATGCCGGGTGTGAATATCTCCATATGTTTGAATGACCGCAGGCGAACCGCAAGACCATCTCTAACCGACAGGCTCAAGGACTGGCCTAACTTCTGTTCTACATATTTGTGCAAGGCTGGTACTGCCTTTTTTGGAAAGAAATGAGGGCTTGGGACTCTCCACCTCGGTTTGGCACAATACATCAGTTCTCTGAAAGGTGCAGAGTCCACCACTTGGAAAGGGAGGGACTGCAGCACCAGCAACTTGGACAGGAGCATATTCAGCTTCTGCGATGGATGAGTGCATGTATACTATTGTCTCTTGGCAATCACTTTGGTGATCGATTGCTGATGGAATGACTGACGAGGAGTAGGAGGGCGAGGAGCTGGAGCATCAGGGCTGGTAGATGATTGGAAGGACAGACAGCTCACTTTGGCTGAGGTGGTGGAGCCATGACTGCCTGAAATCAGGTGCGTGCCACTGGGTGATGCAGGGGTTGCCTCGGCAGGCTGGACCACCACTTCGGAGCCACGGTTCTCCCAGGCTACTTTATGGTGACACTGCATATGTTGACGCAGGTCTGTGGTGGCAACATTTTCATTCTGGCCACGCTTCACCTTCTGCCCACAAATTCAGCAAATGGCCATGTTCACCTCCTCCGGCGGTATAACAAAAAGCTGCCACACCGCTGTGTAGGTGATTTTACTCCCAACACTCTGTACTGACTGACTGCTAGCAGTGCTTCCTCCGTGAACCCCTGCACCACTACTTTCCAGGCAGGAAGGCTCCTGCGAAGCAGGTGGTCTACCCTGGGCACATTTAGCTCCCGACATTCCACTGCTGCCACCCTGCTGACTCCCGGCCACACTACCGACTTGCTGACCCTGCCGCTGCCTCATGCACAAGATGCCACCCTCTTCTCCCGATGATGATGAAGCCCCTTCGTCACCCGGCTCCTAATCGCAATCGGCTACATATTCACTGAGTACTGTCTGCACGTCACTGATGTCCTCCTCAACGGTCTCTGAGCCAGGAGCCTGACCGCTCCAAACACCAGCCCCCATGCCACTCTCCTCATCACTACTTGCCCGCCTACCGGAGGAAGCTGCAGATGTCTCCTGCAGATCTTGTCTGGGTAGTAGCTGCTAACTGTCCTCTAGTAGCTCATCCTCGCTGTATAGTGGAGCTGAGCCAATAGAATATAATACTTCTCTGGCTGAGGGAACAGAAAAGTACAGAGGCAGGTTGAGGACTAGTGTTGAGCGCGAATATTCAAATTGCAAATTTTCTTTCTCAAATATCGTAACTTCGAGATTTCGCGAATATTTAGAATATAGTTCTATATATTCGAAAAATCGAATATTCGTTTTTTCATCTGAAAATATGATTTCTCCCTGCTTCTTGCTTATGGGTCAAAAGGCCATTGGCCCACAAGCAACTTAAGCAGGGGGGAATCATGTTTTCATATGGAAAATAAAATGACCAATATTCTAAAAAACAAATACATAGCAATATAGTGAATATATCCGTTATTTAGAATGTTGGCATTATATTTTTCCTATCTGTACAGTTGTTCGCATACTCCTCCCCGACAAGCATCCCCTTCACCATGGGAACGCCTGTGGGTTTGAAAATACCCCTTCCCTGAGATCGTTAAAGCTCAGATCCGATGGTATATTCTAACTCACAAACGCACAGGCATTCCCATGGTTACGGGGACGCTTGTCGGGGAGCAGTATGCCAAAGTGGAATAACAGTACACATAAATTCCAGTCTATATGTGTATCTTACAAATATTCGTAATATTGCTCTAACTTCGTCTTTTAGAATATTTGTAATATTCTAAAAGACGAAGTTAGAGCAATATTACGAAAATTCGTAAAATACACATATAGACTGGAATTTAGCTAATATAGTGCTATATTAATTTTTTTAATAGTGTATATATTTTCCAAAACTGAAGTTCAGAAGAGGCAAAAAAAGTTAGACAAAAAAAAAGATTATAACACTATATTAGCTAAATTACAGTCTATATGTGTATTTTACGAATATTCGTAATATTGCTCTAACTTCGTCTTTTAGAATATTCGTAATATTAAGTTAGAGCAATAATATGAATATTCGTAAAATGCACATATTAGCCTAGCCATAGTCAATGTCATAGGAACGTTGCCTTATACTGTCAAAAGAAAAATCGCAATACACGAATAATTAAATCGTATATTATTCGCGATAAATAGAAAAATGACGAATATTCGATTTTGACGAATATAAGACAAATATTCAATCGAATATTCGTGAAATATCGCAAAATCGAATATGGCACCTCCCATTCATCACTATTGAGGACAGGTGAGGGCACAGGGCCTGCTCCCAGGCCATGCCAACTAAAAATTGTGTCTAACAAACCCACCGACTCTTGTCTTGGGATGAAGTGGATGATCGAGTCAACCATTCAAGAACCGCTTGGTTGCTGGTCAAGACACGAATGCTAGATGACACCGGGAGCTCAGGCCTCTCGAAGTGACCCTTGCTGCCACACCCCCTTACCCTGCTGCGACCTGTACCTGCGCTAGAAATATTTAGGCCTCTGCCCCTCCCCTGTGCAGGGCCTGTCACTACTCTGTCTGACATAATATTAGATTAAATAAGTAAATTAAAAGGTAATTAATACACCCCAAAAAAGTCTGCAATTTTGTCACTTCACCACACAACGGCTAACAAGCCTTTTTTTTTGCCACTAATATGTGACAAAAAAGGCTTTAGAACATATAACTGCACTGCTGAATAGCAAATAACATATTTTTGTTGCCACTAATACACGACAAAAAGGATTGTAATTTTGTAATTTAACCACACAATGGCTAATAAGCCCTTTTTTCCCACTAATACACGCCAAAAAAGATTTAGAACATATAACTGCATCACTGAAGGCAAATAATACTTTATATTTGCCACTAATAGATGCCAAAAAGGGCTGTAATTTTCTCACTTCACTACACCACGGCAAATAATACTTTTTTTTCCCACTAATAGACTTCAAAAAAGCTTTAGAACATATAACTGCACTGCTAAGCAGCAAATGTTATATTTTTTTGCCACTAATACACTTAAAAAATGTCTCTCATTTACTCATCTCACCACACAATGGCTAATGAGCCCCTTTTCTTCCACTAATACGCGTCAAAAATGGCTTTACAACATATAACTGCACCGCTAAACGGCCAAAAAAGCTTTAGAACATATAAACTAGCGATCAAAATTTGAGAACAATTTATAATCACTTGATTTTTACAGAAATAATGATCATCATTGGAAGGATTTTTTGTAAGGGGTATACAATGCCATTAGAATTTAGAACAGTGTTTTCCAAAATAACCAAAGTTTATCAACATAAAACCTTTATTTTTCAAAAAACCTGATGATCACAATTAGAGAACAGCAATGACTGTAGCACAGAGAAAGATCTAACAACATTTTTTGAAGATTACAACAGTCACCAATTAGTGTTGATCGAGCACCAAAGTGCTCAGGTGTTTGGGTGCTCGGGGCAAACACCTCGGGATGCACAATGGAAGTCAATGGGAGAAACTGAGCATTAAACCAGGCATCCCCTGCTCTGAAGAGGGGAGAGGGTCTGGTTCAAAGGAAAAGATCAGAAATTGATGGAAACACCACCGAAATGGTTCGGAAAATGCATGGGGAGGATGTCTGGATGCATCTTGGACTCCCAGGTCGCTGTTAGGAACGATGTTGTCCAAGTAGTACGCCACTTTTACAGACTGACAATAATACGCACAAAACCAAAGATAAAATCAATTTTAAAGGAAAAATTGTTAGCAAATATTCTTTCCTGTATATTTACTTGTATATAATGTGCAAGTGCAGCCAAAAATTACAAGGAAAAGGCACTCCGATACACCCTGAGTATCACATAACGGAGGGTCTCATTCACATTGTGGTACAATTGATCAGGTAGTGTGACTCCTACACTCATAAATCCTATGCACTTCACAAGTGAAAGGGCCTCCAAAAATTACAAGGAACCGGCACTCCAATACACCCTTTATTAAACAAAAAGAAGGGCATCATACACCCTTATAAAAATATGATTGATGGCCTGCTGGTGACCCTATAAAACATTAGGGGCAAGGGCCTGCTGCTGATCTGACCATCTAAAACATTAGTGGTGAGGGTCTGCTGCTAAGCTAACCCTCTAAAACATTAGGAACGAGGGCCTGCTGCTGATCTTACCATCTAAAACATTAGGAGTGAGGGTCTGCTGCTTAGCTGACCCTCTAAAACATTAGGCGTGAGGGCCTGCTGCTGATCTGACCATCTTAAACATTAGGGGTGAGGGTCTGCTGCTGATTTGACCATCTTAAACATTATATGCGAGGGCCTGCTGGTGAGCTGACCCGCTAAAAGATTGTAGGTGAGGGCCTGCTGGTGGTCTTACCCTGTTAAACATTATGGTTGAGGGCCTGCTGGTGAGCTGACCCTCAAAAACATTATATTCAAGGGCCTGCAGGTGAGCTGACCCTCTAAGAGATTGTAGGTAACGGCTTGCTGGTGAGCTGACCCTCTAAAACATTATATGCGAGGGCCTGCAGGTGAGATGACCCTCTAACAGATTGTAGGTGAGGGCCTGCTGGTGATCTGACCCTGTAAAACATTATAGTTGGGGGCATTCTGGTGAGCTGACCCTCTAAAACATTATATGCAAGGGTCTGCAGGTGAGCTTACCCTCTAAAAGATTGTAGGAGAGGGCCTGCTGTTGAGCTGACCCTCTAAAACATTATGGTTGAGGGCCTGCTGGTGAGGTGACTCTCAAAAGCATTATATGTGAGGGCCTGCTGGTGATCTGACCCTCCAAAAGATTGTAGGTGAGGGCCTGATGGTGATCTGACCCTGTAAAACATTATGGTTGAGGACCTGCTGGTGAGCTGACCCTCTAAAACATTATATGCGAAGGCCTGCAGGTGAGCTGACCCTTTAACCCCTTAAGGACTCAGCCCTATTTCACCTTAAGGACTTGGCCATTTTTTGCAAATCTGACCAGTGTCACTTTAAGTGCTGATAACTTTAAAACGCTTTGACTTATCCAGGCCGTTCTGAGATTGTTTTTTCGTCACATATTGTACTTCATGACACTGCAAAAATTGGGTCAAAAAAGTTAATTTTTTGGGATAAAAAAATACCATATTTACCAAAAATTTTGAAAAATTTGCAAATTTCAAAGTTTCAGTTTCTCTACTTCTGTAATACATAGCAATACCCCCAAAAATGTTGATGACTTTACATTCCCCATATGTCTACTTCATGTTTGCAGCATTTTGGGAATGATATTTTATTTTTTGGGGATGTTACAAGGCTTAGAAGTTTAGAAGCAAATCTTGAAATTTTTCAGAAATTTACAAAAACCCAATTTTTAGGGACCACTACAGGTCTGAAGTCACTTTGCGAGGCTTACATAATAGAAACTGCCCAAAAATGACCCCATTCTATAAACTACACCCCTCAAGGTATTCAAAACTGATTTTACAAACTTCGTTAACCCTTTAGGTGTTGCACAAGAGTTATTGGCAAATGGGGATGAAATTTGAGAATTTCATTTTTTTGCCTAATTTTCCATTTTAACCCATTTTTTCTACTAACAAAGCAAGGGTTAACAGTCAAACAAGACTTTATCTTTATTGCCCTGACTCTGCCGTTTACAGAAACACCCCATATGTGGCCGTAAACTACTGTACGGGCACACAGTAGGGCGTAGAGGGAAAGGTGCGCCGTATGGTTTTTGGAAGGCAGATTTTGCTGGACTGGTTTTTTGACACCATGTCCCATTTGAAGCCCCCTGATGCACCCCTAGAGTAGAAACTCCATAAAAGTGACCCCATCTAAGAAACTACACCCCTCAAGGTATTCAAAACTGATTTTACAAACTTTGTTAACCCTTTAGGTGTTGCACAAGATTTAATGGAAAATAGAGATACAATTTCAAAATTTCACTTTTTGGGCAGATTTTCCATTTTTATATTTTTTTCCCAGTTACAAAGCAAGGGTTAACAGCCAAAAAAACTCATTATTTATGGCCCTGATTCTGTAGTTTACAGAAACACCCCATATGTGGTCGTAAACCGCTGTACGGGCACACGGCAGGGCGCAGAAGGAAAGGAATGCCATATGGTTTTTGGAAGGCAGATTTTGCTGGACTGGTTTTTTGACACCATGTCCCATTTGAAGCCCCCCTGATGCACCCCTAGAGTAGAAACTCCATAAAAGTGACCCCATCTAAGAAACTACACCCCTCAAGGTATTCAAAACTGATTTTACAAACTTTGTTAACCCTTTAGGTGTTGCACAAGATTTAATGGAAAATAGAGATACAATTTCAAAATTTCACTTTTTTGGCAGATTTTCCATTTTAATATTTTTTTTCCAGTTACAAAGCAAGGGTTAACAGCCAAAAAAAACTCATTATTTATGGCCCTGATTCTGTAGTTTACAGAAACACCCCATATGTGGTCGTAAACCGCTGTACGGGTACACGGCAGGGCGCAGAAGGAAAGGAATGCCATACGGTTTTTGGAAGGCAGATTTTGCTGGACTGGTTTTTTGACACCATGTCCCATTTGAAGCCCCCCTGATGCACCCCTAGAGTAGAAACTCCATAAAAGTGACCCCATCTAAGAAACTACACCCCTCAAGGTATTCAAAACTGATTTTACAAACTTTGTTAACCCTTTAGGTGTTGCACAAGATTTAATGGAAAATAGAGATACAATTTCAAAATTTCACTTTTTTGGCAGATTTTCCATTTTAATATTTTTTTTCCAGTTACAAAGCAAGGGTTAACAGCCAAAAAAAACTCATTATTTATGGCCCTGATTCTGTAGTTTACAGAAACACCCCATATGTGGTCGTAAACCGCTGTACGGGCACACGGCAGGGCGCAGAAGGAAAGGAATGCCATACGGTTTTTGGAAGGCAGATTTTGCTGGACTGGTTTTTTGACACCATGTCCCATTTGAAGCCCCCCTGATGCACCCCTAGAGTAGAAACTCCATAAAAGTGACCCCATTTTAGAAACTACGGGATAGGGTGGCAGTTTTGTTGGTACTAGTTTAGGGTACATATGATTTTTGATTGCTCTATATTACACTTTTTTGTGCGGCAAGGTAACAAGAAATAGATTTTTTGGCACCTTTTTATTTTTTGTTATTTACAAAATTCATCTGACAGGTTAGATCATGTGGTATTTTTATAGAGCAGGTTGTCACGGACGTGGCGATACCTAATATGTATACAATTTTTTTTATTTATGTAAGTTTTACACAATGATTTCATTTTTAAAACAAAAAAAATGTTTTAGTGTCTCCATAGTCTAAGAGCCATAGTTTTTTCAGTTTTTGGGCAATTATCTTAAGTAGGGTCTCATTTTTTGCGGGATGAGATGACGGTTTGATTGACCCTATTTTGGGGTGCATATGACTTTTTGATCGCTTGCTATTACACTTTTTGTGATGTAAGATGGCAAAAAATGGCTTTTTTTACACCGTTTTTATTTTTATTTTTTTACGGTGGTCATCTGAGGGGTTAGGTCATGTGATATTTTTATAGAGCTGGTCGATACGGACGCGTCGATACCTAATATGTATACTTTTTTTTTTTTTTTAAGTTTTACACAATGATTTCATTTTTGTAACAAAAAAAATCATGTTTTAGTGTTTCCATAGTCTAAGAGCCATAGTTTTTTCAGTTTTTGGGCGATTATCTTGGGTAGGGTATGATTTTTGCGGGATGAGATGACGGTTTGATTGGTACTATTTTGGCGTAAATGCGACTTTTTTGATCACTTTTATTACCTTTTTTGGGAAGTAAGGTGGGCAAAATTTCAATTTTCTCATAGTTTTTTTTTTTTTTTTTTTATGGCGTTCACCGTGCGGGGAAAGTAACATGACCGTTTTATAGATCAGGTCGTTACGGACGCGGCGATACCTAATATGTGTAGTGTATTTTTTTTTTTTTTTTTTATTCAGTGATAAATGTTTTTTTTTTATCTTAACTTTTTTCACTTTTTTTTTACATTTTTTTTGACCCAGACCCACTTGGTTCTTGAAGATCCAGTGGGTCTGATGTCTGTATAATACAGTACTGTACAATATATATTGTACTGTACTGTATTTTACTTACCACTTTGTCTGAACAGATCTCTGCTTTCAGCACAGATCTGTTCAGCACCATGGACAGCAGGATGCCTGAGAAGGCGTCCTGTTGCCATGGGAACCTTCCCCGTCTGCTCAGTAGTGTTCAGAACTTCGCAGACGGGGAAGGGTAAGGACGGGGCTTGGGGGGCTGCCTGGGAGCTCTCTCCCTCTCCCATCGGGGGGCTGCAAAGGCACAGCAGCCCCCCGATGGGAGAGGGAGGGAGCTCCCTGACCTGTTAACCTTTTCCATACAGCGGTCCGTACGGACCGCTGTATGGAAAGGGTTAAACGGCTGACATCGCATCACCGATGTCAGCCGTTTATACCAGGGTGCCAGCAATGTGCTGGCACCCTGGTATACCCACTAGAAGCCAACGATTATTCAAGGGGAGGCGGGCGGGGGATCGTGATCCCGCCTCCCGCACCTCCCGCACCGCCTGCGACACCCCCCCTGCACCACCCGCCCACATAATATCATTCAGGGGTGCCGGGGGGGTTAATATAAACTTAATTTCTGGCATTTTAACGTTTGATCCCCGCGGTCAGAGACCGCGGGGATCAGAATCGGCTAAAAGCGCAGCAAACCGCAGGTCTGAATTGACCTGCGGTTTGCTGCGATCGCCGATACGGGGGGGTCACATGACCCCCCTCGGCGTTGTGACAGGATGCCGGCTGAATGATTTCAGCCGAAATCCCGTTCGGATTAACCCCCGGGGCGCCGCAATCTTATTTTAAACTCATGACGTACCGGTACGTCATGGGTCCTTAAGGACTCGGGAACCATGCCGTACCGATACGTCCTAAGTCCTTAAGGGGTTAAATGATTGTAGGTGAGGACCTGCTGGTGAGCTGACCCTTTAAAACCTTATATGCGAGTGCCTGCAGGTGAGCTGACCATTTAAAAGATTGTAGGTGAGGGCCTGCTGATGAGCTGACCCTCTAAAACATTAGGAGCGAGGGAAGACTAATAAGCATGTTGATACGATGGAAGAGGAGGAGGTCGAGAAAAGGAAGATTGAACCATATACTCTTTTCTGTGGTGGAACGGGTGCATGGGAATACAGTGTAATCAGTACATTATTAAAAAGACATTTCAAGTGCCTTTAAGTTCAGCCACTTTCCTCTGGTGGAGTAGAGAAGTCAGGGGCAATCCAGTCCATTTTTATAAGAGTCAACCTGTCAGCATTTTCAGTTGATAGGCGGATGCACTTATCAGTTATTATGCCCCCAGCAGCACTAAATACCCGCTCTGACACAACGCTGGCAGCAGGGCAGGCCAGCACCTCCAAGGCTTAGAGCGCCAGTTCCTGACACATTTCCAGCTTGGACACCCAGTAGTTGTAAGGCACAGAGGGATCATTGATGACGCTGACACGGTCTGGTACTTACTCCTTCACCATCTTCCAAAATTATTCCCTCCTTGTGACACTAGGCTGCGCATCAGGGTGAGGGTGCTGGTTGGGTGTCATGAAACTGTCCCAGGCTTTGGAGAGTGTTGCCCTGCCTCCTGTGTAACTGCTGTGTGTTCCCCTCATCTCCCATCCTCGGTTGCCCAAGGAACTACGTACTCTGCCACCAGTGTTGTCAGCTGGAAATTTTTGGAGCAATTTTTCCACAAGGACCTTCTGGTATTGCACCATTTTGTTCGTACTCTCCACCACAGGAATGAGAGATGAGAAGTTCTCTTTATAGCAGGGGTTGAGATGGGTGAACAACCAGTAATCCGTGTTGTCCAAAATGCGTAAACCGCGTGGGTCATTGGAAAGGCAGCCTAACATAAAGTCAGCCATGTGTGCCAGAGACCCAACAGGCAAGACTTTGCTGTCATCATCAGGAGGATGACTCTCAGTCTCCTCATCCTCTTCCTCCTCTTCTACCCATTCATGCTGAACAAATGGAATTAAACTTCCATGGGTATTACCCTCTGTAGTGGAGGCAACCGTCTCTTGCTCCTCCTCCTCTTCCTCATCATCATCCAATTCGTGCTGAGAAGACGAAGTGAGGATGTTATGGCTATCAACCTGTGTAATGTCTTCCCCCATTTCCACCTCTTCCACATGCAAAGCGGCGGCCTTAATTGTGAGCAGCAAGCATTTGAGTTGACACAGACGTGGGATGGCAACGCTGATAATAGCGTTATCGCCCCACACCATCTGTGTTGATTCCTCAAAGTTTCTTAAAACCTCACAGAGGTCAGACATTCATGCCCACTCTTCGCTTGTGAAGAGCGGAAGCTGACTGGAAAGGCGACGACCATGTTGCAGCTGAAATTCCACTACTGCTCTCTCCTGCCGACAAAGCCTGGCCAACATGTGGAACGTGGAGTTCCAGTGCGTGCCCACGTCGCACAACAGTCGGTGAGCTGGCAATTGTAAGCACTGCTGCAGCATTGGCAGACCGGCGGAAGCTGACTTGCAGAAATGGGCACACACACGACGCACCTTCACCAGTAGCTTAGGCAAATTGGGGTAGGTTTTTTGAAACCGCTGAACCACTAAGTTGAAGACCTGGGCTAGGCATGGGATGTGTGTGAGCTTTCCGAGCTCCAAAGGCTCCACCAAGTTACAGCCATTATCAGACGCAACCATGCCTGGTTCTAGGTTGAGTGGCGAGAGCCACAGCTCAGTCTGGTCTTTTAATTACAGAGGTATCATCTATTGCAAACCTAAAAACAGCAGTATAATGGCCATTTGGATCCGCAGTCAGTGCAGCAAGCTGTAATAGGATTGTTCCTATTACCCAGGACGTACACTCCTGTCATGGAACCATGAACCAGACGTACACAAGAGATAAGTGGAAATAAGAAGGCTTTATTGAAAATCAAGCTGTCAGGCAAAAGTCCAAACGGATGGCTAAACCGAAGCAGGGTCTTGCGAAGCCAGAGGTCAGGAACCAGAAGGGTAGTCAGACGAAGCCTGGATCAGGAACCAGCAGGGTAGTCAGACGAAGCCAGGATCAGGAACCAGAAGCAGCAGCAGTCTTAGAAGCATGTGAACACAAGAGGACCAAGCAAGGAACTGAAGCCACAGACCTCCTATATATATGAGCTAGGCATCCAGCTCCTCCCAGTGGGAAGGAGAAGCCGCAGGGTGGGAGGCTACAAGAAACCCAGAAACCAAGATGGCCGCCAGCACATGTCAAACGAAGGAGAACAGCAAGAAGGTAAGACCATGACAACTCCCCTATTGAACATAGTTCTGCTTCAAAACTGTGGAATAATTCCTCCCTATCCTTTCCCTACACTTCTAATGCTCTTTCCCTGAACTTCTATTCAGCAAAATAAGAGTTTTCAAGTCTTTCCTAGCACTTTCCCTAGAGTCCGCTGACACCTCTCCCTGCACTAAGTACACTGGAAAATGGCGGAGGCTATTTATAGGGCTGTGACATCACAGGGCTAGCTGGCTGCTGATTGGCTGCAAGAATGGCATTGTGGGTGATCCTTGTTCCCAGAGTTCCCAGCCATTTTAGGAAAAAATGTGATTCGTTATCACGAAGCGTGAGGAAATTCGGATTCGGTGCAAATCGAATTTTTCCTGAAATTCGGATCGAATTCCACTTTGTCAACTTTGATTTGCTCATCTCTAGTCATGTACTATGCTGAAATACATTTAAATTAGGCATATTTTAGGTGCAGATAGTGGCAAAATGGTTAGTTGTGCCACTATCTGCGACTTCGCACCGCTCACACCAGGTCTAAAAATGGGGGAGTGGTGTAGGCCAGTGGTGCCCAACCATTTTTCGTCTGAGGGCCGCACTTGACATGGTATAAATTTTGCGGGCCAGAACCAGGTAGCTTTGCCGGAAAGAAATACAAACACTGAGTCGGCACATTTGAGCATTACTACTGTGAAGTGGCAAATATTTGGGCATTTTTTATGTGAAGGGACACATATGGGCATTTTTACTGTGAAGGTGGCACATGTGAGCATTACTACTGTGAAGGTGGCACATATGAGCATTACTACTCTGAAGGGGACACATTTGAGCATTTCTACTATGAAGGGGGCACATCTGGGCATTTTTACTGTAAAGGGGGCACATGTGAGCATTACTACTGTAAAGGGGGCACATCTGGGCATTTCCCCTGTGAAGGGGGCACATCTGGGCATTACCCCTGTGCAGAGGGCACATCTGGACATTACCCCTTTGCAAGGAGCAGGGCCGGATCTATAATAAGGCTAACCAAGCGGCTGCTTGAGGGCGCAAAGAAGGGGGGGCGGACTTACCCGGCAGCCTGCCCCAGCCTGCAGGTGTGCCATGCGGCCCTGTCCCTCACCTCCTCACAGAGCGGCAGGCAGGCTCAGCAGCAGCACGGTATCGGCAACCCAGAGAGTCATGGGGTCAGAGGGGTGTGACTGCCAAATGGCGCTGCGGCGGGCAGCAGGCAGCAGCAACTGGTGTAGACTGGGTAGCGGAGGTCTGGAGACTGGAGGCAGAGCTGTTGGTGGTGAGTAACTGTGTGGACAAATGTCTCTGAGTATTCTGTCTGTGCGGCCCACAGGGAGAAATATATGTGGCATGGGGGGGGGGGTGAAATGGACATGATGGAGGGGGGAGAAATGTGACAACATGGATGGAGGGAAAAGAAATGTGACAACATGGATGGAGGGGGAGAGAAATGTGACAACATGGATGGAGGGGGAGAGAAATGTGACAACATGGATGGAGGGGGAGAAATGTGACAACATTGATGGAGGGGGAGAGAAATGTGACAACATGGATGGAGGGGGAGAAATGTGACATGGATGGAGGGGGGAAATATGGCAACATGGATGGAGGGGGGAGAAATATGACAATAAGAATGGAGGGGTAGAGAAATGTGACAACATGGATGGAGGGGGAGAGAAATGTGACAACATGGATGGAGGGGGAGAGAAATGTGACATGGATGGAGGGGGAGAAATGTGACAACATGTATGGAGGGGGAGAAATATGACAACATGGATGAGGGGGAGAAATGTGAGGGCTGATGTGACATAGGTGATTTGACATGGAGGAGGAGAAATGTGACATGGAGGGGGAGAAATGTGACATGGAGGCCTTGAGGGGGAGAAATGTGACATGGGGGCTGATGGCTGACATGGGGGGATGATGTCTGACATGGGGGCATAATGGCTGACATGGAGGCTGATGTCTGACATGGGGGGCTGATGGATGGGGGCTGATGTCTGACATGGGGGCTGATCTGATGCATTGGGGGTTTGATCTGAGGCCTGATTAACATTAGGGGGTCTGATTGCTGGTCTGACCTGAGGTGTAATGGAATTTTTTTATTTTTTATTATCCTCCTCTAAAACCTAGATCCGTCTTATGGTCTGGTGCGTCTTATAGAGCGAGAAATACGGTCCTCAAACCAGTGATTGTCTGAAGCAGAGCGAAGATGCCAGCTGATGCAAACGGGACCAGGGCCAGATGAAATGCTGCCAAAACGTAGCTTTGCTTGTGTTGGCAAAAATCCTTGCACCGGCCATGGCAAGGAGGCATATCTGGGCATCACCCCTGTGCCCCCTGTGCAGGGGTCACATCTGGTCATTACTACTGTAAAGGGGGCACATCTCTGAGCATTACTACTGTGAAGGTGACACATCTCTGGACATAGCAAGAGGAGTGGAATGCAGGAAACTCTCTCTAGAAATGCCTTTTGGTCCTCTCTCCCTCATTAATATTGCTAAGCGCATTCTGAGGAGCAACCCAGGCAGCCCACACGGCCACCAGACATAGTGATCACATATTAAGAAATAGGCTCAGGTCCAATCACTTCCACCACTACCACACCTCGCCAGTCACATCCTTCATAGACGTCCTGCTCCCATCTGACTCGTCCTCACCTTCTCCTTCAACGTGCTCTGTTGCCTTGCTGAGAGTCCAGAGGGGGTCTGTAAGGGTGGGTGGGTAATTTATTGCCCCCTCTTTGTATATATATATATATATATATATATATATATATATATATATATATGTCCATTTTGCCCCTTCTGTATATATATATAAATTTTTCCCCCTCTGTATATATATCCATTTTGCCCCCTCTGTATATATTACCATTTTTGCCCTCTCTTTATATATATTCCATTTGTCCCCTGTGTATATATTCAATTTTTTGCCCCTACTGTATATATTTGATATATATTTCATGATTTTGCCCCCGGGGCCGGGGGCCCTATGAAGGATTTGCTGTCAGTGTCATGCCGGCATGCCACTGTGCCGCACTGCCAGGTGCCCCCCATGTGAGTACAAACCGGATTCCAAAAAAGTTGGGACACTAAACAAATTGTGAATAAAAACTGAATGCAATGATGTGGAGATGGCAAATATCAATATTTTATTTGTAATAGAACGTAGATGACAGATCAAACGTTTAAACCGAGTAAATGTATAATTTTAAAGGAAAAATAAGTTGATTCAAATTTTCACAGTGTCAACAAATCCCCAAAAAGTTGGGACAAGTAGCAATAAGAGGCTGGAAAAAGTAAATTTTAGCATAACGAAGAGCTGGAAGACCAATTAACACTAATTAGGTCAATTGGCAACATGATTGGGTATAAAAAGAGCTTCTCAGAGTGGCAGTGTCTCTCAGAAGCCAAGATGGGTAGAGGATCACCAATTCCCACAATGTTGCGCAGAAAGATAGTGGAGCAATATCAGAAAGGTGTTACCCAGCGAAAAATTTTGCATCTATCATCATCAACTGTGCATAACATCATTCGAAGATTCAGAGAATCTGGAACAATCTCTGTGCGTAAGGGTCAAAGCCGTAAAACCATACTGGATTCCCGTGATCTCCGGGCCCTTAAACGACACTGCACCACAAACAGGAATGCTACTGTAAAGGAAATCATAGAATGGGCTCAGGAATACTTCCAGAAACCATTGTCAGTGAACACAATCCACCGTGCCATCCGCCGTTGCCAGTTGAAACTCTACAGTGCAAAGAAGAAGCAATTTCTAAGCAAGATCCACAAGCTCAGGCGTTTTCACTGGGCCAGGGATCATTTAAAATGGAGTGTGGCAAAATGGAAGACTGTTCTGTGGTCAGACGAGTCACGATTCAAAGTTCTTTTTGGAAATCTGGGACGCCATGTCATCCGGACCAAAGAGGACAAAGACAACCCAAGTTGTTATCAACGCTCAATTCAGAAGCCTGCATCTCTGATGGTATGGGGTTGCATGAGTGTGTGTGGCATGGGCAGCTTGCATGTCTGGAAAGGCACCATCAATGCAGAAAAATATATTCAGGTTCTAGAACAACATATGCTCCCATCCAGACGTCATCTCTTTCAGATAAGACCCTGCATTTTTCAACAAGATAATGCCAGACCACATTCTGCATCAATCACAACATCATGGCTGCGTAGGAGAAGGATCCAGGTACTGAAATGGCCAGTCTGCAGTCCAGATCTTTCACCTATAGAGAACATATGGCGCATCATAAAGAGGAAGGTGCAACCAAGAAGGCCCAAGACGATTGAACAGTTAGAGGCCTGTATTAGACAAGAATGGGAGAGCATTCCTATTTCTAAACTTGAGAAACTGGTTTCCTCGGTCCCCAGATGTCTGTTGAGTGTTGTAAGAAGAAGGGGGGATGCCACACAGTGGTGAAAATGGCCTTGTCCCAACTTTTTGGGGATTTGTTGACACCATGAAATTCTGATTCACCATATTTTTACCTTAAAATTGTACATTTTCTCAGTTTAAACTTCCGTGATTTATGTTCTATTCTGAATAAAATATTAGAAGTTGGCACCTCCACATCATTGCATTCAGTTTTTATTCACGATTTGTATAGTGTCCCAACTTTTTTGGAATCCGTTTTGTATAAAGCCGACGTTGTGTGCACATTTACACATACAAAAAAAATAATACTTACCTTCTCTGCTCCCGCCGCCTTGTTCTCACACAATCCCGTCATCCAGCGTGCGCCACAGGCCCACGTCATCTGATCAACCCACATGATCCCGCAAGACCCGGCGCTGAGGTCACGGGTCTGGATCATCACAGTAAGAATAGCGCAGTGTCGGATGGGTGGGGGTGGGGCCGGGGGTTGTGGTTAGGTTACGTAACGAACTGGGCAGTGCTTCGCCGCTGGCCAGGTCTGACCCGACTGGCCATGAAACCATTGAAAGCACTTGCACCGCAAAACTAATAATAGTAGTACAACTGTGCGCAAGCACGGGCCGCATGACACAGCTTCGCGGGCCAGATGTTGCCCGCGGGCTGTAGGTTGGACATCACTGGTGTAGGCGAAAATGGTCAAAATGTAAGACATCTCGGATCCTCTGCCAGTTTAGGGCTTTATTAAGACATGAGTAGAAAAGGAAACTAGGAGAAGGTTGCAAAATGCATACCAAGGGTTATGAAAATGAATGAAGGAATGAAGACTAGAAACCAAAGTGTAGTGCAACCTTTCTTACTCAAGGATACCATTAACATATTGTGACACAGTGAGAGGTTTTGTCCGGGAAAACAGGTATTTTCCTCCTAGCATGTGCTGCTGGACTGAGTTACCGCCAGGTGAGGTCAAATACTGGACCGGATTTTAAGTGCCTGTCCAGGTTTTGGCATCACCTGGCTGTCCTTAAATAGGCAGCTGGGCTCAGAAGCGAGGTCTCTGTGTTGTGATCTGGGAGCCTTGTGTCTGGCTGAAAGTTTGCTACCTGTTTGGCGTGAAAACAGGTTGGTGCTGCTATGGTCAAGGTTGGTTTGAGGCAGAATTGCAGCATGGTGTAAATTAACACCAACACTGCAAGGTGATTTATTTTCTGTTTGATTATGACTGCTTGTTTTGTCACTTCCCTAAAGTGTGAATAAAACGCGGATCTGTTTGACCCAAAGAATTTGTTGTTGCCCCTATACTGCATCCGCTAATCCTGTCTACCAGAGCGAAACCCCACAATATGTAAAAATTAGAGTTAAGACAATAAGTTTAATGCACAGTACTCCAATGTACTGTATAACTAAACAGATTAATTATTAATGTCGCAGCACATTACCTAGGTACATGCATCTATAGATTAGACCAGCTAATTCCAATACACAGTAAGTCTATGTATAACAGAACATATTAAGTATTAATGACCCAGCAAATGAACTATATAAACATGCCTATATATTACACCTCCTGTTGAAAATGAGCCTGCTACACTGTACGTCCATGTATAAGTGAACAGATTAATTATCACAGGTGCAGCAGATTAACTAGGTACACATGCCTGTTCCCAAACCGCGGATCCGCAAAAAAAGGAAGCCGCCCGTGTGCCTTCTGCAATTTGGCCCATTGTAGACATGCATATTCTTGTTCGCAAAACGGACAAGAATAGGACATGTTATTTTTTTTTGCGGGTTCTCGGAACGGAGCAACGGATGCGGACAGCGCACGGAGTGCTGTCTGGATCTTTTGCGGCCCCATTGAGGTGAATGGGTCCGCATCCGAGCTGCAAAAACTGCGGCTCGGATACGGACCATAACTACGGTCGTATGCATGAGGCCTAAATCTGATGCACAGTCAATCTATGTATAACAGAACAGATTAAGTATAAATGGTCCAGCAGATTAACTTTATAAATATGCTGATATATTAAGATAAGATGAAATAAGATAATCATCTAATAGTCCCACCATGGGGAAATTCACATCGCCTGTTGACAATGAGTCTGCTGCAGTGTAACTCTACGCATAACAAATTCATTATTAAAGGGAACCTGTCATCACCTTTATGCTGCCCATACTAACGGCAGTATAAAGTACAGACAGGTGAGTTGATTTCAGCTGGCTGTCATAAGTTAAACGTAAGTGGCTGCCAGGAACCAACATCACAATCATTTGCAGAATAGGCCTAGAAAAAGAGTCCCGGCCACCTGAGAAGAATCCTGGTTATTTATAAATTCCTGCTCTCCCTGCCCACCTATAGAGATGTCCCGAACTAATCGCCAGCGAACAGTTCCCGGCGAACATTGCTTGTTCGCGTTCGCCGCGCCGGGCGAACATATGCAATGTTCGGTCCGAACCCTATTCGTCATCATTGAGCAAACTTTGACCCTGTACCTCACAGTCAGCAGACACATTCCAGCCAATCAGCAGCAGACCCTCTATCCCAGACCCTCCCACCTCCTGGACAGCATCCATTTTAGATTCATTCGGAAGCTGCATTCTCAGTGAGAGGAGGGACAGTGTAGCTGCTGCTGATTCAATAGGGAAATCGATAGCTAGGCCAGTGTATTCAGTGTCCACTCCAGTCCTGAAAGACTCATCTGATCTCTGCTGTAAGGACAGCGTCCTGACAGCACCCCAAAAAGCCCTTTTTAGGGCTAGTACATCAGTCTGCTTAATTTTATTTTTTCCTTTGTAATCTAATTGCAGTTGCCTGCCAGCGTGTGTGTCGGGCTCACAGCATATACTGTGCCCACTTGCCCAGTGCCACCACTCATATCTGGTGTCACAGTAGCTTGCATTAAAAAAAAAACTATTTTGACTATAATATAATAGCAGTTAGTTTTCTGCAAGCTTGTGTTTTAGGCCTACAGCGTCTACTCTGCCAACTTCTGACAGTGCCACTCATATCTGGTGTCAAAGTAGCTTGCATTAAAAAATAAAAAAATTGACTGTAATATAATAGCAGTTAGTTTTCTGCAAGTGTGTGTGTTAGGCCTACAGCGTCTACTCTGCCAACTTCTGCCAGTGCCACTCATATCTGGTGTCACAGTAGCTTGCATTTAAAAAAAAAAAACTTTTTTGACTGTAATATAATAGCAGTTAGTTTTCTGCAAGCGTGTGTGTTAGGCCTACAGCGTCTACTCTGACAACTTCTGCCAGTGCCACTCATATCTGGTGTCACACACAGTAGCTTGCATTTAAAAAAATAAATAAAAAAATTTGACTGTAATATAATAGCAGTTAGTTTTCTGAAAGCGTGTGTTAGGCCTACAGCGTCTGCTCTGTGCCAACTTCTGCCAGTGCCACCAGTGCCACTCATATCTGGTGTCACAGTAGCTTGCATAAAAAAAAAAACTATTTTGACTATAATATAATAGCAGTTAGTTTTCTGCAAGCTTGTGTTTTAGGCCTACAGCGTCTACTCTGCCAACTTCTGACAGTGCCACTCATATCTGGTGTCAAAGTAGCTTGCATTAAAAAATAAAAAAATTGACTGTAATATAATAGCAGTTAGTTTTCTGCAAGTGTGTGTGTTAGGCCTACAGCGTCTACTCTGCCAACTTCTGCCAGTGCCACTCATATCTGGTGTCACAGTAGCTTGCATTTAAAAACAAAACAAAACTATTTTGACTGTAATATAATAGCAGTTAGTTTTCTGCAAGCGTGTGTGTTAGGCCTACAGCGTCTACTCTGCCAACTTCTGCCAGTGCCACCAGTGCCACTCATATCTGGTGTCACACACAGTAGCTTGCATTTAAAAGAACAACAACAATTTTAACTGTAATATAATAGCAGTCAGTTGTCTGCAAGCGTGTGTGTTAGGCCTACAGCGTCTACTCTGCCAACTACTGCCAGTTCACAGTGCCACTCATATCTGGTGTCACAGTAGCTTGCACGCATAGTACAACTAAACTAATCTAAAAAAAATGACAGGCAGAGGCAGGCCACCCCACAGGGGCCATCGTGGTCGTGGTGCTGTGATTCCCTTTGGCCCTAGAATAATGCCCAGGGTTCAGAGGCCACGTACCCTGAACTCAAAAAGTTCTGAGGACATAGTTGACTGGCTAACACAGGACACCCAATCTTCTACAGCTTCTGTTCGGAACCTTGACGCACCATGCTCATCCAGCTCAGCTTCGGGCACCTCTCAAGTTACCACTTGCCCGCCTACCGCCACCACCAACACTAGCACCACAGCTGCTTCACTTGATCTGTCAGAGGAGTTATTTACACATCAGTTGGAAGAAATGAGTGATGTGCAACCATTATTGCCAGAGGATGTAGATAACAGGGATATGTCTCAGTCAGGTAGCATTACACACATGGACGTACAGTGTGATGATGATGATGATGTTGTACCCGTTGCTGCTTCCTTTGCTGAGTTGTCAGATACAAGTGAAGCGGTTGATGATGACGATGTGTCCATGGATGTCACGTGGGTGCCCGCTCGAAGAGAAGAAGAACAGGGGGAAAGTTCAGATGGGGAGACAGAGAGGAGGAGGAGACGAGTTAGAAGCAGGGGGAGGTCGTTGCAAGGAGCTAGTGGCACAGTCAGACAGCATGTATCGGCACCCGGGGTCAGCCAGACAAAACGCCAATCAACACATGCTGTTGCCACCACCAGAATGACGTCATTGCAAAGCTCAGCAGTGTGGCATTTTTTTTTGTGTGTCTGCCTCTGACAACAGCGATGCCATTTGCAACTTATGCCAAAAGAAACTGAGTTGTGGGAAGTCCAACACCCCCCTAGGTACAACTGCTTTGCGAAAGCACATGATCTCACATCACAAACGCCTATGGGATCAACACATGAGTACAAGCAGCACACAAACTCAAAGCCACCATCCTCCTCCTGGTCCAGCATCTTCAGCCACGTCAACCACTGCTGTCCTCCTTGCCCCCTCTCAACCACCCGCCACTCCGCCTCTCGCCTTGAGCAGTTCCTGCTCATCTGCCCACAGTCAGGTGTCTGTCAAGGACATGTTTAAGCGTAAGAAGCCAATGTCACAGAGTCAACCCCTTGTTCCGACAGCTGGCTTGTCGGAACTCTTAGCCCGCCAGCTTTTACAATACAGGCTGGTGGAGTATGAGGCCTTAAAAAAAAATTGTAGCTATTGGGACACCGCAGTGGAAGGTACCCGGACAAATTTTTTTTTCACAAAAGGCAATCCCCAACCTGTACTCTATTGTGCAAAAGGAAGTAATAGCATGTCTGGCACACAGTGTTAGGGCAAGGGTCCATCTGATCACTGATACCTGGTCTGCAAAGCACGGTCAGGGCAGGTATATCACCTACACTGCGCATTGGGTAAACCTGCTGACGGCTGCCAAGCATGGAATGTGTGGCTCTGCAGAGGAGTTGGTGACACCGCCACGACTTGCAGGCAGGCCTGCTGCTACCTCCTCTACTCCTCCTACTCCATCCTCTTCGCTAACCTCCTCGGCTGAGTCCTCTTCTGCTGCTGCGTCTTGCTCCACATCAACTGCACACCCCCAGCTCCCCAGGGTCTATTCCACATCCCGGATACGACAGTGTCATGCCGTCTTGGGGTTGACTTGTCTGAAAGCAGAGAGTCACACCGGACCAGCACTCCTGTCCACCCTGAACGCACAGGTGGATCAGTGGCTGACTCCACACCAACTGGAGATCGGCAAAGTGGTGTGTGACAACGGAAGCAATTTGTTGGAGGCATTGTACATGTGTGTAATCTGATCGTACAACGCTTTGTGCATAAGTACCCAGGCTTACAGGACGTCCTCAAGAAGGCCAGGAAGGTGTGTGGCCATTTCAGGTGTTCCTACACGGCCATGGCGCACTTTTCAGATATTCACCAGTGAAACAACATGCCAGTGAAGCGCTTGATTTGCGACAGCCCGACACATTGGAATTCAACACTCCTAATGTTTGACCACCTGCTCCAACAAGAAAAAGCCGTCAATGAGTATTTGTATGACCGGGTGCTAGGACAGCCTCTGCGGAGCTGGGAATTTTTTTGCCACGTTACTGGACGCTCATGCGCAATGCCTGTAGGCTCATGCGTCCTTTTGAGGAGGTGACAAACCTAGTCAGTCGCACTGAAGGCACCATCAGTGACATCATCCCATTTGTTTTCTTCCTGGAGCTTGCCCTGCGAAGAGTGCTGGATCAGGCCGTAGATGAGCGTGAAGAGTTGTGGTCACCATCGCCACCAGAAACAGCTTATCAGCATTGATTGCTGGACCTGCGGTAACGCTTGAAGAGGAGTCTGAGGAAGAGGAGTCAGAGGAGGAATGTGGCTTTGAGGAGGAAGACCAACCACAGCAGGCATCCCAGGGTGCTCGTTGTCACCTATCTGGTACCCGTGGTGTTGTACGTGGCTGGGGGAAAGAATAGACCTTCAGTGAGATCAGTGAGGACGAGGAACGGGACATGAGTAGCTCTGCATCCAACCTTGTGCAAATGGGGTCTTTCATGCTGTCGTGCCTGTTGAGGGACCCTCGTATAAAAAGGATGAAGGAGAACAACCTGTACTGGGTGGCCACGCTACTAGACCCCCGGTATAAGCAGAAAGTGCCTGAAATGTTACCGAATTACCGGAAGTCGGAAAGGATGCAGCAATTCCAAAATAAATTAAAAAATATGCTTTACACAGCGTATAAGGGTGATGTCACAGCACAACGGGAATCTAACTGGGGAAGAGCACACAGGCAAGGGCAGGGCACTTTACAGACGTGTTGTTGATGGAGGACATGCAGAGCTTTTTAAGTCCTATGCATCGCCACAGCCCTTCGGGGTCCAACCTCAGAGAACGACTCGACCGACAGGTAGCAGACTACCTCGCCTTAACTGCAGATATCGACACTCTGAGGAGCGATGAACTCCTTGACTACTAGGTGTGCAGGCTTGACCTGTGGCCTGAGCTATCCCAATTTGCGATAGAACTTCTGGCCTGCCCCACTTCAAGTGTCCTGTCAGAAAGGACCTTCAGTGCAGCAGGAGGTATTGTCACTGAGAAGAGAAGTCGCCTAGGTCAAAAAAGTCTAGATTACCTCACCTTTATTAAAATGAATGAGGCATGGATCCCGAAGGGACTGACAGTGGGCGATACATTCGACTAAAAAAGGCATGATGAGATGAGCTGCCTTGGGCTAAAAATGGTCCAAACGCTGCTGTATTTTATCTCTGCCGGATGACTTGCATGACTTATCCGCCACTAACTAGGGTTCAAGCCGCAATGTTTTAGTACACTTTCTACCTGGAAACCATAAACTTTTCTGGCCGCTGCTACAGCAGCGGCTACAACAATACCTAATTTTTAAGGCATGTGTACGTGCCAAATTTTTCTGGCCTCTGGTGCTGCACTGTGGCTGCAAAAACAAAACAAAAGGCACATACATGTTGTGATCGTTACCTTGTTGTGGTGAAGGGGCTTGCGTATCACAATGAAGCGATCAACTCTATGAGTGTGTTGGCAATGGCAATGTTGGCACAGCCCAGATGATAAGGTCATTGCTTCATTGCGAACAGATTGGCTGGATAATTCTGCATAGAAAATACATTAATTTTCTTTGTGATCATCTAAGGTGATCATTAAAGCCTACTAAGCCAACAATGGGCCCACACTGCAGAATCATTGTTTTCTGGGTCACTTAACTGTCACTGAACTACATCAGCACGACCATAGGCTTTAAAAAAAAAAACATCGGCTGCAATCTCCCAAACGTGCCACGAGCACAGTCATCACTACACCAAGATTGACGCATAGACGAATACAATTTGTCATGAGTGTGTCAACTATTGACAACTTTTTGCGGTTGTCTAAAATCTATTCCATACAAGTCTCCTGATATGGGACGTAACAGGGATTAAACTGATAGGTATAGTACTACTTAACACACCACTCCTATCTGGTGGCACAGTACATTGCACAGCGCATGCGCAGTGCCCTAAATTGGAAGTAGGAGGACCAACCAAGCATCTTTTTCCATCTCCCGGTTACTAAAATCTATTCCATAGACCGGCCCCTGATAGGGGACGTAACAGTGATTAAACGGATAGGAATATTATTACTTAACATACCACTCATATTGGGATTGCATAGTACATTGCACGGCGCACGCGCAGTACCCCAAATTGGAAGTAAGAGGACTGACCAAGCATCTTTTTCCATCTCCCGGTTCCTAAAATCTATTCCAAACACGTCCCCTGATAGGGGACGTAACAGGGATTAAACTGATAGGAATAGCACTACTTAAGCACACCACTAATATCTGGTGGCACAGTACATTGCACGGCGCATGCACAGTGCCCCAAATTGGAAGTAGGAGGACCAACCAAGCATCTTTTTCCATCTCCCGGTTCCTAAAATCTATTCCATACACGTCCCCTGATAGGGGACATAACAGAAATTAAACTGTTAAGAACAGATTTTTTTTCAATAAAAAAAAAAAAGGACAGCCTTTGCGGAGCTGGGTATTTTTTGGCCGCGTTACTGAACGCTCATGCACAATGGCTGTAGGCTCATGCGTCCTTTTGCGGAGGTGACAAACCTGGTCAGTCAAACCCAAGGCAACATCATCGACCTTATCCCATATGTGTTTTTTCTGGAGCGTGCCCTGCGAAGAGTGCTGGATCAGGCCGTAGATGAGCATGAAGAGGAAGAGTTGTGGTCGCCATCACCACCAGAAGCAGCCTTGTCGTCGTTGATTGCTGGACCTGCGGCAACGCAGAGAGAGAAGTCTGAAGAAGAGGAGTCAGAGGAGGAAAGTGGCTTTGAGGAGGTGGAAAACCAACCACAGCAGGCGTTCCAGGGGGCTTGTTGTCACCTTTCGGGGACCCTTGGTGTTGTACGTGGCTGGGTGGAGGAAGAGACCTTCAATGACGTCAGTGAGGACAAGGAACGGGACATGGCTAGCTTAGTATCCAACCTTGTGCAATTGGGGAGTTTGCGGTTGTGCAAAAGGACTGTTTGCGGTGCGTTAAACGGGGAGTTTGGTCTGTCAGAGTTTGGTCTGTCACTGTAAAGCGGGCATAACCCTTGCACTACCTGATCGATACAACATCATACCTGATAGTATACACACACTGGATGTTTTAAAGCACATTATTCCAAACAATTTAGGAATGTTAGGTGATTTATGCCCTTTATGGATTAAAACCCGACTATGCGTTAACTATGTAATTTTCCATGGGAGTTTTGCCATGAATCCCCCTATGGCATGCCACAGTCCAGGTGTTAGTCCCCTTGAAACAACTTTTCCATCACTATTGTGGCCAGAAAGAGTCTCTGTGGGTTTTAAAATTCGCCTGCCTATTGAAGTCAATGGCGGTTCGCCCGGTTCGCCAGTTCGCGAAAATTCACGTTCACATTTCGCGAACGGAAAATTTAATGTTTGCAACATCTCTACCCACCTACTGAGGACTGACAGTCCTCTACCTAGTTTTCTCTCTTTCTCTCTAGCAGAGAACCGTCAATCATCAGCAGATGGCCGGGGAGTGCAGGAGATTATGAATAACCAGGACTCTTCTCAGGTAGATTTGACTCTTTTCAAGGTCTGGGCTGTAATGATTATGATGCTGGTTCTTGGCAACCACTTACTTTTAGTTGATGTGTGACACAGCACTGAAATCAGTATTTCTGTCACTACATTATACTGTCCTCAGTGAGGTGAGCATAAAGTTGATGACAGTTTTCCTTTAATGGCCCGGCAGATTAACCTGGTACATGTGCCTATATATTAGACCGGCTGTTGAGACTTAAGTATGATGCACGGTCAGTCTATGTATAAAAGAACAGATTAATAATGAATGGCACAGCAGTGGAACAAGATGCACAGGGCGATTACACAAAGCCTACACTGTCCCTGCACTGTCCCTGCAGTCTACCTATGCTCTCCATTCAGTGTTCGCCCTATAATCTCCCTACAAAATCCCTGCACTGTCCCTATCCAATTTTCTACAATTAAAAGATTGCTAAAACACTGTCCCTAGCACTTGCCATGCCTCTCCCTATTCTCAGCTCATAGTAAAATGGCTGAGACTAAGCAGGATTAGGCTTTTTATAGGGCTGTGACAGGGGTGGCTATCTGCTGATTGGCTGGATGCACAGCATTATGGGTCCTGGGCTTCTTACTTTCACTTTTCACACGTGTAGCCACCATTTTAGGAAAAAAATCGATACGTTACAATGAAGCAAGAAGTTTTCCTGAAATTCGTCTTGAATTCAATTTGTTTCACTATGCTCAACACAAGTAAATTTTTTTCCATGTCAATGGTTGCTCAATGGCTTTATTCCATATCAATGAATTGGAAAGAGATGAAATAATGAACATAATGTGACGACACATGGATAAAAATATATGTTATCAACACATGTAAAATTATTTTTACAAATAGTTATTTTATAGTGTTGAATATTTGAATCACACATTTTAATTGCGAATATCGTCACTTCGAGAATTCGCAAATATTTAGAATAAAGTGCTATATATTAGTATTTGTGAATAGTGTCGATCGTGAAAATTCTAATCGCGAATTTATCGCTAATTTATCTCTAATTTATCGTGAATATCGCCATTTAGCAACATCCCTAGCAACCAATAGGAAAGTTGCCTACCCCTTAGTGTTGATCGCAAATATTCTAATCGTGAATTTTTATCGCGAATATATTACATTGCCGATTTTCGGAATCAAGTAAATAATGACTGTAGATAATGAATTCTTGAATTTACAAATTTATGGCGAATATTTGGCCATAAATTTGCGAAATATTGCAAATGTGAATATTGCCTATGCCGCTCATCACTCTTCTTTTATTGAAATCTGCTGTCCTAGTAAGGCCTCATGCACACGAACGTTGTTTGTTTCTGTGTCCGTTCACTTATTTTTTTGCGGATAGGATGCAGAACCATTCATTTCAATGGGTCCACAAAAAATGCAGACAGCACACTGTGTGCTGTCCGCATCAGCATGTCCGTTCTGTTGCCCCGCAAAAAACATTGTGCATGTCCTATTTTTTTTTTGTTTGCAGACAAGTATAGGCATTATTACAATGGATCCGCAAAAAAAAATGGATCCGCAAAAAAAGGATGCCATACGTTCCGTATGGCATCCTTTTTTTGCGGATCCATCAGTTTTTTTGGCGGACCGCAAAACACATATGGTCTTGTGCATGTAGCCTAAGAAATACATTATATCTCCTAATGCTTCTGCTGCCTAAAGTGCAAGTTAACCGCTGAAACTTGCCCCCTAACATCTAAAATAGTGGTAACGTAATGGTAGTTTATAGTTAGATTCTGAGCTTTTATTATTTTGAATGTCATATGGGATATCTAACCAAAGACTTACAATGGTTATAGACATCTTAAGTGACATTCATATGGATCAAAATCATCATCCGTATCAATTTTCATGTCCTAACTGCTCTATTAATCAAGTAGGATGCGGACACTTTAGTGGATCATGATTTTGATTTCTTACAAGGAGACCAAATATTAGATATAGGCTCCTTCAAGTACAGATAAATTATTAAAATTGGCCCTATACAATATCCATTAAAACAGTGGAATGAGTAAAATGGTAAGGTTATATTCACATGTGATAGATTTGTAGAAGCAATATAACTCCACTCTCCTAAATTGGTCTTGTAGAAATAACCCTATTCACAAGAACTTACTTGAAGCAGAAATGTCTGCAACAAATCTGTTGAATATATGTATAGCCTAAATTTTCAATAGTGCTTACTGGGTATTTACAGTATTTTCTTTGGTCTTGACTGTGTACTTTGGCTTTACTTCCTCAGCACATACCTATGATTCGAGATTCTACTTCCAACTTGCTCTACTCAGAGTCTGTGGTAGTGCCCTTTTTTGGGTCAATGCAATTTTTTTTTTTCTTATGAAATCATTGCATACATTGAGCCCAGTGTTTTTTTTTTCCCTTTATTGCCCAGTGTCTTTCTCCCATAGGCCTATATTATTTTTTGCCACTACAAAAAAAAAACATCTGTGCAATGTGTGTTTGTATTTTTTATAACTTTTTTGCATGGTGTTTAACGCCTTAAGGACCCAGGACGACAATGCTCGTCCTAAATGGCCGGTACTTTGCGCTCCAGGATGAGCATTCTCATCTTGAGGTCCTTCCTCCACCCCATGTGCAGTGCCATGATCAGCAGCACAGATCCAGCTGTTACTGACAGCCGGATCCCTGCTGTATCCACCAGCATCGGTGATAACGCCGTTGTCGGTGGATTAACCCCTCATATGCCGCAGGAGGTTTGTGCTCCCTCTCCTTAGCCGATGGTTGCCATAGCAGCCCCAAATTATTCCAAGGCCTTACGGCCCAGCATGTACGGAGGCCTATGAAGCCCAGCCCCCAGGATGGGTCTTATAGGCAAACTATCAGTGTATTACACTGTCTAAGGCCTCATACACACGGCCGTTGTTTTTTACGCATCCGAGCCGCAGTTTTTGAGGCTCGGATGCGGACCCGTTCACTTCAATGGGGCCGCAAAAGATGCGGACAGCAATTCGTGTGCTGTCCGCATCCGTTGCTCCGTTCCTTAGCCCCACAAAAAAATATAACATGTCCTATTCTTGTCCACGCTTTGCAGACAAGAATAGGCAGTTATATTATAGGCTGTACGTGCCATTCCGCAAATGGCGGAACGTGCACGGACGCCATCCGTGTTTTGCGTATCCGCAATTTGCGGACCGCAAAACCAACAACGGTCGTGTGCATGTAGCCTAATACACTGATAGTCAATGCAGTACTATACAGATATATTGTGCTGCATTGAAACAGGGATCAGACCCTGTAATGTTGAAGTCCCATAGTGGGACGAAAATAAAAAATAATAAAATTAAAAAAAGTGCTTTTAACAATAAAAAAATTAAAGTTTCAATTAAAGCAAAGGCCTTTTCCCATGTTTAAAAAAGTAGACATATTAGGTATCGCTGCATCAGTGACAACCTGCTCTATAAAAAAACACATGACCTAACTTCTCAGGTGAACACCGTAAAAAATAAAAATAAAAACTGTGTAAAAAAAGCAATTTTCAAAAGTCATATGCACCCTAAAATAGTACAACCTTCTCTATAAACATACCACATGACCTAACCTGACCGTGAAAAAATAAAAATAAAAACGGTGTCAAAAACTAAATGGTTAGCAAAATTAGAAAAATCCGTTTTTAATACCTTGAGGGGTGTAGTTTCTAAAATGGGGCCGTTTACGGGTGGTTTCTATTATGTAAGCCTCACAAACATGAAGTAGACATATGGGGAATGTAAAGTAATAACTATTTTAGGAGGTATCACTATCTGTTTTAAAAGCTGAGAAATAGAAATTTTGATAGTTGCGAATTTTTCCAAATTTTTGGTAAATTTGATATTTTTCATAAATAAAAATGAAATATTTTGACTCAGAAAGCATTTTAAAGTTATCACCACATAAAGTGACTCATGTTAGATTTGCAAAAAATGGCCTGGTCCTTAACCCTTTAGGGACTGGGCTAATTTTGACCTTAAGGACCAGGCCATTTTTTGCAAATCTGACCAGTGTCTCTTTATGTGGTGATAACTTTAAAATGCTTTGTCTTATCCAGGCCATTCTGAGTTTAAAAAATATATATATTTTTATTTATAGAAAAATACCAAAATTTTGAAAAATTTTGAAAAATTTCCAAGTTTCAATTTCTCTACTTCTATAATACATAGTAATACCTAAAAATTACTTTACATTCCCCATATGTCTACTTCATGTTTGGATCATTTTGGGAATTACATTTTATTCTTTGGGGATGTTACAAGGCTTAGAAGTTTAGAAGCAAATCTTGAAATTTTTCAGAAATTTTTAAAAACCCACTTTTCAGGGACCAGTTCAGGTCTGAAGTCACTTTGTGAGGCTTACATAATAGAAACCACCCAAAAATGACCCCATTCTAGAAAATGCACCCTTCAATGTATTCAAAACAGATTTTACAAACTATCTCTAATGGAAAATAGAGATACAATTTAAAAATGTCACTTTTTTGGCAGATTTTCCATTGTAATAGTTTTTTTCAGTTACAAAGCAAGGGTTAACAGCCAAACAAAACTCAATATTTATGGCTCTGATTCTGTAATTTCCAGAAACACCCCATATGTGGTTGTAAACAGCTGTACGGGCACTCGGCATGGCGCAGAAGGAAAGGAATGCCATAGGGTTTTTGGAAGGCAGATTTTGCTGGACTGGTTTTTTGACACCATGTCCCATTTGAAGCCCCCCTGACAGCTATAGGGGGTGCAGAGGTAGCAGTCGCTACCGGGCCCAGGAGCCTGAGGGGCCCAAAGAGCCTTGTGCCACATAAGAAGACACTGGTATTATAGAAGGTGTATGCAAGTTACACCTCTGGCTGGACAGGAGGGGTTAGGTTAAGAATTTGGTATGGAGGAGGGGGGGTGCAGTTTTGAATTTTTACCTCCTGCAGCACGAAGGTTTGAGGGAAGGGGGGCCCAAGCTGAACTCTTGCACCAGGGCCCATGAGCCTTTAGCTACGCCCCTGCCCCCTGATGCACCCCTAGAGTAGAAACTCCAAAAAAGGACCCCATTCTAGAAACTACACCCCTCAAGGTATTCAAAACTGATTTTGCAAACTTTGCTAACCCCTTAGGTGTTCCATAAGAATTAATGGAAAATAGAGATACAATTTCAAAATTTCACTTTTTTTTGGCTCTGATTCTGAAGTTTATAGAAACACTCCATATGTGGTCATAATCCTCTGTACAGGCTCACGGCAGGGCGCAGAAGGAAAGGAATGCCATACGGTTTTTGGAAGGCAGATTTTTCTGGACTGGTTTTTTGACACCATGTCCCATTTGAAGCTCCCCTGATGGACCCCTAGAGTAGAAACTCCAAAAAAGTGACCTCATTTTAGAAACTATGGGGTAGGGTGGCAGTTTTGTTGGTACTATTTTAGGGTACATATGATTTGTGGTTGTTCTATATTACACTTTTTGTGAGGCAAGGTAACAAGAAATAGCTGTTTTGGCACCGTTCTTTTTTTTATTTGCAACATTCATCTGACAGGTTAGATCATGTGGTATTTTTATAGACCAGGTTGTCACCTAATACCTAATAGGTATACTTTTTTTTATTTATGTAAGTTTTACACAATGATTTCATTTTTGAAAAAAAAAGATATCATGTTTTAGTGTTTCCATAGTCTGAGATGCATAGTTTTTTCAGTTGTCGGGCGATTATATTGGGTAGGGTATGTTTTTTGCGGGATGAGATGACTGTTTGATTGGCACTATTTTCGGGAGCATGTGACCTTTTAATCGCTTGCTATTACACTTTTTGTGATGTAAGGTGACAAAAAAATGGCTTTTTTTACACTTTTTTTTTTTTTTTTTACGGTATTCACCTGAGGGGTTAGGTCATGTGATATTTTTATAGAGCAGGTTATTACTGACGCGGTGATACCTAATATGTATACTTTTTTTTATTTATGTAAGTTTTACACAATGATTTCATTTTTGAAACAAAAAAATCATATTTTAGTGTCTCCATATTCTGAGAGCCATAGTTTTTTTCAGTTTTTTAGCGATTATCTTAGGTAGGGTCTCATTTTTTGCGGAATGAGATGAAAGTTTAATTGGCCATATTTTGGGGTGCATATGACATTTTGATGGCTTGCTATTACACTTTTTGTAATGTAAGGTGACAAAAAATTTATATTTAGCACAGTTTTTATTTTTTATTTTTTACAGTGTTCATCTGAGGGGTTAGGTCATGTGATATTTTTTTAGAGACGGTCGATACGGACTCGGAGATACCTAATATGTATACTTTTTTAATTTATGTAAGTTTTACACAAAAAAAATCATGTTTTAGTGTCTCCATATTCTGAGAGCCATAGTTTTCTCAGTTTTCTGGTGATTATCTTAGGTAGGATCAGATTTTTTGAGGGATGAGATTTGATCGGCACTATTTTGGGGTGCATATGACTTTTTGATCGCTTGCTATTGCACTTTTTGTGATGTAAGGTGAGAAAAAATTGTTTATTTGGCACAGTTTTTATTTTTGATTTCTTACGGTGTTCATCTGAGGTGTTAGATCATGTTATATTTTTATAGAGCCGGTCGATATGGACGTGGCAATACCTAATATGTATACTTTTTTTTTTTTCTGTAAGTTTTACACAATAACAGCTTTTTTTGTTTTAGTGTCTCCATATTCTGAGCCATAGTTTTTTTAATTTCTGGGCGATTGTCTAAGGTAGAGGCTAATTTTTGCGGGATGAGCTGACGGTTAGATTGGTACTATTTTGGTGGGCATGCACCTTTTTGATCGCTTGCTGTTGTTTTTTTTGTGATGTAAGGTGACAAAGAAATGGTTTATTTAGCACAGTTTTTATTTTTTACGGTTTTTATCTGAGGGGTTAGGTCATGGGATATGTTTATAGAGCCAGTCAATACGGACGCGGCGATACCTCATATGTCTACTTTTTTCTCCCTTATTTTTTTACCAATTTTTTTAACTTTATTTGGAGAAAATGATGTTTTTGTTTATTTTTACTTGAAACTTTTAATTTTTGGGGGGGAAAACTTTATTTTTTTAACTTTTTTTTCTCTTTTTTTAACTTTTTTTTCTCTTTATTTTTTTAACTTTTTTTTCTCTTTATTTTTTTGTCCCACTTTGGGACTTCAAATTTTGGGGGTCGAATCCTTCACAATGCATTCCAATACTTCTGTATTGGAATGCATTGGCTGTATGAGTATAATACAGTGAGTATTTGTCACCGCCAGACATTTGAGAAGCTCTGACAGACGTTCTTCGGAACCTCCTGCCTGACGTTCTTTTGTTTTGCTTTCGTTTTTTCATCTCGTTTCCCTCTCTCAGCTGTCATCTAGTTACACTGATTGCATCCCTTTAAATCCCCTCCCATACTGCATCACTTTGCGGTTTATACAACTTCCTGGAGTGTGCTGATGCTAGAAGCTGTTACTACTGCATCCACAAGATAAGTCTGTTTTCTTTATTTCTGTTTGCCTGTGGGCTTGATCCTAGGTGACCCTGACTCCCTCCGTATTAAGTGTAGGGAGCCGGTGGTCGTGTCCCCTCACTATTATAGGGTGTTCAGGTGCATACAGTCGAGGTACGAGGGTATGCAATTTTCTACCATTGAGATTTTTGCATAGGCTGAGCAGTAAGGGAGAGTAAGGGAGAGAACTAGGGCTCTTACAGGGCTTACCCTCCTGTTTCTTAGTTTTGGATTAAGTCAGTCAGATCTTCATTTGTGTCTTCTAGTTTTCTGCAACACCATCCGTGACAGTATTACTCATACAGCTTCCGGCCTGTGAGATCCAGGGGGCTGGATCTCACAGGCTCGTCACAGGAAGGCAGCGCCGATGCCTCAGGAAGGTCAGGAAGCCCCAGGGGGACCCGATGGCACCGCCATCAGCTACCACCACAACATTGAAAAGCCGCAAACCGCAGGTCTGAATTGACCTGCGGTTTGCGGCGATCACCGACACGGGGGGGGGGGGTCACGGGAACCCCCCAGCTCATTTAGCCAAGGTGCCTGCCCATTGATTTGAGCAGGCACCTTGTTCATGTTCTGATCACCGCTCGCCGGGCAGCGGTGATTGGAAATACACATGACGTACCCGTACGTCATGTGTCCTTACATACCGGGACAATATGCCGTACCGGTACGTCATGTGTCCCAAAAAGGTTAAGGTGAAAAATGGCAAGGTAATTATGGGGTTAATGTTTTTTCCCCATACAGCTCTCCAGAAAAATTAACATTAAGGGAGGCATATACTTTCCCCTAAAAACTAATGAAAAATAAACAATGCCTCAAAAATGTTTTAGTTTTTTTTGTCTTTTTTATTGCCAGGAAAAAATGCCATGAAGGCAATTGAGTGAAGGAGCCATGAGGCTTATTTTAAAAATAGTCTTACATCATCAACTAAAAGGACTCTAAACCCAGGCAGAATAAAAAACTGAACAACCATCAAAACCTTACATAATCTCTTTATGTGTCTTTGTTATTTGCTTGTATCATAAGAAATTAAGAAATTACAATTGCAGACCATAACAGATAAAAAGGAATAATGGAAGCTCTTAGCACACATACAGTGGGATGCAAAAGTTTGGGCAACCTTGTTGATCGTCATGATTTTCCTGTATAAATCGTTGGTTGTTACGATAAAAAATGTCAGTTAAATATATCATATAGGCGACACGCACAGTGATATTTGAGAAGTGAAATGAAGTTTATTGGATTTACAGAAAGTGTGCTATAATTGTTTAAACAAAATTAGGCAGGTGCATAAATTTGGGCACCACAAAAAAGAAATGAAATCAATATTTAGTAGATCCTCCTTTTGCAGAAATTACAGCTTCCTGAGAGTCTGGATTCTGGTTGATGGTATTTTGGACCATTCCTCTTTACAAAACATCTTTAGTTCATTCAGGTTTAATGGCTTCCGAGCATAGACAGCTCTCTTTAAGTCACACCACAGATTTTCAACTATATTCAGGTCTGGGGACTGAGATGGCCATTCCAGAACGTTGTACTTGTTCCTCTCCATAAATGCCTTAGTGGATTTTGAGCAGTGTTTAGGGTCGTTGTCTTGTTGAAAGATCCAGCCTTAGCGCAGCTTCAGCTTTGTCACTGATTCCTTGACATTGGTCTCCAGAATCTGCTGATACTGAGTGGAATCCATGCGTCCCTCAACTTTGACAAGATTCCCAGTCCCTGCACTGGCCGAACAGCCCCACAGCATGATGGAACTACCACCATATTTTACTGTAGGTAGCAGGTGTTTTTCTTGGAATGCTGTGTTCTTTTTCCTCAATGCATAACGCCCCTTCTTATGGCCAAATAACTCAATTTTAATCAGTTTCATCAGTCTACAGCACCTTATTCGAAAATGAAGCTGGCTTGTCCAAATGTGCTTTAGCCCACCTCAGGCGGCACTTTTTGTGCTGTGGGTGGAGAAAAGGCTTCCTCTGCATCACTCTCGCATACAGCATCTCCTTGTGTAAAGTGCGCCGAATGGTTGAATGATGCACAGTGACTCCATCTGCAGCAAGATGATGTTGTAGGTCTTTGGTGCTGGTCTGTGGGTTGACTCTGACTGTTCTCACCATTCGTCGCTTCTCTCTATCCGAGATTTTTCTTGGTCTGCCACTTCGAGCCTTAACTTGAACTGAGCCTGTGGTCTTCCATTTCCTCAATATGTTCCTAACTGTGGAAACAGACGGCTGAAATCTCTAAGACAGCTTTCTGTATCCTTCCCCTAAACCATGATGGTGAACAATCTTTGTCTTCAGGTCATTTGAGAGTTGTTTTGAGACCCCCATGTTGCTACTCTTCAGAGAAAATTAAAAGAGAAGGGAAACTTACAATTGACCCCCTTAAATACTCTTTTCTCATAATTGGATTCACCTGTGTATGTAGGTCAGGGGTCACTGAGCTCACCAAGCCAATTTGAGTTCCAATAATTAGTTGTAAAGGTTTTGGAATCAATAAAATGACAACAGTGCCCAAATTTATGCACCTGCCTAATTTTGTTTAAACGATTATAGCACACTTTCTGTAAATCCAATAAACTTCATTTCACTTCTCAAATATCACTGTGTGTGTCTCCTATATGATATATTTAACTGACATTTTTTTCATCGTAACAACCAACGATTTATACAGGAAAATCATGACGATTAACAAGGTTGCCCAAACTTTCGCATCCCACTGTACGTGTTGGGTCCATCTACCAGGCGTCAAGGTGGCTTCCGCAGATGGGTCCCCAGCACTGGGACTTCTGAGCAGAGTATGTTTGTAGCTGGTTCCTACACTGCCCTGAATATTGTAGACTTAATTAAGTCCAAAGTGAGGCAGTATATTTAGTGATAGGGACCCATCTGCGGAAGCCACCTTGACGCCTGGTAGATGGGCCCGACACTTATGCGTCTAAGAGCTTCCATTATTAATTTGTAGTCGGTATTGTGCCACTTTTATCTAGAATGACCCCATTTCTTAGCTCTATTGTTTGTATATATAACAGTGTGCAGCCATTTTGTTTTTTGTAATTATGTTTGCTTCATGGATATGCACCTGTGATTCTGAAGGCTGTAGTCTAAATTTTCTTGCAATATATTGAGGGTAGCACCTCTTTTAGACTGAACACGCCCATCTACCTGGGACTTCTGAGCAGAGTACGTTTGTAGCTGGTTCCTACACTGCCCTGAATATTGTAGACTTAATTAAGTCCAAAGTGAGGCAGTATATTTAGTGATAGGGACCCATCTGCGGAAGCCACCTTGACGTCTGGTAGATGGGCCCGACACGTATGTGCGCTAAGAGCTTCCATTATTCATTTTATAGTCAGTATTGTACCACTTTTATGTAGAATGACCCCCATTTCTTAGCTCTATTGTTTGTATATATAACGGTGTGCAGCCATTTTGTTTTTTGTAATTATGTTTGCTTCATGGATATGCACCTGTGATTTTAGACTAGGTTCTAGTCTAAATTTTCTTGCAATGCACTTAATAATATAGATACAAGCATTATATATGGACCAAGCCCTCACTCTGATGTAATAAAATCTGAGACACTTGGCCAATATATTTTGATCAGAACACATCCGCACATTTATTTATCATATTATGCAGGATGTTTTTATCTTAGTTTTTTCTGTAATTTTTCTGTTTATACAGTATATGCTTGAGGGAGTGGAACCTTCAAGTGTGAATGTGCTCCTGGTTTATCTTGGGAGTAGCATTCCTTTGCACTTTTGCCCTTCCTATCTAATAGACCACCTCGATTAGGTGGTACATATAGGTGTGCTTGCTCCTCATCCCATCGATTGAATGATGCACATGGAGGTGACTAGGAGCAGCACACCATATGTGTGGTGTCTACGCTCCTGAACATAGAAACCCAATGGCTTAGGTAGGTTTAGCGTAGGACCCGCCTGACCTGAGACCACCTTGGCGCTTGGTAGGCGGACACAGATGTGTTTTGATCAAAATATATTGGCCAAGTGTCTCAGATTTTATTACATCAGAGTGAGGGCTTGGTCCATATATAATGCTTGCATCTATATTATTAAGTGCATTATTATCTTTTTTCTGTAATTTTTTTTAATGAATGTGGCCAGGGACATCCGCACATTTATCTATCATATCGTGCAGGATGTTTTTATCTTATTTTTTTCAGTGATTTTTCTGTTCACATCAACATCTGCATCAACATCTGCATATACATCAGCATCTGCATATATCCATCAACATAGCAGTGCTCAGAATATATACGCCTTAATCGCTAAAATCACACCATTAGGTATATGTATCCTCATGTATGATGCTGTCAACATGTGATGGAGAATTAGGTATAATCTTTCATATCTGTGATAAACAAATAAAGTGTACTGGTATATTTCCTAAGGTTAGTTGGCCTCCCCCAAAAGTAATTGCAAGGGTTAGTTGAACTTGGAATCCGCTTAATAATAAAAGGTTAGTCAAGGGTTAATCAGACTCTGAAGTCCTTTGAGCTAAATACAGTGTTTCAATCCTTATAATAAAATATAATATATGTAAAATATATATGTATATGTTTACTTCAAGGTAAATTGTTAGTATAGTTAGCTTGTGCCGCTACACCGTGGCGTCCCACGTGACGGTCAAAACCAAAATGGATTTTATCTCTTTGATGAATGAACCGGAGGCCGCGCTACCTTATCTCCCAGCTTTATCGCTCGGGGAGGTGCTCACTTAGTATACCACATAGCTCGAAGATTCAGAGCTTGGCGCCTCACGTGGGCCGGTGCTCCTCTCCTGATGTTGCAGCTCTTTCCTGGATAGAGCGTCGAGTGAGCTACCTTGTCTCCCAGCTGTGTTACTTGTGGGGATCCATACTCAGCGTATCGTGTGACTCATGAGTTGAAGGCTTGTTGTCTCAAGTGAGCCGGCGTTCCTCTTTTGGTCTCACAGCTTGTGCATAGAGCAATAAGGAGAAGGATTATAGACACCAAACTTTATCCATGGATTTTTGCAAAAGTGGGTCTTTCAGTATGCAGACACCGTATGTTGGTGGATAGATGCAGATGTTGATGTACAGTATATGCAGATGTTGATGTGAACGTTGTGGATGTCAGTCACCTTATAGGTTCTAGTGACATGTGTCTTACAGCCAACTTTACACATGTTAACCAGTCAAGGTATTTATTTTTATCCTTTTATATATATATTTATATAAATTGTTCTATGTTTTTTTTTAATTCCGGTTTTTATAGGTTTGTTATAATAAGGCGCTAATAAATACTAACTTTTTACATAGTTATCTCTGGGTGGTCTCAGATGGTGAGTGCCTGTCGTTTTTGTACATATTGCAGGTGAGTACATAACTTCATAGGGTGCTTGTACAAGTCAAAAAAAAAAAAATCAGGCTATAACAATATAACTATAAGATTCATGTTATAATTAGAGATGTCGCAAACATAAAATTTTCCATTCGCGAATGGCGAACGCGAATTTCTACAAATGTTTGCTAACGTGCGAACCGGGTGAACCGCCATTGACTTCTATAGGCAGGCGAATTTTAAAACCCACAGGGACTCTTTCTGGCCACAATAGTGATGGAAAAGTTGTTTCAAGGGGACTAACACCTGGACTGTGGCATGCCGGAGGGGGATCCATGGCAAAACTCCCATGGAAAATTACATAGTTGACGCAGAGTTGGATTTTAATCCATAAAGGGCATAAATCACCTAACAATATATATTTTTTTAAAACAACGTGGTTTAAAACATCCAGTGTGTGTATACGATCAGGTATGATGTTGTATCGATCAGGTAGTGTAAGGGTTACGCCCGCTTCATAGACATTGACAGACCAAACTCCCCTTTTAATGCACCGCAAACAACCGCAAACAGTCCATTTACCCAACCGCAAACTTCCCATTTGCACAAGGTTGGATACCAAGCTAGCCATGTCCCGTTGATGTCATTGAATGTTTCTTCCTCCACCTAGCCACGTACAACACCAAGGGTCCCGGAAAGGTGAATTGAATTGATTTTTCGAATGGGGAGATGGTTAAAAAAACGCTGGCTCCCTCCCTTTTGTTTGAACCCACGGTTACTGCGTCTGCGCCGTGCAATTTACTGTCCCACCCGATATGAGTGGTATTTCCTGTAGTTCTCTCTTCTCATCAGTTTAATCCCTGTTACGTCCCCAATCTGGGGTCCATTTATTAAATAGATTTTTCGAACGGGGAGATGGTTAAAAAATTGCTGGATCCCTCCCCTTTGTTTGAATCCACGCCATGGTCACTGCGTCTGCGCCGTCCAATTTACTGTCACACCCGATATGAGTGCTAATTTCTGTAGAACTATTCTCATCAGTTTAATCCCTGTTACGTCCCATATCAGGGTGGTATTGCCTTTTGTGAAAAAAAATTTTGGCCGGGTACCTTCGACTGCCTTCACAATGACAGACCAAACTCTGATACACCAAACTGAATTGATTTTAGGAACCGGGAGATGGAAAAAGCAGCTTAGTCGGTCCTCTTACTCACAAGTTGGGGCACTGCGCATGCACGGAGCAATGTGCTGTGACACCTTATATGACTGGTGTCTTAACTAGTACTATTCCTATCAGTTTAATCCCTGTTACGTCCCCTATCCAGGGACGTGTGTCGAATTGATTAACCATTGTCGAATTAACGAACCATTACGACATCCTGGAATAATTTAGTTCTGAGCTTTGTACTTGATTTGTATTGGATTTGTTGGGGATTTTTTAAATTGTCTGCATTATTTCTAATAAACTATTAAGAGACTTTATTATGATTTTTTTATTTTATGTATTAAAAACCCACCCATACAACTTAAAAAAATAAATAATAATTTACGTTTTTTCTATGAAAAAACATCCAGCCGTCCCGATAGCTTTTGGTCTGATCATAATGAAGCAACGGCCTTATAATCTGGGGTGTGGCAACATTGCCAACACACTTATGGAGGTGATGATCGCTTCATTGTGATACGCAAGCCCCTTCACCACAACAAGGTAACGATCACGAAAGGGGAATTGACACTTGTATGTGCCTTTTTTTTGTTTGTTTTTTGCAGACACAGTGCAGCACCAGAGGCCAGAAAAATTAGGCATGTACACATGCCTGAAAAACAATGTTATTGTTGCAGCCGCTGTTGTAGCAGTGGCCGGAAAAATTGATGTTTTCAAGGCCGAAAGGTGACTAAAACATTGCGGCTTGAACCCTAGTTGGTGGCGGAGAATTCACGAAAGTCATCCGTTATGCAGACATTAAATACAGCAGCGTGGGGACAATTTTGGGGCCAAGGCATGTCATCAGGCCTTTTGTTAGTTAAACGTATCCCCTACTGTCAGTCCCTTCAGGATCCATGCCTCATTCATCTTAATGAAGGTGAGGTAATCAACACTTTTTTGACCGAGGCGACTTCTTTTGTCAGTGACAATGCCTCCTGCTGCACTGAAGGTCATTTCTGACAGGACACTTGAAGCGGGGCAGGCCAGAAGTTCTATCGCAAACTGGGATAGCTCAGGCCACAGGTCAAGCCTGCACACCCAGTAGTCAAGGGGTTCATCGCTCCTCAGAGTGTCGATATCTGCAGTTAAGGCGAGGTAGTCTGCCACCTGTCGGTCGAGTCGTTCTCTAAGGCTGGATCCCGAAGGGCTGTGGCGATGTGTAGGACTGAAAAAGCTCTGCATGTCCTCCATCAACAACACATCTGTAAAGCGTCCTGTCCTTGCCGTCGTGGTCGTGGTAGGAGGAGGATTAATTTGACCTCTTCCCCAGTTAGATTCCCGTTGTGCTGTGACATCCCCCTTATAAGCTGTGTAAAGCATATTTTTTAGTTTGGTTTTGAACTGCTGCATCCTTTCTGACGTCCGGTAATTTGGTAACATTTCCGCCACTTTCTGCTTATACCGGGGGTCTAGTAGCGTGGCCACCCAGTACAGGTCGTTCTCCTTCATCCTTTTTATACGAGGGTCCCTCAACAGACATGACCGCATGAAAAGACCCCATTTGCACAAGGTTGGATGCCGAGCTACTCATTTCCCGTTCCTCCTCCTCACTGATGTCATTGACGGTCTGTTCTTCCTCCCAGCCACATACAAGACCACGGATCCCAGATAGGTGACAACAACGAGCACCCTGGGATGCCTGCTGTGGTTGGTCTTCCTCCTCCTCAAAGCCACATTCCTCCTCTGACTCCTCTTCCTCATACTCCTCTTGCAGCGTTTCCGCAGGTTCGGCTAGCGATGATGACAAGGCTGTTTCTGGTGGTGATGGTGACCACATTTCTTCCTCTTCACGCTCATCTACAGCCTGATCCAGCACTCTTCGCAGGGCACACTCCAGGAAGAAAACAAATGGGATGAGGTCGCTGATGGTGCCTTCAGTGCAACTGACTAGGTTTGTCACCTCCTCATAAGGACGCATGACCCTACAGGCATTGCGCATGAGAGTCCAGTAACGTGGCAAAAAAATTCCCAGCTACGCAGAGGCTGTCCTAGCACCCCGGTCATACAAATACTCGTTGGCGTCTTTTTCTTGTTGGAGCAGGCGGTCGAACATTAGGAGTGTTGAATTCAAACATGTCGGGCTGTTGCAAATCAAGCGCCTCACTGGCATGTTGTTTCGGCGCTGAATGTCTGCAAAGTGCGCCATGGCCGTGTAGGAACGCCTGAAATGGCCACACACCTTCCTGGCCTGCTTGAGAACGTCCTGTAAGCCTGGGTACTTAGACACAAAGCGTCAGTGGTCAGATGGACCCTTGCCCCAACACTGTATGCCAGAGATGCCGTGACTTCCTTTTCAATCACAGAGTAGAGGTTTGGGATTGCCTTATTAGAAAAAAAAATTCCACTGTGGTGTCCCAATAGCGACAAATTTTTTGAAGGCCTCAGACTCCACCAGCTGGTATGGTAAAAGCTGGCGGGCTAAGAGTTCCGTCAAGCCAGCTGTCAGACGCCGGACAAGGGGGTGACTCTGTGACATTGGCTTCTTACGCTCAAATATTTCCTTTACAGACACTTGACTGTGGGCAGATGAGATGGAACTGCTCAAGGTGAGAGGCGGAGTGGCGGGTGGTTGAGAGGGGGCAAGGAAGACAGCAGTGGTTGACGTGGCTGAAGATGCTGGACCAGGAGGAGGATGGTGGCTTTGAGCTTGTGTGCCGCTTCTACTCGTCATCATGTGTTGATCCCATAGGCGTTTGTGATGTGCGATCATGTGCTTTCGCAAAGCAGTTGTACCTAGGTGGGTGTTGGATTTCCCACGACTCAGTTTCTTTTGGCACAGGTTTTAAATGGCATCGCTGTTGTCAGAGGCAGACACACAAAAAAATGCCCCACTGCAGAGCTTTGCAATGACGGCATTCTGGTGGTGACAACAGCATGCATTGATTGGCGTACTGTCTGGGTGACCCCGGGTGCCGATACATGCTGTCTGACTGTGCCACTAGCTTCTTGTGACGACCTCCCCCTGCTTCCAACTTGTCTACTTCTTCTCTCTGTCTCCCCTTCTGAACTTTCCCCCTCTTCTTCTTCTCTTCGAGCAGGCACCCACGTGGCATCAACGGACACATCGTCATCATCAACCACTTCACTTGTATCTGACACCTCAGCAAAGGAAGCAGCAGCGGGTACAACATCATCTTCATCATCATCACACTGTACGTCCATGTGTGTAATGCTGCCTGACTGAGACATATCCCTGTTATCTACATCCCCTGGCAATAATGGTTGTGCATCATTAATTTCATCCAACTGATGTGTAAATAACTCCTCTGAGGGATCAAGTGAAGCGGCTGTGGTGGCTGTGGTGATAGTGGTGGTGGTGGTGGCGGGCAGGAGAGTGGTGACCAAAGCTGAGCTGGAGGAGGATGGTGCGTCAAGGTTCTTAGCGGAAGCTGTTTAAGATTGGGTGTCCTGTGTAAGCCAGTCAACTATTTTCTCAGAATTTTTTGGGTTCAGGGTACATGGCCTCTGAACACTGGGCATTATTCCAGGGCCAGTGGAAATCACAGCACCACGAACATGATGGCCCCTGCAGCGTGGCCTGCCTCTGCCTGTCATTTTTTATTAGATAAGTGTTACTATGCGTGCAAGGTACTGTGCCACTCTATATAAGTGGTGGGCAGTGGGCACAGTACAGTCTGTGTGGGCCTGACACACACGGGCTTGCAAATGTGATTAGATCACAGTTAAATTTAAAATAGATTTTTTTTTTCCTGAAAGGTATTTGGGGGAATGACACCCTGTAACGGTATGAGTGCAGGCCTAGCCAGCCACTAGCCAGTGGCCACAATACAGTATGTGTGGGCGCCTGACACACACGGGCTTGCAAATGTGATTAGATCAGTTAAATTTTAAATAGAATTTTTTTTTCTGCAAGGTATTTGACTGAATGACACCCTGTAACGTTATGAGTGCAGGCCTAGCCAGCCACTAGCCAGTGGCCACAATACAGTATGCGTGGGCGCCTGACACACACGGGCTTGCAAATGTGATTAGATCACAGAAAAGTATTAAATAGAATTTGTTTTTATCTGCAAGGTATTTTCTGTCACACCCTGTATGAATGGTGTGCACTGTGCACACAATGCTGTCTATGACTGAGCCTGCAGCCTCTCACACACGGGCAGCCAGGCAACTGCAATATATATATATATATATATATATATATATATATGGAGAAAAAAAAAGCACACTGATGTACCAGCCCTGAAAAGGGCTTTTTGGGGTGCTGTCTGGATGCTGTCCTTACAGCAGATGAGTCTGTGGACACAGAACAATGCCCTAGCTAACGCTTTCCCTATTGAATCAGCAGCAGCTACACTCTCCCTCCTCTCTCTGTGAATGCAGATTCCGAATGAATCTAAAATGGATGCTGTCCTGGAGGTGGGAGGGTCTGGGAGGGAGGGTCTGCTGCTGATTGGCTGGAATGTGTCTGCTGACTGTGAGGTAGAGGGTCAAAGTTTACTCAATGATGATGTATAGGGGGCGGACCGAACATCGCATATGTTCGCCCGCAGCGGCGAACGCGAACAAGCTATGTTCACCAGGAACTTTTCGCCGGCAAACTATTCGGGACTTCACTAGTTATAATCACATTTGCGCAAATGATGTCCCTTACATATAACAACTACAGTGTACCACCTTAGCCAGAGCAGACAAAAGTCCGGAGAGATAAACAGGACACATGTGGTGTGACATATTCTCTGTATAATCAGCATAAGATATAGAAACGTTGATTATATAAATAGAACTCAGACAAGGATTTGTAGGAACAGTCAGTGAGAAAAAATGTGATAATGTAGTAATGTAGTTCATATTAAAGAGCTGCTACTACAAAAACCTCCCCCCCCCCCCCCCCACCACTGTTCTCCAAACAAACTAATGAGGACATGCATCTAGCATGTCTGTTAGAGAGGCTCAGAGGATAACTGAGATAAATGTGGTACAGCTGACACCCATTGGTTGTGATATGAATTGCAGCCTGTCCAGAGTTTAGATAACATGTAGTGATATTGTACGGAACTGGTTTCATGACAAATTATAGTCCTTAAATAAGGATTGGAGGGAGAACAGTTAAGGTAGGACACATCTGTACAGAGTTGTGCCTGGTAAACGATGAAGGGGATGCAGTGCTTACAGGTTTGCCACATATCTTTCAATCAGGCGTTCGCTATTGATAAACTGTACTAAAAAATAAGCATCAATTTCAAATTCCTGGAATACCCCATTAATATGAAGTGATCCTGAAGTTCCAGTTTGATATTTATTAATTTGGTTCATTTTTTTAATTTGAACATTCTATTAGTTCTATTATTTCATGTATGGAAATATCAATATAATAAGTAACCAGTTATAGTATTATTGACCCATTATTTCTATTACTGACTAAGCCAGTGTGCAAATCCTTCACACGTTGAATGTATTGCAGAGTATTAGACTGCTTTGTGGATTTCAGGTTTTCAAGGATTTTAAACTGTTAAATCTGTAAGATTAATTGCTTTATGCTGCACAACCATCTTTGCACTTGGAAAATAAAGATTGTAGCTCTAGGCTCAAATAAGAAGCTCAATTCTATTATCTTAAACTAACTTTAAGAGCTAGTGGTTGAGTCAGACAAGATGATTCAGACACACTGTAGATGGAATTTTCCAGACACTATTTCATCAAAGTCGTTACACTTGTGATCACCTAGGGATAGGTGTTGCTTCACTCATTCTATTTAATCAAAATCACTCTATTTTGATGCTCTCTTCTTTTTTACATATTTTCATTTTATTTCTTTGATTTGCTCTGCGCTCTGTATATACAAATATAATCCACAACTGGATAGCATACCTGTCAGTAGGAGTATTTGTTCATCCAATGAATGAGGTCTGACTCATAGTTTTGTTACATACTAGGATAGGTTCAGAGATTTTTCTTTTTGCATTTTTTGAGCCAAAATCAGAAGTAGATAGAAAATGAATGGTAAATATGGAGGAAGGACCTCTCACTCTTCTTCTTTCTAGCATTTGCTATAAAAAATGCATCGAAATCTGCAGACATGTTGCAATGCTGTATTTCTTACAAAAAGACCACAAATCGTATGCATGGGCAAGCACTTTTCTTCATCCTTAACACTAAACACTGGGATACCGCAAGGCTGTGTGTTGAGCCCTCTCCTTTACTCCCTCAAATGACTGTAAACCTATTCACAATACCAATACCATTATAACATTTGCAGATGACACGACAGTGATAGGCCTAATCTCCAACAATGATGAAACAGCCTATAGGAAAGAGGTTGAGAACCTAGAGAGATGGAGTAAGAACAACAACCTCATACTCAATACCAAGAAAACAAAGGAGCTAATTCTGTATTTTAGGAAGAAGAAACAAAATGGACACCATCCCATTAGCATTAATGGTGGAAACGTGGAGATAGTTCAAAGTTTCAGATTCTTGGGAGTTCATATTAGTCAGGACCTATCATGGATAAAAAACACAATAGAAATTACCAAAAAAGACCTTTAGAGGCTTTATTTTCTGAGGAGTCTGACGAGAGCACAACTCCCAAAACAGCTGCTTGTCAAATTTTACAGGTGCACCATAGAAACTGTTATCACATACTGCATTACAGTGTGGTACTCCGGCTGCTCTTCTGAGGACAAGAAGACCCTCAAGCGCATCATCAGAATGGCTGGAAGAATCACTGGTACTCAGTTACCATCACTGGATGACATCTTCACTGCTCGCTGCAGCAACAGGGCAAAAATTATCTGTGGGGATCCAACTCACCCCGGCCACAGCCTTTTCACTCCCCTACCCTCTGGTAGGCGTCTTCGAGCCCTACATGCTCACACCACTAGGCTGAAGAACAGCTTTTACCCCAAAACAATCAGTCTCCTAAATGCTCTGAGACTATTGCCCCTTCCTAGGATAGAAACTACCACAGACTGAAAATGACTGCTGCATTCATGACCCCATGATGACCTCTTGTCTGCAGTGGTGTCTGAATCAGTGTGTATATACTCATAAGCACTTCCTACTTTGCTCTTGCTATATATATGCTGTGAACTGTGAATAGTAATTCTTTAGTTTAAATGTCAGTTCTTGTTCCCCTGTCCATGGCATCTAGGATTGCTCCAAACAACATTTTATTGTATTGTACATTGTATTACATTGTATTGTACAGTGACAATAAAGGCATCTTATCTGATCTTATGTGAAACTAACCCTAAGGCCTCCTGCACATGAAATTGCGCGCTGCAATGCAGGAAAACCAACTGCGGGACAGCAGACCCATTCACTTTAATAGGTCCACGATCCGCCCATTCCGCAAAAAGATAGAACATGTTCTATCTTTTTGCTGAACGGAAGTACAGGGCGAAACCCCATGGAAGCACTCTGTAGTGCTTACACAGGGTTCCGTTCCGTGCTTCCGTTCCGCACCATTCCGCATTTCCGGATTTGCCGACCCATTCAAGTCAATGGGTCCGCTTCCGTGATGTGGAATGCACACGGAACAGTGCCCGTGTATTGCGGATCTGCATATGCGGTCTGCAATACTACAACGGGACACCCACGGTCGTGTGCAATAGGCCTAAGGGTGATCTCATCACAACCGTGCAACAGTACAATATGGCACTTGCATTTCATAGCTCTGGGTTTCAGTAAAGAAACAGTAGCAATTTTACAGTGAATATATAGATATAATGTACTTGAAAAGTTGAGCAACTTTTTTTAAATGCATGATTTTACTTAAAAAGGACCTGTCACCACAAAATGCAATGCAATCTTCAGGCAGCATGTTATAGAACAGGAGAAGCTGAACAGATTAGTGTAAGGCCGATTCATTCGCCTGTATTTGTGGGAGGGGCTTGGTTGCCTACTTCAACGGCCAGTGCCCTCCCACAAATCGTACGACGTGCAGAGTTTCGCAGGAAGCGTGCGCTCGTACCTGGCATCTTTGTCTCCAGCAGGCAGGTGAGTGGAGTCTGGTCGGCTGGCCCCTAGGTGAGTGGGGCTATGCTCCGGACCGCATCGCTTCTTTCCTCCAGGCACGATGTCTGGCTGTCATTCAGGGGGAAGGGGGGCGGCGGCGGAGCCGCGGCGGTGTCTGCGCTCCCCCCCCCTCCACACAGGGCTCCCGAACACTGCCCTCCTCCGGCGGGGGGGCGGAGCCTCGGCGGGGGGGCGGAGCCACGACGGTGACGTGCTCCCCTCCTCCCGTCCACACATGGTTTACTGCCCTCCTCCGGCGGGGGGCGGAGCCTCGGATGGGGGGCGGAGCCACGACGATGACGAGCTCCCCTCCTCCCGTCCACACAGGGTTCCCTAACACTGCCCTCCTCCGGCGGGGGGGCGGAGCCACGGCGGGGGGGCGGAGCCACAACGGTGGCGGCGCTCCCCTCCTTCCCCGCTTACAGGTCCACCACGTTCCACTTCACCAGCGGGGGGCGGGGCACTACCTCCCCACGTGGTGGGCGGGCTCAGCCGGCGGTGGGTCGGCCCCCAGATGAGGGGGGGCGCCCCCGCACTGAGCGCCCTGCCAGGGAGCGAGTGCGGCGCCACGGGGCCACAGTTTATCCGGATAAGGGGGGGGCTGGGTCACATGAGGCCTCCCCCCTGTCCCGGCTCCTAGATGCCAGGGGGCTGCGCCGTTTCCCCACGTGGTGGGTGTGCCCAGCCGGCGGGTCGGCCCCTCGAGCAAGGGGGGCACCCCTGCTCTGGGCACCCTGCCAGGGAACAGCGTGACCCCCCACGCGGCAACATTCATTTGACCGATGTGGCGGGGCCCGCGTTGATTCAGGGGCCCCCCCGCACCGGTTTAGGCCAGAGGGCTACGCTACTCCCCACGCGGTAGAAGTGCTCAGCCGGCAGGTGGGTAGGCCCTGAGCGACGGAGGGCACCCCCCGCACTGGGCACTCTGCCAGGGAGCCGCGCAGCCCTCCACGTGGCTCACGTTCTGTGTTGGCGTGGGGCAGGGGCCAGTGCGCTAGAGGGTCCCCCCATTCGGGCCACGGTGCCAGGGAGCTCCGCTCTCCCCACGCGGTTATCGTGGTGGAATGCGGGGGGCGCATTGGCCATGCTCTGCGTTTTCACTAAAGTCTGGCACGGGCCGCCGTGCCACCTCGATAGGCAGGGATCCGTGACAACACCGGAACGGTCGTGGGGGGTACATCTTAGCCAGTGACTAACCCCTTCTACCGGTCACCTGCAGCTTACAGCTCATGTCCAATCATTCCATGTTTTACCTGTATGGTTCCGTATGGCAGGCACGATCCGCAGTTGACACCTTCATTGTTTGCTTCCAGGGTCCAAGTTGTCTTGATCTCATTACGTAATTGTGGCTTATCGGTAAGGTAGTAGGGGTTCACGTGGGGGAGGGGAAAGGAAGTGCCCATCAGTGGGTTATGTGTCTCACGCATTGTCTCACGTCCAGGTTGTGCTGTTTCACGAACTTCTGTGGTGGTCAGTGTAGATTTCTGAGTAGGTAAGTAGATCATTTCCCCCGTGTTGTATTTCCGGGTGGCGGTTCCTGGCCACTCCCTCACGGTTCCTTTTGTGTCAGTGTGCATAGCTACACGGGGGCAGTACACCTTTCCTTGCTTTGCGTGCAGTTTCACGGATACTGGTGGTCGTCCAGTTTAGCCGGTCACTTATGTTACTGTTTCCACAGCTGTGATGTCACACGCATCAGACATCATCGAGGCGTCCGTGGACGAAAACGCAGCAGGAATGTCTGAGGGGGGCAGTATTCCGTCCCTACGTGCATGGACCATTCCCAAGCTCATGTCGGAGCTAACGAAGAAGGGCGTCCCTTTCCCGGCTTCCGCCAGGAAGGCAGAGTTGTATCGACTGTGGAAAGACTCTTTAGTGCCCAGTAGTGACGATCCCCCTATGACCACGGTGCAGACGTCACTCGCGCAGTTGCACGTCATGTTGAACAGTCTGACTTCGGCGGTCACCTCGATACAGGCTAGGTTGGAATTAATCGAGTCTTAAGTCCCGGTCGTTCCGATTTCTGCCCCTGAGGTCCCGGTCGTTGCCACCTCTGCCGTAGGGGATACCCGTTCTGTCCAGGCCATCCCCAACGTGGCTCCATCTCATTTCGTGCCAATCAGCATCAGGAAAGACATCCTTGAGGGTAGGGATGTTAACCTCGCTTCATTGCTGATAGCCTCCAGAGACTTGTCTGACAACAAAGTCATAGCTTGCGGGGAAGTCTCGGTGGTGCTGAGAGGCCGTGACCACAGGCTTAACCGCAAGCTAACCATCCCGGAATTTGTCATGGCGTTCAGCCTTTTAGGGATGTTATATGTTCTGCCAGGCCGGACAGGAGGGAGGAACTCGATCTGTACCTCTTTCGGGTTACAGAGTTGGGTTACAAGTATGGAGGAAATTCGTTTTACGACTATCATTGTTCGTTTTGGCCAAAGCAGCAGCTGCGCTTTCCCAGTTCCAACATGTGACAGATTGGTCCAACTTAGACACAGAACTGTTCTGCAGGCACTTTGCTGGCCTGAAAGCTCCCTCCTGTTCCGCCTGTCAGTCCATCTTCCACTCGGTAGAGTGGTGTCACTAGTCAGCCGCCAGTACCTCATCGTACCCGTCCAGCTCTACAGCTGGACCACTCGATGTTTTCAGACCCCCCCAGCTCCGTGGACAAGCTAGGTCGGCCCATTGTTCAGCTAGGTAGGGCTCAGATCTGCCAAGAAAGTTGAGGGCCCGTCCACAGTTATCACCTTTCTGGGCATTGAACCAGACTCACAAGACATGTTAGCCAGGTTACCTTCGGACAAATTGATGAGGATCAGAGAAGTTATCCACAGGTTTGCAGTCACGACCGTGGTCACTAAGGCCGATTTGCAGTCACTACTGGGCATGTTAAATTTTGCCATGCGCATCATTCCGCAGGGCAGGGCGTTCATATCCCGCCTGTTGGCGCTCCTGGCCACGGCCCGGAGCAGGACAGCCCAGTGTGTCTGGATAGTCAGGCCTTAGCTGATCTCCACATGTGGGATCAACTTCTTTGTCAATGGAATGGGGTGTCCTTGTTCAGTCCCGAGTTGTCGTGTAATTCTCCTGTAGTATTTTCAGATGCGGCCGCAAGCTCAGGTTTGGCCGCTATTTTTGGCACCCACTGGGTCGCGGGCGAATGGCCTGCCGAGGTGAGACAGATCCCAGGTTTCCTCCACTCCTCGGTACTGTTCGAACTGTACCCCATTGTGGTAGCTGCCTACATATGGGGCAATCGTTGGGTAAATCAGTCTGTTCTGTTTGTGTCTGACAATGCAGCAGTGGTAGACATTGTAAACAGTGGGTCGTCTAGATCATCCCATGTTATGTGTCTCTTGAGACGACTAGTACTACTCTCCCTACATCACCACTTCCATGTCCATAGCGCGCATGTGCCAGGTTCACAAAACGTGGCTGCCGATGCCTTATCAAGGACTAATTTCTCCCTTTTCTTACAGGTCATGCCAGAGGCAGATGTAGTGGGCGCTACCGTCCCTCCTCACGAATCCTTAATCCTAGCGTGACTAGTCACCTAGAGACGGCCCACGCCTTGATTTCCAAGTCCCTTTCCCCCAACACCACCAGGGCATATACCACCGGGTGGAAGGCGTTTTGCAAGTTTCAGGGGGAATGTCCTCAGGAAGAATCTAGTTTTGTAGAATACATCCTGGCGTTCATTGGCTACTGCCACTCAGAACTAAAACTCTCTCATAACACCGTGAGATCATACCTGTCGGGAGTGCAACATTTCTTCTCCATCAATCATCCCGAACGGACATCGGTGTTCTCCATGCATGCTGTCAAAGCCGCACTCGAGGGTTTGAGCAAATGCGGGCCCCAGGGCCAAGTACGTAGGCAGGCTGTCACAGGGCTCCTTTTCCGTAGACTTTATGACGTTCTGGATAGGAATCCTTTTGGGGTTCTACCCAACCTGGTGCTCAAATCCGCCATCTATCTAGCTTTATGGCTTCTTGAGGCCTGGGGAGTTCACTTGTTCTCCTGGCAGCAGCAGGTTTCTCACAGTCGACCAGCTGGTCCAAAACGCCGAAGGTTACGTGCTGCTGCTGAGGACGTCCAAAACCTCACAGGTGGGGCCCCCAGTACCGGTGTCTTATTTCCCGCGTCTCATCAATGGTGCCCTGTCACAGTTCTCTGTCAACTACTATCAGCCTTGTCAGGGTCCGGGCCAGATAGTCCATTATTGCCCTTTGGGGTGGCGTCACTCACCACCCATCAGTTCGTGTCCCACGTACGCTCCCTGGTGGCCAGCTTGAGCGGCGACGCCACCGCGATCTCGGGACATTCGTTCCGCATAGGTGCTGCGTCCGCGGCTTCCAAGAATCAGGTGCCAGCGCATGTCATTCAGAAATTAGGGCGTTGGCGCTCCACGTGTTTTAGCCGTTAAATACCTCACCCGAAACTGAGATGTCAATAGCTTTCAGAGTCTGGTTTGTAATCACGTTGTAATAAAGTACTCCTGCCTACCGGTATGTCTTTTGCCCTCTTTCAGGCGTCCCTCCACGACGCGGTTACGGCACAACTCTGACCGCTTTAGAGTAGGGCATCCCAGGTAGATCTCGGTACGTTCCTGGTTGCCACGACCACAAGTGTAAGGCCGATTCATTGGCCTGTATTTGTGGGAGGGGCTTGGTTGCCTACTTCAACGGCCAGTGCCCTCCCACAAATCGTACGACGTGCAGAGTTTCCCCTCCCACCCACCCTTTTCACCTGTTACTCTCAAAGGGGATGCCCTCTTTCAGGCGTCCCTCCACGACGCGGTTACGGCACAACTCTGACCGCTTTAGAGTAGGGCATCCCAGGTAGATCTCGGTACGTTCCTGGTTGCCACGACCACAAATATATAGTTTTGTGGGAAAAAATTCAGTAAAATGTGTAAGGCTACTTTCAAACTCGCGTTTTGGCTTTCCGTTTGTGAGATCCGTCATGGGCTCTCACAAGCGGTCCAAAACGGATCAGTTGTGCCCTAAGGGTACTTTCACAGTAGCTTTTTGTTTTCCGGTATTGAGTTCCGTCCTAGGGGCTCAATACTGGAAAAAAACTGATCTGTTTTATTCTAATGCATTCTAAATGGAGAGCATTCCGTTCAGTAAGCATCAGGATGCATCAGTTCAGTCCTTCTTACGTTTTTTTGCCGTAGAAAATACCGCTGCATGCTGCAGTTATCTCTCCCCCAAAAAACCTGAACACTTGCCGCAATGCCAGATCCGGCATTAATTTCCATTGAAATACATTAATGCCGGATCCGGCCCCATATGTTACGGCAAAACAGATCCGTTTTTTCTCTCCGCGCATGCGCAGACCATTAACTCTGTGAAAAAAAAAAATACCGGATCAGTTTTCCTGGATGACAATCGGAAAGACGGATCTGGTATTGCAATGCATTAGTGAGACAGATCCGCATCCGGGTCCGTCTGACAAATGCACCCGTTTGTGTCCAGATTGCCGGATCCGACTGCCGGCTGAAATCCTCTGCCGTAAATGTGAAAGTACCCTAATGCATTCTGAATGGATAAGGATCCGCTCAGAATGCATCAGTTTGATCCGATCAGTCTCCATTCCGCTGTGGAGGTGGACACCAAAACGCTGCCTGCAGCGTTTTTCTGTCCGCTTGACGATACTGAGCCAAAGGGATCAATCCTGGCACACAATGTAAGTCAATGGGGATGGATCCGTTTTCTCTGACACAATAGAAAACTTATCCGTCTACCATTTACTTTCAATGGAGTTCATGACGGATCCGTCATGGCTATGTTACAGATACTACAAAAGGATCCGTTCATTATGGATGCATGCGGTTGTATTATTGTAACGGATCTGTTTTTGCAGATCCATGATGGATCCGCCCAAAACGCAAGTGTGAAAGTAGCCTTATTTATGCATTTACTCTGCTTTTTGTAACTTAAAGAGTCACTGTACTTTCATACAAATTAATTTCAGTTAATAGATAATGGTGTAACTAGCAACTTTCTAAATCACTTTATTTAAAAAATAAGCCTGAAAAAAGCTATAGTCATGGCCATCTCAGTTGCAGTCAACCACTTGTTGTTAGATATGTTCCCTGGTAACTGAGACTCAGAAGATGTCTGAGAAGAAGTTAGGGTGTGTCAGAGCTAGCTGATTTTGTAAGCCTGATAAAATAACTGCTTCTACACAGCTTCTGAACAGAAAAGCAGCCTCCTGCTTTTCTGTAGGTGTTATGTATCCCTTTATATCTGTTCTGTGAGCTCCGGAGCTAATAAAACAAAAAAAAAACAAAGTGGGAAGTAAGGGAAAGGAAGGGATACCCTCTGCTTCTGAGTGAAATACATCTCACTGTGCAGCTGAAACAGAATAATTTTGTTATGCCAGCAGGTTTGGACCCACTCTGCCACTGACCGGCTATACCTTGGAGGGGCATGACTAAGTGACTCCCTGGTCTTCACTAGAGCCTCTGATGGTAAGGATAGGCTTGGGCCATTAGGTTAGTCACCAGGTTCCACTCCAGAGTGGTCCACAAGTCAGTGGCAGCTGACCAAGGGGTCAGAGATACCAGTGCAAAGCTCAGAGGAGAATGACGCAGTCAGAAAGTCTGGGGTCAGGGAAGGAAGCAATCAAGCAAAGTCCATAAACAAAGTCCGAGGTCAAAGGTAGGCGGCAATCAAGCAAAGTCTGTTGAATCAAGAAGCAGGGTCTGGTACACAGAAAAGCAGAGCTAAAAAACACCTTCACACAAGGAACTAGACAAAGCTAGTGACCAAGATTGCTCTGGCGCCTTTCTGGAGCAGGAAGCAGCCTTAAATACTTCCTGCAACTCATCCATAGGCTGGGGAGATAGAGGGCATGTATGTACTGCCTCACAAGGGAGGAGAGACACGCCCGTGCACGCCAAAACGACAGTACAAAACTAAAGCAGCAAGTAAACTCTGGGACAGAACACAGATACAACACTTAAGCTATCGGCAGTGCATGCTTGTCAGCATGGTGCACAGCAGCAGAAGGAAATGAGGGAGCCCGGCGCACGTGTTCGCGTGTAGGGAGAGCAATGCAGGCACGAAGTGCTGGGTTAACAAATATGGCTGAATAAAACATTAAGGAAGCTCAAAAAATGTATGTTCCTTCACAGTTATACTTGTACAAACAAGCATAGACATTATATAATTTTTTTTTTCAAAACTTTAAGATCGCCCTCATGAATAGTTCTTGGTACACAGGGGAGGTGTATAAGTGTGTGTGTGTGTATGTGTGTATATATATATATATATATATATATATATATAAATATATATATATATATAGATAGATAGCTGTCAGTCACAAGCAGAGATGTAATATATAAATTGCACATTACTGAATCTTTACCCATAAAACTATATATCAATCTGCTCAGCTTCTACTGCTCTATAACATGCTACCTGCAGATTGCACTACATTTTGTGGTGACTGGTCCACTTTGAGTGCAGCTGCAGCTGATATAAAAGATTGAACCAGCATTAAGATTTCTGTGGGTTTGCTTATCTTTGATCAATTCAACAACTTGCTGGCAGACACTTCTAATGACTTAGCTGAGCTCCACTATAGGAGATTTTTTCATTCATCACATTACAGTCCACTGCCAAGTGACTCTACTTCCTATAATCTAACTCATAATCTATCCTCATTCAATGTGTTTTGATCATGTCAAGCAGGATTACTCTTTGACATAACCCTACATCTGGAAGTTCCATCCCACCTACACTTAAAGGTTGAGATAGGATTGCACTGGCCACTTTTGGTTTCTTTTTGTGCTATATACAGAGGGGGAAATAAGTATTTGATACCCTTCTGATTTTTCAAGTTTTCACACCTACAAAGAATGGAGAGGTATGTAATTTTTATTGTAGATACACTTTAACTGTGAGAGACAGAATAAAAATAAATAAATCACATTGTATTTTATCAAAGATCTGTCACAGATCTGTTGTTTTTTCTTTAAGAAGCCCTCCCTCTGCACTCATTAAATGTACTAACTGCACCTGTTTAAAATCGCTACCTGTATAAAAGACACCTGTCCACTCACTAAATCAAAGAGCTGTCTAAGGACACCAGGGACAATGTAGATGTGCACAGGGCTGGGGTGGGCTACAGGACAGAAGGCAAGCAGCTTGGTGAGAAAGCAACAACTGTTGGCGTAATTATTAGAAAATGGAAGAAACACAAGATGACTGTCAATCTTTCTCTGTCTGGGGCTGCATGCAAGATCTCACCTCATGGGGTAAGGATGATTATGAGAAAGGTAAGGAATCAGCCCATAACTACACGGGAGGACCAGATCAATGACCTGAAGAGAGATGGGACCATAGTTTCAAAGATTACCATTAGTAACACACTACGCCGTCATGGATTAAACTCCTACAGGGCATGCAAGGTCCCCCTGTTCCCTGTTCACACCAGCCCGTAACCAGGCATGTTTGAATTTCTCCAATGACCATATGGATGATCCAGAGGAGGCATGAGAGAAGGTCATGTGGTCAGATAAGACCAAAATAGAACTTTTTGGTATGAACTCCTCTTGCTGCGTTTGGAGGAAGAAGGATGAGTACAACCCCAACCGTGAAGCATGGGGTGAAAAAAAATCATACTTTGGGGGTGCTTTTCTGTAAAGAGGACAGGATGACTGCACCATATTGAAGGTTGGATGGATGGGGCCATGTATCGCAAGATTTTGGCCAACAACCTTATTCCCTCAGTAAGATCATTGAAGATGGGTCATGTCTGGGTCTTCCAGCATGACAATGACCTGAAAAACACAGCCAGGGCAACTAAGGAGTGGCTCCTTAAAGCATTTCAAGGTCCTGGAGTGGCCTAGCCAGTCTCTAGACCTGAACTCAATCAAAAATCTTTGGAGGGAGCTAAAGCTCAATGTAGCCCAATGACAGCCCCAAAACCGGAAAGTTCTGGAGAAGATCTGTATGGAGAAGTGAGCCAAAAGTCCCTGATGCAGTGCAAACTTGGTCAAGAACTATAAATAAATGGCACCGGACGGGGTTAAAAGCAGAGTGTGCCTGGCATGCTTGCTGTACCTGCGCTCCCTGGACTTTGTGTGGCTGTCATGGCCCATAACAGGTAGGAACTAGTGTTAGGGACCACTCATAGAGGCGACCTTGACATGGTGAGTTGCTTATTACGCTTTGGCCAAAATGTACACTAATGCCTCATTCAACATCCAGCATAGAGGCAGGGCAGCGTGCTGGTTGCAGAGTGCCATTGCATTTGTGTTTTTGCGTTTGTATATGTATTTCGCCATAGCAAGGTGCACCTGCATACAGGGTTGTGCTGACTGAACCCCCCACATTTTTTTCTTTGTAGTATATATTGGAGGCGTGGCGATCTCCATGCAGTCATGCACACCTGACCAGTTAGTCTGCCCTGGAGGCTGGTTTTGAAGTCAATATAAAACTGAGTCTGCTTTTATAGCGCCTACCAGTAGCCATTTGGCTCCAGGAGAAGTATATAGTGGGCTCAGCATGCATGTTGGTACTTGCATCCCTGGATCCGATGGAAGCTGTTATGGCACCGGACGGGGTTAAAAGCAGAGTGTGCCTGGCGTGCTTGCTGTACCTGCGCTCCCTGGACTTTGTGTGGCTGTCATGGCCCATAACAGGTAGGAACTAGTGTTAGGGACCACTCATAGAGGCGACCTTGACATGGTGAGTGGCTTATTACGCTTTGGCCAAAATGTACACTAATGCCTCATTCAACATCCAGCATAGAGGCAGGGCAGAGTGCTGGTTGCAGAGTGCCATTGCATTTGTGTTTTTGCGTTTGTATATGTATTTCGCCATAGCAAGGTGCACCTGCATACAGGGTTGTGCTGACTGAACCCCCATATTTTTTTCCAAAAACCATAAATATCTGATCTCTCTAATTGCAAACAAGGGCTTCTGTACTGTACCAAATATTACGTTCTGTTTTTCTATTGTATCAAATACTTATTTTTTTATGCAATAAAATGCAAATGAACTATTTAAAAATCATACAGTGCGATTTTCTGTATTTTTTGGGGGTCAAGAACAAATTTTTGGTAAAAAATTACAGACCTCTACATTCTTTGTAGGTGGGAAAACTTGTAAAATTGCCAGTGTATCATATACTTATTTTCCCTACTGTTAGGAGTTAATGGCCTTCAGAATATCTTTGATAACAGACTTTAAAAGTGGGATGAGGATGCATAAAAAACAATATAGTATGATAGGTAGAATGTTCATTTTTACTGCATTGATTTGGTAATCAGTGAAAGGGGTACAGTCAGCCATGCCCTAATCTGTTTCCTGACTCCTGAAGTTGACAGGAGTTCTTCCTAAGCGTAGCTTTTACTGAGTCTGCCAAATACCTAGATAAGAAAATCCCTATTCCACTATTGTAAATAGAAAAAAAAAATTAAAATCGGACACCAGGTTCGCATTGGAAATTACCACTATCATCCGAGACTTAGATTTCATTTATAACATGATACCACTGAATGTACAGTTTCTTTTAGATTTTGTAAACTATCAGATTTTTACACATAATCCTATATCAGCATAAAACCCAATTCTATACACATGACCTATATTGCATTGTTAAATTTGATAGCAAGAAAATCAATGACAAGGGGCACAAGATGCAATCTCAGAGCATAAACCCCCTACTCCAAACATGAGGCGTTGGATGTAGAGATGGCCTTGCGGTTCGCCCGGCTGTCGTTTTGCGGTGAACTTTGCGTGTTCGCGATTTGCCGAACATGCGAACATATGGAGATATTCGCACCTGCCATATTCTTTTACATTGTGAAGAACTTTGACCCATGACACATCATCAGGTGGTACAGGACAGCCAATTGAAACATTTCAGCACATGGACATATCCCCTACCTTATAAATAAACCTGATCTGGCCGCCATTTTACATTTATTTTTTTGCCAATGTAGGGAGAGGTTGCTGTGTGGAGCAGGGACAGGCTGTTAGGGACACCAAACGCTAGCTAATGGGGTCAAAAAAGTCTTTTTAAGGACTGGTATAGGTGTGCTATCGATAGGGATGTGATATACTTATAATATACTTTTATAATAAGTAAAAAACACATAGATCTATATAGTGATCACCTGGAAGTCAGGGGGCTAGGGGCTTACTAGGGCCATTTTTATATAGGGTAAGGTTCCGGACGGGGTCGCTCTTATCAGGGAGGGTGGTCTGTGGTTAGGCTATTCGGGCCAGAATAGCACCCCCCTGTAGGGCAATATCAGGGACAGTTCTTTGCCCACCCTGTCCTTCAATACCACATCATCATCTAGCCCAGGGATAGATGTTTTTTGCTTTACCTCCGGGTATCATGGATGTGCACTGGAACCCCCCGGATTGTGGTAGGACATATGGTTTCTGATTTGGTGCTGCCGAGCACCTGATTTAGTGCCGCCAAGCACTTGTTATTGCCTACCACATCTATGCTTTTTGCTTAACTTTAATAATTTAATTTGTTTTCATTTTGAGGGATATTTTTCCATTCACACATCCGCAAAATGGGTCCGCATCCGTTCCGCAATTTTGCAGAACGAGTGCAGACCTATTCATTTTCAATGGGGCCGGAATGTGCTGTCCGCATCCGCATTTGCGGATCCGCACTTCAGCATCCGTGCTTCCGTTTCCTATTCTTGTCAGCAATTGCAGACAAGATTAGGCATTTTCTATTATAATGCCGGCGATGTGTGGTCCGCAAATTGTGGAATGCACATTGCCGGTGTCCGTGTTTTGTGGATCCGCAAAACACTTACGGACATGTGAATGGGCCCTCATAGTTACATTATTAAAGGTTACGTTTTATCTTTATGTATATTCTAATGGATTGCCTTCCTTGTACAATGTTATAATATACGTTCTATGTTAGAAAGTATATTATAGTGCATTTGTATTGTGCGGTTCAGGTATATAGAGGGACAAGCGTTATTGGAACAAATAATTTCCACCCCGCAAAAAAACTGGGGTGTTATATACCAATATACTTTCTTTATAGTGCATTTGGGTACTGTATAGTGCATTTGCGGATGCGCGTACGCGAAAATTATATTGACGATATTTTGCATTGAAAAAATTATTAATGGAGATCGCAAATTTGAATAATACATGTTGTGGGACTATTTGTGCACTTGTAGTAATTATTTCTTGGCTACAAATATGAGCTGAAGGTTTTTCAGGTTCACCTGCAATTAAAATGAAGGGGACCCGCCACGAACTTGCGGATCACGAACATTTGATCGTGTTCTCACGTTTGCGAACCGTCCCGGAAGATGTTCGTCCATGACTAGTTAGACGTGTATAACGATAAGACAAAAAGGAAACTGAAAAACTGAAACTACATAATGTGACCTCCAGGAACGAGTGTTTATGAAAAAGAAAATATAGTATTGACAAAAAGCTCACCCCTCTAACAAATCTGGAATGGGTGCTCTAGTCTCAGTTGATTCACTCAATCAAACAATGAACCCGAGGTGGGCAAACTTTTTGACTCGTGGGCCACAATGGGTCATATATAGGGTTGAGCGAACCCGAACTTAAGGATTTTGGGACCCTGGACCCGAACCTGAACATTTCAGTAAAAGTTTGGGTTCGATGTTCGGCGATTTTATTGGCACTTTTTGAAAGGCTGCAGAGCAGCCAATCAACAAGCGTTTAACTCTGTGCCCTTAGAAGCCATCACAGCCATGCCTACTAATGGCATGGCTGTGATTGGCCAATGCAGCATGTGACCCAGCCTCTATATAAGATGAAGTCACATTGCGCTGCACGTCACTCAGCTGTGTTTAGTGTAGGGATAGGTTGCTGCTGCTGTGAGGGAGAGAATAGGAAAGAATCTTTAATCTGAAGTGCTTGCTAACTCAGCGATCTACATAGATTTTGTTTTGTGGGTGTAGTGTAGAATATTTTTACCCTGCCTTGAGCCCTGTGACAGATAAAAATAACTTTTATCCGTTTGTAAGTTAGGTGGGCGGCGACGGCCATTTTATGCAAGCTCAGTGCACCAGCACAGCATATGTGCTTTTGTAACATTCAAATAAAAGCTTGAAATGCTGCAATAATAATCTGGGTTTAAAAAAACACCCATTTTTGGCAATATCCTACATCTGGTGCCTCTGCAACATTTGTCAGTGTGCAATTTAAGCTAGAAATACAGCAATAATTTTCTGGGTTTTAAAAAACACCCTTTTTGTGCAAAATACTAAATTTTACAGCCCTTGCTGCATTTGTCAGTGTGAGATACACGCTTTAGATACTTCTGTCATATTCTGTTAGTAAAAAAAAGACCCTTTTAGGGCAAAGTACTTAATATTGCAGCCTTTGCTGCATATGTTATTGTTAAAACAAGCTTTAAATACTTCAATAATTTTCTGGGTTTTAAAAAACATCCATTTTTTGCAATACCATCTATCTGAGGCTTCTGCCGCATTAATCAGTGTGCAATTTAAGCTAGAAATACAGCTATAATTTTCCGGGTTTAAAAAAAACACCCTTTTTGGGCAAAATACTAAATTTTACAGCCCTTGCTGCATCTATACGTGTGAAATTCAAGCGTTATATACAGCGGTTATATTCTGTTATTCAAAAAACACCCATTTTGTGCAAAATGCTTAATTTGCGTCCTTGTCTGCATCTGTCAGTGTGAAATTCAAACATTATATACTGCTGTCATAGTATTAAAAAAAACACCCTTTATGGCCAAAGTACTTAAAGGGAGTGTTTCACGCAGATTCACCCTATTAACATAATAACTGTATTATGTCCACGGCATCCCCCCTATTAAAAAGGTGCTTACCATTTGTTCCTTGCTAGCATCGTTTTGGAGAAAAACACTTTTAATCCACATGCAAATGAGTCTGTGAAGTTGCCCAGGGGCGGCGTTACAACAGCCGGGGCCCAGGCCCCTGGGTCATTTTCATACGAAGGCACTCCCCCTCTGCCGCGTCTGCCCGCCCTTAGTCTCTGTTCTAACCTCCCTCCTCCCGTCCGTAATCCCGCGCATGCACACACTAATTGCGATGGCCCGACAGTGCACATTCAATGCGCAAGCGCCGATATCACGTTCATCGGCGCATGCGCGGGATTACGGACGGGAGGAGGGAGGTTAGAACAGAGACTAAGGGCGGGCAGACGCGGCAGAGGGGGAGTGCCTTCGTATGAAAATGACCCAGGGGCCTGGGCCCCGGCTGTTGTAACGCCGCCCCTGGGCAACTTCACAGACTCATTTGCATGTGGATTAAAAGTGTTTTTCTCCAAAACGATGCTAGCAAGGAACAAATGGTAAGCACCTTTTTAATAGGGGGGATGCCGTGGACATAACACTGTTATTAGGTTAATAGGGTGAATCTGCGTGAAAGACTCCCTTTAATATTGCACTATTTGCTGCATCTGTTGTTGATAAAAAAAGCTTGAAGTACTTCAATAATTTTTGGGGTTTTAAAAAACACCAATTTTTGGCAATACCCTCTGCCGCATTACTCAGTGTGCAATTTAAGCTAGTAATACAGCTATGATTTTCTGGGTTTTAAAAAACAACCGTTTAGGGCAAAATACTTAATGTGCAACCTTGTCAACATTTGTCAGTGTGAGATATATACTTTAGATACTGCTGTGCTATTCTGGTATTAAAAAACACAAATTTTGGTCAAAAATCTTAATTTGCAGACCTTGTGCGCATCTGTACGTGTGAGATACATGCTTTAGACACTGCAATGCTATTCTGGTTTTAAAAAAAAACACCCATTTAGGGCAAAAATCTTAATTTTGCAGCCTTTGCTGCATCTATCAGTGTGAGGATACAAGCGTTAGATACTGTTTTTTTCTATTCTGTTATTAAAAAAACACCCATTTTGGGCAAGATTATAAATTTTAGAAATATCAGTAGAGCGTCAAATAAGGGATGTGGCCCCTGTCGTAGTGCTGCTGGTGGAGCTCCTGTTGCAGGGAGAGGACATGGTCGATCTGTGCCAGCTACACGCACAAGTGAAACACCTTCCTCAGGTGCAAGTAGGCGACAGAACCTTCAGCTGTATTTGGTCGGGCCTAATGCGGCTCTGCGAATGGGGAGGCCAGAACATGTACAGGCGATAGTAGATTAGATTGCTGACAGTGCCTCCGGTTCCTTTACATTGTCTCCCGCTGAAACATCAGAGTTGGCACCTGCAGCCGATGTCATCAGTCTTTCACCTCACCCCCTTGCAAATCAGCCAAGCAGTCTGAGCCCCAAGTCATCCACCTAGCCCTGCCCCAGAAGTGGAAGAGATTGAGTGCACCGATGCCCAACCACTTATGTTTCAAGATGAGTACATGGGAGGACCATCGCAGCACGTCTCGGATGATGACGAAAAACAGGTGCCAACTGCTGTGGCTTTCGAAAGTGTGCAGACCAACAAGGAGGGCAGGGGTGAAGACTGGGTGGAAGATGATGTGGAGGACGATGAGGTCCTCCACCCCACATGGAATCAAAGTCATGCGAGTGACCTTTGTAGTTCGGAGGAAGAGGCGGTGGCTACCAGCACAGCAGAAGAGGGAGCAGGGCGCAAAAGCGGAGCGGCCATCCCCTAGACAGTACGCCTGCTACTTCCCACCGCAGCAAGGGACTGGGCACACCAAAGCCAGCTCCAAGGAGTTCCCTGGTGTGGCTGTTCTTCAGACAATGTGCTGACGACAAGACACGAGTGGTTTGCACGCTGTGCAATCAGAGCCTGAAGCGAGGAATAAACGTTCTCAACATGAGCATAACCTGCATGACCAGGCATTTAAGTGCAAAGCTCGAGCTGCAGTGGAGTAGACACCTCAAAAACCAAGAAAGGTCTCTGGCTCCTCCTGTTTCCTCTTCTGCTGCCTCTTCATCCACCTCTGGAGTGACTGGAAGAGGAAGTACCCCACTACCCACCTGCGATTCCTGGCCCTGAATGCCAGCATTTCAAAATTACTAGCCTTGAAATGCTGTCATTCTGTCTGGTGGAAACGGAGAGTTTTAAAAGCCTTATGGCGGTGGCTGTCCAACAGTACGTCATGCCCAGCCTCCACTACTTTTCCAGGCGTGCCATCCCATTCCTGCACAACCAAGTGTGGGACAAAATCAGGTGTGCACTGCGCAACGCCATCTGTGGCAAGGTCCACCTAACTACGGATATGTGGACCAGTAAGCACTGTCAGGGATGTTATATCTCCAAAACAGCACACTGGTTAAATGCAGTGGTGGCTGGGCCTGAGGCGGATAGCAGTTTGGCGCATGTCATTTTAGTGCTCAAAAGTTCGGGTCCCCATTGAATTCAATGGGGTTCGGGGTTAAGTTCGGGTCAAGTTCATCCAGGTGTCCGCTTAACTCTAGTCATATATTGGACCTGGGGGCCGGACCATGAGTAGATGGATGTGGCGTTTTTGGGAATTAATATAAATTACATTTTGTAACATTAAAGGTTTAGTTTAATTCAAGGTAGAAAAACATAAAAAGAGTTATTGTAAAAAACTTTTCTGCAATGTATTTCTTTCTTCACATAGTATGTATAACTCACCTTCAATTTTAGTGGGAACAGTGTTGTTGGTCTCCCTTTTTTGCTCAGGCATCAAAGTCTGGAGTTAGCTTTGTTGCTATTCGCAGAATAGATAATGTGCCAGTATATAGGGCCCCCATAGTGCATCCCCTCTTCTCCATAGTGCCCCCCATATTGTGCCAGTATATAAGGCCCTCATAGTGCTTCCCCTCTTCTACATAGTGCCCCTCCATATTGTGCCAGTATATAGGACCCACATATTGCTTCCCCCCCCCCATATTTTGGCAGTATATATGTGCTTCCTCTCTTCTCCATAGTGGCCCCCATAGTGCTTCCTCTTTTCTCCATAGTACCAATCTATATTGTGCCAGTATATAGGGCCCCCACCCCCCCTTCTTGCCACAGTATACTATAAATAATAAAAACAATAAACACATATACTTACCTTTATGCTGCTGTCAGTGATACGATGCAGGCCTCTTCCGGCCTGTGTCCCGCTCTGTACATCTCAGGCCTGTAGCCTATCAGAGGAACGGGCAAGGGAGACGCCTCTCCCCTGCTCCTCCTCACCATTCATCCATTCATCTGTATCTCTGTCCTGAGGACGGCGATACAGATGAATATGGAGATAAGCGCTTCCACAATCTCCACTCCTGCTGCCTCCGGACAGCTCTGTGGGCCGGATGAAAAGGTCCGCCAGGCCGTAGTTTGCCCATCACTGGCATAAACTCTAAAGAACTGACATTTGTTTTATCCCGAATTTGCAGAATGCTATAATAAGGTAAAAATTGCCCATAAAGCTGTCCAAAGCCTTTTGTGAGACAAGGTGACCAAAAAACAGCAATTCTGGCATTGTGCTTTTTATGGTGTTTACTAAAAGGGAGAAATAATGTGTTATCTCTGATCCTGGATGTTGCAAGTGGGTCTCAGCTGCTTTACACAGTTGGCACCCACCTATGCATGGAGCAGATTCATTATGACATAAATATACAACAGCTGTCAGGAAGGGGTTAATATTTAATCATCAGACAATTTCTGTAAAGCTGAATGCTTAAACCTTTATTATGTGGCTGGCAAAGCACAACAGACATCGACCCATCAAAACAGACATAGATAGATAGATAGATAGATAGATAGATAGATAGGCTGACCAAGTTATGCATTTTTTTTCTGGTAGAATATGCAGAAATGATTAATGCTGGATTCTGCCACTTCTAAGTATCTGCATACTTGTGTTGCTTTTATAAAAATGGAAGTGCCATAAGATCCAGAATGTTATCCTTGAAATGTCAGACAACATTACTAAAATATAGCCAATCCATAAATTTCATATAAAAGTCAGTGAACTGTACAAATTGATGTTCTTTCTAAACTAGACTATTTAATGCAGAATTACAAATTAGGTTTTTTTTCTATGCAACATGGTTCAATGGAGCTAGCTGCAAAACAGACAGGTTTCAATCTTGCTTTAAAGGTTTATTAAACTACTGGAATCCATCGCAGCCAGATTGTTTTAACCCCTTTATGACATCCACCGTACATTTATGGCGGACGTCAGGTCTTTAACCCCTTAAAGACCAAGCCAGTTTTCACCATAAGGACCAAACTACATTTTGCAAATCTGACATGTTTCACTTTATGTGGTAATAACTCTGGAATGCTTTTACTCATCCAAGCCATTTTGAGATTGTTTTCTAGTGACATACAGTCAGGTCCATAAATATTGGGACATCAGCACAATTCTAATATTTTGGACTCTATACACCACCACAATGAATTTGAAATGAAACGAACAAGATGTGCTTTAACTACAGACTGTCAGCTTAAATTTGAGGGTATTTACATACAAATCAGGCGACGGTGTAGGAATTAAAACAGTTTGCCTATGTGCCTCCCACTTGTTAAGGGACCAAAAGTAATGGGACATAATAATAATCATAAATCAAACTTTCACTTTTTAATACTTGGTTGCAAATCCTTTGCAGTTAATTACAGCCTGAAGTCTGGAACGCATAGACATCACCAGACGCTGGGTTTCATCCCTGGTGATGCTCTGCCAGGCCTCTACTGCAACTGTCTTCAGTTCCTGCTTGTTCTTGGGGCATTTTCCCTTCAGTTTTGTCTTCAGTAAGTGAAATGCATGCTCAATCGGATTCAGGTTAGGTGATTGACTTGGCCATTGCAAAACATTCCACTTCTTTCCCTTAAACAACTCTTTGGTTGCTTTTGCAGTATGCTTTGGGTCATTGTCCATCTGCACTGTGAAGCGCCGTCCAATGAGTTCTGAAGCATTTGGCTGAATATGAGCAGATTATATTGCCCGAAACACTTCAGAATTCATCCTGTTGCTTTTGTCAGCAGTCACATCATCAATAAATACAAGAGAACCAGTTCCATTGGCAGCCATACATGCCCACGCCATGACACTACCACCACCATGCTTCACTGATCAGGTGGTAAGCTTAGGATCATGAGCAGTTCCTTTCCTTCTCCATACTGTTCTCTTCCTATCACTCTGGTACAAGTTGATCTTGGTCTCATCTGTCCATAGGATGTTGTTCCAGAACTGTGAAGGCTTTTTTAGATGTTGTTTGGCAAACTCTACTCTGGCCTTCCTGTTTTTGAGGCTCACCAATGGCTTACATCTTGTGGTGAACCCTCTGTATTCACTCTGGTGAAGTCTTCTCTTGATTGTTGACTTTGACATACATACACCTACCTCCTGGAGAGTGTTCTTGATCTGGCCAACTGTTGTGAAGGGTGTTTTCTTCACCAGGGAAAGAATTCTGTTGTCCACCACATCCACCACAATTACCACAATTTTTTTCCGTGGTCTTCCAGGTCTTTTGGTGTTGCTGAGCTCACTGGTGCGTTACTTATTTTTAAGAATGTTCCAAACAGTTGTTTTGGCCACATCTAATGTTTTTGCTATCTCTCTGATGTTTTTTTTTTTTTTTGCAGCCTAATGATGGCTTGATTCACTGATAGTGACAGCTCTTTGGATCTCATCTTGAGAGTTGACAGCAACAGATTCCAAATGCAAATAGCACACTTGAAATGAACTCTGGACCTTTTATCTGCTCATTGTAATTGGGATAATGAGAGAAAAAACTCACACCTGGCCATGGAATAGCTGAGAAGCCAATTGTCCCATTACTTTTGGTCCCTTAACAAGTGGGAGGCACATATGCAAACTGTTGTAATTCCTACACCGTTCAACTGATTTTGATGTAAATACACTCAAATTAAAGCTTACAGTCTGCAGTTAAAGCACATCTTGTTTGTTTCATTTCAGATCCATTGTGGTGGTGTATAGAGCCAAAAATGTTAGAATTGTGTCAATGTCCCAATATTTATGGACCTGACTGTATTGTGCTTCATGTTAGTGTTAAATTAACGGAAAATAGAGGTAACATTTTAAACTTTTATTTTTTTCTATCTATTTTTTCTGTAGCCTTACAAGGGTTAACAGCCAAACAAAAGTCAATATTTTATTAACCTGATTCTGCACTTTACAGAAACACCAAACATATGGTCTTAAACTGCTGTATGGGCACACGGCAGGACACAGAAGGAAAGGCGTGCCATATGGATTTTGGAGAGCAGAAGTTTCTGTGATCATTTTAAATTGCCATGTCGCATTTGAAGACCCCTGATGCACCCCTACAGTAGAAACTCCTAAAATGTGACCCCATTTTGTAAATTACAGAATGAGGTGATAGTTTTATTGGTACTATTTTGGGGTACACATGATCACTCGATATTATTGTTTTGATCACTCGATATTACGCTTTGTGTGAGGCAAGGTAACCAAACAATAGCTGTTGTGGCACAGTTTATTTTTCAGTTTTTTATGTTCTCCTGACAGGATAGATCATTTGTTGTTTTTATAGAGCAAATTGATACAGATGCAGCAATACCAAATATGTGTATTTTTATTTTACTGTTTTACATAATAAAGCAGTTTTGAAAACAAAAATTATGTTTTTCTGTCTTCATTTTCTGAAAGCTACATTTACTTTATTTTTTCTGCTGATTGTCTTGTACAGGGGCTCTTTTTTTGAAGGAAGATCTGATGATTTTATTGGTACCATTTTTGGGTACATATGATTTTTTTTGATCATTCAATATGACACTTTTTTGGAGCAAGGTGACCAAAAAATTGCTATTTTGGCACAGTTTTTATTTATTTATTATAACAGCATTCACCTGAGGGGGTAAATAATGTGATATTTTTATAGAGTAGGTCATTACAGATGTACCTAACATGTCTCATTTTTAATTTCATTTTTATACAATAAAAGCATTTGTCCCCGTTTTTTCTTTTCTTTACTATAAACGTATAAATATTTATTTATTTTTAAAAACACACTTTTTCATTTTTTTTTTTATATATTTGTCCCACTGTGGGAATTCAACTTTTCATAATTAAATGAATTGAACTGTCAGCGTCTTGTACAGTAAGACACTGAAAGTTGCCTAGGAGGCTGGATCTCATGGGCTACTGTAGCTGGAAGGCTCCGATGCCTGTGTAAGGCATCGGAGCTGCCATAGCAACAAGCGGCCCCCTTTCACCGCAGAGCGGGGGCCAATGGAGTCAAAGGGAGACCCCTCCCTCTGTAAAGACCACACGTCAGCGCTGACCAGTTGAAGGGTTAATCTGCCGGCATAGCCGCATACAGAGATGCCAGCGGATGCAGCAGGGACCAGGCTGTCAGTAACGGCTGAGCCAGTGCTGCTGATCGGGCAGGCGCAGCTCCTGCACCTGCCCATTCATATCACGTACATGCATGTGAGGACGTGGCAAGAGACCTCATTCCCTCATGTACATGTACATGATAATGTGTGAAGAAATGAAAGATGGCACCTGCGCCGAAGTGAAATGATCACCTTAGCTGCCAGGTGCCTGCTGTTTCCTATAGCAGACAACCGCAGCTAATGTCTGTGTTCAGCGGTAATGCCAAATGCAGACATTTAACTCCTCCATTTAACTCCTCAGATGCCATGGTCATCTGAGAGGGTTAAAACCCAGAAGTGCACGCTTCCAAATAAGAAAAGGTGAAGATCATGCAAGATGTTTCTTTACAGTGATGAGCCTGTATTAGGCTTCCAGGCTATACCTGTATATTACAGTTCAGGCCAGCAGGGAGCAGCACTGAGGAGATGGGGACCCAATGATTAGGAAGGCAGCCCAATGCCTTCCATAGGCATCGTGCTGCATTCCATGTAAGCCTGTGAGATCCAGCCCCCTGGGTCTCACAGGCAGGCAGGCTGTAAGTGTATTACACTGTGTAATACACATATAGCCAATGCATTACAATACAGATGCATTATAATGCATTCTACAGGGGATCAGACCCCCAAAAGTTGATGTCCCATAGTGGGACAAAAAATAAAGTAAAAAAAAAAGTTACAAAAAATTGTTTTACATAATAAAAATAATACAATTTTTACACATTTTCTCAAACATATTGACTCAAATTTATCACTAACATGAAGTACAATGTGTCACGAGAAAACAATCTCAGAATGGATTGAATAGGAAAAAGCTTTCCAAAGTTATTACCACAAAAAGTGATATGCAAAAATCGGCCAGGGATTTAAGGTGAACAGTGGTTCGTTACTGAAAGGGTTAACATACAGTGTATTTAAAAACACCTCGCTGTCACGTGTGTTATACTTTTTCATATTCCAAACCTTCCAAAATGTGTCCCTTATCAGCAGCAGATGATGATTAAACACACACAGTGTTATGGGATGAAAAAAAAAAAGTGGCTTGGGGGACCAAGCATCCAAGAAATATGCCTTGACAAGGTCGGAATGCCTGCCCATACGACACGCACAATTGTAGTTTGTCAGAAGAAAAAGTGTCTCATTGTGAACTAGCATAAATAAAATTCTCCCTTTTAATTGGAAGCAGCAGTGCAGTGTGGACGTGGAAATGGCAGTGTATGGATGGCAGCAGCAGAAGCAGTATAGCATGGAACATACAAGGCTGTCAATGGATAGTAGTGACAATAGTAGTAGTAGTGATAGTGGCGGCAGATGCTTTGCGTTATTGGTGGTGGCAGTAGAAGATTAATAGCGAGAATCAGCAGCAGCTGAGGCAGCGGTGGTTGCAACAGCAGCCATATGGTATGTGTTGGCAGAAGGGCAGCAGCATGATGGAGGCAGCAGCTTTATGGAAAATCATGGTCAGCAGGTCATAGCAGTGGCATGATAGCAGCAGTGGAATGATGAAGGCAGCGGTAGAAGCAGCAGCCGTACAGAACGTGATGGTTGGCAGGTTTCATTAGTGGCATGGTGGAGGCAGCAGCAGCCATAAAGAACATGATGGTAGGCAAACGGACACCAACAGTGGCAAGATTGGGCACCACTAGCAAGGCAAGATCTTCTTCAGCTGAAGGGGTTTGAAAATCCTCCTTAATCCAGCTTGGTTAATTTTGGCAAAACTGATATTTTGGACACTAGCAGAGGACAACTTGGTTCGTTTGGGTGTCACCACACCCCCCGGCGGCACTGAAAACCCTCTCCGAGATGACACCGAAGGCTGGGCAAGGTGTTTGCTCGCGATAAGCTGCAGCAAGCTGGGTACACAGTGTTTCCGAGTAATAACGAAATTTGTCCTCCTTTTCTTTGGCAGGAAACATTCCCCCATTTTGCTTTGATAACAAGGTTCTAAAAGCATAGCTATCCGGACCAGTAATCATCCGACTGCTTGATGTCAACAATCCTCCTGTCACTGTATACACAAGTGAGGGTGCAGTTCGCCATTCTGGCCAGCATACCCGAAGAGCAAGTTCTTTCCACTTCCGCACCTTACTGAGACGATTGGGTGTCAGGGTCGGTGTCACCATCATCCTCTTTCTCCTCTTCAAGTAACAGCACCTCATAATCCTTCCCATGGATGTTTCTCATTGTGGGTCCCCAACTGCTACAGGGCCAACTCTTGCATAAGCATCAGCGTCTCTTCAAAAATACATAAGATGGTGATGAGGGACAACTGCAGCATGAACGGTATGACCTACCAGTGCCCAACCTGGAAACAACACATGCTCCCTGCTGAGGCAGTCTGGTGCATGACCCAATTGTTCACAGCTGCCCTGCTCATACAGATGCTTGAGTATGCGCATAATTGAATTCCATCGAGTTGGACCATCGCAGATTAAGCATTGTAGCTGCATACCATTCTGATGCTGCAAGTCCAGAAGAAAGCTCCTCACCACATGAAAATAGATTAAAAGAAGGACAGTCTCCTGTACATTGCAAGCACCTTGCGCAAGCACATACATTTTTTTTAAAGGGCCATGCAGGGAGCATGTACAGTACAGACCAAAAGTTTGAACACACCTTCTCGTTCAAAGAGTTTTCTTTATTTTTATGACTATGAAGGCATCAAAACTATTTATTAACTCATGTGGAATTATATACATAACAAACAAGTGTGAAACAACTGAAAATATGTCATATTCTAGGTTCTTCAAAGTAGCCACCTTTTGCTTTGATTACTGCTTTGCACACTCTTGGCATTCTCTTGATGAGCTTCAAGAGGTAGTCACCTGAAATGGTCTTCAAACAGTCTTGAAGTAGTTCCCAGAGATGCCTAGCACTTGTTGGCCCTTTTGCCTTCACTCTGCGGTCCAGCTCTCCCCAAACCATTTCGATTTCGTTCAGGTCCGGTGACTGTGGAGGCCAGGTCATCTGGCGCAGCACCCCATCACTCTCCTTCATGGTCAAATAGCCCTTACTTTCAAAGTTTTCCCAATTTTTCGGCTTACTGACCTTCATTTCTTAAAGTAATGATGGTCACTAATTTTTCTTCACTTAGCTGCTTTTTTCTTGCCATAATACAAATTCTAACTGTCTATTCAGTAGGACTTTCAGCTGTATATCCACCTGACTTCTCCTCAACGCCATTTATAAGGCAAGAAATCCCACTTATTAAACCTGACAGGGCACACCTGGGAAGTGAAAACCATTTCAGGTGACTACCTCTTGAAGCTCATCAAGAGAATGCCAAGAGTGTGCAAAGCAGTAATCAAAGCAAAAGGTGGCTACTTTGAAGAACCTAGAATATGACATATTTTCAGTTGTTTCACACTTGTTTGTTATGCATATAATTCCATATGTGTTAATTCATAGTTTTTATGCCTTCAGTGTGAATTTACAATTTTCATAGTCATGAAAATAAAGAAAACTCTTTGAATGAGAAGGTGTGTCCAAACTTTTGGTCTATACTGTATGTTGTTTCCCCTAGGTTTAGGGTGGCCAGGATGTTGTATCGATTGTCGCTGACCACCTAGCCCAGTTGGAGTCAGCATGGTTACAGCCAGTGGGATATTTGCTGCTTGATGTACTTGAGCAACTCCTTGCTGGTGTGACTACTCTCTCCCAGGCTGATCAGCTCCTACATGGTGTGGTAACAATTTACTTGACACATGTTATAGGAAGGGGAGGTAGTGTGAGTAACACTGTGCCTTGCTGCTACCTGGCACAGGACCGTATACATGAAAGAGGAAGTGGAGGAGGCACATGAGGCCTGCTGTGGGAGCCAGCCCCATGATATGGTGAGGGGAAGTCAAAACAACCTGGCCATGTTGTTGGGGTGCTGCTTCTCCACTGCCGCAAAAAAAATTGACCCAGTGGGCCATGTGTAATGCCCCAGAGTGGCATTACCACTTCTGCACCTTGCTACTATCTCCTATGGTTAACCTAATGTCATTTTATGTATTTATTTCCAGGTCCCGTATACTGTGTATATCTATTTCTATGCAACTGCTGTGTTCAACTGTAATATGCCTAGTTCACCAGCAGGTGACAGCATAAATGGCAGAGCTACAGGTACAGAGAATGGAGCTTTCCTTTCCATTCTAACCCCCCTCTGTGGTTTGGTGGGCGTGTTCCACTTGCTGCAGGGACGGTGGAGTTCAGTTCCTAGTCAGTCTAGCTTACCCCCTGCTAGGGGAAAGATCAGCTTAACCCCTGCTAGGGGATGTAAGCAGGTGCGAGTATCTGTTGGACGTGCCTTTCCCAGCCAGCTAGAGCACCTTCAGCTCTGATGGATGTGGAGTCCACAGCTGGAAGCCTCTGAAGCCAGTTCCCTAGATTAAGCTGGTGTCAGACAGCAGAGAGAAGTTGCAGCACCCAGAGAAAGCTAAATTATTCAGCTATCCTTATTGAGACTGCTCACTAAGTTTTCATGCTATCTAATTCAGTGCCTTATACATATCTGTACTCTTGTCATATGTACTTGTCATCCCTTTTTCTTGTTATGAAAAATATTCATAAATAAAGAATATACAAAAAAAAAAAAAAAAAAAATTATTCAGCTATCCTGTCAGCACAGCAGAGCCAGAGAGCAACAGATGTAGCAGAGAAGAGTTGTCATGGTCCCTCAGGTGACTGATGTCAGGAAACCGAGGATACTGGCTGAACGTGGAGTAATCTAACAGCCTCCTTGATTTCTCTTGATTTAGTGTTGATAGGGTTAATGACTAGTGTTGGGCGAGCATCGCTATGTTCAGCACATCACGGTGTTTGGCCAAATTGCATGTGCTCGAGTCAGTGTATTTAAATCTAATTTAACTTTTATTTCTGAAAAGTTTCTGGCGGTATTCGAACTATACCTTTTTATATTAAAGCGCAGAATGTTAACCACTACACTATACAGCTGCATGGCCAGTTATTAAAATATATGAGATTCCTGCTATATAGGAATACTTGCTGTATACGTATTCCTATACAGCAGAAAACTCTTATTTGTTTTATTTTTTTTATAACTGGCTGTATAGTGTAGTGGTTAACATTCTGGGCTGTAATGTAGAAGGTTGTGAGTTCAAATCCTGTCAGAAACTTTTCAGAAATAAAGGCTAAGTGTAATTTAAACATACACTGCCTGTCCCAAAAAAAGGTCACACACTCTAATATTTTGTTGGACCTCCTTTAGCTTTAATTACAGCACGCATTCGCTGTGGCATTGTTTCGAATAGCTTCTGCAATGTTACAAGATTTATTTCCATCCAGTGTTGCATACATTTTTCCCCAAGATCTTGCATTGCTGATGGTAGAGTCTGACTACTGTGCAAATCCTTCTCCAGCACATCCCAAAGATTCTCAATGGGGTTAAGGTCTGGACTCTATGGTGGCCAATTCATGTGTGAAAATTATGTCTCATGCTCCCTGAACCACTCTTTCTCAATTTGAGCCTGATGAATCCTGAAATTGTCATCTTGGAATATGCCCGTGCCATCAGGGAAGAAAAATTAATTGATGGAATAACCTGGTCATTCAGTATGTTCAGGTAGTCAGCCGACCTCAATTTTAGAGCACATACTGTTACTGAACCTAGACCTGACCAACTGCAGCAACCCCCGATCATAGCACTGCCCCCACAGGCTTGTGCAGTAGGCACTAGGCATGATGAGTGCATCACTTTATCTGCCTCTCTTCTTACCCTGATGCGCCCATCACTCTGGCACAGGGTAAATCTGGACTCATCAGACCACATGACCTTCTTCCATTGCCCCAGAGTCCAATCTTTATGCTCCCTAGCAAATTGAAGCCTTTTTTTCTGGTTTGCCTCACTGATTAGTGGTTTTCTTATGGCTACAGAGATGTTAGATGTCCAGTCCCAATCCCTTAAGTTCGCATTGTGCATGTGGAAATGCTGTTACTTTCACTATTAAACATAGCCCTGAGTTTGATTTCACCAAAGGTTTAAGTGATCGCCAATCACGATCATTCAAGATTTTTTTCCCCAACACATTTCTTTCTCGAATACGATTGGTCCCCACTATACTTCCAGTTTTGAATAATGCGTTGGACAGTTCTTAACCCAATTTTAGTAGTTTCTGCAATTTCCTTAGATGTTTTCTCTTCTTGATGCATGCCAATGATTTGACCCTTCTCAAACAGACTAACATCTTTTCCATGACCACGAGATGTGTCTTTAGACATGGTTGTTTAAGAAATGAGAAGCAACTCATTGCATCAGTTGGGGTTTAATAACTTAGTGCCAGCTGAAAGATAATCGCCCATGCAGTCATTATCCAATAGGAGGCTAATAATTTGCTTAGTTAAATCCAGGGGGGCAACTTTTTTTGGGGACAAGCAGTGTATATATACGTTTTTAGCGATAATATATTTACATATATCATATATATTTTGAATATATAATATATTATAATTTTTATATATATACTGTATGTGTATATATATATATATATATATATATACATATATATATATTATTGCTAAAACATCAGTAGTATTATGTATTCATATATATATATATATATATATATATATGGAGTGCAGAATTATTAGGCAAATGAGTATTTTGACCACATCATCCTCTTTATGCATGTTGTCTTACTCCAAGCTGTATAGGCTCGAAAGCCTACTACCAATTAAGCATATTAGGTGATGTGCATCTCTGTAATGAGAAGGGGTGTGGTCTAATGACATCAACACCCTATATCAGGCGTGCATAATTATTAGGCAACTTCCTTTCCTTTGGCAAAATGGGTCAAAAGAAGGACTTGACAGGCTCAGAAAAGGCAAAAATAGTGAGATATCTTGCAGAGGGATGCAGTACTCTTAAAATTGCAAAGCTTCTGAAGCGTGATCATCGAACAATCAAGCGTTTCATTCAAAATAGTCAACAGGGTCGCAAGAAGCGTGTGGAAAAACCAAGGTGCAAAATAACTGCCCATGAACTGAGAAAAGTCAAGCGTGCAGCTGCCAAGATGCCACTTGCCACCAGTTTGGCCATATTTCAGAGCTGCAACATCACTGGAGTGCCCAAAAGCACAAGGTGTGCAATACTCAGAGACATGGCCAAGGTAAGAAAGGCTGAAAGACGACCACCACTGAACAAGACACACAAGCTGAAACGTCAAGACTGGGCCAAGAAATATCTCAAGACTGATTTTTCTAAGGTTTTATGGACTGATGAAATGAGAGTGAGTCTTGATGGGCCAGATGGATGGGCCCGTGGCTGGATTGGTAAAGGGCAGAGAGCTCCAGTCCAACTCAGACGCCAGCAAGGTGGAGGTGGAGTACTGGTTTGGGCTGGTATCATCAAAGATGAGCTTGTGGGGCCTTTTCGGGTTGAGGATGGAGTCAAGCTCAACTCCCAGTCCTACTGCCAGTTTCTGGAAGACACCTTCTTCAAGCAGTGGTACAGGAAGAAGTCTGCATCCTTCAAGAAAAACATGATTTTCATGCAGGACAATGCTCCATCACACGCGTCCAAGTACTCCACAGCGTGGCTGGCAAGAAAGGGTATAAAAGAAGAAAATCTAATGACATGGCCTCCTTGGTCACCTGATCTGAACCCCATTGAGAACCTGTGGTCCATCATCAAATGTGAGATTTACAAGGAGGGAAAACAGTACACCTCTCTGAACAGTGTCTGGGAGGCTGTGGTTGCTGCTGCACGCAATGTTGATGGTGAACAGATCAAAACACTGACAGAATCCATGGATGGCAGGCTTTTGAGTGTCCTTGCAAAGAAAGGTGGCTATATTGGTCACTGATTTGTTTTTGTTTTGTTTTTGAATGTCAGAAATGTATATTTGTGAATGTTGAGATGTTATATTGGTTTCATTGGTAATAATTGAAATGGGTATATATTTGTTTTTTGTTAAGTTGCCTAATAATTATGCACAGTAATAGTCACCTGCACACACAGATATCCCCCTAAAATAGCTAAAACTAAAAAAAAACTAAAAACTACTTCCAAAAATATTCAGCTTTGATATTAATGAGTTTTTGGGGTTCATTGAGAACATGGTTGTTGTTCAATAATAAAATTAATCCTCAAAAATACAACTTGCCTAATAATTCTGCACTCCCTGTATATATGAATACATAAATCAGAAGTATGATATTTTATATATATATATATATATATATATATATATATATATATTTACTAATTACTAAATATATATGTGTTAAGGCAATTTGCCTGGATTTGTGGGAGGGGCTGAGGTCCGCCTCCAGCCTATTTAGGGCACTCCCCTTACCTGGCTCCTGCTCCATTTGAGGTCTGAGCTTTGAGAGAGAGAGTCGCTTGGGGAGTCGCTGGAGTTTTGCTTGCGAGTTGCTGAGTTTCTGGAAGTTCGTCGCCGTCAGTGTTCTGGATTTGGAGCATTCCTGTTTCCGTTCTTCCTGCTCCGTCCGGTTTCACTGTGGGTCGCGTTTGCCCATGGAGCTGTGGGTCGTCCACACGGTACAGCACGGGGCCTCTCTGCTTGTTCCTCTCTGCCACTCATTTTCGTTTCGCCATTGTTGGACTCAGGTCAGGTTTTCTCGCTCTTGAATCATGCCAATTTTCATGTCGGTCATGCCTGTCAGCATTGCGCAAGAATGCGACCATACGGGAGCTCCATTCACAAATCAGCAGCAAGCCACCACATGTGTATTGTGTTTCAGGGTCATATTCACCATCCATACCATTACTCTTTCGGTTCACCACACCTGCCAAACTTCATTCACACGTGCACTGTACAGCACGGGGGCCTCACCATTTTGTCCCCCTGTACCATCTCATCTTGTATTTCACCATTGTTTGGTCATGTGCCACCTCATCACCGCCCGGCACACGCGCCGCGACCACAGAGCCCCAGCTCTGCCTCCGTGGTGTCCGGCCTGGCATCCGCAGCCGCAGCTAGTACAGGGGGACCGCCGGCATCCAGGGTTGTCCGTCTCTACCAGCAGCCGGCAGAGCCCCGGAGCAGGCGGTTAGCTTCCTACCCCACACTCACTAGGCAGCACGATCGCTAGGCTCCTCTGTATCTTTGTCCTTGTTTTGTATACAAATTTCCATATTCCTTCCTTATCGCATGGTTTCCCTCTGCGTTACACACCGTTCACATGGTGCGATTTTCAGAGAGCTTGGATGTGTCGTCAGATTCTGCAAGGAGGGCCAACATACCTCTCCTTTGCCTTCGTATCGCATGTCAGCATGGTGGTGGCAATCTCCAAATGGGTTAGGCCCAAATTTCAGATAGGAGCTGATATGCATTTATCACATGTTTTTCAATTGACACCCGCATGTTACCTACATGGGTTGCCCCATACCTTGCTGACTTGCACCACAGTACATTCATACAGTACTGATGTCCGGCTCCTCGGGGTGTCCAAACTCCATCCAGCACAGTACACAGGTCCTATCCCGGCGTCAGTCATGATTTACCATGCATAAATTCTGTGTATAACCATGCGTATTAGAGCCACGATTCATCCCCAGCACACTTGGGTCACTCATATTACATCCGGAAAAGGATCTCCAGGTCAGGCGTTCTGCTTCATGCCCCCTCCCACACAGGCGGCGCAGTCCAGGGGGGGCATCCAGCCTGTTGCCCTCACATCCCCTCCATATCAAAGCACCCCACCACCACCAGGTCACAGCACCACAAACACAACACAAACCCGCCACATCACCCACGTGCCCCATGGTCCAAAGTAAATAGATAAATAAATCAAAGAAAGGGTAATCCCGCCATAGTCCATGGCCGCACGTCCCCAAAAAAAACAAAAAAAAAAAAGCAATAGTCCTCATGGTCACACATTCCAAAAAAAAATTAAAAAAAATGGTATGGCACCTATGTAGACCATGCGGTCACACGTTCATTTCAGCCCACATGCTAAGCCTCATTTCTCACGTCTCGATCCAACCAGTCACACGCGCAAGCATGTACTTGTTTCATTCCCATCAGGTCATGTGTCCGTTCGCACCACAGTCCACACTCGTCTTACCACTTTATTTCAAACCCCTTTTAGGCGGTCTAGCATAGACATATTTTTCTCCACACATGTGTTCTGTGAATTTTCTTACCACCAGGTACGTACACCTGCTCTTACGATTTGCATTTCTTTTCATTTCTAGGCTTATAAGAGTGAGGCACCACTCACATCCAGTGCTGCATTCACCCACTTGTTCTTGCATCATGCGTTTTACCCTGCTTCCACTAAAGCTGCATTTCTTTTCATTTCTAGGCCTATGAGAGTGTGTTCCTACTATGTTCACAAGTTGGTTATTCGTTGGTCATGACAAGGGTCTTCTCTTAGCGAGCTGCAATGCCTCTGGCTCTTGTTTTCTCCATCAGTTCAATTTCACGGTTCACGGTTGATTAATGTTTCGGTTGTGCACGTGGTTCGGATCACTACTGTCCATGCATTTTTTCCACCAGGTCTGGCTCATGTTTAACTACTTATCATCACCGTGAGGTCATCTCGTTCAGTCCCTTGGCTTCAGGGGCCCGGTGACCGTTCTCGTGTTGTCCATTAGGGGTACTATACGGTTAGTATAGGTCAGTGTCTCAAGTTCATTGTCGGAGATGGTCATGGTTATGCGAGTCCTATTGGTGCCGCATAATAAAAAAAAAAAAACTCCGCCATTGGTCTCCCACGTGTGTTTTCTCTGGTTTAGCACGCACCCACGACTCCACCATTAATCTCTCACGCATGGTTTCTCCGTTTCAGTTGTATACATACGACTCCGCTATTTGAGTCTCTCACGCATAGCTCCGCCATTAGAGTCTCTCACGCATGGCTTTCTCCATTTTAGTGTTTCACATACAACTCCGCCATTAGTGTCTCTCACACATGGCTTCTCCATTTTAGTGTTTCACATATAACTCCGCCATTAGAGTCCCTCACGCATTACTTCGCCGTTTTAGTTTTACACACATTTCTCTGCCATTACAGACTCTCACGCATTACTTCGCCGTTTTAGGTTACACTTATAACTCCGCCATTAGAGTCTCTCACGCGTTACTTCGCCGTTTTACTTTCACACACATAACTCCGCCATTAGACTCTCACGCATCACTTCGCCGTTTTAGTTTCACACAATAACTCCGCCATTAAAGTCTCTCACATATGACTCCGCCATTAGAGTCTCTCACGCATGGCTTCTCCGTTTTAGTGTCACACACATGACTCCGCCATTAGTCTCACGCATGGCTTCTCCGGTTAGTGTCACGCATATGACTTTGCCAGTAGAATCTCACGCATGGCTTCTCCGTTTCAGTGTTACACATATAACTCCGCCATTAGAGTCTCTCACGCATTACTTTGCTGTGTTAGGTTACACATATGACTCCGCCATTAGTCTCACGCATGGCTTCTCCGTTTAGTGTCACACATATGACTTCGCCAGTAGAATCTCTCACGTATGGCCCTGCCATTAGAGTCTCTCACGCATGGCTTCTCCGTTCTAGTTTTACACATATGGCTGCCATTAGAGTCTCTCACGCATGGCTTCTCCTTGTCAATTTTACACATATGGCTCTGCCATTAGAGTCTCTCGCGCATGGCTCCGCCATTAGAGTCTCTCACGCATGGCTTCTCCGTGTCAATTTTTACACATATGGCTCCGCCATTAGAGTCTCTCACGCATGGCTCCGCCATTAGAGTCTCTCACGTATCGCTTCCCCATTTAAATTCTACACACATAACTCCGCCAGTCGAGGCCGGCTGCGTGGTCCCACAACCAGCATGTTCCATGTCTTTTCTGCCTTCAGACCCGCTCGCATGGCTCGGTCACCTGTGGCTTGCAATACAATTATCTTGTGGTGACTCGCACGCGTGGCTTGCGCCATTAGAGTCTCTCTCACGTTATCGTTTTCTCTGACTTTTATTTTCTAGGTTGTCAGATTCCTCCTGGAACATAACATCACGCCCCCTTTTGTCATGTCTTCTCTTCTGGGGTTTGCTTCTTTCTGCCACCTTAAACTCAAATGTCATACAACGCCATCATACTCTATCTCACTGGCATTCTACACCACATGCTAATCTTACACCCTAATAACATCAGTTTCATGGCCTCTCACCAAATCAAAACCATACTCAGAGGTATTCAGAAAGCGGAACCCGCACGTCCAGCCCAGAGGCTACCCATTAACAATCATATTTTCAAGGCATTATCCGACTTACTAGACGCCAAGCCTTCTGAAGCAGATACCAACTCCATCATCAAAACAGTAATTTACTTGGCCTTCTACGGTTTCCTGAGGCCCGGGGAATTCACTACAACCTCCACGACCCAAGCCACACCTTGTCTTCTTGTCTCCCACTTGGCGAAACACATGGATCATTACATCCTGACCTTACCTCACTCCAAGAGTAGTCAGCACTTACCCGTCAACATTTCATATTACCCCACGCACAACAGATGGTGTCCAGTCAGGGTTCTGGATGCTTACAGACAACGTCACAAGTTTCTACCCTCTCAACCGCTACTTCAACTACATGGTTCGGTACTCACCACCACCACCTTCATGACCCATGTCAGGTCATCCCTCACACAACTGGGCCTCAACGCAGCCAACTACTCAGGGCACTCCTTTCGCATTGGAGCCGTGTCCACGGCCTCCAGTGCCAACGTCCCTACTCATGTCATCGGGAAATTGGGGCGCCGGAAGTCATCCGCTTACTCGCGATACATTCCCAATCCAACACAAGAGTTAAGAGATGCTTTCCAAAACATGTCGGGTTGAGCTATTCATGTATATATTTGACTACAATAAAACTGGTTATTTCCATTTTTGCCCTCTTCTTTCTCAGGCCTACCTCTTCCTCGGTTTCGGCACACCACAACCGACTGCGCTTATTCCCTGTTTTCCTAGGGCTCTTCACTGTACTACCGTAAGCGCCTAACACAAGTGTTAAGGCAATTTGCCTGGATTTGTGGGAGGGGCTGAGGTCCGCCTCCAGGCTATTTAGGGCCCTCCCCTTACCTGGCTCCTGCTCCATTTCAGGTCTGAGCTTTGACCCTCCCACCACTCCACTCATTCACACTCATTTCTTCCATATCTTTTTCCTTGGGTAGGCCCTCTTCTTTCTCAGGCCTACCTCATCCTTAGTTTCGGCACACCACAACCGACTGCGCTTATTCCCTGCTTTCCTAGGGCTCTTCACTGTACTACCGTAAGCGCCTAACACAAATATATATATATATATATATATATATACATACAGTACAGACCAAAAGTTTGGACATACCTTCTCATTCAAAGAGTTTTCTTTATTTTCATGACTATGAAAATTGTAGATTCACACTGAAGGCATCAAAACTATGAATTAACACATGTGGAATTATATACATAACAAAAAAGTGTGAAACAACTGAAAATATGTAATATTCTAGGTTCTTCAAAGTAGCCACCTTTTGCTTTGATTACTGCTTTGCACACTCTTGGCATTCTCTTGATGAGCTTCAAGAGGTAGTCACCTGAAATGGTCTTCCAACAGTCTTGAAGGAGTTCCCAGAGAAGCTTAGCACTTGTTGGCCCTTTTGCCTTCACTCTGCGGTCCAGCTCACCCCAAACCATCTTGATTGGGTTCAGGTCCGGTGACTGTGGAGGCCAGGTCATCTGGCGCAGCACCCCATCACTCTCCTTCGTGGTCAAATAGCCCTTACACAGCCTGGAGGTGTGTTTGGGGTCATTGTCCTGTTGAAAAATAAATGATGGTCCAACTAAACGCAAACTGGATGGAATAGCATGCCGCTGCAAGATGCTGTGGTAGCCATCCTGGTTCAGTATGCCTTCAATTTTGAATAAATCCCCAACAGTATCACCAGCAAAGCACCCCCACACCATCACACCTCCTCCTCCATGCTTCACGGTGGGAACCAGGCATGTAGAGTCCATCCGTTCACCTTTTCTGCGTCGCACAAAGACACAGTGTTGGAACCAAAGATCTCAAATTTGGACTCCTCAGACCAAAGCACAGATTTCCACTGGTCTAATGTCCATTCCTTGTGTTATTCAGCCCAAACAAGTCTCTTCTGCTTGTTGCCTGTCCTTAGCAGTGGTTTCCTAGCAGATATATTACCATGAAGGCCTGATTCACACAGTCTCCTCTTAACAGTTGTTCTAGAGTTGTGTCTGCTGCTAGAACTCTGTGTGGCATTGGCCTGGTCTCTAATCTGAGCTGCTGTTAACCTGCGATTTCTGAGGCTGGTGACTCGGATGAACTTATCCTCCGCAGCAGAGGTGACTCTTGGTCTTCCTTTGCTGGGGAGGTCCGCATGTGAGCCAGTTTCTTTGTAGCGCTTGATGGTTTTTGTGACTGCACTTGGGGACACTTTCAAAGTTTTCAGACTGACTGACCTTCATTTCTTAAAGTAATGATGGCCACTCGTTTTTCTTTACTTAGCTGCTTTTTTCTTGCCATAATACAAATTCTAAGAGTCTATTCAGTAGGACTATCAGCTGTGTATCCACCTGACTTCTCCACAGTGCAACTGATGGTCCCAACCCCATTTATAAGGCAAGAAATCCCACTTATTAAACTTGACAGGGCACACCTGGGAAGTGAAAACCATTTCAGGTGACTACCTCTTGAAGCTCATCAAGAGAATGCCAAGAGTGTGCAAAGCAGTGATCAAAGCAAAAGGTGGCTACTTTGAAGAACCTAGAATATTACATATTTTCAGTTGTTTCACACTTTTTTGTTATGTATATAATTCCACATGTGTTAATTAATAGTTTTGATGACTTCAGTGTGAATCTACAATTTTCATAGTCATGAAAAAAAAAGAAAACTCTTTGAATGAGAAGGTGTGTTTTTTTGTAATTACACATTTATTTTTATACCTTGTACAGTAGAGGTAAGGACCTTATCCACTCAGCTTTATGGCTAAACTGTGTCAGAAAAACCTCATAGAAGTTTCTGACATAGTGAGTATTCCTATTCAGCAGAAGTCTTATTTTATATTTCTGTGCCAGTTAACATGTAGCTCTATAGTGTAGTGGTTAACATCCTTGCCTCTAATGTACAAGGTTGGGAGTTTGAATCATGACAGAAACATTTCAGAAATGTAGATTAAATTTATGCATTTTTTAGTAATTGTAAAAAAAATTATGGCACAAAATAAATGTGCAATCACTATAAATATATATATATATATATATACTGTGTGTGTGTGTATATATGTATATGTGTGTGTGTATATATATATATATATATATATATATATATATAATCATACTTCCGATATATATGAATGCATATTATGTGTGAAACTACTACTGATGTTTTTAGCCATAATATACTTACACATATTCTAATATATTATATATTCTTATTATATAATAATATATGTAAATATATTATGGCTAAAAACTTATTTATCGTATTATGGCAGTGCATCTTATGGGGCGAATGCTGCAGTTCACACTGATACACCGCCGACCGCATGCTGCACAGTGCGGTCGGCGAGTGTATCAGTGGTGAGGGAGGAGGAGCTGGGGGACGGCATCTAGTTTTGAATGGCAGTCACTGTATTCTATTGCACCGGGCCCCGCTCACTTTAGTAATCCTATCTATACCTGTAGGCATTGTTTAACTATAATCTTCAATATAATCCATTAATCTTCACTTACTAACGTCCGTATCAGGCAGGAGGTGAGGCGGGTGGGCAGTCACTGGCAGCGTAACTCACTACGTCATGCTCCTGCTCCGCCCACTTTATGAATGAAGCAGGCGCCCACCCCCTGTATTGGGGGTCATTCACACTACACCGGGACACTGTTATGGGGGGGATCTGTGGATGACACATAGCATAAGATGCTATATGTGTCATCCACAGATCCCCATAACAGTGCCATCCACAAATGTCCCCATACCAGTGCCATCCACAGATGCCCCCATAACAGTGCCTTCCACAAATTCCCCTATAACAGTGCAATCTAGATACTCCACCATAACAGTGCAATCTACATACTCCCCCATAACAGTGCAATCTACATACTCCCCCATAACAGTGCTATCCACCAATGCCCCCATAACAGTGCCATCCACAGATGCCCCCATAACAGTGCCATCCACATATCTCCCATAACAGTGTCAGCCACATATCCCCATAACAGTGTCAGCCACAGATCCCCCATAACAGTGTCAGCCTGAGATCCCCCATAACAGTGTCAGTCACTGATCCCCCATAACAGTGTCAGCCACAGACCGCCATTAGTTAAAAACCACCAAAAGCACACCTTTTGGTTAAAAATATTTTTTTCTTATTTTCCTCCTCAAAAACCTAGCTGCGTCTTATGGGCCAGTGAGTCTTATAGGGCGAAAAATACGGTGTGTATGTGTGTGTGTATATATATATATATATATATATATATAAATAATTAATGTGTTTCAGCCAGGATTTAAACTCCCAACCTTGTACATTAGAGGCACGGATATTAACCACTACACTATACAGCTACATGTTAACCTGCACAGAAATATTAAATAAGTCTTCTGCTGAATAGGAATACTCACTACATCAGAAACTTAAATTAACTAACATAGTTTTGCATTCAGCTTCATAGCTGAGTGGATAAGGTCCTTGCCTCTAATGTACAAGGGGTTGGTAGTTCAAATCCCAGCAGAAACTTTTCAGAAATAAATGCTAAATTACATTTAATACAGTGACTCGAACACACGTGGTGTTCGGCTGAGCATGCTTGATTAACACTAGCTGACAGCCTTTCCTCTTAGCATGCTCAAGAGGCTAGGAAGTTTGTTAGTCGGAACACAGATGAGTTCTTGGACCTCCCAGGACATACTTCAGTAATCCACCATGTAGATGTAGATCCTCAGAATGACCCCATATGGACCCCCACCCCCTTTTGGATTTTAGTTTTTAACTCACTGCTTTCTTGGAGCCATAGCTATTTTATTTTTACAAACTGTACTTTATAATGCCAGCATTTAATATTACATAACATGTAGTGGGAAACTGGAAAGAATCCAAATTTGGTGGAATTTGAAAAAATGCAATTCCTCTACATTTTTATGGGTTTTATTTTTATGGCATTCTTTTATGACTTATGCTCTTTATTTTCCGGGTCAGTATGATTACGTTAATACCACATTTTTGTAGTTTTTCTCATGTTTTAATACTAGAAAAAAAACTTTCTTTTTATCCCCATATTCTGACCCCCTTAACTTTTTTAAAGTTAAGTCTAGGGAGCTGTATTTTTAGGGATGGTCTATGGTTTCTATTGAGACCATTTTGGGTTGTGTATGATTTATTTTTATTACCTTTTTTATATTTTTTGGGTGGAAGAGAAGTGATAAAATAAAAAAAGGTGAATCTGTCATATTAAATTTTTCTCCATTATGCTATTTACTGGTGTTTTCTGACACGATGATGCCTATGATGTATATTTTTTGATTATTTATATTTTTTTACTTTTTTTAGGCTCCCACGTGAACCTTAACATGCAATCATTAGATAGAAATTTGTATAAAGTAATGGAATTTTATCCATTACACTATACAAAGATATGCATATTACACCTGCTACCACCTGCAGGCGTGAATTGTAATATCCAAGTAATAAGTCTTAAAACCCAATCTCAGCCAGCAGGAGGCAAAGTGCACAATTCTGGGTTTTCAGTCTTTCAGATGCCATTGTCACATTTGATTGTGTCTAGGGATGAGCGAACCAGAACTGTATAGTTCGGGTTCGTACCGAATTTTGGGGTGTCCGTGACACGGACCCGAACCCGGACATTTTCGTAAAAGTTCAGGTTCGGTGTTTGTCGCTTTCTTGGCGCTTTTTGAAAGGCTGCAAAGCAACCAATCAACAAGCGTCATATTACTTGCCCCAAGAGGCCATCACAGCCATGCCTACTATTGGCATGGCTGTGATTGGCCAGTGCAGCATGTGACCCAGCCTCTATTTAAGCTGGAGTCACGTAGCTCCGCACGTTACTCTGCTCTGATCAGTGTAGGGAGAGGATGCAGCTGCTGCTGTTAGGGCGAGATTAGGCACTAGACAGGGATTTACTCAGCAAAAACACTTAATGAAGTGATCGATCTACAGCTGTGAATCATTCATCTTCTGCTATTCAATTGCTCACTGTTTTTAGGCTGCCCAGAGCGTTTTTCAGTCACTTTTTTCTGGGGTGATTGGCGGCCATTTTGTGTCTTGTGGTGCGCCAGCACAAGCTGCCACCAAGTCCATTTAACCATCAATAGTGTGTTGTTTTTTTTTGTTGCTATATCCTACATCAGGGGCTTGGCTGTGCTTGCTATTTTATTGAGGGGTGAAATACAATTGCCAAAATAGCAGTACCCTAAATCTGATGTTTGAGCTGTGGCTAGCCAATTGTAATACTGTCGGCTGTCTGGCAAAGGATATATATTTTTTCTGAGTTGAAATACAATTCCCAACTTAGCAATTCCCTAAATCAGTGGTTTCTGCTGTATCAGGCCAAGTTTAAATCGATCCATAAAAGGGTATATTAGATTGAAGGTGCGGATAGTGTCATCCTTAATAACTTTACACGCTACCGTGCATTTCCAAGTTTAATTCTGTCCGTAAACGTATACCTGTCACCCAGCGCCTAAATAATAGGCCTAAAATTCATATTCAGCTAAATCTGTGGTTATTGCTGTGGCTGGTCAATTCATTTGGTGTCCGTCAAAGCACAGTTTTTGTTCTGGGTTGAAATACAATTCCCAACTTAGCAATTCCCTAAATTAGTGGTTTCTGCTGTATCAGGCCTACTTTAAATCTATCCATAAAAGGCTATATTAGATTGAAGGTGCTGATAGTGTCATCCTCAATAACTTCACACACTACCGTACATTTCCAAGTTTAATTCTGTCCGCAAACGTATACCTGTCATCCAGCGCCTAAATACTAGGCCTACAATTTATATTCAGCTAAATCTGTCGTTACTGCTGTGCCTGTATTAGTGTAATACGGTACCTAAATAGATAGCCAGATAGTGTTAGGTGTCTGTAAAAAAAGGCCTGAATTTGAATTCAATACATTGGGCCAAATTTTTTTCTTATTGTGGTGAACGGTAACAATGAGGAAAACATCTAGTAAGGGACGCGGACATGGTCGTGGTGGTGTTAGTGGACCCTCTGGTGCTGGGAGAGGACATGGCCGTTCTGCCACAGCCACACGTCCTAGTGTACCAACTACCTCAGGTCCCAGTAGCCGCCAGAATTTACAGCGATATTTGGTGGGGCCCAATGCCGTTCTAAGGATGGTAAGGCCTGAGCAGGTACAGGCATTAGTCAATTGGGTGGCCGACAGTGGATCCAGCACGTTCACATTATCTCCCACCCAGTCTTCTGCAGAAAGTGCACAGATGGCGCCTGAAAACCAAGCCCATCAGTCTCTCACATCACCCCCATGCATATCAGGAAAACTGTCTGAGCCTCAAGTTATGCAGCAGTCTCTTATGCTGTTTGAAGACTCTGCTGGCAGGGTTTCCCAAGGGCATCCACCTAGCCCTTCCCCAGCGGTGGAAGACATAGAATGCACTGATGCACAGCCACTTATGTTTCCTGATGATGAGGACATGGGAATACCACCTCAGCACGTCTCTGATGACGAAACACTGGTGCCAACTGCTGCTTCTTTCTGCAGTGTGCAGACTGAACAGGAGGTCAGGGAGGAAGACTGGGTGGAAGACAATGCAGGGGACGATGAGGTCCTAGACCCCACATGGAATGAAGGTCGTGCCACTGACTTTCACAGTTCGGAGGAAGAGGCAGTGGTGAGACCGAGCCAACAGCGTAGCAAAAGAGGGAGCAGTGGGCAAAAGCAGAACACCCGCCGCCAAGAGACTCCGCCTGCTACTGACCGCCGCCATCTGGGACCAAGCACCCCAAAGGCAGCTACAAGGAGTTCCCCGGAATGGCATTTCTTCAAACAATGTGCTGATGACAAGACCCGAGTGGTTTGCACGCTGTGCCATCAGAGCCTGAAGCGAGGCATTAACGTTCTGAACCTTAGCACAACCTGCATGACCAGGCACCTGCAACGACAGCAGAGTTGCCCACATTTTAACGTGTGCGGACTACTGGGTTGCCACCCTGCTGGATCCCCGGTACAAAGACAATGTGCCCACCTTACTTCCTGCACTGGAGCGTAGTACAAGGAAGATGCGCGAGTACAAGCGCACATTGGTAGACGCGCTACTGAGAGCATTCCCAAATGTCACAGGGGAACAAGTGGAAGCCCAAGGCGAAGGCAGAGGAGGAGCAAGAGGTCACCAACGCAGCTGTGTCACAGCCAGCTCCTCTGAGGTCAGGGTTAGCATGGCAGAGATGTGGAAAAGTTTTGTCAACACGCCACAGCTAACTGCACCACCACCTGATACGGAATGTGTTAGCAGGAGGCAACATTTCACTAACATGGTGGAACAGTACGTGTGCACACCCCTCCACGTACTGACTGATGGTTCGGCCCCATTCAACTTCTGGGTCTCCAAATTGTCCACGTGGCCAGAGCTATCCTTTTATGCCTTGGAGGTGCTGGCCTGCCCGGCGGCAGCGTTTTGTCTGAACGTGTATTCAGCACGGCAGGGGGCGTCATTACAGACAAACGCAGCCGCCTGTCTACAGCCAATGTGGACAAGCTGCCGTTCATAAAAATTAACCAGGCATGGATCCCACAGGACCTGTACATCCCTTGTGCAGATTAGACATTTATAACTACCTCCCCTTAACCATATATTATTGTACTCCAGGGCACTTCCTCATTCAATCCTATTTTTATTTTAATTTTACCATTATATTGCGGGGCAACCCAAAGTTGAATGAACCTCTCCTCTGTCTGTGTGCTGGGGCCTAAAAATATCTGACAGTGGCCTGTTCCAGTGTTGGGTGACATTGCAACACGCCAGACCTGCAGGGTATGACGAAGTGAGGTCACGGTTATGGGCAATCGAGGGTACTCACTATATTTGAAGAACCCTGGGCAGGCGCGTGGCAGTGAAGGAGAGGTAGACACGGTTCCTCTGGGGCACACTCTGTATATAGGGACCAGGCCAGATGGTGGATGAGGTGCCCTGGATGTTACAGGTATTTTGTGTGCCTGGGGCAAGGTCCCTGTGGTATTCGTGACGCCAGTGCCTTTGGACGGTGGCACGCCGGTTGGTGGTTGGAATGATGGAGGTACACAGTATATAGTGAACCAAACATAACTTTACTGAACAATCCAACTTTGTACAGCAGGTAGAAGTACAGTCTTTCAAACACAGTTCCACAAGGAGGCTTATTCACAAAATGGCAGGCAATATTCATGCAAGATACGCAGAGGGTAAATTCACAAGCACTCAGCAGCAGGTTGTACCTTTCCTCAGAATCAATGTACAGTGTCCTTTCTAGAACTCCTGCTCTGGCTTTATCTCCCAAGGCCCGGATGCCTAAAAGGGTGGCTTAAATCCTTGGTTACTATCTTCCTCAGGTATTAGATTCTTGCTGCACTTTCTAGTGTAGTCTGCCCATCAGGGTTACGTAGCTTACCCTGGATCGCCTTCTCCTGTAAGGTGGATAACTGTGGGTTTCTCCCAGGAGGTTGGATCCTGCAACTGGGGTATCTTCAGAGCTAACTTAGGCTCTCTTGTTCTCAGGCAGGCTGGAGCTTCTCACTAGCCTCCTGGACATCACTAGCAGCCAGGGCTATCCAGCTGCATGTCAGGAGCAGGCTTCTTAACCTCTGTCTTCTCAGACTCCTGACTCTGCACTAACTCTCCCTGTCTGGGCCTGGACATTTATACTAGGGGCTCCCTATCTCCCTCTAGTGTCTGGGATGTCTAACTACACCCAACTAGGCCTGCTATTGCATCATACAGGGGTACATTGCATATAACAACACATTAAAACATACATTAAATGCACAATTAAACATGACATTTCTGTTCCTTGTAAGTAGGAGTAACGCGCACACCAATTAACCCTTGTGTAGTGCCCACCCCTACCTAGTGGGACACTACATACCCCCACGCTATAACGTTGCCCGTTCTCGGCGCAACACTTGAGGGTCCCTGCACAGCTGGATACTGCACCTGTAATAGGGAAGATAAAAGCAAAGCAGGAAAACACATCTACATTTGCAAAATATACATTATATGTATACATCAGGCAGTTCCACTGGATTAGGAGCAAGTAATGGTGAAAAGGGGCGTTGTTCTCTTCTCTCAGGATAACACAATGGGAACAGGGGCGCTGACCTGGCACAGCGTAACAATAAATACCAGGATAGTCCATAAGTGCAAATTGTCCATGAAAAATGTAAAACATTAAATAACAATTCTTGGAGGCTCAAAGCATTTAAAATGAGTCCGTACCCAGGTTCTTTTCTTTTTGTTTAATCCACAGCCACGTAAAGATATCGCAGATGAAACTAGAAAGGCAGATAGAATCACAGAGGCTCGCACGAGGTGGAGTCCATCTCTGGGCACAATACTTTAAAATAGCAGCAAAATCTCAGAGGCTCATGTACATTTGAGTCTATCCCTGGGCCCAATTCTTTTAAATTCCAGTTGCATAATAAAATAGCAGCACATAAAATAGTCCACATTATTTAAATGGCATACATATAGAAATAAGTGCTGTAATACCCTTAATCAACCTGAAAAGGGGGTTAAAGGGTTAAAAGTGCAACTTAGGAAAACAGGCACAACTGGGTTTTCACTCTGAGAAAGCAGGCAGGAGGTCCTGTAAACAAGATGGCCTTGCTGCACGTGGTATTTCAGTGGCTTGCCGCCTCCACTGAGCCGTGGGTAACTGGCAGCAGCAACAGAGGGCCAAAACAACGAAGGACTCCTGTCCTGGAAGGGTTAAATCTTCTATAGGATCCCTTGGCAAAACAAATCACACATCAAGGGCCTAGCAGGCCAATTCACAGGGGCATGTCGTATTCACTTTGCATTTCAGTGGTGCTCCCTGGCTCCATTTGTATATCGGGCCTGTACTGAGGTTCAATAGATGGATGTGCCCACAACACTGTATTGGGGGGCAACTGCAACATAAACGGACCCCTAATAGGTATAGGCCCCATAGGCCTAGGGGTAATCAAAGTCGCTGACCTCACCGGAGCAGGCATAACAATCGTGGGCTGCTGCACTGGCCTGCTGCAAGCGGTCCGGTGGGTTCTGGAATGACTGGCTCTGTGCGCCGGTGCACAGCGTAAGAGGTTCCCACCGCAGGTGCCGGTACTAAGGAGGGACGACTGGCAGGGACAGGTACTCTCACCTTAGACTCGGAGACGTCCGAGTCCTTACGTCCTCTTTCTTGTAGGTCAGGTGGAGTCCGGATCCTGGCGGAGGCAATCTGGCGTAGCTCCCGTAGCTTTAACTCCAGCCGCACAATCTGGTCGTCCAGGCTTTCAGAGTCGGGATCGCTGGTCTCCGCTGTCGCCGTCGGCACTTGGAAGGTGGGTGGTTCGTCCTGCGCAGCCGCTGCAGGCTCAGGTGAGGCGTCCGCTTTCCTCCCTCTGCGGATATTTTCCAGGGTAGCTCGGAATCTCTCGGCATCCTGAAGCTCACGGACAGTTTTCTCCCTGCGAGGCAACTCAGGTGAGGGCCATGGGCTAACCCTCTTTTCCACCACTGTTGGTTGCCAGAATACATTTGGGCCAATGAAAGAGCCCCGTTCCTGGAAGGCATGATGGGCCGGTCCTGGAGAGCACACAGGTTCGCGCTCGCAGCCAGGGTTGTCCTCCGGAGAGCACACAGGTTCGCGCTCGCAGCCAGAGTAGTCCTCATCAAGGTCCCAGTCCTCCGATTTCTTTTTCGGACGGGACACGGCAGTGGCGTAGGGGCCTCGCAGACCCTCAGCAGGGGTGAATTCAACCTCCTCTCCCTCGCGGAGGTTATGTAAACGTTCTGGGAGGTAGCCCCGCTTGACGGACCTCCGATTGACATATAAGTCTCTTCCAGTCAGGTAGTCTTTTATGAAACCGAAGCCTCGGTCCTTGTCAAAGGCCACAACCAACCCCATTCTCCTTTCCAGGCGGGGTTGTGTGTCGGTGTGGCACTCATGAACGGTCTTTGCCAGTTCTTCATAGTATGTCTTGGTTTTAGTTGTCTTCTTTATGGCGGCCTCCCGGATCTCTGCCATTAGAGCTGACCACTTGAATGAGGGCTGGAAGAAGTCTTTCCAGGAGCCATAGTAGGTCTCCGGTTGCGTCCTCGGTGGCGGGCAGGCGGGTCTCTCCGGTCCCGGAGAGTAGGCCGTTGGAGCGTCCTCTTGCTCTACACCAGTAACATTCATCATTAGTAAATCAGGCGTGGACATCTCAGCAGGAAAGTCCTCACTCCTCAACATGCTCGATCCTTCTCTGGAGAGCGACAGGGTGGCGCCAACAAGTTCAGACAGATCCTCCCATTGCACTGGGAGGCCGCCCCCCAGGTACTCCAGTATGGGGAGGCGGAGTCCATTACAGCAGACATGCAAATGTCCAGACAGGGCGGTGGCGCCAGCATACAGCCTTCCCGCACTTTTAGCAGAAGGCGCCAATTTTTACCGCCAATTTAAGATGAAGATGACGCAGCAAACAATTTCAATCCAGCTAAGCGGCCATCTTTGAGCAAAATAGCTGTCTATTCACTGACAGCAAGCGGTGGCTTAAATAAGTAGAAAACAGTCCACACAATGCTATTTTCACACCGCAATTATTACAGTTCACTTTGGCCCAGCAATTTTCAATAAAACAATTGGGGCATGTCACTTTAAGACAATTTTCAGCACACAGTTTTTAAATCCCCAATGGCGCAGGAATATTCGGATCCTGTTCGTGACGCCAATTTATGCAACACGCCAGACCTGGGCCAGGGTATGACGAAGTGAGGTCACGGTTATGGGCAATCGAGGGTACTCACTATATTTGAAGAACCCTGGGCAGGCGCGTGGCAGTGAAGGAGAGGTAGACATGGTTCCTCTGGGGCACACTCTGTATATAGGGACCAGGCCAGATGGTGGATGAGGTGCCCTGGATGTTACAGGTATTTTGTGTGCCTGGGGCAAGGTCCCTGTGGTATTCGTGACGCCAGTGCCTTTGGACGGTGGCACGCCGGTTGGTAGTTGGAATGATGGAGGTACACAGTATATAGTGAACCAAACGTAACTTTACTGAACAATCCAACTTTGTACAGCAGATAGAAGTACAGTCTTTCAAACACAGTTCCACAAGGAGGCTTATTCACAAAATGGCAGGCAATATTCATGCAAGATACGCAGAGGGTAAATTCACAAGCACTCAGCAGCAGGTTGTACCTTTCCTCAGAATCAATGTACAGTGTCCTTTCTAGAACGCCTGCTCTGGCTTTATCTCCCAAGGCCCGGATGCCTAAAAGGGTGGCTTAAATCCTTGGTTACTATCTTCCTCAGGTATTAGATTCTTGCTGCACTTTCTAGTGTAGTCTGCCCATCAGGGTTACGTAGCTTACCCTGGATCGCCTTCTCCTGTAAGGTGGATAACTGTGGGTTTCTCCCAGGAGGTTGGATCCTGCAACTGGGGTATCTTCAGAGCTAACTTAGGCTCTCTTGTTCTCAGGCAGGCTGGAGCTTCTCACTAGCCTCCTGGACATCACTAGCAGCCAGGGCTATCCAGCTGCATGTCAGGAGCAGGCTTCTTAACCTCTGTCTTCTCAGACTCCTGACTCTGCACTAACTCTCCCTGTCTGGGCCTGGACATTTATACTAGGGGCTCCCTATCTCCCTCTAGTGTCTGGGATGTCTAACTACACCCAACTAGGCCTGCTATTGCATCATACAGGGGTACATTGCATATAACAACACATTAAAACATACATTAAATGCACAATTAAACATGACATTTCTGTTCCTTGTAAGTAGGAGTAACGCGCACACCAATTAACCCTTGTGTAGTGCCCACCCCTACCTAGTGGGACACTACATAATGAAGCCTGATTCTCTGCTATGACATGAAGCCTGATTCTCTGCTATGGGACCACTCTCCTCTGTCTGGGTGCCGGGGCCTAAATATCTGACAATAGACTGTTCCAGTGGTGGGTGACGTGAAGCCTGATTCTCTGCTATGACATGAAGCCTGAATCTCTGCTATGGGACCTCTCTCCTCTGTCTGGGTGCCGGGGCCTAAATATCTGACAATGGCCTGTTCCAGTGGTGGGTGACGTGAAGCCTGATTGTCTGCTATGACATGAAGCCTGATTCTCTGCAATGGGACCTCTCTCCTCTGTCTGGGTGCCGGGGTCTAAATATCTGACAATGGACTGTTCCAGTGGTGGGTGACATGAAGCCTGATTCTCTGCTATGGGACCTCTCTCCAATTGATATTGGTTAATTTTTATTTATTTTATTTTTATTTTTATTCATTTCCCTATCCGCATTTGTTTGCAGGGGATTCAACTACATTTTGCTGCCTTTTGCAGCCCTCTAGCCCTTTCCTGGGCTGTTTTACAGCCTTTTTAGTGCCGAAAAGTTTGGGTCATCATTGACTTCAATGGGGTTCGGGACAAAGGTCGGGTTCGTATCCCGAACCCGAACATTTACGGGAAGTTTGGCCGAACTTCTCGAACCCGAACATCCAGGTGTTCGCTCAACTCTAATTGTGTCATCAGACGGGTTAAATGTCCATGAACGGCATAACCGCCAATTGTGGACATTAGACACGGGTGTCTGTTGTGTGAAAAGCAGGAATCTGATTACTTTGGTAATCGATCCACTCCAGAGTAGGTGCCATCTCTGTTTAGCAAATAGCATTTATGTAGAGAAAGTTAAAACAAGGCACTTACTAATGTATTGTGATTGTCCATATTGCCTCATTTGCTGTCTGGATTCATTTTTGCATTACATTACACACTGCTTGATTCCATGGTTATGAGCTCCCTGCAATCCTGCAGTGGTGACTGTGCTTGCACACAAAAAAAAAAGCATCAACCTATGCGCATTCCCACGGTCCTGGCCACCAGAGAGGCAAGCACTTTTTCTTATAGGGTGCAAGCTCGACGACCACTGATGGATTGCAGGGTGGCCGTAACAATGGAAACTAGCAGTGTATGATGTGATGAAAAAATGAGTCTAGCCAGCAAAGGAAGTAATATGGATAATAATGATATGTTCGTAAGTGGCTTGTATTAACTTTCTCTACATGATAAAGGCCACTTACTGAAGTTAGACAACTCCTTTAAAGACCTAGGAAAGGTTTAATGGTGGCTCAATTATTTTTGATCTATATTATTGATCAACAGCCAACAACGTCATTTGCATGTCCCCTGAGGTGGGGACTTTTGCTACATGACATGGATTGACTGGCCACATCTAGGACCACACTGGCTTCATCATCGCATGTAGCTATCTGGCTGTCAATGTTTCTTGTCCCTGATGAACCTATGACATTCTATAAGGGAAATCTATTGGGACAGTTAATAGAACATATTCTATTAGGGAAGGACCTGTATTGTAGGGACAGCCAACGATAAGTTGGGGACAACCCTTTTGGGGCAATAACTCTGCTTTTAGACAGGGACCAATAAAATAATAGGATGAGTCCTTTCATGTAGCCTAAAGCCGATCTGTATCCAGCAATTAACTTCCAGAATTGTACTCTGGAGGACAAGAGACCATACAAGCCTTCCTGGGTACATCAAATGAATACAGTGATGAATTCTGGAGTCCCCATGCTTCAAGGTCATGGAGCAGATATCAGCATCACCTGAATGCTGGTGATTACAATATCTGGGAGTAACGGAACGCCTGGCACCCTGACTGGGTACCTCCGTTGATGGATGCTCCTAGTGCTTCCCGAGGGCTCCAAGCCCTCCGCTCGACACTGTAACCACCACAGACCCCACGAACTGATGCAGCTTGGTTGGGGTCTCGCCGTCCTCCACCCACGCTGAACCCAAGACCAAGCTTCAGCTTCCAGTGGGTGAACCTCTCCTAAATCCAGAGAACAGGAACCAGGAACAAGCTCTTACAAGAGCTTATACTCAGGGGAGTATTGTGATATAGCAATCCCCAAGAGTGTAGTTATCCCATCCCCCAAACATGAGCTAAGACTTCATGAAGGAGTAAAGCAGGACTCTTTAATGGGGCTACCTGTCAGCCTTTTATACAGGTCTTCCAGCAAGGGACACTTCCCCTGGAGAGCTTGTGGAAGACTGAGACAGTTTATACATTAGCCAATCACTTACATTTATAGTATTGAAAAACTCCCAGCAATTGTACACAACCCCCCTCTGCATGTGATACAATTAACAAAATACAATGGGCATTGTCTATGATGCAATTACCAAATACAATGGGCATTGCCTGTGACACAATTAACAAAATACAATGGGCATTGCCTATGACACAATTACTAAACACCATTAACTTAATCACTCACAGGCAGAAAACACAAATTTTTCCCAACCACAGAAAACACCCCAAAGCACCACATATGCCCCTAAACATATTTCCTGATAACCTCGATCTGGGTGAGCAACCAATCCAAAACTCACCCAAATCGGTTCAGGGGTTCAGGAATTTCCTGGAAGTCTTATTTTGGCCCCACGTGCACATGGTCCCATGTCCAAAATAGTTCAATACACTCGATGGCAAAACACTGCTGGACAATTTAAGATGGTCGCCGACACATTTTTGAATCTGTTCCAGTAAAAAGTTCAAGGGGCAGAAACAGTGCCTTTAGAATCCAATATGCCCAAATAGTGTCCCAGGGGCCATAGTCACATGCCAACAGGCTGGCAAGCAGGCCTCTCCAACTCCCAGTGACAAAGGTGCTTTTGTCACACTGGGTACATTGATCACCTAATAAGTGACCACCACAGTGATAAACTAATTTTTTCATATGTGGCTTGTCCCTTAAAGGATACTTTACCTATATAGTATCTGATGCAGCAGATACTGCATTACTAGTGATGAGCGAGCATGCTCGGCCGAATACCTGTTCAGCTCGAGCATTACTATGCTCGGCAGATGGCGGTACTCGGCTGCTAAGCAGCCAATAAACGTGCAGGTAAGTACTGCCATCACTGTAATGCGAGTAGCCATGTTGCTATATAGCACCCGATGACACGTGCTCAGATCAGTCATAGTCAGGGAGAGCAGAGCGTAGGAAGTGAAAGGCAGTGGAGGGAGCGAAATTCACAGTTATTATTCTAAGAAAGCTTTTCAAAGACCCAAAAGTCCTACTGTGTTTGTGTGTGTTTTAGAGCAGCAATATATTTTTACCTGCGCTAAATTGATCAGTCACAGGGACATCCATGCTGAGGAATGGACAGATAGTGCAGGGAGAGAAATTTGGTGTTTCTACTACCAAAAGCTTTTCAAAGACCCCAAAGTCCTTTTAAGGACTACTGTGTGTGTGTGTGTGTGTGTGTGTGTGTTTGATAGCAGCAAGATATTATTATTTTATACCTATTAGTGACATATACTGTAAATCATCCGCAGACAGTTAATTAAAAATAATCAGCTCCACATTTATTGTCTATAGTGTGTGTTTAACCGCCTAACGCAGATCTGCGGTCCGGAGGCGGCAGCTCTGCGCAGAGTGACGCATATACACGTCATCTCGCGAGAGCCGAGACTTCCTGTAAACGCGCGCACACAGGCGCGCGCGTTCACAGGAACTGAAGGTAAGAGACAGGATCTCCAGCCTGCCAGCGGCGATCGTTCGCTGGCAGGCTGGAGATGTGATTTTTTTTAACCCCTAACAGGTATATTAGACGCTGTTTTGATAACAGCGTCTAATATACCTGCTACCTGGTCCTCTGGTGGTCCTTTTTGTTTGGATTGACCACCAGAGGACACAGGTAGCTGTGTAAAGTACCACAAAACACTACACTACACCCCCCCCTGTCACTTATTAACCCCTTATGAACCCCTGATCACCCCATATAGACTCCCTGATCACCCCCCTGTCATTGATCACCCCCCTGTCAGGCTCCGTTCAGACGTCCGTATGATTTTTACGGATCCACGGATACATGGATCGGATCCGCAAAACACATACGGACATCTGAATGGAGCCTTACAGGGGGGTGATCAATGACAGGCGGGTGATCACCCATATAGATTCCCTGATCACCCCCTGTCATTGATTACCCCCCTGTCATTGATCACCCCCCTGTAAGGCTCCATTCAGATGTCCGTATGATTTTTACGGATCCACGGATACATGGATCAGATCCGCAAGACGCATACGGACGTCTGAATGGAGCCTTACAGGGGGGTGATCAATGACAGGGGGGTAATCACCCATATAGATTCCCTGATCACCCCCTGTCATTGATCACCCCCCTGTAAGGCTCCATTCAGATGTCCATATGATTTTTACGGATCCACGGATACATGGATCGGATCCGCAAAACACATACGGACGTCTGAATGGAGCCTTACAGGGGGGTGATCAATGACAGGCGGGTGATCACCCATACAGATTCCCTGATCACCCCCTGTCATTGATCACCCCCCTGTCATTGATCACCCCCCTGTAAGGCTCCATTCAGACGTCCATATGATTTTTACGGATCCACGGATACATGGATCGGATCCGCAAAATGCATACGGACGTCTGAATGGAGCCTTACAAGGGGGTGATCAATGACAGGGGGGTGATCACCTCATATACACTCCCTGATCACCCCCTGTCATTGATCACCCCCCTGTCATTGATCACCCCCCTGTAAGGCTCCATTCAGAGGTCCGTATGCGTTTTGCGGATCCGATCCATGTATCCGTGGATCCGTAAAAATCATACAGACGTCTGAATGGAGCCTTACAGGGGGGTGATCAATGACAAGGGGGTGATCACCTCATATACACTCCCTGATCACCCCTGTCATTGATCACCCCCCTGTCATTGATCACCCCCCTGTAAGGCTCCATTCAGACGTCCGTATGATTTTTACGGATCCACGGATACATGGATCGGATCCGCAAAACGCATACGGACGACTGAATGGAGCCTTACAAGGGGGTGATCAATGACAGGGGGGGTGATCACCTCATATACACTCCCTGATCACCCCCTGTCATTGATCACCCCCCTGTAAGGCTCCATTCAGACGTCCGTATGCGTTTTGCGGATCCGATCCATGTATCCGTGGATCCGTAAAAATCATACAGACGTCTGAATGGAGCCTGACAGGGGGGTGATCAATGACAGGGGGGGTGATCACCCCATATAGACTCCCTGATCACCCCCCTGTCATTGATCACCCCCCCTGTAAAGCTCCATTCAGACATTTTTTTTGGCCCAAGTTAGCGGAAATTGTTTTAGCGGAAAAAAAAATTCAATGAACTCGCCATGCCCCTTATTGAGTGCCTTGGGGTGTCTTCTTTCCAAAATGGGGTCACATGTGGGGTATTTATACTGCGCTGGCTTTTTAGGGGCCCGAAAGCGTGAGAAGAAGTCTGGGATCCAAATGTCTAAAAATGCCCTCCTAAAAGGAATTTGGGCCTCTTTGCGCATCTAGGCTGCAAAAAAGTGTCACACATCTGGTATCGCCGTACTCAGGAGAAGTTGGGCAATGTGTTTTGGGGTGTCATTTTACATATACCCATGCTGGGTGAGATAATATCTTGGTCAAATGCCAACTTTGTATAAAAAAATGGGAAAAGTTGTCTTTTGCCAAGATATTTCTCTCACCCAGCATGGGTATATGTAAAATGACACCCCAAAACACATTCCCCAACTTCTCCAGAGTACGGCGATACCAGATGTGTGACACTTTTTTGCCGCAAAGGGGCACACATTCCAAAGAGCACCTTTAGGATTTCACAGGTCATTTTTTACACATTTTGATTTCAGGGGCATGGCGAGTTCCTAGAATTTTTTATTTTCTGTCACAAGTTAGCGGAAAATGATGATATTTTTTATTTTTTTCTTACAAAGTCTCATATTCCACTAACTTGTGACAAAAAAAAAAATTCTAGGAACTCGCCATGCCCCTCACGGAATACCTTGGGGTGTCTTCTTTCCAAAATGGGGTCACTTGTGGCGTAGTTATACTGCCCTGGCAATTTAGGGGCCCATATGTGTGAGAAGTAGTTTGCAATCGAAATGTGTAAAAAATGGCTGGTGAAATCCGAAAGGTGCACTTTGGAATATGTGCCCCTTTGCCCACCTTGGCTGCAAGAAAGTGTCACACATGTGGTATAACCGTACTCAGGAGAAGTTGGGGAATGTGTTTTGGGGTGTCATTTTACATATACCCATGCTGGGTGAGAGAAATATCTTGGCAAAAGACAACTTTTCCCATTTTTTTTATACAAAGTTGGCACTTGACCAAGATATTTCTCTCACCCAGCATGGGTATATGTAAAATGACACCCCAAACACATTCCCCAACTTCTCCTGAGTACGGCGATACCAGATGTGTGACACTTTTTTGCAGCCTAGGTGGGCAAAGGGACCCACATTCCAAAGTGCACCTTTCGGATTTCACCCTTCATTTTTTACAAATTTTGATTGCAAACTACTTCTCACACATATGGGCCCCTAAATTGCCAGGGCAGTATAACTACGCCACAAGTGACCCCATTTTGGAAAGAAGACACCTCAAGGTATTTCGTGATGGGCATAGTGAGTTCATGGAAGTTTTTATTTTTTGTCACAAGTTAGTGGAATATGAGACTTTGTAAGAAAAAAAAAAATCCGCTAACTTGTGACAAAAAATAAAAAGTTCTATGAACTCAATATGCCCATCAGCGAATACCTTAGGGTGTATACTTTCCGAAATGGGGTCATTTGTGGGGGTTTTCTACTGTCTGGGCATTGTAGACCCTCAGGAAACATGACAGGTGCTCAGAAAGTCAGAGCTGCTTCAAAAAGCGGAAATTCACATTTTTGTACCATAGTTTGTAAACGCTATAACTTTTACCAAAACCATTTTTTTATTTTTTTTTGCCCAAACATTTTTTTTTTATCAAAGACATGTAGAACAATACATTTTGCAAAAATTTATATATGGATGTCGGTTTTTTTTTTGCTAAATTTTACAGTTGAAAGTGAAAATTTTCATTTTTTTGCAAAAAAATCATTACATTTTGATTAATAACAAAAAAAGTAAAAATGTCAGCAGCAATGAAATTCCACCAAATGAAAGCTCTATTAGTGAGAAGAAAAGGAGGTAAAATTTATTTGGGTGGTAAGTTGCATGACCGAGCAATAAACGTGGAAATTAGTGTAGTGCAGAAGTGTAAAAAGTGGCCTGGTCATTAAGTGGGTTTCAGCTAGCGGGGTTGAAGTAGTTAATACACATTCGTGACATATACAGTACTCCATACGAAAACTGTTTCTTTAGCATAAATTAAAATAATCAGGGGCCAGCCCTCATCTTCTGTCTCTGTAGTGTGTGCGTGTAATACACATCTGTGACATATACAGTACTCCATCGGAAAACTTTTTCATTTAGTGTAAATTTAAATAATCTGGGCCTAATCTAGTGTCCATAGTGTGTTGTTTTCTGTGACATATACAGTACACCATCCGAAAACTGTTTCTTTAGCGCAAATTTAAATCATCTGGGCCTAATCTAGTGTCCATAGTGTGTTGTTTTCTGTGACATATACAGAACAGCATCCGAAAACAGTTTCTTTAGAGTAAATTTGAATCATTTGGGCATAATCTAGTGTACATTGTGTGTTGTTTTCTGTGACATATACAGTATGTCCTCCAAAAACTTTTTCTTTAGGGAAAATTTAACTAATCTGGGCCTAATCTAGTGTTCATAGTGTCTGGCTTTCTGTGACATATACAGTACGCCCTCCAAAAACAGTTTCTTTAGGGCAAATTTAACTAATCTGGGCCTGATCTAGTGTCCATAGTGTGTGGCTTTCTGTGACATATACAGTAAGCCCTAGGAAAACTGTTGTCACGCCCTGCCCTGTGGGTGTTCTGAGACTATCTGTCAGAGTTGCTGCACGTGACTCACTCGATCTGACAGTTTGTTTTGGGTTTGAACAGAATCCCACCTCCTATCAGGTGTGGTTCGTTTGGTCATTGGGGAGGCTATTTATTCCTCCCTCTCCCTATAGCCTTTGCGGGTTATAGTTCTTCTTTGTTTGTGTGCTGGAAGTTTTGGTGGATTGTCTGCTCAAACTCCATCTAAAGATAAGTCTTTTTCCCCTTTTCCTTCTGTGTCTGTTTTTACTAGGCCTCCTTCGGTAGATGAAGGAGCTGGTAGTCTCTTACCCTTTTCCCTAGTGCTGAGTGTTTGGTCCAGTGTGTTTCAGCTTAGGCACTTGGGCATGTGCATATCTACCATCAAGATATGCACATGGGCATAGCAGCATAGGGAAAGTCTTTTAGGGATTGCTAAGAGGTGACCCCTTTGTTCCCTAGCTTTTGGGGCCTAGTCAGTTGTTTTGTTTGCTTTGCTGTTTCCTGTTTCCTTCCCTTATCTTACCTATCGTGACACTACCGTGACAACTGTTTTTTTAGGGCAAATTTAACTAATCTGGGCCTCATATAGTCTCCATATTCTGTGGGTTTCTGTGACATATACTGTCCTGCATCAGAAAACTGTGGCTTTATTGCAAATTACAATAATCTGAATATGTGGTGTTCTGTGACATATACAATACATTGTGTTTAAAAACACACCACACTGACATGTTTTTTTTATTTTTTATTCCAAAGCTTCCAAAAATTGCCCCTTATCAGGAGAAATGATGTTTAAACTCACAGTGTTATGCTGTTATGAAAAAGAAAAAAAAAAACATTAAAAAGTGGCTTGGGGAACCAAGCATCTGGAAATTATGCCTTGACAGGGTCAGAATGCTTGCCCATATGACACGCACAAGTGTTAATTGTCAGAAGAAAAAGTGGGTCATTGTGAATGAGCCTAGAAAAAATATTCCTTTTAATTGGGAGCAGCAGCAGTACAATGTGGATATGAAAAGGGTATGGTCAGTGTCGGACTGGGGTACCTAGGGACCACCAGTAAAATGTATTTTGGGGGCCCACCGTACGGATACATTAAAATATAATAAATAATCTAACAAGTTTTTTATATGAACATAAGCTGGTTGAGGTGCTGTACATTGAATATATGTATGTAGTGTACTAAATATAATGTGTTATGTGCCACTTGTGCAGGGGGTGGGAGACTAGGGGCCCACCTTGCTCAGGGGCCCACCGGGGAATTCCCCTGTACCCCTGTGGGCCAGTCCGAGCCTGGGTATGGTATAGATGTAAAGGCATGCGGACGCAATAGTAGTGGCAGCAGAAGCAGCATAGCCTGGAACATAAAAGGCAGTAAGTTGGCAATCTATGGGTATTATTAGTAGTGGTGGCAATGGTAGTAGGGGATTAGTGGCATGGAGCAGCAGCAACTGAGGCAGCACGGCAGCAGCCACCATATGGTACAAGTTGGCAGGAAAACAGCATCAGCGTTACTGAAGATGATGGTCGGCAGGTCGCAGAAGTGCCATGATGATGGTGGTGGTGGCATGATAGAGGCAGCAATGATGGTAGGCAGGCTGTAGCAGTGAAAAAAAAAAGGCTGTAGCAGTGGCATGATGGTGGTGGTGACATGATGGATGCAGCAGCAGTACAGAACATGATGGTAGCAGGCTGCAGCAGTGGCATAATGGCTGTGGTGGCATGATAGAGGCAGTCGCAACTATAGAGAACATAGAAGTGGCATGATGAAAGGAGGCAGCAACAGTGGCAAAATGGGGCACCAATGGCAAGGCCAGATCTATTAATTGGCCTCGGCTGGAGGAGTGTAAAAATCCTCCCGAATCCACACTTGATTCATTTTGACAAAAGTGACGCTTTGGACACTGGCAGAAGACAACTTGGTCCATTTGAGTGCCACCACAGCCAACCCCATCCCCTGCAGCACTCAAAACCCTCTCCAAGATGACACTGGAGTCAGGGCAAGTAATAGAAAGAGAGCATGCTGTGCCAGTTCAAGCCACTGTTCCAATCTGTCTTCCCAGAAATACATGGGATCAGGGAACAGGTTATGTGTCAGAGACTGGCCAGATTGTAGTTAGGTCTGAACCTGGGCGCTGAGGCAAGAGCTGTCACCCTGTTAACTGGCGTCATCCTGACGCGGCATGTGGAAAAACTGTTCCATCATGTTACGGAGAACGAAATGGCTGCTGCTTCTTGTGGCAGCAGAAAGGGGTGCCGCTGTGGTTGCGGAGAGGGGCCTCTCAGACATCATAGCACAAGCATCTGCTCACGGCAAGCTGCATACACAGTGTTTATTAGCCTAATTTCTGGGTGCTACCTCAGGGCTGCTGCAAAAAACATTGACCCAGTGGGCTGTGAAAGACATGTACTGTCCCTGCCCATAATAGCTGGTACAGGTGTCCACCACGTTGTCAGCCTTGCCACACAGTGAGCATCACAAGGATTGTCCTGCGCTCTCCACCAGAGTACAAAACACTTCTACAATGGTGCTAGTGCACCATCACCAACATGTCCAGGTGGGTGTTCAACTTGTGCTGGTGGATAAAAGTTGTTTCATGGCTAAGAATTCCATTATAGATGTCTCACGATGGAGCAAAGGACAAGGAGAAGTCTTAGGATAAGAAGGAGGTGATGATGATGACAAAGATTTCATATCGCTTTGGGAAATGCATGGGGGGGGGGAAGAAAAATTCCTAACTAGGGTTGAGAAAACCTAAACTGTAAAGTTCGGGTTCGTGCCGAACTTTAGGATTTTTGGACCCTGGATCCGGACCCGAACTTTTCAGTAATTTGGCTATTTTATGGTGCTTTTTGAAAGGCTGCAGAGCAGCCAATCAACTAGCCTTCAACTCTGTGCCCTTAGAAGCCATCACAGCCATGCCTACTAATGGCATGGCTGTGATTGGCCAGGGAAGCATGTGACCCAGCCTCTATATAAGCTGGAGTCATGGAACGCTGCACGTCACTCTGCTGTTACTAGTGTAGGGAGAGGATGCTGCTGCTGTGAGGGAGAGAATAGGAAATAATAACTCAGCGATCTACCTAGATTTAGTTTTTTGGGTGCAGTGAACAATCTTTTTACCCTGCCCTGAGCCCAGTGACACAGAAAAATAACTTTTATCCGTCTGTTAGTTCGGTGGGTGGCGGTGGCCATTTTATACAAGCCCAGTGCACCAGCACAGCATAAGTTCTTTTGTGACATTCAAATCCAAGCGTGAAATACTGCAATAATTTGGGTTTAAAAAAAACACACATTTTTGGCAATATTCTACATCTGGTGCCTTTGCAGCATTTGTCAGTGAGTAAGACGAGCTTAAAATACTTCAATAATTTTCTGGTTTTAAAAAAACACAAATTTTGGACACAAAAACAAATTTTGCAGCCTATGCTGCATCTGTCAGTGTTAGATACAAGCTTGAAATACTGCAATAATATTCTGGGTTTAATAAAACACCTATTTTTGGCAATACCCTACATCAGGGGCCTATGCTTCATCTGTCAGTGTGAAATACATGCATTAGATACTGCATTTTGGGTAAAATACTTAATTTTGCAGCCTATGCTGCATTTGTTAGTGTGACATACGAGCTAGAAATAATGCACTAATCTGGGTTTAAAAATATCCTACATCTGGAGCCTTTGCAGCATTTGTCAGTGCGTAAGACAAGCTTAAAGGATAACTGTTGTATATTATATTTTTTGAGAATTGGATTGTGGTGATTAATATCTCCTTTTTTTCCCTGTACTGCCTTCTTTTACTTGTGCTTAAAATGGGGTTCCTAAGCATGGTCCGTCTATCTGTTGAACTACGGAGCACAGAAGCAAGCTGCCTGCAAGGTCAGATTACAGACAGCCAGGGACTGTAAGTAAATGATTAAAGCCAGGTCCTCCCCAGCAGCTGATAACAGTGCCTGGGCTGTGTGCACTTCTCCCTGTCCCTGCGCTTGGCAGACGCTCCCTCACTCAGCAGAGCTGGAGAAGGCAGAGTTGGAGCAGCGCAGACCAGGGAAGAGAGATCTGCCATCTGCTCAGTGTATAAATGAAAGCAACATGTGGTAAGAGGACCCCTTTGTGCTGCAGGAGATTAACCCTTTAGGGGAAGGGCTCTGGTTACTGACACTTTTGGGGGGCTATTGTTACTGGCTAGTGAGGGCAGGCGGGATTAGCCTCAGGGGGAGGCCAGTGGCGGCCATCTTAACTGAATAGTGAAATTGCAGTTTTATGCAGACTGGTTGCTAAGGGCTGAATCTTATTAAATATGGGGTAAGTCAGTCTAATAGTAACTGATTCTGGAATATCATGTTATTAGTAACTACAGACGTGGACAAAATTGTTGGTACCCTTTGGTCAATGAAAGAAAAAGTCACAATGGTCACAGAAATAACTTTAATCTGACAAAAGTAATAATAAATTAAAATTCTATAAATGTTAACCAATGAAAGTCAGACATTGTTTTTCAACCATGCTTCAACAGAATTATGTAAAAAAATAAACTCATGAAACAGGCATGGACAAAAATGATGGTACCCCTAGAAAACACAGAACATAATGTGACCAAAGGGACATGTTAATTCAAGGTGTGTCCACTAATTAGCATCACAGGTGTCTACAACCTTGTAATCAGCCATTGGGCCTATATATATGGCTCCAGGTAATCACTGTGTTGTTTGGTGATATGGTGTGTACCACACTCGACATGGACCAGAGGAAGCAAAGGAAAGAGCTGTCTCAAGAGATCAGAAAAAAAATTATAGACAAGCATGTTAAAGGTAAAGGCTATAAGACCATCTCCAAGCAACTAGATGTTCCTGTGAGTACAGTTGCACATATTATTCATAAGTTTAAGATCCATGGGACTGTAGCCAACCTCCCTGGACGTGGCCGCAGGAGGAAAATTGATGACAAATCTAAGAGACGGATAATCCGAATGGTAACAAAAGAGCCTAGAAAGACTTCTAAAGAGATTCAAGGTGAACTTCATGCTCAAGGAACATCAGTGTCAGATCGCACCATCCGTCGTTGTTTGAGCCAAAGTGGACTACATGGGAGACGACCAAGGAGGACACCATTGTTGAAAACGAATCATAAAAAAGCAAGACTGGAATATGCCAAACTACATGTTGACAAGCCACAAAGCTTCTGGGAGAATGTCCTGTGGACAGATGAGACAAAAATCGAAGTTTTTGCCAAGGCACATCAGCTGTATGTTCACAGACGAAAAAATGAAGCATATCAAGAAAAGAACACTGTCCCTACTGTGAAACATGGAGGAGGCTCTGTTATGTTCTGGGGCTGCTTTGCTGCGTCTGGCACAGGGTGTCTTGAATCTGTGCAGGGTACAATGAAATCTCAAGACTATCAAGGAATTCTAGAGAGAAATGTACTAGCCAGTGTCAGAAAGCTTGGTCTCAGTCGCAGGTCATGGGTCTTGCAACAGGACAATGACCCAAAACACACCGCTAAAAACACCCAAGAATGGCTAAGAGGAAAAAATTGGACTATTCTAAAGTGGCCTTCTATGAGCCCTGACCTCAATCCTATTGAGCATCTTTGGAAGGAGCTGAAACATGCAGTCTGGAAAAGGCACCCTTCAAACCGGACACAACTGGAGCAGTTTGCTCATGAGGAGTGGGCCAAAATACCTGCTGAGAGGTGCAGATGTCTCATTGACAGTTACAGGAAGCGTTTGATTGCAGTGATTGCCTCAAAAGGTTGCGCAACAAAATATTAAGTTAGGGGTACCATCATTTTTGTCCATGCCTGTTTCATGAGTTTATTTTTTTACATAATTCTGTTGAAGCATGGTTGAAAAACAATGTCTGACTTTCATTGGTTAACATTTATAGAATTTTAATTTATTATTACTTTTGTCAGATTAAAGTTATTTCTGTGACCATTGTGACTTTTTCTTTCATTGACCAAAGGGTACCAACAATTTTGTCCACGTCTGTACATATATGAAAATTAAAATTAGGATCTAAATGTGACAGTTATCCTTTAAAATACTTCAATAATTTTCTGATTTAAAAAAAAACTCCAATTTCGGACAAAAAACAAAATTTTCAGCCTTTGCTGCATCTGTTAGTGTGAGATACACGAGTTAGATACTGGTATTCTATTCTGTTATTTAAAAAACACCCATTTTGGGCAAAATACTTAATTTTGCAGCCTATGCTGCATCTATCAGTGTGAGATACAAGCTTGAAATACTGCAATAATATTCTGGGTTTAAAAAAAACAATTTTTGGCAATCTCCTACATCTGGGGCCTATGCTGCATTTGTTAGTGTGACATAGAAGCTTGAAATACTTCAATAATAGTTATTATGGGCAAAATAACAAATCTGCAGCCTTTGCTGTATCTGTCAGTGTGAGATAAACACCTTAAATACTGCTGTTTATTCTGTTATAAAAAAACACCCATTTTGGGCAAAAAACTAAATTTGCAGCTTTTGCTGCATCTGTCAGAGTGAGATACACGCATTAGATACTGCTGTTAGAGTTGAGCGAACACCTGGATGTTCGGGTTCGAGAAGTTCGGCCGAACTTCCCGAAAATGTTCGGGTTCGGGATCCGAACCCGATCCGAACTTCGTCCCGAACCCGAACCCCATTGAAGTCAATGGGGACCCGAACTTTTCGGCACTAAAAAGGCTGTAAAACAGCCCAGGAAAGGGCTAGAGGGCTGCAAAAGGCAGCAACATGTAGGTAAATCCCCTGCAAACAAATGTGGATAGGGAAATGAATTAAAATAAAAATTAAATAAATAAAAATTAACCAAAATCAATTGGAGAGAGGTCCCATAGCAGAGAATCTGGCTTCCCGTCACCCACCACTGGAACAGTCCATTCTCAGATATTTAGGCCCCGGAACCCAGGCAGAGGAGAGAGGTCCCGTAACAGAGAATCTGGCTTCATGTCAGCAGAGAATCAGTCTGCATGTCATAGCAGAGAATCAGGCTTCACGTCAGCCACCACTGCAACAGTCTATTGTCATAAATTTAGGCCAAGCACCCAGGCAGAGGAGAGAGGTCCCGTAACAGACAATCTGGCTTCATGTCAGCAGAGAATCAGTCTTCATATCATAGCAGAGAATCAGGCTTCACGTCACCGACCACTGTAAGAGTCCATTTTCATAAATTTAGGCCCAGCACCCAGGCAGAGGAGAGAGGTCCCGTAACAGACAATCTGGCTTCATGTCAGCAGAGAATCAGTCTTCATGTCATAGCAGAGAATCAGGCTTCACGTCACCCACCACTGTAAGAGTCCATTTTCATAAATTTAGGCCCAGCACCCAGGCAGAGGAGAGAGGTCCCGTAACAGAGGATCTGGCTTCATGTCAGCAGAGAATTAGTCTGCATGTCATAGCAGAGAATGAGGCTTCACGTCAGCCACCACTGCAACAGTCCATTGGCATATATTTAGGCCCAGCACCCAGGCAGAGGAGAGAGGTCCCGTAACAGACAATCTGGCTTCATGTCAGCAGAGAATTAGTCTGCATGTCATAGCAGAGAATGAGGCTTCACGTCAGCCACCACTGCAACAGTCCATTGGCATATATTTAGGCCCAGCACCCAGGCAGAGGAGAGAGGTCCCGTAACAGACAATCTGGCTTCATGTCAGCAGAGAATTAGTCTGCATGTCATAGCAGAGAATGAGGCTTCACGTCAGCCACCACTGCAACAGTCCATTGGCATATATTTAGGCCCAGCACACAGGCAGAGGAGAGAGGTCCCGTAACAGACAATCTGGCTTCATTTCAGTAGAGAATCAGTCTGCATGTCATAGCAGAGAATCAGGCTTCACGTCACCCACCACTGCAACAGTCCATTTTCATAAGTTTAGGCCAAGCACCCAGGCAGAGGAGAGAGGTCCCGTAACAGACAATCTGGCTTCATGTCAGTAGAGAATCAGTCTGCATGTCATAGCAGAGAATCAGGCTTCACGTCACCCACCACTGCAACAGTCCATTTTCATAAGTTTAGGCCAAGCACCCAGGCAGAGGAGAGAGGTCCCGTAACAGACAATCTGGCTTCATGTCAGTAGAGAATCAGTCTGCATGTCATAGCAGAGAATCAGGCTTCACGTCACCCACCACTGCAACAGTCCATTTTCATAAGTTTAGGCCAAGCACCCAGGCAGAGGAGAGAGGTCCCGTAACAGACAATCTGGCTTCATGTCAGCAGAGAATTAGTCTGCATGTCATAGCAGAGAATAAGGCTTCACGTCAGCCACCACTGCAACAGTCCATTGGCATATATTTAGGCCCAGCACACAGGCAGAGGAGAGAGGTCCCGTAACAGACAATCTGGCTTCATGTCAGCAGAGAATTAGTCTGCATGTCATAGCAGAGAATGAGGCTTCACGTCAGCCACCACTGCAACAGTTCATTGGCATATATTTAGGCCCAGCACACAGGCAGAGGAGAGAGGTCCCGTAACAGACAATCTGGCTTCATGTCAGTAGAGAATCAGTCTGCATGTCATAGCAGAGAATCAGGCTTCACGTCACCCACCACTGCAACAGTCCATTGGCATATATTTAGGCCCAGCACCCAGGCAGAGGAGAGAGGTCCCGTAACAGACAATCTGGCTTCATGTCAGCAGAGAATTAGTCTGCATGTCATAGCAGAGAATGAGGCTTCACGTCAGCCACCACTGCAACAGTCCATTGGCATATATTTAGGCCCAGCACCCAGGCAGAGGAGAGAGGTCCCGTAACAGACAATCTGGCTTCATGTCAGCAGAGAATCAGTCTGCATGTCATAGCAGAGAATCAGGCTTCACGTCACCCACCACTGTAAGAGTCCATTTTCATAAATTTAGGCCCAGCACCCAGGCAGAGGAGAGAGGTCCCGTAACAGAGGATCTGGCTTCATGTCAGCAGAGAATCAGTCTGCATGTCATAGCAGAGAATCAGGCTTCACGTCACCCAACATTGGAACAGTCCATTGGCATATATTTAGGCCCCGGCACCCAGACAGAGGAGAGGTTCATTCAACTTTGGGAAGCCTCGCAATATAATGGTAAAATGAAAATAAAAATAGGATTGAATGAGGAAGTGCCCTGGAGTCCAATAATATATGGTTAAGGGGAGGTAGTTAATGTCTAATCTGGACAAGGGACGGACAGATCCTGTGGGATCCATGCCTGGTTCATTTTTATGAACGTCAGCTTGTCCACATTGGCTGTAGACAGGCGGCTGCGTTTGTCTGTAATGACGCCCCCTGCCGTGCTGAATACACGTTCAGACAAAACGCTGGCCGCCGGGCAGGCCAGCACCTCCAAGGCATAAAAGGCTAGCTCTGGCCACGTGGACAATTTAGAGACCCAGAAGTTGAATGGGGCCGAACCATCAGTCAGTACGTGGAGGGGTGTGCACATGTACTGTTCCACCATGTTAGTGAAATGTTGCCTCCTGCTAACACGTTGCGTATCAGGTGGTGGTGCAGTTAGCTGTGGCGTGTTGACAAAAGTTTTCCACATCTCTGCCATGCTAACCCTGCCCTCAGAGGAGCTGGCATTGACACAGCTGCCTTGGCGACCTCTTGCTCCTCCTCTGCCTTGGCCTTGGGCTTCCACTTGTTCCCCTGTGACATTTGGGAATGCTCTCAGTAGCGCGTCTACCAACGTGCGCTTGTACTCGCGCATCTTCCTATCACGCTCCAGTGCAGGAAGTAAGGTGGGCACATTGTCTTTGTAGCGTGGATCCAGCAGGGTCGCAACCCAGTAGTCCGCACAGGTTAAAATGTGGGCAACTCTGCTGTCGTTGCGCAGGCACTGCAGCATGTAGTCGCTCATGTGTGCCAGGCTGCCCAGGGGTAAGGACAAGCTGTCCTCTGTGGGAGGCGTATCGTCATCGTCCTGCCTTTCCCCCCAGCCACGCACCAGTGATGGACCCGAGCTGCGTTGGGTGCCACCCCGCTGTGACCATGCTTCATCCTCATCCTCCTCCACCTCCTCCTCATCCTCGTCCTCCTCGTCCTCCAGTAGTGGGCCCTGGCTGGCCACATTTGTACCTGGCCTCTGCTGTTGCCAAAAACCTCCCTCTGAGTCACTTCGAAGAGACTGGCCTGAAAGTGCTAAAAATGACCCCTCTTCCTCCTCCTCCTCCTCCTCCTGGGCCACCTCCTCTTCCATCATCGCCCTAAGTGTTTTCTCAAGGAGACATAGAAGTGGTATTGTAACGCTGATAACGGCGTCATCGCCACTGGCCATGTTGGTGGAGTACTCAAAACAGCGCAACAGGGCACACAGGTCTCGCATGGAGGCCCAGTCATTGGTGGTGAAGTGGTGCTGTTCTGTAGTGCGACTGACCCGTGCGTGCTGCAGCTGAAACTCCACTATGGCCTGCTGCTGCTCGCACAGTCTGTCCAGCATGTGCAAGGTGGAGTTCCACCTGGTGGGCACGTCGCATATGAGGCGGTGAGCGGGAAGGCCGAAGTTACGCTGTAGCGCAGACAGGCGAGCAGCAGCAGGATGTGAACGCCAGAAGCGCAAACAGACGGCCCGCACTTTATGCAGCAGCTCTGACATGTCGGGGTAGTTGTGTATGAACTTCTGCACCACCAAATTCAGCACATGCGCCAAGCAAGGGATGTGCGTCAAATTGGCTAGTCCCAGAGCTGCAACGAGATTTCGCCCATTATCACACACCACCAGGCCGGGCTTGAGGCTCACCGGCAGCAACCACTCGTCGGTCTGTTGTTCTATACCCCGCCACAACTCCTGTGCGGTGTGGGGCCTGTCCCCCAAACATATGAGTTTCAGAATGGCCTGCTGACGTTTACCCCGGGCTGTGCTGAAGTTGGTGGTGAAGGTGTGTGGCTGACTGGATGAGCAGGTGGAAGAAGAGGAGGAGGAAGCCGAGAAGGAGGAGGTGGCAACAGGAGGCAAAGAATGTTGCCCTGCGATCCTTGGCGGCGGAAGGACGTGCGCCAAACAGCTCTCCGCCTGGGGCCCGGCTGCCACTACATTTACCCAGTGTGCAGTTAGGGAGATATAGCGTCCCTGGCCGTGCTTACTGGTCCACGTATCTGTGGTTAGGTGGACCTTGCTACAGATGGCGTTGCGCAGTGCACACTTGATTTTATCGGATACTTGGTTGTTCAGGGAAGGCACGGCTCTCTTGGAGAAGTAGTGGCGGCTGGGAACAACATACTGTGGGACAGCAAGCGACATGAGCTGTTTGAAGCTGTCTGTGTCCACCAGCCTAAATTACAGCATTTCATAGGCCAGTAGTTTAGAAATGCTGGCATTCAGGGCCAGGGATCGAGGGTGGCTAGGTGGGAATTTACGCTTTCTCTCAAATGTTTGTGAGATGGAGAGCTGAACGCTGCCGTGTGACATGGTTGAGACGCTTGGTGACGGAGGTGGTGGTGGTGGTGTTGGTGGTACATCCCCTGTTTGCTGGGCGGCAGGTGCCAACGTTCCTCCAGAGGCGGAGGAAGAGGCCGAGGCGGCAGCAGCAGAAGAGGCCGAGGCGGCAGCAGCAGAAGAGGCCGAGGCGGCAGCAGCAGAAGAGGTAGCAGGGGGAGCCTGAGTGACTTCCTTGGTTTTAAGGTGTTTACTCCACTGCAGTTCATGCTTTGCATGCAGGTGCCTGGTCATGCAGGTTGTGCTCAGGTTCAGAACGTTAATGCCTCGCTTCAGGCTCTGATGTCACAGCGTGCAAACCACTCGGGTCTTGTCGTCAGCACATTGTTTGAAGAAGTGCCATGCCAGGGAACTCCTTGAAGCTGCCTTTGGGGTGCTCGGTCCCAGATGGCGGCGGTCAGTAGCAGGCGGAGTCTCTTGGCGGCGGGTGTTCTGCTTTTGCCCACTGCTCCCTCTTTTGCTACGCTGTTGGCTCGGTCTCACCACTGCCTCTTCCTCCGAACTGTGAAAGTCAGTGGCACGACCTTCATTCCATGTGGGGTCTAGGACCTCATCGTCCCCTGCATCGTCTTCCGCCCAGTCTTGATCCCTGACCTCCTGTTCAGTCTGCACACTGCAGAAAGACGCAGCAGTTGGCACCTGTGTTTCGTCATCATCAGAGACATGCTGAGGTGGTATTCCCATGTCCTCATCATCAGGAAACATAAGTGGTTGTGCGTCAGTGCTTTCTATGTCTTTCACCGCTGGGGAAGGGCTAGGTGGATGCCCTTGGGAAACCCTGCCAGCGGAGTCTTCAAACAGCATAAGAGACTGCTGCATAACTTGAGGCTGAGACAGTTTCCCTGGTATGCATGGGGGTGATGTGACAGACTGATGGGGTTGGTTTTCAGGCGCCATCTGTGCGCTTTCTGCAGAAGACTGGGTGGGAGATAATGTGAACGTGCTGGATCCACTGTCGGCCACCCAATTGACTAATGCCTGTACCTGCTCAGCCCTTACCATCCTTAGAACGGCATTGGGCCCCACCATATATCGCTGTAAATTGTGGCGGCTACTGGGACCTGAGGTAGTTGGTACACTAGGACGTGTGGATGTGGCAGAACGGCCACGTCCTCTCCCAGCACCAGAGGGTCCACTAACACCACCACGACCATGTCCACGTCCGCGTCCCTTACTAGATGTTTTCCTCATTGTTATGGTTCACCACAACAACAAAAATATTATTTGGCCCAATGTATTGTATTCAAATTCAGCGGGATATAAATTTGAGGCCTAGTATTTAGGCGCTGGGTGACCGGTATGGATTTAGTGACGGAATTAGACTTGGAAATGCACAGTAGTGTGTGTGTGAAGTTATTCTGAATGACCCTATGTGCACCTTGAATATTATATACCCTTTTAGGGATAGATTTCAAATAGCTCTGATATAGCAGAAACCACTAAATTATGAAATTGCTAAATTGGGAATTGTATTTCAACCCAGAACAAAAAATGTGCTTTGACGGACACTAAATAACTTTCCCAGCCACAACAGGACAGCGGTAACGAGAGATTTAGCGGGATATAAATTTGAGGCCTAGTATTTAGGCGCTGGGTGACCGGTATGGATTTAGTGACAGAATTAGACTGGGATATGCACAGTAGCGTGTGTGTGTGAAGTTATTCTGAATGACCCTATGTGCACCTTGAATATTATATACCCTTTTAGGGATAGATTTCAAATAGCTCTGATATAGCAGAAACCACTAAATTATGAAATTGCTAAATTGGGAATTGTATTTCAACCCAGAACAAAAAATGTGCTTTGACGGACACTAAATAACTTTCCCAGCCACAACAGGACAGCGGTAACGAGAGATTTAGCGGGATATAAATTTGAGGCCTAGTATTTAGGCGCTGGGTGACCTGTATGGATTTAGTGACAGAATTAGACTAGGATATGCACAGTAGCGTGTGTGTGTGTGAAGTTATTCTGAATGACCCTATGTGCACCTTGAATATTATATACCCTTTTAGGGATAGATTTCAAATAGCTCTGATATAGCAGAAACCACTAAATTATGAAATTGCTAAATTGGGAATTGTATTTCAACCCAGAACAAAAAATGTGCTTTGACGGACACTAAATAACTTTCCCAGCCACAACAGGACAGCGGTAACGAGAGATTTAGCGGGATATAAATTTGAGGCCTAGTATTTAGGCGCTGGGTGACCGGTATGGATTTACTAACAGAATTGGACTTGGAAATGCACAGTAGCGTGTGTGTGTGAAGTTATTCTGAATGACCCTATGTGCACCTTGAATATTATATACCCTTTTAGGGATAGATTTCAAATAGCTCTGATATAGCAGAAACCACTAAATTATGAAATTGCTAAATTGGGAATTGTATTTCAACCCAGAACAAAAAATGTGCTTTGACGGACACTAAATAACTTGCCCAGCCACAACAGTACAGTGGTAACGAGAGATTTAGCGGGATATAAATTTGAGGCCTAGTATTTAGGCGCTGGGTGACCGGTATAGATTTAGTGACAGAATTAGACTGGGATATGGCCAAAAAATAACCACACTATTGCTGGTTAAATGCACTTGGTGACGGGCGCAGCTTGCCCCTGATGTAGTATATGGCCAAAAAATGAACAGACTATTGCTGGTTAAATGCACTTGGTGTCACAGCTTGACCAACCACACTACTGAGGGTTAAATGCACTTGGTGACGGGCGCAGCTTGCCCCTGATGTAGTATATGGCCAAAAAATGAACAGACTATTGCTGGTTAAATGCACTTGGTGTCACAGCTTGACCAACCACACTACTGAGGGTTAAATGCACTTGTTGACGGGCGCAGCTTGCCCCTGATGTAGTATATGGCCAAAAAATGAACAGACTATTGCTGGTTAAATGCACTTGGTGACAGGTGCAGCTTGCCCCTGATTTAGTATATGGCCAAAAAATGAACAGACTATTGCTGGTTAAATGCACTTGGTGTGATAGCTTGACCAACCACACTACTGAGGGTTAAATGCACTTGGTGACGGGCGCAGCTTGCCCCTGATGTAGTATATGGCCAAAAAATAAACAGACTATTGCTGGTTAAATGCACTTGGTGTCACAGCTTGACCAACCACACTACTGAGGGTTAAATGCACTTGGTGACGGGCGCAACTTGCCCCTGATTTAGTATATGGCCAAAAAATGAACAGAATATTGCTGGTTAAATGCACTTGGTGTGATAGCTTGACCAACCACACTACTGAGGGTTAAATGCACTTGGTGACGGGCGCAGCTTGCCCCTGATGTAGTATATGGCCAAAAAATAAACAGACTATTGCTTGTTAAATGCACTTGGTGTGACAGCTTCACCCTGATGTAGGCTTTAGCCAAAAAAACAACCACACCATTGAGGGTTAAATGCACTTGGTCGCAGCTTGTGCTGGCGCACCACAAGACACAAAATGGCCGCCGATCACCCCAGAAAAATGTGACTGACAAACGGTCTGGGCAGCCTAAAAACAGTGAGCAATTGAGTATCAGCAGCTCAATGATCCACAGCTGCAGATCGATCAATAATCAAGTACTTTGGAGGAGTTAATCTGCCTAATCTCGCCCTACTGTCGCAGCCGCAACCTCTCCCTACGCTAATCAGAGCAGAGTGACGGGCGGCGCTATGTGACTCCAGCTTAAATAGAGGCTGGGTCACATGGTGCTCTGGCCAATCACAGCCATGCCAATAGTAGGCATGGCTGTGATGGCCTCTTGGGGCAAGTAGTATGACGCTTGTTGATTGGCTGCTTTGCAGCCTTTCAAAAAGCGCCAAGAAAGCGTCACAAAAGCGCCAAGAAAGCGACGAACACCGAACCCGAACCCGGACTTTTACGAAAATGTCCGGGTTCGGGTTCGTGTCACGGACACCCCAAAATTCGGTACGAACCCGAACTATACAGTTCGAGTTCGCTCATCCCTAACTGCTGTTCTATTCTGTTATTTAAAAAAATGCACATTTTAGGCAACAAACTAAATTTGCAGCCTTTGCTACATTTGTCAGTGTGACATACACTCGTGGGATACTGGTAAATTATTCTGTTATAAAAAACACCAATTTTGGGTAAAAAACTAAATTTTGCAGCCTTTGCTGCATCTGTCAGTGTGAGATACATACATTAGATATTGGTGTTCTATTCTGTTATCAAAAAAACACCCATTTTGGGCAAAGTACTTAATATTGCAGCTTTGCTGCATCTGTCAGTGTGATATATACACATTAGATACTGGTGTTCTATTCTGTTATTAAAAAAAATATCCATTTGGGGCCAGTGCCGCCATTAGGGGGGTACAGCCGATACCCCAGTACGGGGCCCGGACCCTGAGGCCAGTTCCAATAAAAAAAAATAATAATAATCCCCCCCCCCCCCCATTTGTCAGTGACTCGAGTTGGGGGAGGGGCTCGGGAGGAGTGTAATCTGATCCTAGAGTGGACTGCTTCTGCCAGCCCCGCCCCTCCCCACCCACCAACCAATCAGAGCTGAGGCAAGGCAAGCACTAGCAGCTCTGAGTCACTGACACAAGTACAGGGAGTCTGAGAAAGAATCGAATGAGTCTCAGGTTAAAAGAATCTAAAGATCCGACTTAGTTAGAGACTCATTCGATTCTTTGAGTTAAAAGAACCATCAGTCAGACTCTAGAACAGGTTACACTGAGGCTGATGCTTTTGTTGCAGCAATGATAAGATTAAGGGACAGGAGCAGAGAGATAAGAGAAGTGACAGATGACTGTGAAGACCACGCGATCTGTTGCTCAGAAGCCATGAGATCGTAAGGCTACTTTCACACTAGCGGCAGGACGGATGCGACAGGCTGTTCACCCTGTCGGATCCGTCCTGCCGTTATTTCGCCGGACCGCCGCTTCGTCCCCATTGACTATAATGGGGATGGGGGTGGAGCTCCGGCGCAGCACGGCAGTGCATGGCGAAAGGCCGCCGGACTAAAAGTACTGCATGTCCAACTTTTTAGTCCGGTGGCCTCTCACCGCGAACTGCCGTACTGCGCCGGAGCTCCACCCCTGTCCTCATTATAGTCAAAGGGGACGGAGCGGCGGCAGGACGGATGACAGGGTGACAATCTCTCTTCAGGTTTATTAGAAAATCGTGCACAAATTGCACACTAGTTATTTTCCTGAGTGATGTCTGTGTGGACTGTGGGGACTATTTTATTATCAGCCAGTGTTACTGTTATCAACTTAGCACATCCAGTTTTCCCTGTGCATTCACTTCACTTGGTTGTACTGCTGTCGGACTGCTGTCACTGTGGGTAACAATGCATTGCATGCACAACAGACAACAATGCACACCACACAGCTTCTGAGTCCTCCTGTCCGCTTCCCTTCATTCCTGACTCACTCAGTCAGAGCTCAGACAATGTACCAAGAGCCGAGTCAGCAAGTGAATCGAAGCATCCGCGCATGCGCACCACCTAAGCTCTTCAGTCAGTAGACTCAGCAAGTGAACCGAAGATCCGATTATTTAAATGAACCGATTGATCTGAAAGATCCGAACTTCCTATCTCTATTCCTTGCCCGACCCCCCCCCCCCCCCCACTCCGCTGATTCCCATATTATACCTGGTATACCGGCTTTGGCTGCATTTCCCTTTAAAAGGCTCTGAGCCGCTGCGCAGCGGCAGATGACGTCAGACGCTGTCCGCTGCCTGCTGCCGCCTCATGCCGTGACGCCGCCTTCAGCCTGCCTGCCACTGCCAGACACAGTCAATTTTGGTTTGCAGGCTTGCAGCCAGGCACGGCGGCGAGGACTTCTGTTCTGGCCTCTGGGAGTGGGACTGGAATAGAATCTGGAAATAATTGTGGTGGAAGCCTGCCCAGCTGCCCTAGTGCCCTCGCCCCTCGCCCCACTTAGCCAGCCCAGGAAGGAGTCAGTGCCGGCTCCATACTCCACTCCATCACATGTTGGACCGGACGGACTCCAACGATTCATTAAGGTCCATTAGGTTACTTTTTTCCATAAATAATGTTATCATTGGTTGAGTGTCATCCACAGATCCCCCATAACAGTGTGTCATCCACAGATCCCCCATAACAGTGTGTCATCCACAGATCCCCCATAACAGTGTGTCATCCACAGATCCCCCATAACAGTGTGTCATCCACAGATCCCCCATAACAGTGTGTCATCCACAGATTCCCCCCATAACAGTAAATCCTCCACAGATTCCCCCCATAACAGTAAGTCCTCCACAGATTCCCCCCATAACAGTACGTCATCCACAGATTCCCCCCATAACAGTACGTCATCCACAGATCCCCCCCCCCCCCCCCATAACACTAACAGTAAACCTTGTACTTTTAAGGTGTTTTTTCTTAAATGTGCCATGGGAAGATTGCTAGGGCAGATTAGAACAGGTAGTGTAGTTAGTGTTAGTGTAGGGTCCTGCTTAAAAGAGTCTACCTTGTCGTGGTAGCAGGCTTCATATTATTTGGTCAAAAATTAATTCCTTACTGAAATCACTGATTATCACTTTTTACTGTCTTTGTAGTTGTAAAAAAATAATGAAATTGGGGTAGGTCCTTAGGGGTGGAGGGGAGGTGGAGTCAGGATGGATTCTAAAGGGGCGGGGTAGGAGGGGGGGCCCAGGCCTTGAGCTGTGTAAGGGACCCCAAAATTTCTGATGGCAGCCCTGTTTGGGGCAAAAAAACTAAATTTGCAGCCTTTTTCTGCATCTGTCAGTGTGAGATACACGCATTAGATACTGGTGAATTTTCCTGTTATTAAAAAAACACAAATTTTTGGCAAAATAATAAATCTGTGGCTTTTGCTGCATCTCTCAGTGTGAGATACATGCGTTAGATACTGCTGTTCTATTCTGTTATAAAAAAACACAAATTTTGGGCAAGATCCTAAATTTGAGAAATACGAGAAGAGCGTCAAATAAGGGACGTGGCCCCGGTCGCAGTGCTGCTGGTGGAACTCCTGTTGCAGGGAGAGGACGTGGTCGACTCGTGCCAGCTACACGCATAAGTGAAACACCTTCCTCAGGTGCGAGTAGGCGACAGAATCTTCAGCGGTATTTGGTCGGGTCTAATGAGACTCTACGAATGGTGAAGCCAGAACAAGTACAGGCGTTAGATTGGGTTTCAGACAGTGCCTCCGGTTCCTTCACATTGTCTCCCACCCAGTCTCCTGCTGAAAGATCAGAGTTGGCACCTGCAGTCGATGTCCATCAGTCTTTCACCTCACCCCCTTGCAAATCAGCCAAGCATTCTGAGCCCCAAGTCATGCAGCAGTCTCTTCTGCTTTTTGATGACTCTGCTAGCAGGGGTTTCCCAGGGCCATCCACCTAGCCCTGCCCCAGAAGTGGAAGATATTGAGTGCACCGATGCCCAACCACTTATGTTTCAAGATGAGTACTTGGGAGGACCACTGCAGCACTTCTCGGATGATGACAAAACACAGGTGCCAAGTGCTGTGGGAAAGCGTGCAGACCGACAAGGAGGGCAGGGGTGAAGACTGGGTGGAATATGATGTGGAGTCATGGAATCAAGGTCATGCGTGTGACCTGTGTAGTTTGGAGGAAGAGGTGGTGGTCGCACAGAGCCATCAGCACAGCAGAAGAGGGATCAGAGTGCAAAAGCGGAGCTGCTGTCCCCTACACAGTATGACTGCTACTTCCCAACGCAGCAAGGGACTGAGCACACCAAATCCAGCTCCTAGGAGTTCCCTGGCGTGGCAGTTCTTCAGACAATGTGCTGACGACAAGGCACGAGTGGTTTGCACGCTGTGCAATCAGAGCCTGAAGCGGGGCATAAACCTTCTCAACCTGAGCACAACCTGCACGACCAGGCATCTAAGTGCAATGCACGAGCTGCAGTGGAGTAGACACCTCAAAAACCAAGAAAGGTCTCTGGCTCCTCCTGCTTCCTCTTCTGCCTCAGTCTAGGCCTCTTCATCTACCTCTGGAGTGACAGTGCCACCTCCCACCCCGCAAACAGAGGATCTGCCAGAAACACCACCACCTGGGTCACCAATCATCTCCACAATGTCCCACAGACGCATTCAGCTCTCCATCTCCAAAAACACAGGCGCGGAAGACGAAGTAGCCCCCTACCAACCTACGATCCCTGGGCCTGAATGCCAGCATTTCTAAATTACTGGCCTTTGAAATGCTGTCATTCCGTCTGGTGGAGACGGAGAGTTAGAAAAGCCTTATGGTGGTGGCTGTCCCACAGTACGTCGTGCCTAGCCGCCACAACTTTTCCAGGCGAGCCATCCCTTCCCTGCACAACCAAGTGGGGGATAAAATCAGGTGTGCACTGTGCAAGCCATCTGTGGCAAGGTCCACCTAACTATGGATACGTGGACCAGTAAGCACTGTGAGAGATGTTATATCTCCATAACAGCACACTGGGTAAATGCGTGGCGGCTAGGCCTGTGGCGAATAGCAGTTTGGCGCATGTCCTTCCACCATCAAGGATTGCAGGGCACTTAAGTTTGCCTCCTGTTGCTTCCTCCTCCTACTGCCGCTTCCTCATCCTCTACCGACTCCTCATCCGGTTAGTATAACACCTTCACCACCAACTTCAGCACAGCCAGGGTTAAATGACAGCAGGCAGTTTTAAAACGTATCTGTTTGGGGGACAAATCCCACACCGCGCAGGAGCTGTGGACTGGCCTTGAACAACAGACCAATGAGTGGTTGGTGCCAGTGAGCCTCAAGCCCGGCCTGGTGGTGTGCGATAATGGGCAAAATCTCGTAGCATCTCTGAGGCTAGCCGGTTTGACGCATATCCCTTGACTGGCTCATGTGCTGAATTTGGTGGTGCAGAGGTTCTTTAAAAATTACCCCGATATGTCAAAGCTGCTGCATAAAGTGCGGGCCATCTGTGTGCACTTTCGGTGTTCTCACCCTGCTGCTGCTCACCTGTCATCTCAGCAGCGTAACTTCGGCCTTCCAGCTCACCACCTCATATGCGACGTGCCCACAGGGTGGAACTCCACCTTGCACATGCTGGCCAGACTGTGCGAGCAGCAGCAGGCGATAGTGGAGTTTCAGCTGCAGCATGCACGGGTGAGTTGCTCTGCGGAACAGCACCACTTCACCACCAATGACTGAGCCTCCATACGAGACCTGTTTTCCTTGTTGCGCTGTTTGAGTACTCCACCAACATGGCCAGTGCCGATAACGCCGTTCTCAGCATTACTATCCCACTCCAATGCCTCCTTGAAAAAACGCTTCTGGTGATGATGGAAGAGGATGTGGCACAGGAGGAGGAGGAAGAAGGATAATTTCATAGGGTTTCCGGCCAGTCATTCACAAGTGGCTACGAGGGTGGGTTCCTGCACCCACAAACGCCAGGTACACAATTGTCCAGCCAGGGCACAGTTTTGGAGGATGACGTAGAGGAAGAAAGAAGACACACGAATTACAGAAGGGACTATTAAATGAACAAGACAACATTATTAATTTAAGCAATACAAATCTCACTACAGCACAAATGTCACTCCTCAACAAAGGGCTCAAATTTGCCCCATCTGCGAAATTAAACAAATTCGATACCTATATTGGTATACAAAAATTTATAAGAAATCTTTGTTTAAAAAAATATTTTTTTAAAAAATCCATTGGTCCCACAGACTCAAATAATAGATGAATTCCCACATACAAATTTGAAAAATAAATCTAAAAAATTTCCCAGTAATGAAATAGGTCCAGAATTATCTGGATTCCAAAAATGCGTTGAAACAGACCTAAGACATTTGAAAGAAAAACGTATCTATAAGAATAATCTATCTAAAAAGGAAATACTAGCAATAAGAGAGCTTCAAGAAAAAGAATAAATCACTATAGTGATAAGGGGGGCGCTATAGTGATTATGAATACCAAAGATTATAACAACGAATGTTGGAGACATCTATCTGATGCCAGTACTTATAAAATACTGAAAGTAGACCCAACGGTGACCTTTAAAGAGAAATTGCTGAAATATTGCAATAGAGGGTTACATCTGGGAATCCTAACAAAGGCAGAGTTTGATTTTATTGTGGGAACGCCGGGCAGACTCCCAGTCCTTTATTGCCTGCCGAAGGTACAGAAGGATCCTGTTAATCCGCCCGGCCGCCCCATAATATCTGGCATTGGTTCCTTAACTGCAAATTTGTCTAAATACATTGACTCATGGCTTCAACCGTTAGTTAAAAAAACAGTGTCACATCTAAAAGATACCACACAAGTGGTAGAAATTTTTGAAAAAATGACAGTAGATGATGATTGGATCCTGCCTACTTTAGATATACAATCATTGTATACAGTGATCAATCATGATCAAGGTATTAACGCCCTGAAAATCCAATTAGAAAAAGAGGATTTCAAACAAGAACAATTGGAATTTATAACAGAGGGTGTAAGACATATATTGGAACACAACTTCTTCTATTTTGAGAAGAACTACTACCTCCAGATCACAGGGACTGCCATGGGCACCAGGTTTGCCCCTAGTTATGCAAACTTATTTCTGGCACATTGGGAGAGTTTGTTTGTTGATCCCAAGAGGGGGGGGCAGCCTGGTGCTCTGGCAGAGATATATTGATGACATCATCTTGATCTGGAGGGGTAATGAAGCTACCCTACTGTCATTTATTTCTGAACTAAATAATAATTTATATAATCTAACCTTTACAGCTAGTATCAATAAATTAGAGACAGAATTTTTAGATTTAAACATCACTAAAAAGGGAGACAAATATATATGTCGAACATTCCAAAAACCAATGGCGAGGAATGGATTCATATTATATTCAAGCTGCCATTTGCCACACTGGCTGATGAATGTACCCTTCGGACAATTTCGCCGGATAAAAAGAAATTGTACTGAGGATTCACAATATTTAGAAGAAGCCCAATTGCTTAAAAATAGGTTCATTAAAACTATCCCACACACGTATTAGAACGAGCACTTTGTAAGGTAAATGAAACACCTAGAGATTATTTCTTTGTAAAAAAATCACAAAAATAATACAAAGGGGGATAAAATAGACTTTAGGATCATATTACCATTTTCAACACAAACAAGTTGAACACATCATTAATAAATATTGGAATCTGTTAAGACAGGATAAAACAATTGGTCCACTTATACCCACCAAACCTAAAATTATATACACAAGAGCACAAAACTTAGGACTTAAAATTGCACCTTCCATTAAACACAAATTGAAAAAGTTTTCCCCTCACACAAACAATTGGATCAACCTAAAGGGATTCTATAGATGTGGCAAGTGCCAAGGTTGTAAAACAACAAAATTCCCTAGAAAAATCACAGAGGTATCCTCATCTCAGAATAATTTTTCAATGACGATAACATTTTTTCTCAATTGTGATACCTCAAGTGTAATTTATCTGATCCAATGTCCCTGCAACAAGCAGTACATTGGCAGAACAAAAAGATCTCTTAAAGTTAGAATAAGCGAACACCTGTGAAATATCAAAAGTGGCTATATGAAACATGCACTATCAAGGCACTTTAAAGAATTCCATGATAAAAATCCGAAAGGGATGTCTTTCATGGCGTTACAAAAAATTGATCAACACTGGCATGGTGGCAAGCATATAGAATGAATGTCTAGTGCCGAATCAAGACTCATCTTTGATTTCGGCAGCCTCATTCCATTGGGTTTAAATGCAGAATTAGAAATTTTCGGCTTTCTTTGAGTTTGAGCTGCATGTCTGCTATCCGATGGAGAGTCTCATGCCTGGCTGTTTATCAGCACCGAGACTCGCCCTCGATGCCAGACATGTACCCCCTATATCATCAACACCTCAAGTTGAATCCCCTGAATGTTAAATCCACAAATAGTTTCTGTCACTTTATACAGTTAATGATTTGTAAATATATCTATGTTCCATGATGATATAATACAAGATTGTATTCATTGTATGATTATTATTGTAATCGGTTTTTAGCAGTATTTATTCAGTTTTTATCAAAATTTTATTGAAAGCAACAAGATATAACATTTATCTCTATTGGGTGGTGACTACTCATCACAAGATACAATATATAAAAAAACTGCATAAAAAAGAAAAAACCGCATGACAAAAAAACGCGTCATAATCGCATATAGAAAATCGCATACAAAGAAACAAAGTTGAATCCTGAATTACTAACTCCACACCACTAATTCAGATAGACCTGGGCGGTTTATAAATAGCCAGTCGAAAATGGGAGAGTAGCTGCCACTGATGCGTCTGGCATGAACAGCTGCTACAAAATGACAGCTGCTACAAAAGGCCTCTTTCTTAAGTCCAAAGAAAGGGAGTAGTACGCTGTTCATGCCAGACGCGTCAGTGGCAGAAAAAAAAACTGTAGCTCCCAGGTTATGGCGATACTAAAATATTTTTTGGGGGTTCCTAAAATGATAATATAGTGTAAAATCTAAATACATTTTAAAATGTAGACATATTAGGTATTGCCGCGTCCGTAAGAATCTGCCCTATAAAAATAACATTTGACCAAACCCCTCGGATGAACAGCGTTAAAAATATAAAATAAAAACGGTGCCAAAACACAAATTTTTGGGCAAAATTTCCATTTGAATACTTTTTTTCCAGTAATAAAGCAAGGGTTAACAGCGAAACAAAACTAAATATTTATTTCCCAGATTCTGTAGTTTGCAGAAACCCCCTATATGTGGTCGTAAATGGCTATATAGCCACACGGCAGGGCATAGAACGAAGAGAACGCCATATGGTTTCTGGACGGCAGATTTTGATGGACTGGTTTATTTACACCAAGTCCCATTAGAAGCCCCCCCTGATGTAGCCTAGACTGGAAACTCCAAAAAAGTGACCCCATCTAAGAAACTACACCCCTCAAGGTATTCAAAAGTTACTTTATAAACTTTGTTAACCCTTTAGGTGTTTCACAAAACTAAATAGCGAATGTAGAAACAATTTTAGAATTTACATTTTGTTACCTTGCCTCAAAAAAGTTTAATATAGAGCAACCAAAAATCACATTTACCCTAAAATAGTCCCAAAACAACAACCACCTTATCCCGTAGTTCCTAGATGGGGTCACTTTTATGGAGTTTCTACTCTAGGGGTGCATCATGGGGCTTGAAAGGGTACATGGTGTGAATAAACCAGTCCAGCAAAATCTGCCTTCCAAAAACCATATGGCGTTCCCCTTCTTCTATGTCCTGCCGTTTAGCCAAATTGTAGTTTACGACCACATATGGGGTGTTTCTGCAAACTACAGAATCAGGGCAACCCATATTGAGTTTTGTTTGACTGTTAACCCATTTTTTACAGTAATAAAGTAAGGGTTAAAATAAAAAAATTGAAAAAAATTGAAATTCAAAAATTGTTTCTCCATCTGCCATTAACTCTTGTGGAACACCTAAAGGGTTAACAAAGTTTGTATACCCAGTTTTGAATACCTTAGGGGGGTGTACTTTCTTAGATGGAGTCACTTTTTGGGAATTTCTATTCTAGGGGTGCAACGGGGGGCTTGAAATGGGACATGGTATAAACAAAACCAGTCCTGCAAAATCTGCTTTCCAAAACCCATATGGCGTTCCCCTCTTTCTATGTCCTGCCGTTTGGCCAAACAGTAATTTAGGACCACATATGGGGTATAATTCCCAAAATGATACAAACATGAAGTAGACATATGGGGAATGTAAAGTCATCACAATTTTTGGGGGTATTACTATGTATTACAGGAATAGAGAAACTGAAACTTTGAAATTTTTGGTAAATTTAGTATATTTTTAGCAGTGTCATGAAGTACAATATGTGACGAAAATGGCCAAGTCCTTAAGGTGAAATAGTCCTTAAGGGGTTAAAAAAAAATATGAACATTATTTTCAATTCTTATTAAACCTTTAAATCTTTTTTTTTTTTTGTGGTGCATCTGACTTTATGATCGCTTTCTATTACACCTTTTTGTGATAAAAGTTGTCAAAAAAAATGCCTTTTTGGAGAGTTTTAAATTTTTGTTTTAAAAGGTGTCCACCTGAGGGGTTAGTTGGTATGATATTTTAATACAGCTGGTTGTTACAGATGCGGCAAGAACAAATATTTTTTCTTATTTTTTTAGTTATTTATATTTTACACAATAAAAGCATTGTTGAACCCAAAAAAAAAATCATATTTTACTGTCTCCATAGTTTGAGAGCCATATTATTGTTAATGGTAGGGTCTCGTTTTTGGCAGAATTAAATGACCGATTGTTACTATTTTGGGGGGCATTTGCCTTTTTTGATAGCTTGGTGTTGCACTTTGTGATGTTGGGTGACTAAATTAGTATTTTTTTATTGTTTATTTTTTTTATTTTTAAAGTGTTCACCGTAGGGGTTAGATCATAGGATATTTTTATAGAGACGGTCGATATGTACACGGCGGTACAAAATATGTCTGTCTATTTTTTTTATTTTTTTTATTTAAAGTCTTTATACACATTAACTATTTAAATCTCAATACGTTAGTTAGTAATATTTATGATCATTATATAGTTTATTACTTAGTTATATTTCAGTACAGTATAATTTTATTTTGTTAGTGATAATACTATAGAGTTTAATATTATTTATTTGTTAAGTTAGTGGTTTTAATGTAAATTAAAGAGTTATTGTCCAGTGTTCTTTTTTGTATTACTATAGTGTATGTTGTCACCTCATTGTGAGCCCTTTTAATGTTTATGTACATGTTATGGATACATAATCATATTGCTATGTGCACATATTTACCCTCCTGGCGGGGGCTGGTGATCTCCTCCTCTTCCTCCGAGTCCTGAGATGGGGCGGTGCTGGAGGGTCCAGCACTTTCCACCTCCTTCACTTCTCCCACATCTGGTGGGGGTGGCTCAATAGGCTCGGAGGGTCTGGCCTCCTCTTCCTCCTCTTCCTCCTGAACCTCCACGGCCTCCACCGATCACTTTCTCCGAATGGAGGGAATAGGAACTTCTGTGATCACAGAATGTACAGATTTTAGATAAACAACTCAGAAATCGTAAGAATATAAATATATAAAAAGAAATTCCAATATGGAGGGATCTATATATAATTTCAGTGGCTGCCAGCTTTATGACGCATAACCCAATCAAATATGAACAGCATGCTAAAAGACATCCCCTCCACAGTGTATTGATGAAACAATAGGGCGAGATGAGACCTATGTGATGGGATTATCTCCTGAGTGTATCATAGGATGATCTACTTCTCTACACCAGAGGCGGCTACTTCTTAATACCATCACTAACACAATAGAACAAAGGGACAAATAAACTAACACATTCATTGGGAGTCTCAGAGCAGAGTTAACCCTTATTGCGTTTATGGAGTCACACCATGCAACTTTAATGGGGAATAGGAAAGATGTGGCCTAAAAACTCAACCAAAATAATAATGGTTTATAGTTCCCTCTAACTCAAATAGGTCAGAGTGGGGGTCTTCATAGTCCTGGCTCAATAGCCCGTAGGAAGGAGGCTAGCCCTCAGGCTTCTACTGCAGACACAGTGATGGTTCAGTTTGTCACTTGTCTGGCACAAAGCCAACACATCACATCAACCAAAGAACACCATCCCCACAATGAAACATGGTGGTGGCAGCATCATGCTGTGGGGATGTTTTTCAGCAGTCGGGACTGGGAAACATGGACAGGGATATTCTTGAGCAAAACCTGTCTCACTCTGTGCGTGATTTGAGGCTATGACGGAGTTTCACCTTCCAGCAGGACAATGACCCCAAACACACGGCTAAAGCAACACTTGAGTGGTTTAAGGTGAAACATGTAAATGTGTTGAATGTGTTGTAGTTCTGAAAAAACGCGCCCGGGTGCACGCTGCCTTACTGTTACGGTTAGAAGATGGGATTGTATTACAACTGTAGGTGGGTGGGGTCTGAGATAACAGATATTGTCCAGGTAAGCAGAATTGTACATGTCTAGTCAAGTCCCGGTATGGTATGGGGTGTACAGCTGGTACGCCTCCCCGGGATGCACCCTGGGTAACTCTAAATGAACCAGCAAATACTGGCAGAAGAAAGCTTCTCCTGAGTCCTAACCAACAGGATACAAACTATAATCTTTAGACTCTGTGTGTGTGTGTGTGTGTGGTATATAGTGTGTCTGTCTGTGTGCGGTATATAGTGTGCATGTGTGTGCGGTATATAGTGTGTGTGTGTGTGTGCGCTATACACTACGTGCAGAATTATTAGGCAAATGAGTATTTTGACCACATCATCCTCTTTATGCATGTTGTCTTACTCCAAGCTGTATAGGCTCGAAAGCCTACTACCAATTAAGCATATTAGGTGATGTGCATCTCTGTAATGAGAAGGGGTGTGGTCTAATGACATCAACACCCTATATCAGGTGTGCATAATTATTAGGCAACTTCCTTTCCTTTGGCAAAATGGGTCAAAAGAAGGACTCGACAGGCTCAGAAAAGTCAAAAATAGTGAGATATCTTGCAGAGGGATGCAGCACTCTTAAAATTGCAAAGCTTCTGAAGCGTGATCATCGAACAATCAAGCGTTTCATTCAAAATAGTCAACAGGGTCGCAAGAAGCGTGTGGAAAAACCAAGGCGCAAAATAACTGCCCATGAACTGAGAAAAGTCAAGCGTGCAGCTGCCAAGATGCCACTTGCCACCAGTTTGGCCATATTTCAGAGCTGCAACATCACTGGAGTGCCCAAAAGCACAAGGTGTGCAATACTCAGAGACATGGCCAAGGTAAGAAAGGCTGAAAGACGACCACCACTGAACAAGACACACAAGCTGAAACGTCAAGACTGGGCCAAGAAATATCTCAAGACTGATTTTTCTAAGGTTTTATGGACTGATGAAATGAGAGTGAGTCTTGATGGGCCAGATGGCTGGATTGGTAAAGGGCAGAGAGCTCCAGTCCGACTCAGACGCCAGCAAGGTGGAGGTGGAGTACTGGTTTGGGCTGGTATCATCAAAGATGAGCTTGTGGGGCCTTTTTGGGTTGAGGATGGAGTCAAGCTCAACTCCCAGTCCTACTGCCAGTTTCTGGAAGACACCTTCTTCAAGCAGTGGTACAGGAAGAAGTCTGCAAGGTAAGAAAAACATGATTTTCATGCAGGACAATGCTCCATCACACGCGTCCAAGTACTCCACAACGTGGCTGGCAAGAAAGGGTATAAAAGAAGAAATTCTAATGACATTGCCTCCTTGTTCACCTGATCTGAACCCCATTGAGAACCTGTGGTCCATCATCAAATATGAGATTTACAAGGAGGGAAAACAGTACACCTCTCTGAACAGTGTCTGGGAGGCTGTGGTTGCTGCTGCACGCAATGTTGATGGTGAACAGATCAAAACACTGACAGAATCCATGGATGGCAGGCTTTTGAGTGTCCTTGCAAAGAAAGGTGGCTATATTGGTCACTGATTTGTTTTTGTTTTGTTTTTGAATGTCAGAAATGTATATTTGTGAATGTTGAGATGTTATATTGGTTTCACTGGTAAAAATAAATAATTGAAATGGGTATATATTTGTTTTTTGTTAAGTTGCCTAATAATTATGTACAGTAATAGTCACCTGCACACACAGATATCCCCCTAAAATAGCTAAAACTAAAAACAAACTAAAAACTACTTTCAAAAATATTTAGCTTTGATATTAATGAGTTTTTTGGGTTCATTGAGAACATGGTTGTTGTTCAATAATAAAATTAATCCTCAAAAATACAACTTGCCTAATAATTCTGCACTCCCTGTATAGTGTGTGTGTGTGTGCGGAATATAGTGTGCGGCATGACAATAGATGTGCAATGTGCATGTTAAATATTTTTCTATGCTTTCCATACAAATATGCTACTAACATAGTGGGTGTGATGTAAAAGGAATACTTAGTGTGAAAATAAATAATATCTAGTGAGACCTTTATAAAAGGTGAAGTTTTGTGCACTTAAGAAAAATTTTAATCGCTGAAGGTCGCACTGGCGATTTATGCATATAAAGCGATTGTTCAGACATGCAGGTGAAATGTAATCAAATACACTACTTTAATGTAAGATTACTTACAGTCACCAGGAGTTCTTCCTCTTCGTCGCTGAACTTCGTTCCACCCATGGCATCCATTGAATTGCTAGTCAGTGCAAACCAGTTGCTGTAGGCCACACCTTCCTAGCGCATGTGCTCTTGCGATTAATACTTTGACGAAATTTCGCAGACAAAAAAAAAATGCTTGGCGATCGCAGATTCTCTTAATACTTCCAGTATGTCAGTGTCCATGTTGTGGGACTATGTGTGCACATCTAGTAAGTATTTTGTGCCTGCAAATATGACCTGGAGGTTTTTCATGTTCGCCTGCCATTAAAATGAATGGGACCTGCCGCGAACCTGCGGTTCGCAAACATTTGGGATAGTTTGAGCGATGGTGTTCGCGAACCGTCCCATCAGATGTTTGTCCATCACTAATGCTTAATATCCTGTTATCGCTCACAGATGTGGTGCACTACCCTGTGTATTGGTTTAGTGATCACCTATATGCTGTTTTAATTAAATTGAACAACCCCACAGAAAATTCAGTTCCAACCATGTGGAGAAAGAAATGAATTGAAATGGATGATTTAGACCCGATGTCTGTGAAGGTTCTCATTTATCCAGGTCATGGTGTATATCTGTAAAGAATAAATCAAGGCAACTGGACGTACTGTAGATTTCTTGAAAACGTTTCATATTTATTCCCAGAATTTTTGTACAATCGCTCAGAATTGAGAAAGCTCGTTGGAAGAACGTGAAACGTTTTCAAGAAATCTACAGTACGTCCAGTTGCCTTGATTTATTATTTACAGATAGATTTAGACCTGATGCTTAATATCATGTTATCACTCACAAATAATGTGGTGCACTACCTTGTTTGTTGGTGTACTGATCACCTATGTGCTGGTTTGAATAATATCTATAAAAAAATTGATTCCTGTTAAAATGGGGGAAAACAATAAAATGTATGGCTTTGCAGGTAGCTGCATTTGAGGTTTTCAGAAGCTGCAGTTCTGCTAGAAGACAAAGCCAGCCTCATCTTCTCACTTCTCACTCCCTGGCTGACAGTTTTCCCTGCCTGTCCCTATTCTACACACAATACTTCTTTATTGTAATTCTAGACTTTCCCTTCAATGTCCCTGGCAGTAGAACACAAGAAGTTTGATTGATTTTGAACTGTCTCTGACTCCTTAAGATCATTTTTCTGGCAGACACTGTAAGATCCATCCACCGTCATTCACAGCACAGCACAGAATGTCATTGTGCTTGTTCTGCAAGAGCAAGTCTATGCCTGCAGCAGCACTAATTGGCTACTCCAGGATTTTTGTCGGCCTGGGAGCCAAGCAGGACAAGCACTTCCTCTCAGGGTCATGTGAGCACCCTTCTTCTTCCTCCCTAGTGTTTTTTTCCCACCAAAGTGCTCTAAAAAGAAGCTATGTGCCATTTTCCTGAATTAGTCCAAACTGGTTCTCTCATCTTTAGTAGCAATTACAACTTTGCACACAATATAAAATCTTGACCACTGACTTATTTAAGGCAATCGAAATACAGTCAGTATAGAATGCTGGAAAGAATGGAACCTCAGTTGCCATGATGCAAATAAATGACTGTATTCAAGACTCAATATTATGCAGAGTTCTATTTACAGATATGAATGTGCTGCCAGAAGAAAGACAGAACCTTAGAGAGAATGTTGTAGGAGGTGGCTATGAACATCCAGAATCAAATTCTGGTACAAGCATATACCAGTATCATTGAATACACCTATATTTTAAAAGTTCAGCATTATGGTGACTTTAAATGGTAATGAAATTCAGTCCATAGTTTAAAGCCTAGCCAAGTTACTTTCAGCTTCACATTCATGGCTACCTAAATTGGCATAAGCAATAGTGCCTTTGGTGGGGATGATAGGTGTTGGAAACTTCTGAGAATTTAAATAAAATCATTATCTCTGATGCAACTTAGAAGAGCTCACAGTATACTAAATGGGAGTTTCATGGGAGCTGAGTTTAGTGGGAGCTGAGTAATTACCTAAATAGTGAGCCCCCTCTAGTGATGGCTTCTGGTGAGCAGAATATTATCATATAGTCAACTGTAAGACTGTGTGAAGAGAAACAGGTGCTCTGCATAAAAAAGCTGTTATCCCCTATAAAGAATTTTAAATGCATTTAATTTAAATTAAATTTTAGGTACACTTTGCTGCCATAAACAATTTCCATTACAAAATCCATGAAAATTCAAATAACCAGGAACACTGCCAATTAATTAAAAGAGAAATTAAATTTTATTAAAGGAAATTAATAACAATATATAAATATGTACATTCAAAATTCCAAACTTTATTACACTTCATTATCATATGGATTCTTATACAGTGACCCCTTAAAATACAATGGCCTCAGGATACAATATTTTCAACATACAATGCTTTTTTCTGACCCATCGTAAGTTGAAACTAGACTCAGCATACAGTGTCTCAAACTCAGATCCAATCAATCAAGGCCACTTCTCTGGTAAATAGCTATATTAGTTGCTAGTTAGCAGCTATTCCTGACTATTATATGTAAGGACTTGTTTTATCTGTCTCAGTTATCTGCTTATTTTTCTTAAATCTTCATCATTTTCTCTAATCTTGGATGGCATTTTGGGGCTTTGGAACCGATTTCTCAACTTACAGTGGTTTCAACATTGAATGGTTTTCCTGGAACCAATTAATATTGTATATTGAGGGACCACTGTATATTCAAAGAGATTGCCCAACATTTTGATATTGATAGCCTATCCTCAGGACCTCAGGATAGCTCATTAATATCTGATTAGTGGGGGGGGGGAGGGCTCACTTATGTGAGAGTCTGCTGTGGTAGTGAAATAATACTGTGAGTCAGTATGACATGCAGATGACAGGCGTCGCTCTTAGAATGACTGCACACCACTTATTGTGGGGCCAAAACTGTCCAAATAACTCGCATATGAACTCTGCCTTACAGGTCAATGTTAGCGCGAAGAAGAAGCTCACTCCTTTTACACCATCATCAGCTGATTCCACATAGATGTCTACAGACCCTGTTCTATTAAACGTTTATACAAGTAGAGCCCCCCGACAGAGTAGGGTATCAGCAGTAAGTTTGTGTTAGCGTCACTGATTATTTTTCCCTTCCTCTGATTCACAGATCCTGTCTGTGGAGCATCCGCCTTCACTCGGTCAGCATTTGGTCAGTAATCCATCAGTATTGCTAATGCCAAACAAAACAGGAGTAGATCCAAAACAGAGATGACACGTGAATGGAATATTTGCATGTCATCTGTGTTTTGTACCCACTCCTGCTTTTGGCTACCAAATCATAATCTAATTCTGATGGGACCATACAGGCCTCACAGCTGCTACACAGACAGGATACGTTGTGCATCTAATTTTTCCTTCCTTCTGACAGATAAGAAGGGTCAATTAAATGATGATGTCAGCCAGGCCGAAAGGCAAAATAGTGGCAAGGTGACATAGTGTGGAGGTGGCAGCAGCATGAAGAGGCCACAGAGTGGCCATTTGAACTAGTGGTGAGGTGGAAGCAGCATGAGAAGACCAAAGAGTGGCCCAATGACAGAGTTTGGAGGTGGCAGCAGCATCAGGAGGCCACAGGGCAGCATAATGACAGAGTCTGGAGTTGGCAGAAGTTTTAGGAGGCCACAGAGTGGCACAATGACAGTGTGGAGGTGGCAGCAGCAGGAGCATCAGGTGGAGGCCACAGGGTGGCACAATGACAGTGTGGAGGTGGCAGCAGCAGCAAAATCAGGTGGCCACAGAGTGACATAATGAGTGTGGAGGTAGCAGCAGCAGCCTCAAGAGACCAGAGAGTGGCAAGGTGACATAGTGTGGAGGGGGCAGCAGCATGAGGAGGCCACAGAGTGGCCCTTTGAACTAGTGGTGAGGTGGCAGCAGCATCAGGAGGCCACAGAGTGGCACAATGACAGTGTGAAGGTGGCAGCAGCAGGAGCATCAGGAGGAGGCCACAGGGTGGCACAATGACAGTGCAGAGGTGGCAGCAGCAGCATCAGGTGGCCACAGAATGGCACTTTGACAGTGTGGAGAGGGCAGCAGCATGAGCATCAGGTGGAGGCCACAGGGTGGCACGATGACAGTGCAATGGTGGTGGCGGCAGCAGTATCAGGAGGCCACAGAGTGGTATGATGACAGTGTGGAGGTAGCGGCAGCAGCAGCATCAGGAGGCCACAGAGTGGCACAATGAAAGTGTGGAGGTGGCAGCAGCAGGAGCATCAGTTGGGGCGAGTTCTTCTTTGGGGAACTATGGCTGCCGCTGCACTAAACACCCACTCTGATACCACACTACTGGCCAGGCAGGACAGCTTTTCTAGGACAAACTCGGCCCGTTGCAGCCACAAATCCAGTTTGGCTGCCCAGCAGTCCAGTGGATCTTCAATGTGGGGTGGCAGAGTGCTGTCCATGTACCCTATGCCACCACCTGCTCGCTAAGGTTCTGCTGTGGAACGTGAGCACAGAGGGGCCCCCCAGTCAGACCTGCGAGAGGATGGACGATGGTGCAAATAGGCAGCAGCCAACTGACTACATAGGATGTCTCTATAGTAGTTCAGTTTTCCCTCCCTCTCAGCGGGTGTAAAAAAAGGCCCCTATTTTGGATCGGTAGCGAGGGTCCAACAAGGTGGAGATCCAGAAGTCATCCCTCTGCCGAATGGTGACAATTCAGCTGTCACTACGCAAGCAAGTGAGCATGCATCGGGCCATTTGGGCAAGTGACTCAGAGGGACTCTCTGCCTCCATCTCTACTGCATACTGCCATGGTGTGTCTGGGTCATCTGTCTTGTGTTCCTCATCACCCTGTAGCTCCTCTAGCTGTTCCTACTCCTCCTCTCCTGTTAACTGTGTATAAAAACCATCCATATCGCTACACATTGCTTGTGCTCCAATGTCCTCCTCCAGTTCATCCACCAAAGGGCTCATGTGGCCATGAGATCTAGGCGCCACGTCTCCAGTCCCCTGACCAGCCACATTTACCAGCATTTGTTCTAGGACATGAAGCAGTGGAATTACATTGTCCATCCCGTAGTCCTTGCGACTAACAAATAACTTGGCCTCCTCGAAGGGCCTGAGCAAACGGCAGGTGTCACTGGCTGACATCAAAGTGGAGTACTCCTGTCTGCTTGGATCATCAGGAAAGCGTTGATGGCCTTTCTCTGTTGATGCAGTAGGTCCAACATATGGAGTGTGGAATGCCAATGGGTGGAAACGTCGCATATCAGCCTATATTGGGGAATGCTGTTCTGCCACTGAAGCTCAAGGAGGGTGTGCTTTGCGATGTACGAGTGGCTGAAGTGCATGAAAAGTTTCCTGCCCATTTTTAGGATGTCTTGCAGATGGGTGGAAGATCCGAGGATCCACTTGACAACCAGATTGAGCATGTGTGCCATGCGGGGCGCATGGCTCAGCCCTCCTTGACGATGCACCGACACCATGTTCCTCCCCTTTGTCGGTCACCATAGTTCCGATCTTCAGTTTTCGCAGGGAAAGCCAGGATTTGATTTCTTGATAAAGAACACGGAGTAGTTTCTCCCCTGTGTGATGTGCAGAACAGCATGTTCTTGTAAATGTGGTATGCTGGAGGGGCACTGTGAATTGTCCCTGCAGTGGGGGCTGAGGACATGGTTGAGATGAGGAGGCAGACGCGGACATTGTCGCAGGACCAACTGCGTGAGAACATGGAGGCGAAAACTGTGTGACCTGGCAAAGTTGCTGGTGTGGCTGTGCAGGAACCACATTCACCCAGTGGTAAAGGACATGGATTGTCCCTGACCGTAGTTACAGCTCCACACGTTGGACAAGACCACATTCAACTTTTGCGCCATTGGATAAGTGCATGCATACTGTTGTCTCTTGGCAATCGCTTAGGTGATCGATTGCTGACGGAATGAATGACGAGGAGGAGCAGGAGCATCAGGACCAGCAGATGATGGGAAAGACAGACAGCTGTTGGGTGAGGTGGTGGAGCTTTGACTGCCTGAAATCAGGTGCAGCGTGCCACTGGGTGATGCAGCGGTTCTTGTGGCAGTCCGGACCACCACATCGGAGCCACGGTTCTCCCAGGTCACCTTCTGCCCACAGAATCTACATATGGCCATGTTTACCTCCTCCTGCGGCTTAACAAAAAACTGCCACACCTCCAAGTAGGTGATTTTACCCCCAACTCTACGCACTGACTGACTGCTACTGCCGCTGCCTCTGTCAACCCGTGTACCACTACTTCCCGGGCAGGTAGGCTCCTGCGAAGCGGGTGGTCTACCCCGGGCACATTTGTCTTCTGACCTCCCACTGCTGCCACCTTGCTGACTACTGGCTACACTAGCAACTTGCTGGCTCCACTGTTGCCTCACAGGCAAGCTGCCACCCTCTTCTCCCAATCATGAGGAAGCCACTTCATCACCCGGCTCCCAAGTGTGATCAGCTACATCATCATCGAGTACTGTCTGCACTTCACTGATGTCCTCCTCAACCATCCCTGGGTCAGGAGCCTGACTGCTCGCACCAGCTCCCACGCCACTCTCCTCATCACTACTTGCCCGCCTAGTGGAGGAAGCAACGGAGGTCTCCTCCACATCTTGGCTTGCCAATAGCTGCTGACTGTCTTCTAGTAGCTCATCCTCACTGTATAGTGGAGCTGAGCCCACAGCATACAATACTTCTCTGGCTGATGGAACAAAAAAGGACAGAAGCAGGTTGAGGACAGGTGAGGGCGCAAGGCCTGCTCAATAAGGGTTGTGTCTGACGAACGAGTCAACCATTCAAGAACCGCTGAGTTGCTGGTCAACAAAGGAGAAGACTGGCACTCGCTGTGCCAGTGTCATCAACGGAGAATACCTCAATCATCTACATACAGGGGAAAAATTTCCGATCAAGGTTTTTTTTTACTTGTAACAGCAATATTGTTATATACATTCTGAAATGCCCATGTGGGCTAGTATATGTAAACACAAGTCAACTATATGAAAAAAGAACCTATTACTAATTCTTTTTCATTTTGATCAATGTCGCCATAATGTTTCCCAACTACTTTTTTAAATCATAGGACAAGTATTGCCTCCACGAAGGGGTGGCAATAGGATCCAGATGTTAAAAAACCGCGAGGCCTTCTGGATCCATAGGTTGCAGACCCTGGATCCAAAGGGCCTGATTCGCGAATATGAGCTTAATTGCCTTTTCTGATGTAATTTCCCCCTACTTTAGGAATATTTCATGAACCCCTGTAGGGATTTATTGTTCATTATTTATTGCTTTTACGTGAGCGTTTATCACTAAACAGATTTCTTTTCTTTTTACAGAAAATGTAATAAATATTGAAACTACTCTTTCAGGTTTTTTGTCATTGTGCATTATCCCTTTAACAATTAACCAGATGTTTTGACTTTTGTTGGCAAAATAGCAAACAATTGAAGATTATGCTAGCTTTAGTGTACTAATAATCTTAATTTTAATAAAGACAGGAGGCAAGTATTTTGCATTAACTCTCTTTACTAACTCCACAGCAGTAAAGAAAAATGTAAAGAGTAACAAGTAGATCACTGCGCCGCATAGTATATAAGGGTCATGCTGCCTGTACACTTCCTCTTTCTAAAAGCGACATCAAAGTCCAGGTTGAGCTTGAACATCCAGAAATTCAACAAACTGTAACAGCGGTTTCTGGCGAGCAGAACTTGAGGAGACTTCTGGTAAACGAGGTTGGAGGTAAGACCGAACGAAGCTCTCATCTCATCCTATGGGGTCGTAAGATTAACAAACCAGCAACCAGTGGAGGACCTGAAGAGGGTTACACTGAAAGGAGAGTATAAAATAGGTTAGGTATAGAATCGTAACTATTCACGCTTATGGGCTTTAACGGAATAGTGTAAAGTTAAATTATTATAAATAGCGTGCAAATTATCTAGTGGCTAAATGTAAGGTAGGTGTAAGTATGTAATACAACTAAGAACTGTCCGTCAGGGAGGCAATACTTAGGGTGAGAAATTCCGAATATGTCCCAAAACAGAGAGATTATTAAAATCAAGCCCCATATCCGACACCTTGAGATTCACTCCCCCAAAGAGTCAGGGTACGGAATAGAAGGGAGGGAAAATACTCGCCTCCTGTCTTTATTAAAATTAAGATTATTAGTACACTAAAGCTAGCATAATCTTCAATTTTAAAACATGACAGGAGGCTTCCTATTTTGCAATTTTAACGCTGAAGAAGAGATGTCCCAGCAGAAGGGGGAGTGCGAAAATAAAAGGTACGGAAAGTAGATTCCCTAGACCAGTCCACCGTTCGGAGAATATCCGAAAGGCATGCCCCTGCCATTAGGGCTGATGAAGCCGTCGCTCCGCGAACGGAGTGGGCGCCGAAAGCGGGGTCTATACCTGTGAGGGAAAGGATCCAGCGGATCCAACGGGCCAGCGTGGTGACAGAGACTGGGGCGTAAGGGCGCACGTAGGAAACTAGGAGTTGACCCGACGTAGAGGAACGGAGTGAGGAGTAACCGAAACATAACTGCGAAGGGTGGACACAACACAGAGCTGCGGGTCGTCTGGAAAAAAGGGATAAGAGACCGACGTCGAACCTGATTTAGTGCGACGAGAGATATGGAATGTGACTCCTTCAGGGGTCACCTCAAAGGCATCGACATCGAAGGCCCGAACGTCCGACACCCGTTGGAAAGACACAAGACAAAGGAGAAAAGCGCACTTAGCGGATAGTTGGCGAAGGGAGAGGCGGTCATTCGGAGGCCAATCCCTGAAAAAACGGAGAACCAGTCCCACGTCCCATAGGTGATGGTATTTGGGGGCTGGGGTGCCGCATGCCACGGAGTAGGTGACAGACCAGAGGATCTTTGCCGACCGGGAGGTCCCCGACGGGAGTATGGGCTGCCGAAATTGCGGAGCGAACGACGTTGATAGAGCAATAAGAGCGGCCAGAAGAAAACAAGGAGGAAATAAAATTGAGAATCATGGGAACAGGTGCCGTAAATGGATCGGAGTCCCGTTCCATGCACCAAGTAGACCAGGAGGCCCAAGCTGAAAGGTAGCAGCGTCTAGTTCCCGGGGCCCATGAGTCCCATAAGAGGTCCCTAGCAGTCTGCGATAGTCCGCTGACTCGCCAGGAACCCCGGAAAGAGACCAAGCCACCAGGGGTAGGTCAATCTTCCAGGATGAGCGGGTGGAGACATCCTTTGGGATCCGTGAGCAGGTCCTGGAAGGATGGAAGGAGGAGAGGATCCATGTAGGAGGAGGCCAGGAGGTCCGGGAACCATGGTTGACTTTGCCACAAGGGCGTTATGAGAACCAGTTTGATTTGCTGTGTCCGCATCTGGTGTAGTGTTCTCGCAATCATGGAGAATGGGGGAAAAGCGTAGGCTCCTGTCGCCGGCCATTGTTGGAGAAATGCGTCTGTCACTTTGCTCTCCGAGTCCGGGAGCCAGCTGAAGAACTCCGGGGTCTGGTGATTGTTGCGAGAGGCGAACAGATCCAGGTGAAAGGGACCCCTCCGGGCTGCCAGGGCCCTGAAGATTCTCGTGTTCAGCTTCCAGTCGCTGACGTCTCTCCAGTGGCGAGAGAACCAGTCGGCTGCGAGGTTGATTTCTCCCAGCAAGTATTCTGCTTGTAACGTGATGTTGCGAGGGAGGCAGTAGTCGAAGATGTCCCTCGTGATATCCGACAGTAGGCGTGAGCGAGCGCCTCCTAGGCGGTTAATGTACTGGACTGCGGAGATGTTGTCCATGCAAAGGAGGATGCAACAATTGGAGCTCTCCTGAGCCAGGCTGCGAATCGCGAAGGATCCTGCTAGGAGTTCGAGGCAATTGATGTGCATGGAGAGCTCCTGCGTCGTCCATGCTCCTCCCGTGGAGATGGTTCCGTTGGTGGCACCCCATCCCCACAAGCTGGCGTCTGATTCTAAAACGAAATCTGGAGTGTCTCCGAATATGGCCTTGCCGTTCCAGGCTTGCATGCTGTCCAGCCACCATGACAGCTCTTCACGAACTTCTGACGTCACCGGGACGGGTTGATCGTAGGTAGGTCTGTGGCGAAGGTATTTTGCCTTGAGTCGTTGCATGGCCCTGTAGTGGAGAGGACCCGGAAATATGGCTTGAATGGAAGCTGAGAGGAGTCCCACAATCCTGGCCAGGTTGCGTAGAGGGATGGAATCGAGTCGGAGAACTCTGCGAATCTACTTGTGAATGGTTGCGATCTTTGAGGTTGGTAGCCTCAGAGTGCACGTCGTCAAGTCGATCTCGAAGCCGAGGAATTGTATCGTCTGGGTAGGGGTCAGCTCCGATTTCTGTTGGTTCACCACGAAGCCCAGAGATTCCAGTAGGGATATTGCCAGGTGAGTGTGTTGGTGTAGTCTGCGTTTGTCGGAGCAGAACAGGAGGAGGTCGTCCAAGTAGATGATGCATCGAATGCCCCTGGACCTCAGGTGGGCCACCACCGGTTTTAGGAGTTTGGTGAAACACCATGGGGCTGAACTGAGCCCGAAAGGGAGGCAAGTGAATTGCCAAGGGCGACCATGCCAGAGGAAACGTAGGAGTGCTCGACAGTCCGGGTGCACCGGGACTGACAGGTATGCATCTTTTAGATCGAGCCTGGCGAACCAGTCGTTGCTCCAAAGAAGGTCCCGCAGGAGGTGGATGCCCTCCATCTTGAAGTGGCGGTAGACCACGTACACGTTGAGGGCGCGAAGATTGATAACTGGGCGGTATTCTCCCGACTTCTTCCGCACGAGGAAGATGTTGCTGAAGTAACCTCCCTGTTCGTGGACTGGTTGAATAGCCCCTTTGTCCCGAAGCTCGCGTAGCTCCGCGTTGATGAGGTTGTGGTCGAAAGACGACATGTGGATGGGGTGAGGGGGCTGAACCTGAAAGGGGGTTCCCACTAGGTCTATGATATATCCCTGTACTGTTTGTAGAATCCATGCGTCTGAGCAAAGGGCGGCCCAATTGTGGAAAGAAAGGGAAATACGGCCCGCAGTGCGGGTACATGGTAACAACGGAGGAATATGGATCCTTACCTGCAGTAAAGCGGGAACGTCCGCGTCCGTGGATTCCACGGCCTCTATCCGAGCCTCTGGAAAAGGGTCATTGCTGATAGTCCCTTGTCGGATAAAATGGTGTTGGTTGAGTACGGGGGCCTGAAGGCCAAAATCGGCTGGCGGCGCGGCCCCGTTGCCGGCCAGCCCTTCCAAAAACCCCTCTGGTAGGGTTGCTCCTGAAGACACTGCGCATTGAGGATTGCACCTTATTAAGGGAGGTGAACACGTTGACATGTTTGTTTAATTCCTTGAGGAATGGTTCACCGAAAAGTTTCCCTTGTGCCTAGGGCCCAATCTCTTTTGTGCCAAGGTCTGCCAATTTACCGTTAATACGGAATAATGCTGCTTTTCGTCTCTCCGAAAAGAGCGTAACATTGGCGTTTCCGATGAAACAAAAACAACGTTGTGCCCACTCACAAATGTCATGTGCCCATTCCCTGAAGTCATCGGTGGAGAAGGAATCGGCTTTGGCGTAGGCATCATCCACCAGATACATAATGCGAGCCAGGGGGCCTACGGAATCCAGTAGGTTATCTTGGGCGCCCCATAGGCCTTTCTCTACCCCCCGTCGAGGGTCTCTGCCACTGCGCATCATAAAGGTCGTCATAACTTTGTCAAATTCTGGGGTCTGAGCGACCTTATCCGGCAGGGAAGGGCGTGGGCATTCAGACCTGAGTCGGTTGCGGACCTCTTTCTCCAGAGGTTTGCGGAGCCACAGGTGCATGAACCTGGAAAGGTGTTCTGGAGGCGACCATTCACCCGATCTGGGGTGTCGTATGTTGCGAGGATCGAACATCGCCTGACCTGAGGGGTCCATAATGGTGTCTGAGTCAAGAGGAGGTTCTGCGTCAGCAGTGTCTTCGATACCTCTTGCCTGGGCCGCACCCAGGAGGGTCTCCTGCATGAAAGCGGAAACAGACTTCTCGTCCGAGCCCCATGCGTCGTAATCCGACTCTGAAGCGTCAGCTTGCCACTCATCTAGCACTGACATGGAGTGGGTAGGGTCCTGTTCTTCTTCTGAAGAGTACTCCTGACGCGGGGCCGGAGTGTGAAGTTTGGCAGGTTTACGCTTGGCAGGTGCCTTACCCTTGGGTGGTTTGGGTGTATAGTCCTCGCCTTTGTCATGGCGTTTCGTAGGGCGGGATTCATCCACTGTCTGATAGTCGGACAGGTCGGAGTCCGACTCGTGCCGTTGACGTCTGCGAGTTTTAGGTACGTCAGGAGCCGAAGCTCGGGCCTTGGAGAGTGCCTTCTCCACAGAGGCAGCGACAGCTGCGTTAATCATAGCCTGGAAGTCTACAGGGACATTCTGGGAATTCTCCATGATAAGGGTCAGCTGGTATGTCACTGAAAGGTACAGTAATAAACGGGCACCCAGGTCTTGAGAACAGGCGTATGGTCAGTTTTAATAGTATGGGAACAAAGACCAGTATAAACCCCAGCAGGGTAAAGTAGTGACCTTATAAACTGGGGCTCACCCAGTTAGAGAGAACTGCAACAGCTAGTCTCCCAATAAGCAGCGTATTAATAGTGGGGGCTCACCCCGGTCGCACAGGGTTGAAACCTTTAAATGCAGGTCACAATAATAAACAGGCAGCAGCACTGACCTGACTGACCCAGCCACATGAGGCACAGAGAGAACTGAATAGTAGTCTGAGATAGGCACAGGGGTGAAAACCAGTAATGAGGGAGTAACAGCTAATTAGTACAGTCACACTGAATCCCCAATGAGATGTTATGAGGTAAAATTAAGATTTTCTCACTTTACCACACAACTGCTAATAAGCCCTTTTTACACACAAAAAAGGGCATTAGAACATATAACTGCACCGCTGAACGGCAAATGAATTTTTATTTTGCCACTAATACACGCCACAAAAGGCTTTAGAACATATAACTGCACCGCTGAATGGCAAATATATTTTACTTTTGCCACTAATACATGCACCAAAAGGCTTTAGAAGATATAACTGCACCGCTGAACGGCAAATATTTTTTTCTTTTGCCACTAATACAAGCAAAAAAGGGCTTTAGAACACATAACTGCACCACTGAACGGCAAATATATTTTTCTTTTTCCAATTATACAAGACAAAAAAGGCTTTAGAACTAGAGATGGCCTTGCGGTTCGCCCGACGATCCTTTCTCTGCGAATTTTGCTTGTTCGCGATTCGCTGAACATGCAAACATATGGCGATATTTGCACGCGCCATATTTTTTTGCCTATCGCCGAACTTTGACCCATGACACATCCATCAGGTGGGACAGGACAACCAATTGAGATGTTTCAGCACACACACACCCAACCCTATAACAGAACCCAATCTGGCAGCCATTTTACAGTATGTGTTTTGCCAGTGTAGAGAGAGGTTGCATTTTAGAGCAGGGACAGTTAGAGACACCAAACGCTAGCTAATAGGGACACAAAAGTCGTTTTAAGGGCTGGTATAGGTGTTCTATTGATAGGTGTGAAATACTTATAATATACTTTCTAACATAGAAATTATATTATAGTGTACTTGTATTGTGCAGCAGTTGTGTGCAGTTCTGCTGCGATACCGCAGCTAGATAGAGGGACAAATGCTATTTGAGTAACTAATTGCAACGGGTGTGATATATCTGTTGCCCACCCAAAAACTGCTTGAGGGTTGCGATATACCTTATTCCACAAAATCCTGATTAAGGGGTGCTATATACCTTTTCCCGCCAAATACTGATTTGGGGGTGCTATATACCAGTTTCCGGCAAAATATCAGTTGAGGGGTGCTACATACCTGTTTCTGCCAAATACTGATTTGAGGGGTGCTATATACTTTCTTTCACAAAATACTGATTGCGGGGTGCTATTGCTATATACCTTCTTCCACCAAATACTGATTGAGGGCTGCAATACACCTGCTTCCAAAAAAAAAACTGATTGAGGGGTGCCATATTCCTTCTTCCACAAAATCCTGACTGAGAAGTGCTATGAACCTGTTTCTGCCAAATACTGATTGAGGGGTGCCATATACCTTCTTCCACAAAATACTGGTTGAGGGGTGCTATATACCAGTTTCCACAAAATACTGGTTGAGGGGTGCTATATACCAGTTTCCGCAAATTACTGATTGAGGGGTGCTATATACCTTCTTCCACCAAATACTGATTGAGGGCTGCAATAAACCTGCTTCCACAAAATTCTGATTGAGGGGTGCTATATTCCTGTTTTTGCCAAATACAAATTGAGGGGTGCTATATACCTGTTTCTGCCAAATACTGATTGAGGGGTGACATATACCTTCTTCCACAAAATACTGATTGAAGGGTACTATATACCTTCTTCCACCAAATACTGATTGAAGGGTGCTATTGCAATATACTTTCCTCCACGAAATAATAATTGAGGGGTGCTATATACCTGTTTCTGCCAAATACTGATTGAGGGGTTACATATACCTTCTTCCGCAAAATACTGATTGAGGGGTGCTATATACCAGTTTCCGCAAAATACTGATTGAGGGGTGCTATATACCTTCTTCCACAAAATACTGATTGAAAGGTGCTATTGCTATATACTTTCCTCCACTAAATACTGATTGTGGGGTGCTATCTACCTGTTTCCGCCAAATACTGATTGAGGGGTGCTACATACCTGTTTCTGACAAATACTGATTGAGGGGTGCTATATGCCTTCTTCCACAAAGTACTAAATGAGGGGTGCTATTGCTATATACAGTCATGTGAAAAAATTAGGACACCCTTTGAAAGCATGTGGTTTTTTGTAACATTTTTAATAAAAGGTTATTTCATCTCCGTTTCAACAATACAGAGAGATTAAAGTAATCCAACTAAACAAAGAAAACTGAAGAAAAGTCTTTTCAAGATCTTCTGTAAATGTCATTCTACAAAAATGCCTATTCTAACTGAGGAAAAAGATAGGACACCCTTGCCCCTAATAGCGAGTGTTACCTCCTTTGGCTGAAATAACTGCAGTGAGACGGTTCTTGTAGCCATCTACCAGTCTTCGACATCGGTCTGAGGAAATTTTACCCCACTCCTCAATGCAGAACTTTTTCAGCTGTGAGATGTTTGAGGGGTTTCTTGCACGTACAGCCCTTTTCAAGTCACCCCACAGCATCTCAATGGGATTCAAATCTGGACTTTGACTTGGCCATTCCAGGACTCTCCATTTCTTCTTTTTCAGCCAATCTTTGGTTGATTTACTAGTATGTTTTGGGTCATTGTCATGTTGCATGGTCCAGTTCCGCTTCAGCTTTAATTTTCTAACTGATGGTCTCACATGTTCTTCAAGCACCTTCTGATACACAGTAGAATTCATCGTGGATTCTATGATGGTGAGCTGACCAGGTCCTGCTGCAGCAAAGCAGCCCCAAACCATGACACTTCCACCTCCATGCTTCACAGTTGGTATGAGGTTCTTTTCTTGGAATGCTGTGTTTGGTTTACGCCAAACATGTCCTCTGCTGTTGTGTCCAAATAATTCAATTTTGGACTCATCTGTCCAAAGAACATTATTCCAGAAGTCCTGGTCTTTGTCAACTTTATCTCTGGCAAATGTCAGTCTGGCCTCGATGTTTCTCTTGGAAAGCAAAGGTTTCCTCCTTGCACACCTCCCATGCAAGTTAAACTTGTACAGTCTCTTTCTGATTGTAGAGGCATGTACTTCTACATCAACAGTAGCCAGAGCCTGCTGTAGTTCTCGAGATGACACTTTAGGGTTTTTGGAGACCTCTTTTAGCATCTTGCGGTCTGCTCTTGGGGTGAACTTGCTGGGGCGACCAGTCCTGGGCATGTTGGCAGTTGTTTTGAAAGCCCTCCACTTGTAGACTATCTTCCGGACAGTGGAATGGCTGATTTCAAAATCTTTTGAGATCTTTTTAAATCCCTTCCCAGACTCATAGGCTGCTACAATCTTTTTTCTGAAGTCCTCTGACAGCTCTTTTGCTCTCACCATGGTGCTCACTCTCACTTCAACAGTCAGGAGCACACCAAACTAAATGTCTGAGGTTTAAATAGGGCAAGCCTCATTCAACATGCAGAGTAACGATCTACTAATTATGTGCACCTGGTGTGATATACCTGTGTGAGATCTGAGCCAATTTAAGAGGGAATACATGTGAGGGTGTCCTATCTTTTTCCTCAGTTAGAATAGGCATTTTTGTAGAATGACATTTACAGAAGATCTTGAAAAGACTTTTCTTCAGTTTTTTTGTTTAGTTGGATTACTTTAATCTCTCTGTATTGTTGAAACGGAGATGAAATAACCTTTTATTAAAAATGTTACAAAAAACCACATGCTTTCAAAGGGTGTCCTAATTTTTTCACATGACTGTACCTTCTTCCACCAAATACTGATTGAGGCCTACGATACACCTGTTTCCACAAAATACTGATTGAGGGGTGTTATATACCTGTTTCTGCAAAATACTCATTGAGGGGTGCTATATACATGTTTCTGTAAAATACTGATTGAGGGCTGTGATGCACCTGCTTCCACAAAATACTGATTGAGGGGTGCCATATACCTTCTTCCACAAAATACTGATTGAAAGGTGAAATTGCTATATACCTTCTTCCGCCAAATACTGATTAAGGGCTACGATACACCTGCTTCCATAAAATACTGATTGAGGGGTGCCATATACCTGTTTACGCCAAATACTGATTGAGGGGTGCCATATACCTTCTTCCACAAAATAGTGATTGAGGGGTGCCATATACCTGTTTCCGCCAAATACTGATTGAGGGGTGCCATATACCTTCTTCCACAAAATACTGATTGAGGGGTGCTATTTAATGATGATCGAGCACCAAAGTATTTGGGTGTTCGGCCCGAACACATTGCTATATTTTTGTGCTCAACTGAGCACACGAGTATAATGGAAGTCAATAGGAGACAACCAGGCACCCCCTGCACCTGTCAGCATTGCCAGTGGACAAGCGGATACGCTTATCTGTTATAATGCCACCAGCAGCACTAAATACATGCTCAGACAAAAGGCTGGTGGCAGGGCAGGCCAGCACCTCCAAGGCGTAGAGCGCAAGTGCCATGTGGACACCCAGTAGTTGTAAGGCACTGAGGGATCATTTAGGATGCTAACATGGTCTGCTATGTATTCCTTCACCATCTTCCAAAACTTTTCCCTCCTTGTACCACTAAGCCGCACTTCAGGGTGATGTTGCTGGCGGGGTGACAAGTGTCCCATGCCTTGGAGAGTGTTGCCCTGCCTTTGTTGGAACTGCTGTGTGTTCCCCTTGTCTCCCTTCCTCGGTTTCCTAAGGAAGTACGAACTCTGCTGGCCGCTTTGGAAAATTTTGGAGCAATCTCTCAACAAGTACCTTCTGGTATGTTGCACCGTCTTACTCGTCCTCTCCCCCACAGGAATGAGAGATGAGAAGTTCTCTTTGTAGCGGGGGTCGAGAAGGGTGAACACCCAGTAATCCGTGTTATCTAAAATGCGTATAACGCGAGGGTCACGGGAAAGGCAGCCTAACATGAAGTTAGCCATGTGTGCCGGAGTAACAACAGACAAAATGTCAACATCAGGATGACTCTCCATCTCCTCCTCCTCCTCCTCCTCCTCCTCCTCCTCCTCCTCTTCATGGTCCAGTTCATGCTGAGAAGACGAACTGTGGGTGGTCTAGCTATCACCCTGTGTAATATCCTCCCTCATTTCCTCGTCTGCCACATTAAGAGCGTTGTCCTTAATTGTGAGAGGTGATCGTTTGAGTAGACCCAACAGTGGGATAGTTACGCTGATAATAGTGTTATCACCACTAACCATCTGTGTGGATTCATCAAAGTTTTTTAAAACCTCACAGAGGTCTGACATCAATGCCCACTCCTCGCTTGAGGTCCGACATCAATGCCCACTCCTCGCTTGTTTGGCAGTTTACTCGAAAGGCGATGACCATGTTGGAGCTGGTATTCCACTACTGCCTTCTGCTGCTCACACAGCCTGACCAACATGTAGAACGCAGAGTTCCAGCGCATGCTCACGTCGCACAACAGTCGGTGAGCTGGAAGCCACAAACGCTGCTGCATTGTTGACAGACAGTTTGAAGCTGTGGATGACTTGCAGAAATGGGCACACATGTGGCGTGCCTTCACTAGTAGCTCTGGCAAATTGGGGTAGGTTTTGATAAACCGCTGAACCACTAAGTTTAAGACATGGGCTAGGCATGGGATGTGTGTCAGGTTGCCGAGCTCCAAAGCCACTACTAAGTTACGGCCATTTCAGACACAACCAAGCCTGGTTGTAGGTTGAGTGGTGAGAGCCACAGCTCGGTTTGGTCCCTAAACCCTGCCACAGCTCTGCGGCTGTGTGCAGTTTGTCCCCTAAGCAGATCAACTTCATCACGGTCTGTTGACGCTTGCCCACAGCAGTGCTACACTGCTTCCAGCTAGCGACTGATGGCTGACTGATGCTGGAGGTGGAAGTGGAGGAGGAGGAAGCGGAGGAGGAGAAGTGGGGGTTGTAGCCAGTAACATAGCTGCTGGCGGAGACCCTGATGGACGTAGGGCCCGCAATCCTGGGTGTGGGTAGCATATGTGCCATCCCAGGGTACGACTCACTCATAGCCTCCACAACATTCACCCAGTGTGCAGTCAGGGAAATGTAGCATTCCTGGCCACCAGCACTTGTCCATGGTGAAGTGGACCTTCCCAGTAAGTGTGTTGATCAGGGCACGGGCGATGTTCTGGGACACTTGCTGGTGTAAGGCGGGCCCGACAAAAATAGTGGCGGCTGGGGACCGCGTACCGAGGGACGGCCGCCAACATCAGGCTGCGGAAGGCCTGAGTGTCCACGAGCCTAAATGGCAACATTTCAAGGGCCAGTAATTTCGAAAGTTGCGCATTTAGTGCTATGGCGTGTGGGTATTTGCTCTTGCGTTTAAACAGTGGCGGATCCAGAGCCTGGTCTCGGGAGGGGCACTTTCAGATTATTTTCTGTCCGCCGCCACAAGACTACACAGTGTAGAGGTATACTGTATATTGTGTGGGACAGTGTATGCTATATGTGTATAACAAACATATTTAACATGAAAACTTACAATTCCTTGGCTTGGCCCTTGGGGATCTCGGACGCCACTTCAACACTTTGGCTGGGGGGCTCGTTAGAGCTGATGTTGCGTTTTATCCTAATGAGAAAGATTTCATAATAAGGATTTGGAGAAGGAGCAGAGGGGGGGTTCATACCATAGGGGAGTAATAAAGCCCACCATAATGCCCCCCCAGTATTAATAATTCTCCTTATAATAGACAGTGCAAAAAAATATAAATACCCCCTTGTAATGCCCCAGTTGAGCTAATGTCCCCATAGTGCCCCTATAATGTGCCAGTATAAAATACCCCTATATAGTGCCCGCAGCAAATGCCCCCATAGTGCTCCTCTCCCCCCTTCCTCCTAGTGTCCCCCATAATGTACCAGTATAAAATGCCCCATATATAGTGCCCCAGTAGAGGCCCTCAGTGTCCCTCATAATTTGCAAGTATAAAATACCCCTTCTTAGTGGCCCCCGTAGATGACCCCATAGTACTCCTCTCCCCCCTTCCCCATAGTACCCACTATAATGTGCCCCAGTATAAAATGCCGCTGTACAGAGCCCCCCATACTGTACATACCCCTTCGTTGTGGCCTCAGTAGATGCCCCTATAGTGCCCATCAATAATGTGCCAGTAAGAAGTGCCTCCAATAATGTGCCAGTAAAATGTGTGGCCATAGATGCCCCAAACACGTGCCAGTTACGAGAGCCCCCCTTAATGTGCCAGTAACAAGAGGCCCCCTAATGTGCCAGAAACAAGAGCCCCCCCCCTAATGTTCCAGAAACAAGAGGCCCCCCTAATGTGCCAGAAACAAGAGGCCCCCCTAATGTGCCAGAAACAAGAGGCCCCCCTAATGTGCCAGAAACAAGAGGCCCCCCTAATGTGCCAGAAACAAGAGGCCCCCTAATGTGCCAGTAACAAGAGGCCCCCCTAATGTGCCAGTAACAAGAGACCTCCTAATGTGCCAGTAGCAAGAGACCCCCTAATGTGCCAGTAACAAGAGACCCCTCTAATGTGCCAGTAACAAGAGGCCCCCTAATGTGCCAGAAACAAGAGGCCCCCCTAATGTGCCAGAAACAAGAGGCCCCCCTAATGTGCCAGAAACAAGAGGCCCCCCTAATGTGCCAGAAACAAGAGGCCCCCTAATGTGCCAGTAACAAGAGGCCCCCCTAATGTGCCAGTAACAAGAGACCCCCTAATGTGCCAGTAACAAGAGACCCCCTAATGTGCCAGTAACAAGAGACCCCCCTAATGTGCCAGTAACAAGAGGCCCCCTAATGTGCCAGTAACAAGAGGCCCCCCTAATGTGCCAGTAACAAGAGGCCCCCTAATGTGCCTGTAACAAGAGGCCCCTCCTAATGTGCCTGTAACAAGAGGCGCCCCCCTAATGTGCCTGTAACAAGAGGCCCCCCTAATGTGCCTGTAACAAGAGGCCCCCCCTAATGTGCCTGTAACAAGAGGCCCCCCTAATGTGCCTGTAACAAGAGGCCCCCGTAATGTGCCTGTAACAAGAGGCCCCCCTAATGTGGCAGTAACAAGAGGCCCCCCTAATGTGGCAGTTACAAGAGGCCCCCCTAATGTGCCAGTTACAAGAGGCCCTAATGTGCCAGAAACAAGAGCCCTCCCCCAATGTGCCAGTAACAAGCGGCCCCCCTAATTTGCCAGTAAAACTATTGTACATATAAAAATATAAAAACCACTCATACTTACCTCCATGTCAGCGATGCAATGCAGGCCTCGTCCCTCGCTATACGGCTCATGCGGCACGATGACGTCATTGCGCCGCCTGCGTCAGCCTCTGATAGGCTGCAGACACTAGGCCGGCAGCCTATCAGAGGAAGAGGAAGGGACCCTCCTCTCCCTCCCCTACCCGTTCGCATTTGCAGCACAGCCATCTGTATCGCTGTCCTGAGGCCGGTGATACAAATGACTATGGAAATGAACGCTTCCACAATGGAAGCACTCATCTCCCTGTGCCCTGCGGCCGCCGCCCCCACTTCTGAGCAGCTCAGGGGGGGGGGGCAATTGCCAGTTTGTTTAAATGACTGTGTTATGGACATTTGGATGCTGCGCTGGGACAAGGAAGTAGATGTTGTTGCTGATGGTTCATGCGAAGGTCCAGGTGCAGGGCAAGGGGCATCCGGGCTTGCGCCTTCGACAAGGGATAGGCCAGCAGTGGGTAACAAAGGGGAAGAGGAGGCAGTGGTGTGACCCGCAGACCCAGATTGTGGACTCAGGTGTTTGGCCCACTTATTAGGGTGCTTGGATGCCATGTAACGGATCATGCCGGTTTTGGTGAGGTTGCTAGTGTTCACGTCCCTGCTCATTTTGGTACGGCAAAGGTTGTAAACTACCACTCTTTTGTCGTCTGCCCTTTCCTCAAAAAAGCGCAATACTGCGAAACACCTACCCTTTGGCAAGGTAGATTTACACATGGGGGTGCTTGGTGCAATGGTTGCGGGCCTGTTTGGTGTGGGCCGACCTCTCCCTTTTGCAACCTCACTGCCTCTTCCAGCCTGTTGCGGTGCTGCGGATCCTTCCCCCTCTGTACTGCTGTCCTTGCTCGGCTTTTCACCTTCCCATGTTGGGTCAGTGACCTCATCGTCCACCACCTCATCTTCCACTTCCTCACTTTGCTCATCCGCCTGACTTGACCTAACCACAACCTCAGTGATTGACAACTGTGTCTCATCATCATCCACCGTTCACCACCGTCATCTTCTTGAGACTGTGAAGGCTCAAGAGGTTCGGAATCGGGGCACAATATCTCTGGTCCCTCTTCAAGCATGCTGGGTGCGAGGACCAAATCTAATAGTGGCGCTGGACATGAAACTGGGTATGGTGGATGTTTTTTTTTTCTGGTGCACTGGCAGCCGGCACAGTTTCATTGCGCCCAGGGCCACGGCCTTTGCGTGCACCATCAGCATCACGCCCACTTCCCCATCCCTTAGTGCTTGCCTTATTCATATTAATGGATTTGTCACTAGATGTGGTGCAGATTGCTTTACTGTCCGCTAAAGACACCGTTTTCGGATGCAGGACAGTATATGTCACAGAACACCACAGATTATAGACACTATATTAGGCCCAGATTATTTGAATTTGCAATTCAGACAGTTTTCGTATGCAGGACAGTATATGTCACAGAAACCCACAGAATATGGCCACTATGTTAGTCCCAGATTATTGGAATCTGCAATACAGACACTGTTTTCTGATGCAAGACAGTATATGTTACAGAACACCACAGATTATAGACACTATATTAGGCCCAGATTATTAGAATCTGCAATACAGACACTGTTTTCTGATGTAGTACAGTATTGGTTACAGAACACCACAGATTATGGACACTATATTAGGCCCAGATTATTGGAATTTGTAATGCAGACACTGTTTGCAGATATAGTTCAGTATTTTTTACACAAAGCCTCACACTATGGACACTAGATGTGGCCCGGATTATTAAAGACACAGTCTGCGGATGAGGTACAGTATATGTCACTAAAAGGTATAAAATAAAAATATCTTGCTGCTGTCAAACACACACAGAAGTCCTTAAAAGGACAATGGGGTCTTTGAAAAGCTTTTGGTAGTAAAAACAGCAAATTTCTCTCCTCAGCACTGTTCCTGAGAATGCAGGTAAATAGATTGCTGCTCTAAAACACACACACACACACAGTGGTCCTTTAAAGGACTTTTGGGTCTTGGAAAAGCTTTCTTAGTATAAAAACTGTGAAATTCGCTCCCTACTCTGTCTTTTCCTTCCTACGCTCTGCTCTCCATGTCTACGTTTGAGCCGAACATGCGTCATCTGTGCTATATAGCACCAGATGACGCGTTCCGGCCAGCCACTCACTGTAATGCCAGCAGCCAACAAGGCTACTGGCATTACAGTGAGGGCAGTACTTACCTGAACCTTTATTGGCTGCTTAAAACCTGCAAAACGTGCGGGTAAGAGACTCGAGCATTGCACTCGAGCACATGCGTTACTCATGTGCTGAGCATAGCAATGCTCGAGCCGAACAGATATTCGGCCAAGCATGCTCGCTTATCACTAGTGCTATTGCTATATACCTTCTTCCACCAAATACTGATTGAGGGCTGCGATATACCTGCTTCCACAAAATACAGTTTGAGGGGTGCCATATACCTTTTTCCACCAAATAATTATTGAGGGGTGCTATATACCTGTTTATGCCAAATACTGTTTGAGAGGTGCCATATACCTTCTTCCACAAAATACTTATTGAGGGGTGCTATTGCTATGTACACTCACCTAAAGAATTATTAGGAACACCTGTTCTATTTCTCATTAATGCTATTATCTAGTCAACCAATCACATGGCAGTTGCTTCAATGCATGTAGGGTTGTGGTCCTGGTCAAAACAATCTCCTGAACTCCAAACTGAATGATGTCAGAATGGGAAAGAAAGGTTGGCTACAACAGCAGAAGACGCCACCAGGTACCACTCATCTCCACTACAAATAGGAAAAAGAGGCTACAATTTGCATGAGCTCACCAAAATTGAACTGTTGAAGACTGGAAAAATGTTGCCTGGTCTGATGAGTCTCGATTTCTGTTGAGACATTCAAATGGTAGAGTCTGAATTTGGCGTAAACAGAATAAGAACATGTATCCATCATGCCTTGTTACCACTGTGCAGGCTGGTGGTGGTGTAATGGTGTGGGGGATGTTTTCTGGGCACACTTTAGGCCCCTTAGTGCCAATTGGCCAACGTTTAAATGCCACGGGCTACCTGAGCATTGTTTCTGACCATGTCCATCCCTTCATGACCACCATGTACCCATCCTCTGATGGCTACTTCCAGAAGGATAATGCACCATGTCACAAAGCTCAAATCATTTCAAATTGGTTTCTTGAACATGACAATGAGTTCACTGTACTAAAATGGCCCCCACAATCACCAGATCTCAACCCAATAGAGCATCTTTGGGATGTGGTGGAACGGGAGCTTCGTGCCCTGAATGTGCATCCCTCAAATCTCCATCAACTGCAAGATGCTATCCTATCGATATGGGCCAACATTTCTAAAGAATGCTATCAGCACATTGTTGAATCAATGCCACGTAGAATTAAGGCAGTTCTGAAGGCAAAAGGGGGTCCAACACCGTATTAGTATGGTGTTCCAAATAATTCTTTAGGTGAGTGTATATACCTTTTTCCACCAAACACTGATTGAGGGCTGCGATATACAAACCGGATTCCAAAAAAGTTGGGACACTAAACAAATTGTGAATAAAAACTGAATGCAATGATGTAGAGATGGCAAATGTCAATATTTTATTTGTAATAGAACGTAGATGACAGATCAAACGTTTAATCCGAGTAAATGTATAATTTTAAAGGAAAAATACGTTGATTCAAATTTTCACGGTGTCAACAAATCCCCAAAAAGTTGGGACAAGTAGCGATAAGAGGCTGGAAAAAGTAAATTTGAGCATAACGAAGAGCTGGAAGACCAATTAACACTAATTAGGTCAATTGGCAACATGATTGGGTATAAAAAGAGCTTCTCAGAGTGGCAGTGTCTCTCAGAAGCCAAGATGGGTAGAGGATCACCAATTCCCACAATGTTGCGCAGAAAGATAGTGGAGCAATATCAGAAAGGTGTTACCCAGCGAAAAATTGCAAAGACTTTGCATCTATCATCATCAACTGTGCATAACATCATCCAAAGATTCAGAGAATCTGGAACAATCTCTGTGCATAAGGGTCAAGGCCGTAAAACCATACTGGATGCCAGTGATTAGGGATGAGCGAACCCGAACTGTATAGTTCGGGATCGTACCGAATTTTGGGGTGTCCGTGACACGGACCCGAACCCGGACATTTTCGTAAAAGTCCAGGTTCGGGTTCGGTGTTCGTCGCTTTCTTGGCGCTTTTTGAAAGGCTGCAAAGCAGCCAATCAACAAGCGTCATACTACTTTCCCCAAGAGGCCATCACAGCCATGCCTACTATTGGCATGGCTGTGATTGGCCAGAGCACCATGTGACCCAGCCTCTATTTAAGCTGGAGTCACATAGCGCCGCCCGTCACTCTGCTCTGATCAGCATAGGGAGAGGTTGCGGCTGCGACAGTAGGGCGAGATTAGGCAGATTAACTCCTCCAAAGGACTTGATTAATTGATCGATCTGCAGCTGTGGATCATTGAGCTGCTGATACTCAATTGCTCACTGTTTTTAGGCTGCCCAGACCGTTTGTCAGTCACTTTTTTCTGGGGTGATCGGCGGCCATTTTGTGTCTTGTGGTGTGCCAGTACAAGCTGCGACCAAGTGCATTTAACCCTTAATGGTGTGGTTGTTTTTTGGCTAATTCCTACATCAGTGTGAAGCTGTCACACCAAGTGCATTTAACCAGCAATAGTCTGTTTATTTTTTGGCCATATACTACATCAGGGGCAAGCTGTCACCAAGTGCATTTAACCCTCAATGGTGTGGTTGTTTTTTTGGCTAAATCCTACATCAGGGTGAAGCTGTCACACCAAGTGCATTTAACCAGCAATAGTCTGTTTATTTTTTGGCCATATACTACATCAGGGGCAAGCTGCGCCTGTCACCAAGTGCGTTTAACCCTCAGTAGTGTGGTTGGTCAAGCTGTCACACCAAGTGCATTTAACCATCAATAGTGTGGTTATTTTTTGGCCATATCCCAGTCTAATTCTGTCAGTAAACCTATACCTGTCACCCAGCGCCTAAATACTAGGCCTCAAATTTATATCCAGCTAAATCTGTCGTTACTGCTGTACTGTTGTGGCTGGTCAAGTTATTTAGTGTCCGCCAAAGCACATTTTTTGTTCTGGGTTGATATACAATTCCCAATTTAGCAATTTCATAATTTAGTGGTTTCTGCTGTATCAGAGCTATTTGAAATCTATCCCTAAAAGGGTATATCATATTCAAGGTGCACATAGGGTCATTCAGAATAACTTCACACACCCGCTACTGTGCATTTCCAAGTCTAATTCTGTCAGTAAACCTATACCTGTCACCCAGCGCCTAAATACTAGGCCTCAAATTTATATCCAGCTAAATCTGTCGTTACTGCTGTAGCTGGTCAAGTTATTTAGTGTCCGTCAAAGCACAGTTTTTGTTCTGGGTTGAAATACAATTCCCAATTTAGCAATTTCATAATTTAGTGGTTTCTGCTGTATCAGAGCTATTTGAAATCTATCCCTAAAAGGGTATATAATATTCAAGGTGCACATAGGGTCATTCAGAATAACTTCACACACCCGCTACTGTGCATTTCCAAGTCTAATTCTGTCAGTAAACCTATACCTGTCACCCAGCGCCTAAAGACTAGGTCTCAAATTTATATCCAGCTAAATCTGTGGTTATTGCTGTGGCTAGGCAAGTTATTTAGGGTCCGTCCAAGCACAGTTTTTGTTCTGGGTTGAAATACAATTCCCAATTTAGCAATTTCCTAATTTAGTGTTTTCTGCTGTATCAGGCCTACTTTAAATACATCCCTAAAAGGGTATATCAGAATCAAGGTGCTGATAGGGTCATTCTCAATAACTTCACACACACGCTACTGTGCATATCCCAGTCTAATTCTGTCCGTAAAACGTATACCTGTCACCCAGCGCCTAAATACTAGGCCTCAAATTTATATCCTGCTAAATCTGTCGTTACTGCTGTACTGCTGTGGCTGGGCAAGTTATTTAGTGTCTGTCAAAGCACAGTTTTTGTTCTGGGTTGAAATACAATTCCCAATTTAGCAATTTCCTAATTTAGTGGTTTCTGCTGTATCAGAGCTATTTGAAATCTATCCCTAAAAGGGTATATAATATTCAAGGTGCACATAGGGTCATTCTGAATAACTTCACACACACGCTACTGTGCATTTCCAAGTCTAATTCTGTCAGTAAACCTGTACCTGTCACCCAGCGCCTAAATACTAGGCCTCAAATTTATATCCAGCTAAATCTGTCATTACTGCTGTACTGTTGTGGCTGGGCAAGTTATTTAGTGTCCGTCAAAGCACATTTTTTGTTCTGGGTTGAAATACAATTCCCAATTTAGCAATTTCCTAATTTAGTGGTTTCTGCTGTATCAGGCCTACTTTAAATACATCCCTAAAAGGGTATATCAGAATCAAGGTGCTGATAGGGTCATTCTCAATAACTTCACACACACGCTACTGTGCATATCCCAGTCTAATTCTGTCCGTAAAACGTATACCTGTCACCCAGCGCCTAAATACTAGGCCTCAAATTCATAGTCAGCTAAATCGGTGGTTACTGCTGTGCCTGTATTAGTGTAATACGGTACCTAAATAGATAGCCAGATAGTGTTAGGTGTCTGTAAAAAAAAGGCCTGAATTTAAATTCAATACATTGGGCCAAATAATATTTTTGTTGTTGTGGTGAAGCCAGATTCTGTGTTATGGGACCTCTCTCCTCTGCCTGGGTGCCGGGGCCTAAATTTATGATAATGGACTGTTACAGTGGTGGGTGACGTGAAGCCTGATTCTCTGCTATGATATGAAGACTGATTATCTGCTGACATGAAGCCAGATTCTGTGTTATGGGACCTCTCTCCTCTGCCTGGGTGCCGGGGCCTAAATATCTGAGAATGGACTGTTCCAGTGGTGGGTGACGTGAAGCCAGATTCTCTGCTATGGGACCTCTCTCCAATTGATATTGGTTAATTTTTATTTATTTTATTTTTATTTTTATTCATTTCCCTATCCACATTTGTTTGCAGGGGATTTACCTACATGTTGCTGCCTTTTGCAGCCCTCTAGCCCTTTCCTGGGCTGTTTTACAGCCTTTTTAGTGGCGAAAAGTTCGGGTCCCCATTGACTTTAATGGGGTTCGGGTTCGGGACGAAGTTCGGATCGGGTTCAGATCCCGAACCCGAACATTTCCGGGTAGTTCGGCCGAACTTCTCGAACCCGAACATCCAGGTGTCCGCTCAACTCTACCCGTGATTTCCGGGCCCTTAAACGACACTGCACCACAAACAGGAATGCTACTGTAAAGGAAATCACAGAACTGGCTCAGGAATACTTCCAGAAACCATTGTCAGTGAACACAATCCACCGTGCCATCCGCCGTTGCCAGCTGAAACTCTACAGTGCAAAGACGAAGCCATTTCTAAGCAAGATCCACAAGCTCAGGCGTTTTCACTGGGCCAGGGATCATTTAAAATGGAGTGTGGCAAAATGGAAGACTGTTCTGTGGTTACACGAGTCACGATTCGAAGTTCTTTTTGGAAATCTGGGACGCCATGTCATCCGGACCAAAGAGGACAAGGACAACCCAAGTTGTTATCAACGCTCAGTTCAGAAGCCTGCATCTCTGATGGTATGGGGTTGCATGAGTGCGTGTGGCATGGGCAGCTTGCATGTCTGGAAAGGCACCATCAATGCAGAAAAATATATTCAGGTTCTAGAACAATGTATGCTCCCACCCAGACGTCATCTCTTTCAGGGAAGACCCTGCATTTTTCAACAAGATAATGCCAGACCACATTCTGCTTCAATCACAACATCATGGCTGCGTAGGAGAAGGATCCTGGTACTGAAATGGCCAGTCTGCAGTCCAGATCTTTCACCTATAGAGAACATTTGGCGCATCATAAAGAGGAAGGTGCAACAAAGAAGGCCCAAGACGATTGAACAGTTAGAGGCCTGTATTAGACAAGAATGGGAGAGCATTCCTATTTCTAAACTTGAGAAACTGGTCTCCTTGGTCCCCAGACGTCTGTTGAGTGTTGTAAGAAGAAGGGGAGATGCCACAAAGTGGTGAAAATGGCCTTGTCCCAACTTTTTGGGGATTTGTTGACACCATGAAATTCTGATTCAACATCTTTTTCTCTTAAAATTGTACATTTTCTCAGTTTAAACTTTTGTTCCGTGATTTATGTTCTATTCTAAATAAAATATTAGAAGTTGGCACCTCCACATCATTGCATTCAGTTTTTATTCACGATTTGTATAGTGTCCCAACTTTTTTGGAATCCGGTTTGTATATAGCTATATTGAATATAGTGCTATATTTGAATATTTTTGAATATTCGTCATTTTTTTCCATCTGAAGTCATGATTCATCCCTGCTTAAGTTGCTTGTGGGCTAATGACTCAATGGCCCACAAGCAAGAAGCAGGGAGGAATCATGTGTTCAGATGGAAAAAATTACGAATATTCTAAAAACAAATATATAGCACTATATTGTATAGTGCTATATATTCTTTTTTGACCCATGCCTGTATTCAGCATGCAATATTTGCATATTATGCGATCATTACCTTGACGATTTTTGCGTAAAAAAAAGAATGTAGAATAGAACGAGTATACGAATTTGCGAATATATGCCGAATATTCCACAAAATATTCACAAAATATTATGATTTCGAATATGACCCCTGCCGCTTATTACTACATAGATATAGCTGTCATATAGTTTAGATAGATATAGATGTCATATAGCTTAGATAGATATGGCGATCATATAGCTTAGATAGATATGGCGATCATATAGCTTAGATACATTAAGCTGTCATATAGCTTAGATAGCTATGCTGTCATATAGCTTAGATAGCTATAGCTGTCATATAGCTTAGATACTCATAGCTGTCATATAGCTTAGATAGATATAGCTGTCATATAGCTGAGATAGATATAGCTGTCATATAGCTTAGATAGATATGGCGATTATATAGCATAGATAGATATGGCGATCATATAGCTTAGATACATTTAGCTGTCATATAGCTTAGATATCTATAGCTGTCTTATAGCTTAGATACTCAAAGCTGTCATATAGCTTAGATAGCTATAGCTGTCATATAGCTTAGATAGCTATAGCTGTCATATAGCTTAGATAGATATAGCTGTCATATAGCTTAGATATATATAGATGTCTTATAGCTTAGATATATAGATGTAATATAGCTTAGATAGATATAGCTTAGATATAGATATAGCTTAGATACATATAGCTGTAAAAAAATAGATAGATATAGCTGTCATATAGCTTAGATACATATAGCTGTCATATAGCTTAGATACATATAGCTGTCATATAGCTTAGATACATATGACTGCCGTATAGCTTAGAAATGTATAGCTGTCATATAGCTGTGATATAGCTTAGATAGTTATAGCTATTATATAGCTTAGATACATATAGCTGTCATATAGCTTAGATAGATATTGCTGTCATATAGCTTAGATACATTTAGCTGTCATATTTGGGTAGCTTAGATGGATATAGCCCTCATATAGCTCAGATACATGTATCTGTCATATAGCTTAGATACATATAGATGGCATAAAGCTTAGATACATATAGCTGGAATCTAGCTTAGGAAAATATAGGTGGCATAAAGCTTAGATACATATAGGTGGCATAAAGCTGAGATACATTTGGGTAGCTTAGATAGATATAGCTCTCATATAGCTTAGATACATATAGCTGACATATAGCTGTGATATAGCTTAGATAGTTATATCTATCATATAGCTTAGATACATATAGCTGTCATATAGCTTAGATAGATATAGCTGTCATATAGCTTAGATACATATAGCTGTCATATTCGGGTAGCTTAGATAGATATAGCTCTCATATAGCTTAGATACATATAGCTGACATATAGCTGTGATATAGCTTAGATAGTTATAGCTATCATATAGCTTAGATACATATAGCTGTCATATAGCTTAGATACATATAGCTGTCATATAGCTTAGATAGATATAGCTGTCATATAGCTTAGATACATATAGCTGTCATATTCGGGTAGCTTAGATAGATATAGCTCTCATATAGCTTAGATACATATAGCTGTCATATAGCTTAGATGCATATAGCTGGCATAAAGCTTAGATACATATAGCTGACATATAGCTTAGATACTCATAGCTGTCATATAGCTTAGATACATATAGGTGGCATAAAGCTTAGATACATATAGCTGTCATATAGCTTAGATATATATAGCTGTCATATAGCTTAGATAGATATAGCTGTCATATAGCTGAAATACTCATAGCTGTTATATAGCTTAGATATATATAGCTGTCATATAGCTTAGATAGATATACAGTGGGATGCGAAAGTTTGGGCAACCTTATTAATCGTCATGATTTTCCTGTATAAATCGTTGGTTGTTACGATAAAAAATGTCAGTTAAATATATCATATAGGAGACACACACAGTGATATCTGAGAACTGAAATGAAATTTATTGGATTTACAGAAAGTGTGCTATAATTGTTTAAACAAAATTAGGCAGGTGCATAAATTTGGGCACCACAAAAAAGAAATGAAATCAATATTTAGTAGATCCTCCTTTTGCAGAAATTACAGCCCATAAACGCTTCCTGTAGGTTCCAATGAGAGTCTGGATTCTGGTTGAAGGTATTTTGGACCATTCCTCTTTACGAAACATCTTTAGTTCATTCAGGTTTGATGGCTTCCGAGCATGGACAGCTCTCTTTAAGTCACACCACAGATTTTCAATTATATTCAGGTCTGGGGACTGAGATGGCCATTCCAGAACGTTGTACTTGTTCCTCTGCATAAATGCCTTAGTGGATTTTGAGCAGTGTTTAGGGTCGTTGTCTTGTTGAAAGATCCAGCCCCGGCGCAGCTTCAGCTTTGTCACTGATTCCTGGACATTGGTCTCCAGAATCTGCTGATACTGAGTAGAATCCATGCATCCCTCAACTTTGACAAGATTCCCAGTCCCTGCACTGGCCACACAGCCCCACAGCATGATGGAACCACCACCATATTTTGCTGTAGGTAGCAGGTGTTTTTCTTGGAATGCTGTGTTCTTTTTCCTCCATGCATAACGCCCCTTGTTATGGCCAAATAACTAAATTTTAGTTTCATCAGTCCACAGCACCTTATTCCAAAATGAAGCTGGCTTGTCCTAATGTGCTTTAGCCCACCTCAAGCGGCACTTTTTGTGCTGTGGGCGGAGAAAAGGCTTCCTCTGCATCACTCTCGCATATAGCATCTCCTTGTGTAAAGTGTGCCGAATGGTTGAACGATGCACAGTGATTCCATCTGCAGCAAGATGATGTTGTAGGTCTTTGGTGCTGGTCTGTGGGTTGACTCTGACTGTTCTCACCATTCAACGCTTCTGTCTATCCGAGATTTTTCTTGGTCTGCTACTTCGAGCCTTAACTTGAACTGAGCCTGTGGTCTTCCATTTCCTCAATATGTTCCTAACTGTGGAAACAGACGGCGGAAATCTCTGAGACAGCTTTCTGTATCCTTCCCCTAAACCATGATGGTGAACAATCTTTGTCTTCAGGACATTTGAGAGTTGTTTTGAGACCCCCATGTTGCTACTCTTCAGAGAAAATTAAAAGAGGAGGGAAACTTACAATTGACCCCCTTAAATACTGTTTCTCATAATTGGACTCACCTGTGTATGTAGGTCAGGGGTCACTGAGCTTACCAAGCCAATTTGAGTTCCAATAATTAGTTCTAAAGGTTTTGGAATCAATAAAATGACAACAGTGCCCAAATTTATGCACCTGCCTAATTTTGTTTAAACAATTATAGCACACTTTCTGTAAATCCAATAAACTTAATTTCACTTCTCAAATATCACTGTGTGTGTCTCCTATAAGATATATTTAACTGACATTTTTTATCGTAACAACCAACGATTTATACAGGAAAATCATGACGATAAACAAGGTTGCCCAAACTTTCGCATCCCACTGTAGCTGTCATATAGCTTAGATACTCAGAGCTGTCATATAGCTTATATATATATATATATATATATATCTGTCATATAGCTTAGATACTGTATATGTCAAAAACAGTAGGCAGCACTCCATGAGATAAAAAAAAAGGTACAAATATCTTTATTTACCCAAACAGGACATGCAACGTTTCGGCTCTATGCTGGAGCCTTTCTCAAGCAGTGCATATAGACAAAGTGCTCAGTATATATAGCAATCTCAATTAATGTGCCAGTTCATTACAGTTTACATAACATTTGCAATCAATTCATAGCAATTTGCAAACAATCATAAAATAATACAGTGAAACAATAAAAAATTAAAAATTTAACCAAGACCTCATATATCTTATGATCGCATCATATATAACAGTGATTAAAGTACATTCAAAATATATATGAGAGGAACTCCATATGTGTACATAATTAATCTCCATATCATTATTAGTGCCATATGTAATCAATAATATAAAGTGCTAAGTGCTTACTAGATGATATCGCTAACGAAGGGTGAAGGAGGAGTGATGAGGTGAATGGCTGCCATCAGTAGCATAGCGTGTAGTCCGGCATACCTAAAGCGTAACTGCGCATGTCAGGATGACGTATGTTTCTCATTTCCAGATTTCGCCGCCCTCATTACTATGCGGTTGCGCACTGTGACCCAGATGCAGAGTCAACCATTTTAAGTGCTGGAATAACACATAGAGTATCGGGCGCAAGCGCATTCATACAGGCCCCATCTGATATACACATCGAAGTTATAAAGCACAAATCCGTGCAGCAATTAGAAACAGATGGCTATGCGGGGTCAGATGCAGGCTACCACAACTTGATAGAAATGGAGCCTCCATCCGTGGCCATGGATCAATTATGAGCCCGCACGTCAATGCAGGGTCACACTGTATCCATGACCATAGCCCACCTATCACCTTTTCAGAGGGTTCTCCTCAACACAGATACACGGTCCATGTGCATAACAGAGTATGACCAAAGAGTATAAAAAAATAAACACTAAATAACAAGCATCCTTATGCTCCTGGATCTGCGATATGGCATCAATGGAGGGGAATGAAATTCCTCAATTGTATTATGACAGCCTACCAATATATTCCAATGGCGTCAAATAATGTTCCCTATATCCACGCTCTGTTCAGAGTACGTAGAGATAAAAGGTATCCTGACCACTTTAGAGTGTGGTGTCTTACTTGTGAGGGTATCATTCCTGTCCAATTTTATAGCCATTTCCTTTTTATGTTGTAATAATTTTGTATTGGACAAAGTAAATGTTCTTTATGAATTTTTACTTTTTAATACTTTTTATTTTTTTATTACAGATGATTTGTCACGGAGTGTGGAGAGAGGAAGTTTGAGGCTACACCAAGTGATGGCGTGCAGTTATCATTACAACTTATACAGGATGCTTGTTATTTAGTGTTTATTTTTTTATACTCTTTGGTCATACTGTTATGCACATGGACCGTGTATCTGTGTTGAGGAGAACCCTCTGAAAAGGTGATAGGTGGGCTATGGTCATGGATAGAGTGTGACCCTGCATTGACGTGCGGGCTCATAATTGATCCATGGCCACGGATGGAGGCTCCATTTCTATCAAGTTGTGGTAGCCTGCATCTGACCCTGCATAGCCATCTGTTTCTAATTGCTGCATGGATTTGTGCTTCATAACTTCGATCCTGTGTATATCAGATGGGGCCTGTATGAATGCTCATGCGCCCGATACCCTATGTGTTATTCCAGCACTTAAAATGGTTGACTCTGCATCTGGGTCACAGTGCGCAACCGCATAGTAATGAGGGCGGCGAAATCTGGAAATGAGAAACACACGTCATCCTGACATGCGCAGTTGCGCTTTAGGTACGCCGGACTACACACTATGCTACTGATGGCAGCCATTCACCTCCTCACTCCTCCTTCACCCTTCGTTAGCGATATCATCTAGTAAGCACTTAGCACTTTATATTATTGATTACATATGGCACTAATAATGATATGGAGATTAATTACGTACACATATGGAGTTCCTCTCATATTTTGAATGTACTTTAATCACTGTTATATATATTGTGATCATAAGACGTATGAGGTCTTGGTTACATTTTTTATTGTTTCACTGTATTATTTTATTAATGTTTGTAAATTGCTATGAATTGATTGCACATGTTATGTAAACTGTAATGAACTGGCACATGAATTGAGATTGCTATATTTAATGAGCACTTTGTCTATATGCACTGCTTGAGAAAGGCTCCAGCATAGAGCCGAAACGTTGCATGTCCTGTTTGGGTAAATAAAGATTTTTGTACCTTTTTTATCTCATGGAGTGCTGCCCACTTTTTTTTTTACTTTTATGTATTGGACTTGCTAATATCCATATTGGGCCAGCTGCACCCCCTTGTTTGCATTAGAGACGGTGCTGCCACTTTTTTTTTTTTCTTTCTTATATATATATATATATATATATATATTTATATATAACATATATATCTATGCATGTGGGAATATATAGAGTGATCTATATCTCTATGTACATATATATCTATATACTTCATAAATATATGAATATAAAGATATAGCTTAGTAAATATATATATATATGTATAAGGTAAAATATATTTACCAATCAATATCTCTATATACATATATATCTATATATAGAGAGTATCTGCAATGTGACAGGAAGATCTTCTACCTATGTGAGTTAGGAGATGAAGTTAGGTTGTGCAGAGTAGGGTAAGGGGAAGGTCAGATTATTCACACCCACAGAGCTTAGTCATTGTTGTTACACGCCCCCACAGCTTTGTTGCAGCATGTAAACAAAGCAATAATAACAGAACCATGCAAAGGTGTAAGTATGGGTTTCTCTTAAGAAATCAAGCTTAACTAATGTATATGTATGTCCTGATGAGTTTTATAAGATTTTTTTTTCCATAATTCGGATAACCCCTTTAAATTTGAGGGGTTAATTTTTTCAGTGATATTTTTGTCTACACCCCCTTCTGAAGATTATTTCTTAATTCTGTGAATTATAGAATATATGAGTTTCACTTTTTGAATTGAATTACTGAAATAAATTAACTTTTCGATGATATTCTAATTTACTGAGATGCTCCTGTATATGCTGCAGTGCGTGGATAAGAGTTCTTAAAATCTTACCCACTTTGTTGGTACTGTAAAGTGTTGTGGAATACCGCACAGCAAATCTGCAGTATATCCATTCTATCTGAACATACCCTTATCGTCCTTTAACGAGGTGTTTTCATGTATACATTTTTCAGTTACTATATACAGTACAGACCAAAAGTTTGGACACACCTTCTCATTCAAAGAGTTTTCTTTATTTTCATGACTATGTAAATTGTAGATTCACACTGAAGGCATCAAAACTATGAATTAACACATGGGGAATTATATACATAACAAAAAAGTGTGAAACAACTGAAAATATGTCATATTCTAGGTTCCTCAAAGTAGCCACATTTTGCTTTGATTACTGCTTTGCACACTCTTGGCATTCTCTTGATGAGCTTCAAGAGGTAGTCACCTGAAATGGTCTTCCAACAGTCTTGAAGGAGTTCCCAGAGATGCTTAACACGTGTTGGCCCTTTTGCCTTCACTCTGCGGTCCAAATCACCCCAAACCATCTCGATTGGGTTCAGGTCCGGTGACTGTGGAGGCCAGGTCATCTGGCGCAGCACCCCATCACTCTCCTTCATGGTCAAATAGCCCTTACACAGCCTGGAGGTGTGTTTGGGGTCATTGTCCTGTTGAAAAATAAATGCTGGTCCAACTAAATGCAAACCGGATGGACTAGCATGCCGCTGCAAGATGCTGTGGTAGCCATGCTGGTTCAGTATGCCTTCAATTTTGAATAAATCTCCAACAGTGTCACCAGCAAAGCACCCCCACACCATCACACCTCCTCCTCCATGCTTCACGGTGGGAACCAGGCACGTAGAGTCCATCCGTTCACCTTTTCTGTGTCGCAAAAAGACACGGTGGTTGGAACCAAAGATCTCAAATTTGGACTCATCAGACCAAAGCACAGATTTCCACTGGTCTAATGTCCATTCCTTGTGTTCTATAGCCCAAAAATGTATCTTCTGCTTGTTGCCTGTCCTTAGCAGTGGTTTCCTAGCAGATATTCTACCATGAAGGCCTGATTCACACAGTCTCCTCTTAACAGTTGTTCTAGAGATGTGTCTGCTTGTTCTAGAACTCTGTGTGGCATTGACCTGGTCTCTAATCTGAGCTGCTGTTAACCTGCGATTTCTGAGGCTGGTGACTCGGATGAACTTATCCTCCACAGCAGAGGTGACTCTTGGTCTTCCTTTCCTGGGGCGGTCTGCATGTGAGCCAGTTTCTTTGTAGCGCTTGATGGTTTTTGTGACTGCACTTGGGGACACTTTCAAAGTTTTCCCAATTTTTCGGACTGACTGACCTTCATTTCTTAAAGTAATGATGGCCACTCGTTTTTCTTCACTTAGCTGCTTTTTTCTTGCCATAATACAAATTCTAACAGTCTATGCAGTAGGACTATCAGCTGTCTATCCACCTGACTTCTCCACAACACAACTGATGGTCCCAATCCCATTTATAAGGCAAGAAATCCCACTTATCAAACCTGACAGGGCACACCTGTGAAGTGAAAACTATTTCAGGTGACTACCTCTTGAATGCCAAGAGTGTGCAAAGCAGTAATCAAAGCAAAAGGTGGCTACTTTGAAGAACCTAGAATATGACATATTTTCAGTTGTTTCACACTTTTTTGTTATATATATAATTCCACATGTGTTAATTCATAGTTTTGTTGCCTTCAGTGTGAATCTACAATTTTCATAGTCATGAAAATAAAGAAAACTCTTTGAATGAGAAGGTGTGTCCAAACTTTTGGTCTGTACTGTATATACTATATACAGTGTGTGTACTGTTAAATTTAGTATACATATACACACAGGTAAATAGGGAGTTAGACAAAAATTGGGCAACAATTTTTTTAAGCATACTGCACATTCAGCACTAAATAAAATAATGAATATGAGAATGTTGTGATAATACTGTATTTACAGTATTTTATTAAATGAGGTTTATTATAGGAAGATAATGTTGCATAAGTGAATTAACTGTAAAATGCTTAAATGCTTCTAATAAACATACTTTCCTTAAAAGAATCTGTTCAATCATGGAGAATGAAAAGAAAAAAAAACACAGATTGTATCCTTTCCCATTCTCTTTATAATCTAATTGGAATTCTCTTCAGAAAGAGCAATAGCTTATCTTAACATGATAACAACATTATAGCTGAGAATGTGAGAGCATGCTGTGGCTGTTACCCACAGGGATAGAAGGATAGATTCTCCTCCTGGCAATTTGCTGGAAATTGCAGGGGCTTTATTATCTGATTTAAATTCACTCTATCACCTTTAGTTCACAAGATGGTGAAAATATATATCTAGCATATTCAGAGTACAACAGGCACAGAATCCCTGTAACCCATCCCAGCAAGCCACTGGGAAAAAAAAATCTGCAGAAGTTAAAATTTGACACAAAAAAGGCATCTTCAATGACAGAGTTTGAAGGCAATTTGTCAGATGTTGGCAACTCATTTCCTTATCAGCAGGGGACTGTCCCCCCGTGATATGCCCCATTATTTAAGTGTTTGAAACTCTTAAGCAAAAACAAATTTTACCTCAAACAACTAGGTAATGATAGATTGTGCTCATTTCTATGTCTCCCTTGCTGGTATGGTGTGAAAATGTGTGGTCATTTATATTGTATTAGAGCTGTAAATGTCTTTTAACACAACATGCATAGCATCCTTGATAATCATTTTTCCTTGATAAGAATATAATAATAACTTGCTGTGTAGCTATTTGTTGCAATAATTACATAAAAATATTAAAACTTTGATTTTCAATTATTTGTTTTGTTTGTTAATCGAGAATATAATATAATCAGTATCCAACAGCAGCGTGATTATGAATTACACAATAAACATTCTGTACTCATTGTACCAGTGTTAAAATGCAGTCATTTATAAAAGGAAATAACTATCCTTGATCATTTTAAGAAGGTTTGACAAGGCTTTATATACTCTTTATGATTAGCTGATATCTTCAGCTCCTTTGTGTTCAGAATGTTCCTCAGAATGTGATTTCCCTACTGTTCACAGCCATAGTTGGTGAGCAAGCTGATCATGTGAACAGAAACCTGTTTGCATTTGTAATAATAATGGTAACACAGTGCTATAGGAAGTAATAGCCCTAAAAAAATAGTATTGCATGGTTTCCTTTTGCAGCTTCTCCTGCCACTTTGGACCACCATCAAGTCCTAGATACAATGACGAATTAATAATTCACCTTTTGTAGCCACTTCTTTTACTCTATGTAATGACCTTATGGAGAGTGTTGGCTGTTCTAATGATGTAGTGATCCAGAAAATGGCATTAGCCTGCTACTTGAAACCATTCTAGTCCATTTAAATTATGTAGTTTAAACAGTTAGGCATCAGAACAGGCCCACAGAGAACATCAACTATCATAAACCCTAAAGCTTTATAATTTAAAAAAATATCCAAATAAATCTCTTCAAGTCAATGTTTGGTCTTCAGTTCTTATTTCATTCTCATTAAGCTTTTAAAGGCCTGTTCCAATGCTTTACAAGTGATGGACTATCCTCAGAATAGGCCATCACTATATGATGTGCTGGTGTCCGCTACCCTTTACTGCCGATCTGATAGCTCCAGTGGAGGAACTACACAGCTCTTTTATTTGTACAATGGATGGAACTGGTAACTGCAGTGCTGCACCCGTTGAAGTGAAAGTGAGCAGTGCTGCAGTAACCAATGTTCTGCCAAGTACCAACACTGGAGCTACTGCAGAGCAGATTATTGGCAGAGGTCCAGGGTGTCGGGTCCAGGGTGTCTACCATTCTGAGGACAGGCCATTATTTTTCCTTCAATACAGCACCCCATTTTTACTTTTTGAAAATATTTTTTGAAAACTTAATTTAACTTTCTTCAGTGGGAGCTTCCTCCCTGTGTCTAATAGCTCAGATGCCCCAGTTACTAATGACTGCAGCTTCTGAGGGGTTGAACTGCCAGGTCACAAACATATCTGATCCCGGCAATGAGAGCAAAGTGTCAGCTGTATAAAACAGCTGGCACCCTCAAGCGATGGCGTGGCCCAGCTCCTGAGCCCACACTATTACAGCTTTCTACCATTATGGTTCTGGGTGTTAATTACCTACACTCACCAATGGAGAAGTATGGCACTGGGCATTAAGGAAAAGACAATACACTTTGTTTAATGCTTAAGTGGTGTCTCTGTAAATTAATAAAAATTAAATTACAAAAAAAACTAATATTACTTGATTATAAATATATTCCCAAATTCTTTTCATTAGTTATAATGAATTTTTTTCTGGGGAGCGATAATTAGTGGAAATAAAATGGCTGCCTTCCAATTAGTCCACACAAAACCTGTCCTAATCCCACAGAAGGACAAGTTACTTTACAACACTGAACTAAAGAGCTGTCTCAGCCTCCTCTCTGCTCTGCTTGTCAGCGATTATAATCCGGAGTACAGTTTAATATTTCTTATATCTTCAGCTGAATCTCTGTAGGAATGGAGGAGACATGAAGTACAGAGAGGAGGTGGTGGTGTGGCTATAAGCAGCAGTACTTGTATGCCGTCTCCATTGCCACAGCCCCATATTATCACAGTTTGTCCTTTTCATCTTTTCTGTACTTCATGTCTCCTCATGAACTCTATTCCTACAGAGATTCAGCTGAAGTTCTTATCAGCTGTGATCATAATCATTGACTAGCAGAGCAGAGTCAGCTCTTTAGCTCAGTGTTGTGAATTAACTTGCCCTTCTGTGAGATTAGGACAGGTTTTATGTGTACTATTTAAAAAAAACAGCTATTTTAACTAATGAAAGGTACTTGGGAATATATTTATAATATTATAAGTAATATTTAAGTATTTTCATTTTCTTTATTCCAGGAGAAGCTCTTTAAGCTAGTTAACCCTACAACGCTTGGCATCATATTACATTAATTAACAGTGAAATACAGTTAAATACCTTGCATTTAATTCAAAAAAATATACTTTTTACCATATAGTTATAATGACTTTGTATGCATTGTGTCTTACACAGCAATATAAACAGCAAAATTATGAAGGAATACAAAGAAGTAACTTTCTGCTGACATTGATTGGACATCATCTGGGGCTCAGTCCACAACGTGCAATGGCCCAATTATGATCAAACACTTCATTAATAGTAAAGCTAATTAACTGCAGGGCTAAGGTAAGTGAGCCATAGAGAATTAATCAAGTTTTACTACAATATATGCTCAGAAAGGACTTTTCTTTCTCTAGAAATAAATTGTCTACTGCCTTGCTTACATTGTGCTGTTTCACTTGGATTAAGCTTCTCACAGAGGAAAGTTAGATATATTTTTCCTGTCTCTGCTAATCAAGAGTGCTCACTGCCTACTAAGACAGTTAAAAAAGAAAATAATAACATAACTTTAATATAGATAAAGGTTAAAAAAAAGCCTAGTCCCTTTCTTCGAACTTAAAGATAGGCGAATTTACCTTCCCCTGGATTAATACAACCATTTTAACATCTGGACATAAAAATAGCTTGTACTACTCTTATTAGTTTCTAGCCATTGAATAAAATTATATATAATTTTTTTCTTGTCAAGAAAATCACCTCATCAAATAGGATAAAAAAATGTATGTTTTCTAAAGTGATATATACATAAATTAGAGTTTTTACATTTCCTGAATAGTTTCAATCACTATTCCCATTGTGAGGTATGGAATCTAACTTCTACTGTTATTAATAATTCATATCCTAATAGGCTTCTTAATTAAATAAGCCACTTCATGATTTCAAGTGTTTAAAATGAGTAATATAGATTATTCAAAACCAAAATGTGGTTTTACAAGAGTTGAATGATCTTTTGGTGAATAACATTGATGACTTAAACTTAGGATAAGCCAGTAGTCTGTAATTGGTAGAGTTTCAACTCCCTGGACCTCATAAAATATGCTAAATAATTTACTAAATATATTGGCCACATGTACTGAGGAGATTGCACATACATATTGGCATAAATTATGCCAATCTTTGGCTTTAATTTGGTGTATCTATGTTTAGAGAATATATGCAAAAAGAATCCAAGGCAGCAAACAGATAACCGTGATAAAAAGGGTATTTGTGTCACGGCTGAGGGTGGGGAAAACCCTCAGCCGTGCGATGCCAGAAGATGTTAGGCTGCTCGGCCAGGACGACAGGATTAGGGAGCAGGTCACCTCCTAAAGCGTCCCTAACCTGACCCTAACTCCTAGCTGCATGGGCCGACCTTTAACCACCTCCGGACCGCCTAACGCAGATGTGCGGTCCGGAGGTGGCAGCCCTGCGCAGAGTCACGCATATATCACAGGAACGGAAGGTAAGCGAGTGGATCTCCAGCCTGCCAGCGGCGATCGCTCGCTGGCAGGCTGGAGATCTGATTTTTTTTAACCCCTAACAGGTATATTAGACGCTGTTTTGATAACAGCGTCTAATATACCTGCTACCTGGTCCTCTGGTGGTCCCTTTTGTTAGGATCGACCACCAGAGGACACAGGCAGCTCAGTACAGTCGCACCAAACACTACACTACACCCCCCCGTCACTTATTAACCCCTTATAAACCCCTGATCACCCATGATCACCCCATATAAACTCCCTGATCACCCACCTGTCATTGATCACCCCCCTGTCATTGATCACCCCCCTGTCAGGCTCCGTTCAGACGTCCGTATGATTTTTACGGATCCACGGATACATGGATCGGATCCGCAAAACACATGCGGACGTCTGAATGGAGCCTTACAGGGGGGTGATCAATGACAGGCGGGTGATCACCCATATACACTCCCTGATCACCCCCTGTCATTGATCACCCCCCTGTCATTGATCACCCCCCTGTAAGGCTCCATTCAGACGTCCGCATGTGTTTTGCGCATCCGATCCATGTATCCATGGATCCGTAAAAATCATACGGACGTCTGAATGGAGCCTTACAGGGGGGGGGATCAATGACAGGGGGGTGATCACCCATATACACTCCCTGATCACCCCCTGTCATTGATAACCCCCCTGTAAGGCTCCATTCAGACGTCCGCATGTGTTTTGCGGATCCGATCCATGTATCCATGGATCCGTAAAAATCATACGGACGTCTGAATGGAGCCTTACAGGGGGGGTCATCAGTGACAGGGGGGTGATCACCCTGATCACCCCCTGTCATTGATCACCCCCCTGTAAGGCTCCATTCAGACGTCCGCATGTGTTTTGCGGATCCGATCCATGTATCCATGGATCCGTAAAAATCATACGGACGTCTGAATGGAGCCTTACAGGGGGGGTGATCAGTGACAGGGCGGTGATCACCCATATACACTCCCTGATCACCCCCCTGTCATTGATCACCCCCCTGTAAGGCTCCATTCAGACGTCCGTTTTGCGGATCCGATCCATTGATCCGTAAAAATCATACGGACGTCTGAATGGAGCCTTACCAGGGGGGTGATCAATGACAGGGGGGTGATCAGGGAGTCTATATGGGTGATCACCCCCCTGTCATTGATCACCCCCCTGTCATTGATCACCCCCCCCCCTGTAAGGCTCCATTCAGACATTTTTTTGGCCCAAGTTAGAGGAAATTTTTTGTTTGTTTTTGTTTTTTCTTACTAAGTCTCATATTCCACTAACTTGTGTCAAAAAATAAAATCTCCCATGAACTCACCATACCCCTCACGGAATCCAAATGCGTAGACATTTTTAGACATTTATATTCCAGACTTCTTCTCACGCTTTAGGGCCCCTAAAAAGCCAGGGCAGTATAAATACCCCACATGTGACCCCATTTCGGAAAGAAGACACCCCAAGGTATTCCGTGAGGGGCATATTGAGTCCATGAAAGATTGAAATTTTTGTCCTAAGTTAGCGGAAAGTGAGACTTTATGAGAAAAAAAAGAAAAAAATCAATTTCCGCTAACTTATGCAAAAAAAAAAAAAAATTCTATGAACTCGCCAGGCCCCTCATTGAATACCTTGGGGTGTCTTCTTTCCAAAGTGGGGTCACATGTGGGGTATTTATACTGCCCTGGCTTTTTAGGGGCCCGAAAGTGTGAGAAGAAGTCTGGGATCCAAATGTCTAAAAATACCCTCCTAAAAGGAATTTGGGCACCTTTGCGCATCTAGGCTGCAAAAAAGTGTCACACATCTGGTATCGCCGTACTCAGGAGAAGTTGGGCAATGTGTTTTGGGGTGTCATTTTACATATACCCATGCTGGGTGAGATAAACATCTTGGTCAAATGCCAACTTTGTATAAAAAAAATGGGAAAAGTTATCTTTTGCCAAGATATTTCTCTCACCCAGCATGGTTATATGTAAAATGACACCCCAAAACACATTCCCCAACTTCTCCTGAATACGGCGATACCAGATGTGTCACACTTTTTTGCAGCCAAGGTGGGCAAAGGGGCACATATTCCAAAGTGCACATTTCGGATTTCACCGGTCATTTTTTACACATTTTGATTGCAAAGTTCTTCTCACAGATTTGGGCCCCTAAATTGCCAGGGCAGTATAACTACCCCACAAGTGACCCCATTTTGGAAAGAAGACACCCCAAGGTATTCCGTGAGGGGCATGGCGAGTTCCTAGAATTTTTTATTTTTTGTCGCAAGTTAGTGGAATATGAGACTTTGTAATAAAAAAATAAAAATAAAAAATCATCATCATTTTCCGCTAACTTGTGACAAAAAATAAAAAGTTCTATGAACTCATTATGCCCATCAGCGAATACCTTAGGGTGTCTACTTTCCGAAATGGGGTCAATTGTGGGGTTTTTCTACTGTTTGGGCATTGTAGAACCTCAGGAAACATGACAGGTGCTCAGAAAGTCAGAGCTGCTTCAAAAAGCGGAAATTCACATTTTTGTACCATAGTTTGTAAATGCTATAACTTTTACCCAAACCATTTTTTTTTTGCCCAAACATTTTTTTTTATCAAAGACATGTAGAACTATAAATTTAGCGAAAAATGTATATATGGATGTGGTTTTTTTTGCAAAATTTTACAGCTGAAAGTGAAAAATGTCATTTTTTTGCATAAAAATCGTTACATTTCGATTAATAGCAAAAAAAGTAAAAATGTCAGCAGCAATAAAATACCACCCAATGAAAGCTCTATTAGTGAGAAGAAAAGGAGGTAAAATTCATTTGGGTGGTAAGTTGCATGACCGAGCGATAAACGGTGAAAGTAGTGTAGTGCAGAAGTGTAAAAAGTGCTCTGGTCATGAAGGGGGTTTCAGCTAGCGGGGCTGAAGTGGTTAAGGTAGGAGGACCTATGCTCAGGAACCTCGGATCCCTAACTCACCCTCCGACTGGTCCCTGGACTAGGAGTCAGGGTAAGACGGCCTGTTCCTTCTGGACACGGAGGAACAGGGGTCTCACTGGCCAAGCTGCAGGGAAAAGGGGAACACTAACAGTCTTAGGGATATGACAGGTGAACTGAACTAGTTCCACCTACCTGCCACAGCTTTGCTGACTGGATCCCTGTGCACACAGGAATCCAGATCCATAAGCTTCACCAAACAACAAAGGAAAATCCCAACTGAACATCACATAGACATCACACATAAACATGACATAAACTTAATGTGACATAAATCTTATGACCACAAGGGTGGCCCCCACTGGCAGGTGTAAAACACAGGAGGTTGCTCCAGCTAAGCATGGCTGAAGCAACCCCCAGACTGAAGCTAACAGTGAGGCTTTATAGGCCCCAGTAGCCACACCCAACAAACACGGGAGTTAACCCTTCCAGCACCAGGGAAGGGAAACACAAACTTAAAAGGGAAAGTGTCCAACCCAAAAACACACTGTGGCTGTTGCCGCAGGCAACGACATGGGTGGCAACCATGTCCTGGGAGTCAGCCCGAAGGCCGGGACACTGCCACCACATGTACACATACAACCAAACGTTGCCACAGGCAACCACAGTGAAGGGAAGATGTCAGTGCACACCACACATAACACAGAGTGCACACCAGACATACAAAAGTGCATACATACACGCACACAACTCCAAGGCAACCGCACACATACCTGTTGTCCGCGGCAACCGCACCTGAGGCAAACAGCAAAATGCCTCCAGCTGCGGTTGACACAACAACCCAAACCGCGGGCAACTGTATGCGGCTCCCAAGGAGTCACGGCCATAAACATGGTCGTGACAATTTGTCACCACCAGATCTTTGAGAAGTTCTGTTAGACATTTTTCAGTACCTTCTGCATGATCTTCTTTTGCATTCGTTTTGACATCTCTCCTCCCTCTCCCAGCTGTCATCTATTAGCATTGATTGCCTCCCTATATATCTCCTCCCCATACTGCCTTACCTTGCTGTTTATACAACTTCCTGGAGTGTACTGATGCTAGAAGTTGTTACTGCTGCATCCACAAGATAAGTCTGTTTCTTTATTTCTGTTTTCCTGTGGGCTTGATCCTAGGTGACCCTGACTCCCTCCCTATTAAGTGTAGGGAGCCGGTGGTCGTGTCCCCTCACTATTATAGGGTGTTCAGGTGTCATACAGTCGAGGAACGAGGGTATGCAATTTTCTACCATTGAGATTTTTGCATAGGCTGAGCAGTAAGGGAGAGAGCTAGGGCTGTTACAGGGCTTACCCTTTTGTTCCTTAGTTTTGGATCAAGTCAGTCGGATCTTCATTTGTGTCTAGTTTTCTGTAACACCAGCCGTGACAGTATTTTATTCACCCATGTGTAGACAGCAACGTTTCAGCTCGCTCTATGGAGCCTTTGTCAAGCCAAAGGCTCCATAGAGCGAGCTGAAACGTTGCTGTCTAGAAATGGGTGAATAAAATACCCTTTTTTTCACGGATATCTGTGTGCTGCCTTGGATTCTTTTTGCATATATTCAGCTGGATCTAAGTCCGTGATCCGTCTCAAGGAATTGCACCACCTTGTATTTGTGTGCTGCTCATCCATTTTTCTATACATATGTTTAGAGAAGTTATGTGTGTGTAGACTTATGAAGGGGGCAGCTTCATGGGGAAATGGGTGTGGCCAAATATTTTAACATTGGGCACCAAAATTACATCATGATTGAAAGTGTGTAGCCTTGCATTAAATTTACTCTCCAAAATCAACTACTGTAATAAATCTGGGGCATGTCTAGACAGCCTAAGAGTATGCCATCTGTAGGATTAGTAAATCTGAGTCCCTTGACACTCATATCCATGGGGCACTCAGGCATAAAGTGTAAGTTACTACCATTAAAAGGGTCTATTTCCGTCTTCTGCTGATCTGTAAGGGTTTGGGGACATGGGTCCACACAGCTCAACCTTTAACTAACTAGTCTATTTTAATAATAAGTGATTAAAGGTATTATCCCATTATAAGAATGTATTCCTTATCCACAGGATAGGGAATAAGTGACTGATCAGAAGGGGTTCAATTGATGGGACCCTTGCCGATCAAGAGAACCAGGACCAGTGTTTCCTCATTTGAATGGAGCAGCCGATACACATGTGTTTGCACTATGCTAAAGTCTATTGAAATGCTGGAGTACAAGTGCCTGAATATCTCCATGAGCACCATAGAGCTAAATGGAGGGGCAGCATGCATTCATATCTACAGATCCATTAAAAAGAGGCAACACAGGAACTCATTCTCATGATCATCAAGAGCACCAATGGTCATAGTGAAGGCAATCAGACATTTATCTTCTTTTCTGTAGATCGGAAAGATATGGATTTCTGCACAAATTGGTCATAAAATGTGATCTGATCTTCATCTAAGTCCCAACAATAGACAATCACAGTCTGCTTAAACTAATAACACACAAATAATTAAATGTTACCATGTTTTTATTGAACACACGATATAAACATTTACAGTGCAGGTGGAAAAAGTATGTGAACCCTTGGATTTAATAACTGGCTGAACCTTCTTTAGCAGAAATAACTTCAACCACATTTTTTCTGTAGTTGCAGATCAGACGTGCACAACGGTCAGGAGTAATTCTTGACCATTCCTCTTTACAGAACTGTTTCAGTTCAGCAATATTCTTGGGATGTCTGGTGTAAATCACTTTCTTGAGGTCATGCCACAGCATCTCAATCGGGTTGAGGTCAGGGCTCTGACTGGGCCACTCCAGAAGGAGTATTTTCTTCTGTTTAAGCCATTCTGTTGTTAATTTACTTCTATGTTTTGGGTCGTTGTCCTTTTGCAACATCCATCTTCTGTTGAGCTTCAGCTGGTAGACAGATGGCTTTAAGTTCTCCTGCAAAATGTCTTGATAAACTTGGGAATTTATTTTGACCTTCGATGATAGCAATCCATCCAGGCTCTGATGCAGCAAAGCAACCCCAAATCATGATGCCCCCACCATTATATTTCACAGTTGGGATGAGGTTTTGATGTTGGTGCGCTGTGCCTCTTTTTCTCCATACATAGTGTTGTGTATTTCTTCCAAACAACTCAACTTTGGTTTCATCTGACCACAGAATATTTTGCCAATACTGCTGTGGAACATCAAGGTGCTCTTGTGCAAACTGTAAATGTGCAGCAATGTTTTTTTGGACAGCAGTGGCTTCCTCTGCAGTATCCTCCCTTGAAATCCATTCTTGTTTAGTGTTTTACGTAAACGTAGATTCGCTAACAGGGATGTTAACATATGCCAGAGACTTTTGTAAGTCTTTAGCTGACACTCTAGGATTCTTCTTCACCTCATTGAGCAGTCTGCGCAGTGCTCTTGCAGTCATCTTTACAGGACGGCCGCTCCTTTTATAACCCTTTCCAGCTTTATGCAAGTCAACAATTCTTAATCGTAGGTCTTCTGAGAGCTCTTTTGCGTGAGGCATCATTCACATCAGGCAATGCTTCTTGTGAAAGCAAACCCAGAACTGGTGTGTGTTTTTTATAGGGCAAGGCAGCTGTAACCAACCTTCAATCTCATCTCATTGATTGGACTCCAGTTGGCTGACACCTAACTCCAATTATCTCTTGGAGATGTCATTAGTCTAGGGGTTCACATAATCTTTTTTTACCTGCACTGTGAATGTTTACATGGTGTGTTCAATAAAAACATGGTAACATTTAATTCTTTGTGTGTTATTAGTTTAAGCAGACTCTGATTGTCTATTGTGACTTAGATGAAGATCAGATCACATTTTATGACCAATCATTGCAGAAATCCATATCATTCCAAAGGGTTCACATACTTTTTCTTGCAACTGTATACAGTATTAAGCTGTTTTGCCTGACTTCATATGGGAGTAGGATACCACATGAAGACCAGTGATGAGCGCCTGGGGCAATATTCGAATTTGCTATATTTCACAAATATTTGCGCGAATATTCATCATATATGCATGAATTCGAGAATTCGGGATTTTCAGATATTATTTTCTTTATTGCAAAAATTGGCAATTGAAAAATTTGCGATCAAAATTCGCAATATGAAAATTTGTGATCAACACTACTCTTAAAGTCTAAGTCTAAGATAATGCAGCCTTTTTATTGGCCTACAAGCAAAAAGCAGTGGAGGATCATGGGTACTAATGCTAATTTTCGAAATGCCAATATTCGCGATAAAAATTTGTGATTAGAATATCAACACTAATAAAGACCACACCAGGAAGGACTCAACAGACTTCAATTGTAATACTTATTTTCTTCTATACCTATTCTCCTTATAAACTTTAAATATTTTCTATGCACATTTATTTTTATGTAATCTTATTTTCCGTGTGCATTAAATAATCCTTTTTAGTTTCGGTGTGTTTAATTTTTGCTCTGCTTATGAAAATATCTGTGAGATTTAGCAGATTCTAAATGATAGTTCTAAAGTAATGGTCTGCAATTAAACAAATTCTACTCTTGAAAAATTTAATGTTTTCTTTTAGACAGTTTTCATGAATCTGTCCTTTTGTTTACAGATTAGCTTAACCCGATAGTGACCATGCGCTGTATATACGGCACTCGGTCATTAGCTTTATGCCGGAGTGCAATATAAATACAGTGCTCCAATTGGGTGTGCACAGGAGCTATGCTCGCCAGATGAGAGGCAGGGACCAGCTGTTACTGACAGCCGGGCCCCAACTATTAAAACCGGCATTGGTGAAAACTCCTATGCTAGCGAATTAACACGTTCGATGCCGCAGTCAATGCTTGCTGCTGCATCTGAGTGGTTTACAGAGTAAGTAATCTCTCTCTCTCCCCATTGGACTCCTGCAATGCATTTGAAGGGTCCCAATGGCTGCTATGGTATCCCGAGAACTAAGGCAGACCTCAGATGTCATACATGCCATGTATGAGCACCTATGAAGCCCAGCCCACGGGCTGGGTCTCTTGGGCAAACTGTCAGTGTAATACTGCATTGTAAAAGAGATAAGAGACCCAAAAGTTGAAGTCCCATATTGAAACACAAATAAAAAGTAAAAAGTGCTTTAGAAAAAAAATCTGTTTCAAGTAAAAAAAAAAACTTCCCCTTTCCCCTCATCAAGCTACTTACAATAAAAAAAAAAAAATTGGGCAAAATATTGGGTTGTCTGTAACAACCGGCTGTATATAAATATCATGAACTACCCAGTCAGGTAAACCCATAAAAAATAGTGCCAGAACAGCCATTTAACCACTTCAACCCCTCTAGGTAAAACCCCCTTAATGACCAGGCCACTTTTTACACTTCTGCACTACACTACTTTCACCGTTTATTGCTCGGTCATGTAACTTACCACCCAAATTAATTTTACCTCCTTTTCTTCTCACTAATAGAGCTTTCATTTGGTGGTATTTCATTGCTGCTGACATTTTTACTTTTTTTGCTATTAATCAAAATTTAACTATTTTTTTGCAAAAAAATGAAATTTGTCACTTTCAGCGGTAAAATTTTGCAAAAAAAACGACATCCATATATAAATTTTTCGCAAAATTTATTGTTCTACATGCCTTTGATAAAAAAAAATGTTTGGGCAAAAAAAAAATGGTTTGGGTAAAAGTTATAGCGTTTACAAACTATGGTACAAAAATGTGAATTTCCGCTTTTTGAAGCAGCTCGGACTTTCTGAGCACCTGTCATGTTTCCTGAGGTTCTACAATGCCCAGACAGTAGAAAACCCCCACAAATGACCCCATTTCGGAAAGTAGACACCCTAAAGTATTCGTTGATGGGCATAGTGAGTTCATAGAACTTTTTATTTTTTGTCACAAGTTAGCGGAAAATGATGATTTTTTATATATTTTTTTTCTTACAAAGTCTCATATTCCACTAACTTGCGACAAAAAATAAAAAATTCTAGGAACCTGCCATGCCCCTCACAGAATACCTTGGGGTGTTTTCTTTCCAAAATGGGGTCACTTGTGGCATAGTTATACTGCCCTGGCAATTTAGGGGCCCATATGTGTGAGAAGTAGTTTGCAATCAAAATCAGTAAAAAATGACCGGGGAAATCCGAAAGGTGCACTTTGGAATGTGGGTCCCTTTGCCCACCTTGGCTGCAAAACAGTGTCACGCATCTGGTATCGCCGTACTCAGGAGAAGTTGGGGAATGTGTTTTTCGGTGTCATTTTACATTTACCCATGCTGGGTCAGAGAAATATCTTGGCAAAAGACAACTTTTCCAATTTTTTTATACAAAGTTGGCATTTGACCAAGATATTTATCTCACCCAGCATGGGTATATGTAAAATGACACCCCAAAACACATTCCGCAACTTCTCCTGAGTACGGCGATACCAGATGTGTGACACTTTTTTGCAGCCAAGGTGGGCAAAGGGGCACATATTCCAAAGTGCACCTTTTGGATTTCGCAGGCCATTTTTTACACATTTTGATTGCAAAGTACTTCTCACACATTTGGGCCCCTAAATTGCCAGGGCAGTATAACTACGCCACAAGTGACCCCATTTTGGAAAGAAGACACCCCTAGGTATTCCGTGAGGGGCATGGGGAGTTCCTAGAATTTTTTATTTTTTGTCACAAGTTAGTGGAATATGAGACTTTGTAAGAAAAAAAATTTAAAAAAAATCATCATTTTCCGCTAACTTGTGACAGAAAATAAAAATTCTAGGAACTCGCCATGCCCCTCACGGAATACCTTGCGGTGTCTTCTTTCCAAAATGGGGTCACTTGTGGGATAGTTATACTGCCTTGGCATTCTAGGGGCCCTAATGTGTGGTAAGTAGTTTGAAATCAAAATGTGTAAAAAATGACCTGTGAAATCTGAAAGGTGCTCTTTGGAATGTGTGCCCCTTTGCCCACCTAGGCGGCAAAAAAGTGTCACACATCTGGTATCGCTGTACTCAGGAGAAGTTGGGGAATGTGTTTTGGGGTGTCATTTTACATATAACCATGCTGGGTGAGAGAAATATCTTGGCAAAAGACAACTTTTCCAATTTTTTTATACAAAGTTGGCATTTGACCAAGATATTTATCTCACCCAGCATGGATATATGTAAAATGACACCCCAAAACACATTCCCCAACTTCTCCTGAGTACGGCGATACCAGATGTGTGACACTTTTTTGCAGCCTATATGCGCAAAGCGGCCCAAATTCCTTTTAGGAGGGCATTTTTAGACATTTTGATCCCAGACTTCTTCTCACGCTTTCGGGCCCCTAAAAAGCCAGGGCAGTATAAATACCCCACATGTGGCCCCATTTTGGAAAGAAGACACCCCAAGGTATTCAATGAGGGGCATGGCGAGTTCATAGAATTTTTTTTTTTTGGCACAAGTTAGCGGAAATTATTATTATTTTTTTTTCTCACAAAGTCTCCCTTTCCGCTAACTTGGGACAAAAATTTCAATCTTTCATGGACTCAATATGCCCCTCACGGAATACCTTGGGGTGTCTTCTTTCCGAAATGGGGTCACATGTGGGGTATTTATACTGCCCTGGCATTTTAGGGGCCCTAAAGCGTGAGAAGAAGTCTGGAATATAAATGTCTAAAAAATGTTACGCATTTGGATTCCGTGAGGGGTATGGTGAGTTCATGTAAGATTTTATTTTTTGACACAAGTTAGTGGAATATGAGATTTAGTAAGAAAAAAAATAAAAAAAATAAAATAAAATTCCGCTAACTTGGGCCAAAAAAATGTCTGAATGGAGCCTTACAGGGGGGGGTGATCAATGACAGGGGGGTCATCAGGGAGTCTATATGGGGTGATCACCCCCCTGTCATTGATCACCCCCCTGTCATTGATCACCCCCCTGTCATTAATCACCCCCCTGTAAGGCTCCATTCAGACATCTGTATGATTTTTACGGATCCACGGATACATGGATCGGATCCGCAAAACGCATACGGACGTCTGAATGGAGCCTTACAGGGGGGTGATCAATGACAGGGGGTGATCAGGGAGTGTATATGAGGTGATCACCCCCGTCATTGATCACCCCCCTGTATGGCTGCATTCAGACGTCCGTATGCGTTTTGCGGATCCGATCCATGTATCCGTGGATCCGCAAAAATCATACGGACGTCTGAATGGAGCCTTACAGGGGGGTGATCAATGACAGGGGGGTGATCAATGACAGGGGGTGATCAGGGAGTGTATATGAGGTGATCACCCCCGTCATTGATCACTCCCCTGTAAGGCTGCATTCAGACGTCCGTATGCGTTTTGCGGATCCGATCCATGTATCCGTGGATCCGTAAAAATCATATGGACGTCTGAATGGAGCCTTACAGGGGGGTGATCAATGACAGGGGGTGATCAGGGAATCTATATGGGTGATCACCCGCCTGTCATTGATCACCCCCCTGTAAGGCTGTATTCAGACGTCCGTATGCGTTTTGCGGATCCGATCCATGTATCCGTGGATCCGTAAAAATCATACGGACGTCTGAATGGAGCCTGACAGGGGGGTGATCAATGACAGGGGGTGATCAGGGAATCTATATGGGTGATCACCCGCCTGTCATTGATCACCCCCCTGTAAGGCTGCATTCAGACGTCCGTATGCGTTTTGCGGATCCGATCCATGTATCCGTGGATCCGTAAAAATCATACGGAGTCTGAATGGAGCCTTACAGGGGGGTGATCAATGACAGGGGGGTGATCAATGACAGGGGGTGATCAGGGAATCTATATGGGTGATCACCCGCCTGTCATTGATCACCCCCCTTTAAGGCTGCATTCAGACGTCCGTATGCGTTTTGCGGATCCAATCCATGTATCCGTGGATCCGTAAAAATCATACGGACGTCTGAATGGAGCCTTACAGGGGGGTGATCAATGACAGGGGGGTGATCAATGACAGAGGGTGATCAGGGAATCTATATGGGTGATCACCCGCCTGTCATTGATCACCCCCCTGTAAGGCTGCATTCAGACGTCCGTATGCGTTTTGCGGATCCGATCCATGTATCCGTGGATCCGTAAAAATCATACGGACGTCTGAACGGAGCCTGACAGGGGGGTGATCAATGACAGGGGGGTGATCAGGGAGTCTATATGGGGTGATCATGGGTGATCAGGGGTTCATAAGGGGTTAATAAGTGACAGAGGGGGGGTGTAGTGTAGTGTAGTGTTTTGTGGTACTTTACACAGCTACCTGTGTCCTCTGGTGGTCGATCCAAACAAAAGGGGCCACCAGAGGACCAGGTAGCAGGTATATTAGACGCTGTTATCAAAACAGCGTCTAATATACCTGTTAGGGGTTAAAAACATCACATCTCCAGCCTGCCAGCGAGCGATCGCCGCTGGCAGGCTGGAGATCCACTCGCTTACCTTCCATTCCTGTGAGCGCGCGCGCCTGTGTGCGCGCGTTCACAGGAAATCTCGGCCCTCGCGAGATGACGCGTATATGCGTCACTCTGCGTAGGGCTGCCACCTCCGGACCGCACGTCTGGGTTAGGCGGTCCGGAGGCGGTTAATTGTCACCTGGCCTAACAAAAGCATAATATCAAGCAGTCGCATATACACCAAAATGGTACCAGTAAAAATCTCATCTTGTCACACAAGACCGCTGGAAAAAAATAAATAATATATGGCTCTCAGGAAATGGCAGCAAACTTTTATTGTGTAAATCAGCAAAAATTTCAAAAATAGACATATTGTGTCACAGTGTAGTCACTGTGATATGGGTTGTCGTGTTGCTCATGTTTGTGCTCTGGCGTACTGGCCTTGGTAGATTCTGTGTAGGCTGGTTGCCAGGGGTGACGTGGTAATGGGCAGCCTGTGTGTACTTCTCTATTGATGCATGCTCCTGTCCCTGTTCAGTTCTGGTGAGGTTAATAGTCTTGTCTGTGTGTGGTCACTAGGTGCTTTATATTTCTGTTTGCTGTAAGCCTGTGAGTCAGTCTGTCTCCAGTCTTTTTGGGTGCAGGAGCTTTGCACCTGACCTGGGTTATTTTAACTGTCCTGTCTGTGTGCTCAACTTATAAGACATTAAGCTCTCCTTGTCTAGTTCCGTCTAGTCTGTGACCACCATGTCATTCTGCATGGGGTCCAGACTTCTGCCTGTCTGTGCAGACCTGCCTATGACCGCCATGTGTCGTCCCGCATGAGGTCCAGACTTCTGCCTATCTGTGCCTTGTGTAAGGCTACTGCGTAGCCGAAACGTCGTTTCCTTTGTGTGTGCACTCTTGGCTCCCCTTAACCCCTTAGGGACACAGCCTTATTTCACCTTAAGGACCAGGCCATTTTTTTGCAAATCTGACCAGTGTCACTTTAAGTGCTGATAACTTTAAAACACTTTGACTTCCCATAAATTGTGATGATTTTACATTCCCCATATGTCTACTTCATGTTTGAATTATTTTGGGAATGATATTTTATTTTTTGGGGATGTTACAAGGCTTAGAAGTTTAGAAGCAAATCTTGAAATTTTTCAGAAATGTACAAAAACTCAATTTTTAGGGACCAGTTCAGGTCTGAAGTCACTTTGCGAGACTTACATAATAGAAACCACCCAAAAATGACCCCATCTAAGAAACTACACCCCTCAAGGTATTCAAAACTGATTTTACACACGTTGTTAACCCTTTAGGTGTTGCACAAGAGTTATTGGCAAATGGGGATGAAATTTGAGAATTTCATTTTTTTGTCTAATTTTTCATTTTAACCCATTTTTCCCACTAACAAAGCAATGGTTAACAGTCAAACAAGACTGTATCTTTATTGCCCTGACTCTGCCGTTTACAGAAACACCAAATATGTGGCCGTAAACTACTGTATGGCCACACAGCGGGGCATAGAGTGAAAGGTGCGCCGTTTGGTTTTTGGAAGGCTGATTTTTATGGACTGGTTTATTTACACCATGTCCCATTTGAAGCCCCCTGATGCACCCCTAGAGCAGAAACTCCCTAAAAGTGACCCCATCTAAGAAACTACACCCCTCGAGGTATTCAAAACTGATTTTACATACGTCTTTAACCCTTTAGGTGTTGCACAAGAGTTATTGGCAAAAGGGGATGAAATTAGAAAATTTCATTTTTTGCCTAATTTTCCATTTTAACCCTTTTTTTCCTTTAATAAAGCAAGGGTTAACAGCCAAACAAGACTGTATCTTTATTTCCCTGACTCTACCGTTTACAGAAACACCCAATATGTGGGCGTAAACTACTGTACGGCCACACAGCGGGGCGTAGAGTGAAAGGTGCGCCGTTTGGTTTTTGGAGGGCTGATTTTTATGGACCGGTTTATTTACACCGTGTCCTGTTTCAACCCCCCCGATGCACCCCTGGAGTAGAAACTCCCTAAAAGTGACCCCATCTAAGAAAGTACACCCCTCAAGGTATTCAAAACTGATTTTACATACGTCGTTAACCCTTTAGGTGTTGCACAAGAGTTATTGGCTAATGGGATGAAATTTGAGAATTATATTTTTTTGCCAAATTTTCAATTTTAACCCATTTTTTCCACTAACAAAGCAAGGGTTAACAGCCAAACAAGACTGTATCTTTATTGCCCTGACTCTGCCGTTTACAGAAACACCCAATATGTGGCCGTACACTACTGTACGGCCACACAGCGGGGCGTAGAGTGAAAGGTGCGCCGTTTAGTTTTTGGACGGCTGATTTTTATGAACCGGTTTATTTACACCGTGTCCTGTTTCAACCCCCCTGATGCACCCCTGGAGTAGAAACTCCCTAAAAGTGACCCCATTTTGGAAACTACGGGATAAGGTGGCATTTTTTCGGGGACTATTTTTAGGGTAAATATGATTTTTGCCATATATAGTGCTTGCATCTACTTTATTAAGTGCATTATTATCTTATTTCTGTGGTTTTCTTCAATAATATGGCCAGGGATAGCCGCGCATTTGTATCATATCGTGCAGGATGTTTTTATCTTAGTTTTTTCTATGATTTTTTGGTCTATGTAGTGTTTGCTTGAGGGAGTGGCACCTTCAAGTGTGAATGCGCACCTATTATCTTGGAAGTAGCATTCCTCTGCACTTTTTCCCCCCTCCCCTATCCAAAAGAGCGCCTTAATTAGGTGGTACATATGGCTGGGCTTGCTCCTCCTGCCATTGGTTGCTTGATGCACATGGAGGTTACTAGGAGCAGCACACCATATGTGCGGCATCTGCGCTCCTGAACATAGAAGCCCAACGGCTTAGGTAAGGTTTAGCGTAGGACCCGCCTGACCTGAAACCACCTTGGCGTTCGGTAGGCGGGCTTAGATGTGTTTTGATCAAAATATATTGACTAAGTGTCTCAGATATTATATCAGAGTGAGGACTTTGTCCATATATCCATGCATCTACTTTATTAAGTGCATTATTATCTTATTTCTGTGGTTTTCTTCAATAAATATGATTTTTGGTTTCTCCATATTACATTTTTGTGAGGCAAGGTCTTTGCCATTTGCCATTCACTGTTGAGGAACACCTAAAGGGTTAATAAAGTTTGTATAATCAGTTTTGAATACCTTGAGGGGTGTAGTTTCGTAGATGGGGTCACTTTTAGGGAGTTATTACCCTTTGGGGGCATCAGGGGGGCTTCAAAAGGGACATGGTGTCAATAAAAAAGGCCATCAAAATTGGCCTTCCAGAAACCATGTCGGTCCTTTCCTTTTGCGGCCTCCCTTTTACTGATACAGCAGTTTACGACCACAAATGTGGCGTTTCTGTAAACTGCAGTATCAGGGTAATAAATTTTAACTTTTGTTTGGTTGTTAACCCTTGTTTTGTTACCAGAAAAACGGATTGAAATGGAAAAGTGCCAAAAATAGCAGTTTTGGCACAGTTTTATTTATTTTTTTAACCGTGTTAATCTGGGGGGTTAGGTCATGGGATATTTTTATAGAGGGGATTCTTACAGACGCGGCAATACCTAATAAGTCTCCTTTTTTTTTTACAATTATTTAGGTTTTTGACTATATTACCCTTTTTGATACCCAAAGATTTTTGGGGTATCTCTAAAGTGTAAGTGTCATATTTTTTTTTATCCGATTATCTTATGTGGGTGCTAATTTTCTGCGGGATGAGCGGACGGTTTTATTGGCACTATTTTGGGGCTTATACGACTTTTTTATCGCTTGCTATTAAACTTTTTCTTATGTAAGGTGACAAAAAAATTCTTTCTTTGCACCTATTTTTTATTTTTTTTTGGACCGTGTTAATCTGGGGGGTTGGGTCATGGGGTATTTTTATAGAGGAGATTCTTACAGACGTGGCGATACCTAATAAGTCTACTTTTTTTTACAATTATTTAGGTTTTTGACTATATTATCCTAATGTCTGTCACCACCACCTAATAAAAAAATTACACTGAATGAATGTCACTGATATTTAGTGTTGAGCGTGAATATTCAAATTGCGAATATATATCTCGAATATTGCAATATTTCGAATATAGTGCTATATATTCACTATATTGAATAGTCATAATATTTTAAAATCTGAAAACATGATTTCTCCCTTCTTCTTGCTTATGGGTGCATGAGTTATTGGCCCACAAGCAACTTAAGCAGGGATGAATCATGACTTTAGACGGGAAAAATGCAGACTATTCTAAAAAACGAATATATATGACTGTATCGAATATATTAGTTTTTTGGAATATTTGTCTTTTTTTTCCAATCTGTACAGTTGTTCCACTTCGGCATATTCCTCCCGACAAGCGTCCCCGTCAACATGGGAACTCCTGTGGGTGAGAATATACAAGTAGTGAGATTGTGAAAACTCAGATGCAATGGTATATTCTAACCCCCAAGTGTTACCATGATGACAGGGACGCTTGTTGGGGAAGAGTATGCCGAAGTGGAACAACTGTACAGATTGAAGAAAAAAAGACTAATATTCTAAAAAACTAATATATTCGATATAGTGCTATATATTCATTTTTTAGAATATTCGTAATATTCTAAAACAAGAATATATATCAATATAGCAAATATTCAAAAAAACTAATATAGAACAATTTAGCAATTATAGTGCTATAATCTTTGTCTAATTGTTGTAATTTTTTTTCTCATCTCAGGTTCAGATAGGAAAAAAAATACAACTATTAACCACTTCCCATCTGGGCCATTTGCCCCCTTCCTGACCAGGCCTAATTTTGCAAAACTGACATATCTCACTTTATATGGTAACACCTTTGGAACGCCTTTATTTATCCAAGTCATTCAGAGATTGTTTTCTCGTGACACATTGTACTTCATGATAGTCATAAATTTGAGTCAAAATATTTCACCTTTATTTATGAAAAAATCCCAAATTTACCCAAAAATTTGAAAAATTCGCAGTTTTCTAAATTTCAATTTCTCTGCTTTTAAAACAGAAAGTGATACCTCATAAAATATTTATTACTTAACATTCCCCATATGTCTACTTTATGTTGGCATCATTTTGGAAATGTCATTTTATTTTTTTAGGACGTTAGAAGGCTTAGAAGTTTAGAAGAAATTCTTCAAATTTTTTAGAAAATTGCCAAAACCCACTTTATAAGGACCAGTTCAGGTCTGAAGTCACTTTGTGGGGCCTACATAGTGGATACCCCCATAAATGACCCCATTGTAGAAACTACACCCCTCAAGGTATTCAAAACTGATTTACAAACTTTGTTAACCCGTTCCACAAGAATTAAAGGAAAATGGAGATCACATTTTTAAATTTCACTTTTTTGGCAGATTTTCCATTTTAATCCAATTTTTTCTTTAACACATCGATGGTTAACAGCCAAACAAAACTCAATATTTATTACCCAGATTCTGCGGTTTACAGAAACACCCCACATGTGGTCATAAACTGCTGTATGGGCACACGGCAGGGCGCAGAAGAAAAGGAACTCCATTTGGTTTTTAGATGCCATGTCCCATTTGAAGCCCTCTGATGCACCCTTACAGTAGAAACTCCCAAGAAATGACCCCATTTTGGAAACTAGGGGATAAGGTGCCAGTTTTATTAGTACTATTTTTGGGTACATATGATTTTTTGATCATTCATTATAACACTTTATGGGGCAAGGTGACCAAAAAATTGGTTGTTTTAGCACAGTTTCTATTTATTTATTTTTACAGCGTTCACCTGAGGGGTTCAGTCAAGTGACATTTTTATAGAGTAGATTGTTACGGACATGGCGATACCTAATATGTATACTTTTTCTCATTTATTAAAGTTTTACACAATAATAGCATTTTTGAAACAAAAAAATTATGTTTTAATGTGTCCATGTTCTGAGAGCTATAGTTTTTTTATTTTTTGAGAGATTTTCTTATGTAGGGGCTCATTTTTTGCGGGATGAGGTGACGGTTCTATTGGTACCATTTTGTGGGACATACGCATTTTTGATCACTTGGTGTTGCACCTTTTGTGATGCAAGGTGACAAAAATTGCTTGTTTTGACACCGTTTTTTTTTTTTTTTTACGGTCTTCATCTGAGGGGTTAGCTCATGTGATATTTTTATAGAGCTATTTTTTACGGACGCGGCAATACCTAATATGTATACTTTTTTTATTTGTTTCACTTTAACACAATAATAGCATTTTTGAAACCCCAAAAATGATGTTTTAGTGTCTCCATGTTCTAAGAGCTATAGTGTTTTTTATTTTTTGAGAGATTTTCTTATGTAGGGGCTCATTTTTTGCGGGATGAGGTGACGGTTTTATTTGTACCATTTTGTGGGACATACGCGTTTTTTTTTTTACGGTGTTCACCCAAGGGGTTAGGTCATGTGATATTTTTATAGAGCTGGTTTTTACGGACGCGGCAATACCAAATATGTCTATTTTATTTTTTCTATTTTTAAATTATTTTTTTTATTCCTTACTTGGGGACCTTTTTTTTTTTTTACATGTGAAACTTTTTTTATTTGATTTTTTCAACCCTTTATTTTTTTTTATTTTATTTTACACTTTTCGTCCCCCATAAGGTCATACAAGACCTCTGGGGGACATTTGCTTCACTTTTTCTTTTTTTTTTTCACTGTTGATTTCTCCTGTAACTGGGGCTGACATAGTAGCCCCAGTTACAGAAGAAATGCACCCCCCAGAGAGGCTGTACAGCATGATTCTGCGCTGTACAGCCTCAGAGCAGGGCTGATCGAGGTCTCTGAAAGACCTCACACAGCTCCTGCACTCTCCGGTCCCGGCGGTCACATGACCGCCGGGCCGGAACAGGAAGCGCACAGGAAGCGCACAGCGCTCGGTGAGCAGCGATCCGGAAGGCAGGGACACCTGGGAACTGTCCCTGCCTTATCTCTGGGTTGCCCTGCTGTCACTGACGTTTTAAAACGTGCTTTCAGAAATAGAGGTCCACCCATAGGACGTTTATATCCTATGGGCGGACGGAAAGTGGTTAAAAAAAGATTATAGCACTATATTAGCTAAATTGCTCTATATTTGTTTTTTTCGAATATTCACTGTATTGCTATATAGTCTTGTTTTAGATATTACCAATATTCTGAAAAACGAATATAGCATATATTCTATATTAGCTATATTGCTCTATATATTGTTTTTTTATACTATTCGTCATTTTTTTCCATCTGAAGTCGTGATTCCTCCCTGCTTAAGTAACTTCAGATGGAAAAAAATGACGAATATATAAAAAAAATATATATATCGCACTAAATTCTATAGTGCTATATATTCGTTTTTGACCCACGCCTGTATTGCGAATATTACGCGATCGTTACCTTGCCGATTTTTAGAGTAAAAAAAAGTAGAATATAACGAATATTCGAATTCTTGAATATTCTACGAAATATTCGCGAAATATCGCGAATTTGAATATGATCCATGCCACTCATCACTACTGATATTTAAGCTGCACACACGTTAATCAAAAAGTATAGCGCAAGTAATGTCGCTGCCACCACCGCCTAATAAAAAATTACACTGAATAAATATCACTGATATTTAGGATGCGCAAATGTTAAATAGGAGGTATAGTGCAAGTAATGTCGCTGTCACCACCACCTAATAAAAAATTACACTAAATAAATGTCACAGATATTTAGGATGCGCACACTTTAAACAGGAGGTATAGCGCAAGTAATGTCACTATCACTAGCGGCTAATAAAAAATTACACTGAATGAATGTCACTGATATTTAAGATGCGCACACTTTAAATAGGAGGTATAGTGCAAGTAACGTCACTGTCACCACCGCCTAATAAAAAATTACACTGAATGAATGTCACGGATATTTAGGATGCATAAACGTTATACAGGAGGTATAGCGCAAGTAATGTCGCTGTCACCAGCGCCTAATAAAAAATTACACTGAATGAATGTCACTAATATTTAGGATGCACAAACGTTATACGGGAGGTATAGCGCAAGTAATGTCGCTGTCACCACCGCCTAATAATTTTTTTTTAATCTATAAATATATCATATACTTTATTTCCATTGTCCTGTTTCATCCAGATCAGCAGCTATGAGGATACTTTCGCCATGCTTGATTTGCATTTTTCAGTTTTTAACATTGTGAATCACTATTCAGACCATGCGTTTTTTTCAAGAATTTGCACATTTTGTGTGTTTTTTTATAAATGTCTCGTTCATCACTTAATTTTTTGGAGGCTGGCACATTTTGTTATTCCTGATATAGAAGTCTGAATAGTATATATTTTATGTGCACTCACTTGGTTTTAAAGATGTTAAACTTGCAGTAATGTTAATTTCAGTTGTTCGTATTGGCTGTGTTTTGGGCGTGCTGCAATCAGCTTCTTCCAGCTCTCACCTGGAGGTGGGAGGAGAAGTAGCAGCTAGCTTATATAAACATGGCCAGTAGGATATCTGATCGGTCACGACTAAGAACATGTTTGTTCCAAACGCCTAGATGTTCATTTGGTGATGCTGTCACTGTATGGATTTGCACTATACTGAATAAAGGAACCCACGATATTTTCGATATTTCGATGCTGGATCCATCCCTTCATTTCTACTATTTCACGGTCTTACCAAGGTTTCCATGCATCCAGGAAGTTGATACAAGGGATAGAGACAGCAGGTGAGCTGGACATTGTTTACAACATAATAAATTACACTAAATTAATGTTACTGATATTTAGGATGGGCAAATGTTATACAGGAGATTTTAGCGCAGGTAATGTAACTGTCTGCAGCGGACACAGTCTGCAGAAAAAGTACACTGGATGTCACAGATATTTTTAGGCTGCGCACACGTTACACCGGAGATGTAGCGCAGATAATGTTGCTGTAGCCAGCGGCAAAAAAAATTACACATAATGTAACTGATATTTCGGATGCCCTAACGTTATACTGGAGATGTAGCGCAGGTAATGTCACTGCCACCAGCAGCAAAAAATTTTGACTGAATGTCACTGATACTTTGGATGCGCAAACGTTATACAGGAGATGTAGCTCAGGTAATGTAACTGTCCACAGCGGATACCGTCTACGGAAAAAGTACACTGGATGTCACAGATATTTTTAGGCCGCACACACGTTAGACAGGAGATGCAGCGCAGATAATGTCACTGTCTGCAGCGGCCAAACAATTGCAAGCTATTTAGTGCAGGTTGCGCTAATAATATATATTGCTGCCAGATACAACAATAGTCCTTAAAAGGACTTTTGGTTCTCTAACAAGTTTTAGTGATTTAGTGCAGGTTGCACCAAAAATATATATTGCTGCCACACACAATAGTCCTTAAAAGGACTTTTGGGTCTCCAACAAGTTTTAGCAATTTTGCACAGGTTGCGCTAAAAATATATATTGTTGCCACACAAAACAATAGTCCTTTAAAGGACTTTTGGGTGTATAACTAGTATAAAAACTAAATTATTCCTTTTGCACACCCTACACTATCTCTCCCTTCTGCTCTCCATCTCTCCCTGACTAAGACTGAGCCAAACACATGTCATCGGGTGCTATATAGCACCCGATGACGCGTTCCGGCCAGCCAATCACTGTAATGCAAGTAGTCAACATGGCTACGGCATTGCAGTGAATGGCAGTACTTACCTAAGCAATTACTGGCTGCGTGCATCGCACTCGAGCACACGCGGCATTCTGCTGAACACCATGATGTGCTGAGCATTGCAATGCTCAAGTAAAATTTGCGTTTGGCTGAGCATGGTCGCCCAATACTAGTCTCTTGCAATCATGCCAATTCCAGTAACTACCATCACTTAAATCTCTTGGAAATGGTATGATAAAGCAAGCATAAGTAAACATTTCCAGATTTGAAGGAAAGGTAATGGGTCAGACAGAGATGCATTACGATACAATGCAAACAAATCCTAGTCCATCACCAATGAATTCCATTTCAGCTGATATGGGAAATGAACTGGTTTATCTTCTTTCAAGGTGGATTGTAAATTGTAAAGTGCTTTAATTGTTTACTTCCCACAGTTAGTTCTCAATCATGTAGTCTGAAGTTAATGGTGTTCTTCAGAAATGATTTAAAATGACCACCAGCAGCTTGTCCTACAGTGTGAGCAGGACTGGATGCCTCCATTTGCAAAGCTGCATGGGGATGTCACGATGTATGGAGAGTGGAGGAATACTAGAATGACAACAGAAGGAAAATGACCCAAAACTAGGCCTCACGGCTAGGGAAAGGAAATGGTCACCACCTAGAAAACCCTAAACCTAGCCCTGACTCCTGTCAGTATGAATAGACCCTGAAGGTGGTAATATTCATACACCGTATACCTAGGCCCTAGAAACCCTGAAAAGCCCTAGGCATAGTGACAGGGTCTGAGACCACTGGTTCTTTCCCAGATGCATGAACCAGCAGCTCCCTGAGGCCTAGGAAACAATGAACAAAAGGGAAAACAAAATACAAAGGGGAGTACACTTATCTTTATTAGAAAATGGATGAGCAGGAACTCAGAAGAGGACAACACTCCAGGCTGATAATATCAACTGAATGGTAAGAAGTGTAAGTCCATACTAAATAGAGGAACAGTAATGACCACAAGCTACACCTGAAACAAGAGGTGTGGTCACACCAACAACAACAATGCAAAGTGAAAACCGAGAGGCTGTCAGATAATCTCACGTGATACAAGTCTCTCAGATCTTCTGATCCCTGTCATGGGAGGGATCATGACAGGGGGTGAGGGGAAGGAGCTCAGTAAACTGCTCTACAATAGATGGTAATAAGATCCTGCCTATAATATGCCATCGTAGCAGAGCAGCCTGACAGGAAAACTCACCAGTATGTAGTATAAGCAAGCGACAGACCATAGTGTGTACTGAGTCTCTTCACCCCCACCCTTAGGCAGCTGTACAAGTGAAGGCCACCAGTCCTGATCACATTCCAGGAAAGGTTGCAGGCATCCATTTTAAATCGCTCCCAGGGGAACCCCTTTAAGCAAGGTTATAGAGTAAAATAATAATAGTGCCTACAACATCATATTCTGATACTGCCAGCAAGAAGACTGAAATAAAATATGGGATGCAAAGGACTTTATGGTTGAAATTAAAGATAAGCAAATTTTTCAAAAATTCTATTCAGTTTGTCCGAATTTTTGGGGAAAAATGTGGTTCGATACGAATAAATTTGCTGAGAATTTCATAAAAAATCTGCTATTTCCTGACTGCAGAGAGCCTTTATAGTGGTGTAGAACACTGTGCCTTGTAGTAACATGCATAGGGAGTCTGCTTTGGTAGTGAAATAATACTGTGAATCCGTATGACATGCAGATGACAGACGTCTCACTTAGAATCACTGCACACTTCACTTATTTGGGCAGTCACGAGGCCAAAACGGACCAAATAACTCAAGTATGAACTCCGCCTTACAGGTCAATGTTAGCACCAAGAAGAAGCGTACTCCTTTTACACCGTCATCAGCTGATCCCACATAGATGTCTACAGACCCTGTTCTATTAAACGCTTATGCAAGTAGAGCCCCCCGACAGAGTGGAGAGGGTGTCAGCAGTAAGTTTGTGTCAACTTCACATATTTTTTTTTCCCTTCCTCTGATCCGTCAGAACAATAATCCTCAAAAAATTAATCCTGTCTGTGGAGCATCCGCCCTCACTCAGTCAGCATTTGGTCAGTAATCCATCAGTATTGCTAATACCAAAACAAACATGATGACACGAGAACAGAATAGTATCATGTGTTCTCTGTTTTGTACCCACTCCGGCTTTTTGCTACAAAATCATAAGCAAATTCTGATGGGACCATACAGGCGTTACAGCTGCTACATGACAGGATCCTTTGTGTGTCTCATTTTATCTTCCTTCTGACAGATCAGAATAAGGTTCAAATAAATGATGATGTCAGCCAAGCCAAAAAGGCTAAATAGTGGCCCAGTCATGAAGTGGGGAGGGTGGGAACCACATGAGAAGTCCACAGAGTGGCCCAATGACATAGTGGTGAGGTGGAAGCAGCATAAGTAGACCACAGAGTGGATGACAGAGTCTGTAGGTGGCGGTAGTATCAGGAGGCTAAGAGTGGCACAATGAGAGAGTGTGGTGGTGGCAGCATCAGGAGGCCACAGAGTGGCTAAGTGACATTCTGTGGAGGTGGCGGAAGCATGAGGAGATCACAGAGTGGCCCAATCACATAGTCTGAAGGTGACGGCAGCATCAGGAGGCCACCGAGTGGCATAATAGAGTGTGGAGGTGGCAACAGCATGAGGAGGCCACAGAGTGGCGCAATGACAGATTCTGAAGGTGGCGGCAGCATCAGGAGGCCAACGAGTGGCACATTGACAGATTCTGGAGGTGGCGGCAGCATGAGGAGACCACAGAGTGGCCCAATGACAGAGTGTGGAGGTGGCAGTAGCATGTGGTACGGTGACATATTGCGGATGTGGGTGGCAATACCAGTACCCAATGAAGATGGTGGGTGAAAGAAGGAGCACTTAGCATCAGATATGTGGAATCAGGCGGGTGGCAGCATCAGAGTAGTAGCTGAGGCAGGTAGCCAGAAGAAACCGTTCTCTTTTGCCAAAGTGTTGGTGTGGCACCATAGATGATCTAGTCTGATATATCAGGCATTGGTGGGTGGAAATCCTAGCTAAAGGTCAGTCTCTCCACATTTTGGGCAGGCAGGTGAGTTCTTCTTGGGGTAACTGGGGTAACCCTGCCACAGTAAACACCCGCTCTGATGCCACACTGCTGGCTGGCTGGCAGGACAGATTTTCCAGGGCAAACTCTTCTAGTTGCGGCCATAAATCTAGTTTGGCTGCCCAGTAATCCAGTGGATCTTCAATGTGGGTTGGCAGAGTGCTGTCCAAGTATGCCACCACCTGCTGGTTCAAGTCCTGCTCTATTTCTAGCTGCTGGTGAGTAGTTTCTTCACTGTGTGGGTGAAGGAAGCTGCTTATCAGCGACTCTAGACTCAGGCATCTGCTGATAGAGCTGGTACTGCTCCTGCCACCCCACCCCTCCCCAGCAGCCATGGCAGTGGAACGTGAGCGCAGAGCACCCCCCCCCCCCCAGTCAGACTTACGATAAGATAGACGATGGTGCAGATAGGAAGTGGCCAACTGACTACAAAGGATATCTCTATAGTAGTTTAGTTTGTCCTCCCTCTCAGCAGGTATAAAAAAAGGCCCCCATTTTGGACCAGTAGTGAGGATCCAACAAGGTGGAGAGCCATAAGTCATCCCTCTACCCGAATGGTGACAATTCGGCTGTCACTACCGAATCAACTGAGCATGCAGCGGGCCATTTGCGCAAGTGACTCAAAGGGACTCCCATGCCTCCATCTGCACTGCATACTGCCACAGTGCGCCTGGGTCATCTGCCTAATTTTCCTCACCCCCCTCTTGCTCCTCCGGCGGCTCCTGCTCCTCCTCTCTTGTCACCTGTGTAGAAAAACCACCCATTTCGGTACACATTGCTTGCGCTCCAATGTCCTCCTCCTCCAATTTAGCCCCCACAGGGCTCATGTGGCCATGAGATCTAGGCACCATGTCTTCATTCCCGGAAACCAGCCATATTTTGCAACATCTGTTCCAGGACATGAAGCAGTGGAATGACGTTGTTCATCCCATAGGCCTGAGCAAACAGCAGGTGTCACGCATGAGCTGCCACTGGCTGACATCGAAGTTACACAGGGGAGTACTCCTGTCCGCTTGGATCATCAGGAAAGCGTTAATGGCCTTTCTCTGTTGATACAGTAGGTCCAACATATGGAGTGTGGAATGCCAACGGGTGGAAACGTCGCATATCAGCCTATGTTGGGGGATGCCGTTCTGCCGCTGCAGCTCAAGGAGGGTGTGCTTCACGGTGTACGAGGCAGAAAGAGAAAAACAAAAAAATAAAATATATAGTGGCAATTCTGGAGGAGCTGCTAAACCCCTGACACTGTGGCGTGTCCTTTATTGGGGGAGCAGCCCAACCGCATGTGGACCGCAGTAATCGACTAACCCCAGCAAATTATGCATACAATGGAGGATGTCGGCGCGGTCCACATGCACCACAAGAGCAAACTACACAAAAAATGTAGCAATCATATGAAACACACAGAGAGAATGCACCAAACAGATATAACACTGACTATGCTGGCAAGACATGAATAAAGGTATTAAAAGCTGAGACTTTTGCCAATATATTCCAGTCATGGATATATCGGAGCCCATCATGCACCACGTCACGGCTCTCAGCATGGCAATGGGTCCTAACCGCTGCTCTAACTATGGTTAGAGCAGCGGTTAGGACCCATTGCCATGCTGAGAGCCGTGACGTGGTGCATGATGGGCTCCGATATATCCATGACTGGAATATATTGGCAAAAGTCTCAGCTTTTAATACCTTTATTCATGTCTTGCCAGCATAGTCAGTATTATATCTGTTTGGTGCATTCTCTCTGTGTGTTTCACGGTGTACGAGTTGCTGAAATGCATGCAAAGTGTTCTGGTCATTTTTAGGATATCTTGCAGATAGGTGGAAGACTTCAAGAACTGCTTGACAACCAGACTGAACACGTATGCCATGCAGGGCGCATGGCTCAACCCTCCTTGACGTAGCACCGACACAATGTTCTTCTCATTGTCGGTCACCATGGTTCCGATTTTGAGTTGTCGTGAGAAAGCCAGGATTCGATTTCTTACTGAAGGACACCTAGCAGTTCCTCCCTTGTGTGACTCAGTTTGCCTAGGAAAACGAGATGCATAACAGCATGACACCGCCGTGCCGTGCACATGTGGTTTGCTGGAGAGGCACTGAGAATTGTCCCTACAGTGGAGGCTGAGGAGGCAGAGGCGGACATTGTTTCTGGACCAACGGCGTGGCAATGTGGAGGCAGAAGTTGCTGGTTTGGCTGTGCAGGAACCACATTCACACAATGGGCCGTAAAGGACATGTACTGTCCCTGACTGTAGTTACAGCTCCACACGTCGGCACTGACATTCACTTTAGCAGACACCGACAGGCTCCAAGACTGGACCACCTTCTGTTTTATATATTTGTGCATGGCTGGTACTGCCTTTTTGGCAAAGAAATGGCGGCCTGGGACTGTCCACCTTGGCTTGGCACAAGCCATCAGTTCTCTGACAGGTGCAGAGTCCACCACTAGGAAACAGAGGGATTTTAGCGCCAGCAACTTGGACAGGAGCACATTCAGTTTCTGCACCATTGGATGAGTGCACGCATACTGTTGTCTCTTGGCAATCGCTTTGTTGATCGATTGCTGACAAAATGAGTGACAAGGAGCATGAGGAGGAGCAGGAGCATCGGGACTAGCAGATGATGGGAATGACAGACAGCTCCCTTCAGGGTGGTGGAGCCTTGAAACCGGGTTTGTGCCACTGGGTGATGCAGCGGTTGCTGCAGCAGGCTGGATCACCACATCGGAGCCACAGTTCTCCCAGGCCACATGGCGACACTGCATATGTTGAAGCAGTGCCGTAGTGCCAACATTGGCACCCTGGCCATGCTTCACCTTCTGCCCACAGATTCTACATATGGCCACGTTCACCTCCTCCGGCGGCTTAAGAAAAAACTGGCAAACCGGCGAGTAGGTGATTTTACTACCAACACTATACACTGACTGAATGCTACCGCCGTGCCTCCTTGAACCCCTGCACCGCTACTTCCCAGGCAGGTAGGTTCCCGTGGGTGGTCTACACCTGGCACATTTGGCTCCCGACCTCCCACTGCTGCCACCCTGCTGACTCCCGGCCACGCTAGCGTCTTGCTGGCTCCGTCGCTGGCTCACAGGCAAGCTGCCACCCTCTTACCTCGATGATAATGAAGCCCTCTCATCACCCGACTCCCAAGTGCAATCAGCTACATTATCATCATCGAGTACTGTCTGCATGTCACTGATGTCCTCCATCTTCAATGGTCTCTGGGTCAGGAGCCTGATTGCTCGCAACACCAGCTCCCAAGCCACTGTCCTCATCACTACTTGCCCGCCTATTGGAGGAAGCGGAGGATGTCTCCTCCAGATCTTGGCTGTATAGTGGAGCTGAGCCCACGGCAAACAATACTTCTGTGGCTCTGGGAACAGAAAAAGACAGAGGCAGGTTGGGGACAGGTGAGGACGCAGGGCCTGCTCCAGGGCCATACCAACTAAGGATTGTGTCTGATGAACCCCCTGACTCTTGGCTGGGGGTGTCTGATGTCAATTGCGACAAAGTCGAAGATCTAGTCAACCACTCAAGAAGCACTGGGTTGCTGGTCACGACACGACCGCTAGCTGAGACTGGGAGCTCAGGCCTCTCAAAGTGACCCCTGCTGCCACAGCCCCTTACTCTGCCTGCGCCATAAACATTTAGGCCTCTGCTACTCCCCTGTGCAGGGCCTGGCACTTCTCTGCCTGACATACTGTTAAATCAAATAAATAAAATGGAAATTAAAACCCCCCACAAAAGCCTATACTACAGATAACTGCACCGCAGAGCGGCAAATATATTTTTTATTTTACCGCTAAAACACCCCACAAAAGCCTTTACTACAGGTTACTGCACCACAGAGCGGCAAATATATTTTTTCTTTTATCACTAAAACACCCCACAAAAGGCTTTACAACAGATTACTGCACCGCATAACTTTTTGTGCTAATACACGTCACAAAAGGATTAACAAGAAATAACTGCACCGCAAAGCGGCAAATGTATTTTTTTTCTTTTTGCGCTAACACGGCACAGAAGGCTTTACAAGAAATAACTGCACCACAGAACGGCAAATGTATTTTTTTTCCAATAAAACACCCCACAAAAGCCTTTACAACAGATAACTGCACCACAGAGCTACAAATGTATTTTTTTCTTTTTGTGATAATACACATCACAAAAGGCTTAACAAGAAATAACTGCACCGCAGAGCGGCATATTTATTTTTCCTTTTTTTGCTAAAACACCACTCAAAAGCCTTTACTACAGATTACTGCATTTCAGAGTGGCAAATGTATTTTTTTCTTTTTCCACTAAAACACCCCACCAAAGCCTTTACTACAGATAAGTGCACCGAAGAGCAGCAAATGTATTTTTTTCTTTTTGCACTAATACACATCACAAATGGCTTTACAAGAAATAACTACACCGCTGAGCGGCAAGTATATTTTTTCTTTTTCCGCTAAAACACCCCACAAAAGCCTTTACAATAGATTACTGCACTGCAGAGCTGCATATGTATTTTTTTTTTGTGCTAATACATGTCACAAAAGGTTTAACAAGAAATAAATGCACCGCAGAGCAGAAAATGTGTTTTTTCTTTTTCACTAAAATATTACTCAAAAGCCTTTACTACAGATTACTGTACTGCAGAGCTGCAAATGTATTTTTTTCTTTTTCTGCTAAAACACCCCACCAAAGCCTTTACTACAGATAAGTGCACCGCTGAGCGGCAAGTATATTTTTTCTTTTTCCGCTAAAACACCCCACAAAAGCCTTTACAATAGATTACTGCACTGCAGAGCTGCATATGTATTTTTTTTTTGTGCTAATACATGTCACAAAAGGTTTAACAAGAAATAACTGCACCGCAGAGCAGAAAATGTGTTTTTTCTTTTTCACAAAAATTTTACTCAAAAGCCTTTACTACAGATTACTGTACTGCAGAGCTGCAAATGTATTTTTTCTTTTTCTGCTAAAACACCCCACCAAAGCCTTTACTACAGATAAGTGCACCGCAAAGTGGCAAATGTATTTTTTCTTTTTGCGCTAACACACGTCACAAAAGGCTTAACAAGTAAAAACTGCACCACAGGACGGCAAATGTACTTTTTGCGCTAAAGCACCCCACAAAAGCCTTTACTACAGATTTGTACTGATTTGTGTGCAAGTGCTGAAAATGTATTTTTTCTTTTTGTGCTAATACACGTCACACCGTAGTGCTCGGGGGCTCGGGCCGAATACATCGTGATATTCGGGTGCTCGACCGAGCACCCGAGTATAATGGAAGTCGATGGGAGAACCCGAGCATTAAAACAGGTACCCTCTGCTTTGAAGAGGGGATGGTGCCTGGTTCATAAGAAAATGTCATAAATTGTTGGTAACATCACGGAAATGGTTCTGTAACAGCATGGGGAGGATGTATGGATGCATCTTTGACTCGCTGGTCATTGCTGGGAACTATGTTGTCCGAATATTACGGCACTTTTACATAATGACAATAATACACACAAAACCAAGGGGAAAAAATGATTTTAGAGGAAAAATTGTTAGAAAACATTCTTTCCTGACAATTTACTTGTATATAAAGTGCAAGTGCAGCCACAATTACAAGGAAGAGGCACTCCGATACACCCTTAGTTACACATAAAGGAGGGCATCATACACACCCTTTAAAAATTATGATTGATGGCCTGCTAGTGACCCTCAAAAACATTTGGAGCAAGGGCCTGCTGATATGACCATCTAAAACATTAGAGGCGAGGGCCTGCTGCAGCATTGGTGACTCTAGATAACCTCTGCATCCATTCGGATGTCTGGCCTATCAACTTTCAATGTAATTGTCAACTCAAAACCATTGTAAACTACGGGTAACGGATAATCAGTGTTTGATTCCAGAGATGGAGCCTGAGAAATGGCTCCCACATCCAAGGAAGGCAAGCGGGTGGCGCGCAAATCACACACTCCCGACTCGTGGAGGTAGTGACGATACATAACAATATAGGACTCTTAAGAATCCCTGATATTGGAATGAGTAATAAAAAATTTGAGGGAATGTCACTGCGGTATTTTGGATGAGGAAACGTTATACAGGAGAGGCCCTGCTGCCACTTTGTTGACTCTAGATAACTTCTGCCTGGTCGCACGTCCCCGTGATGTCCACAATCGATTTTGATATCTTCCCTATCAACTCAAAACCATTGTAACTACGAGTAACGGGGAATCAGTGTTTGATTCCAGAGATGGAGAAACGGCTGCGGCCGCCACTTTCAAGCAAGGCAGCATGCGCGCAAATTACGTATTAGGTATAATTAGCTGAGGAACTGCAGATGAGCTGACCCTGTAAAAGATTTGAGTTGCGGGCCTGCATGTGAGCTGACCCTATAAAAGATTTGAGTTGCGGGCCTGCTGGTGAGCTGAGGTGGAACCGACAAACCCAACTTGATTTTGATGGCTGCATTAATCTGCAGGTGACTGTCTTACATCTCTACAGATTTGTTTCCATCTGCATCTTTCTCAACAATCTGTGGCCTCATTCTTTTATCCAGACTCTGTCATTGTGCCACTATGTGGCCTCCTCATGCTGCCATCTCCACACCATGTCACCTTGCAACTCATTTTTATCACCATGCTGCTGCTGATACTGCTTAAAAGGCCTTAAACTGAACACCAGGCCCACAATTTAATTAAGGTTTTGAAATCGATAAACCCAACTTGGTTTTGTGGGCTGCATCCAGGGGCGTAGCTATAGGGGGTGCAGAGGTAGCAGTCGCTACCGAGCCCAAGAGCCTGAGTGGGCCCAAAGACCATTATAGAAAGTGCATACTGATCAATTTAAACCTCTGGCTGGAGAGAAGGGGTTAGGTTAAGAATTTGGCATGAAGGGGTGCCCTTTCAATTTTTGCCTCAGGCAGCAGGAAGGATATGTGCTCCCCTGCCCCTTGCCAACAAGCACTGATGGACAGGGACCCTGGCTGCATCAGTGGTGTAGCTAGAAATGACTGGGCCCCACAGCAAATTTTTGAATAGAGCTCCAACCCACAGTAATTTTTTAGCGACCCCTTGCTTTCATGCTGCCCCCATTCCTGTGGCTAGTAAAGATCGTTCTCTCAGACCAGGACCGGCAGCTGTTCCATCAGTTTTATACACTGTCTATACTGTCACTGTATCTAATTTCATTGTGTAATACTGTTGAGGGGGCTCTGACCAAATCCTTTAGTCCTCCTCCTCCTGGATGGGCCCCTTCTGGGTCAGGGCCCCAAAGCTGCAGCTTCCCCTATAGCTACGCCCCTGGTCTGCATTAATCTGCAGGTGATCGTCATACAGCTATGCAGATTTGTTTCCATCTGCATCTTTCTCAACAATCTGTTGCCTCAGTCTTTTATCCAGACTCAGATGTGACAATTCACTGCAGGAAAATGTGGATAAATTATGGAAAAAATATAATTGTTTTCAATAATATTCTTCCTATCTCTGCCCCTGACACACAGAAAGTATAGCCGAACAAATGTCACAAGTCACTGCAGACACCCTCTATGGAGAAAAAAAATCGCAAAGTATGGGAAAAGAAATTAGACTGCAAGATTAAATTGCTACCAACACACACAATAGTCCTTAAAAGGACTTTTGGGTCTTTGAAACGTTTTAAAATTGAATAAATCGCTATCACAAACTCCCTACATTATTTGTCCCTTTCTGGCAGCAGCTCTCCCTGACTCGCAATGAGCCGAACCCGCGTCATCTGGTGCTTTATAGCACCCGATTACACGTTCCAGCCAGCCAATTACTGTAATGCCAGTAGCCAACATGGCTACTGGCATTACACTGATGGCAGTACTTACCTGCACGTTTATTGGCTGCTTAGCAGCTGCGAAACATGCGGAGAGGAGACTCGAGCATGGCGCTTGAGCACATGCGATACTCGGCCGAGTACCACCATGTGCCGAGCATAGCGATGCTTGAGCCGAACAGGTATTCGGCCGAGCATGCTTGCTCAACACTAATCAGGAGTAGAAATTCTATTTGCTTGATCCTGCTCTTCCCTGACATCATCTGTTGGGGGAGAGTCGGTAGCTCTTCATATAGATTAAATTGATGTCCAGCCCCATCAAAAACACCAAAAATACATGCACATTTTATTTATTTCATTTATTTCAGAAATCCTCACTGGAAGGACTAAAATTATACTATATAAGTACTGCTCACAGTATACACTGTATAAAACTGAACCTGTTGAACAACAACAATGATTCTATAATGAGCTTAGCCTGTTATAGCAATATAGTAAAAAAATCAAATAAAAAATAAAACCTAATCAAAACAGTGCCTAGTTTTTATTTTATTTTATTTCTTTATGATATAAAAGTGAAACATTCAGAAAGTTAAATAGCTTAATATACAAGCAGCTGGCCTTTTAAATGTTTGTACTTAGAAATCCTGAAATTTAAGTATGGACACCACACTGCAGAGAAATAGTACAGTCTGCCGCTGTTTCTTTACAGCAGCTTATAATACATTTCTCATTCCTCTGAGGTCTGTTGCTGAGAAAACATACCTGATGGAGAGCATAAAAATTGAATTTTTTAGTAAGTACAAGATAAAAGATGGGAAGTGGGAGGAAAAGGAGGAGGGCAATAGCAAGCAGTAGGAATCCCTTTAGCCAAGGTTTATAAAGCTTACAAGTTCTCACTGGAGAATTCTACAATAAAATCATTATATCCGGGAATTGGTGTTATGCTGTACTACACATATCAACAGGAAAAGAGCAAAATGGGCAGTTTGGATATATTTGAAAAGGTGCTGGGACATGGCAAACACAAAATAACAGTTATTAAACTAAATTATGCCTGTTGGCTCTGGGCCAGCTCCCATATTTCCTAATGAGAGGTATTTATGAAAGCATTGCCATCACTACAATCATACTTTACAAATTTTGCAATCTAATAGTTATAAATGGTGAAGGGCTGGGGTTTCAGCATATTTTAATATAAACCTAATAATTACTTCCAGTGTGTGACAGGCTTTATAAATTCCAAAAGTCCCCACATTTTTGTTAAAGCAATAATAACAAGAAAAGGAAACTGAATGAATAACATTGGTGTGATTCAGTTTAAAGTTTTTTTCCAGGAACACACTGATGACACAATTAATATGCAATCAATTGGTAGGATCCATACCTCTTGACCGCCACAAATAATCAGAATGAAGGGACCATAGCCTACACCTTTATCCTATGGCTCTTTTAATGTTCTTCTTGATACAACAGCGCATCTGTACATGGGGCAGCCACTTCGGAGATTTCTTGATTAATGTAAAAAAAATGAAAATCAGACATCATATAGTACATGACAATCTCTTTATAACAAAGCTAGAACCAGCCCTGTACCTCACATGGATCCAGAGATCTCCAAATATATTGCTCTAGTTGCTGTGCAGCTCTGGGGGGGGGGGGTCTTTCTGATGCAGCTCTCTCCCTATCACAGCTCAGGAGGCAGTAAAATGATGGAACTGAGCATGTGCGTCCACCTCAACGAGGTGGACAGAGAAATAATAAGAAAAAAAAACATGGACTAATAAACTTTCACTTGTTTTTTATTGGATTTTTTGCTGGAGTGCTGACATTTTTTTCATACATATTACTACAGCACGTAGCTAAGTATAAGCACTAGCAGAAAGAAATGAGCTATACATTGCATGCCAAAAAGTTATCAATTTTATTCATTTTATTAGTTGTAGTAATGGTTTAATGCTCATGGGGAAAAGACATTAATTTATGTAGATACTCAGACATACATGGGAACAGATGTTGACCTTTTTCTCTTGAGCTACATTATACAGTTTAGCAGCTGACATTGCAATAATATAATTAAAATAACTTGTTTCTGCTTTCAGATAAAATTATTATTAATTTAAAAGATACCGAGAAACCTGTCCCAAATAATTGATTCATTTATTAGAATGCCACATTGGGAACTAGTCACTAGAATATTCTTACCTTATTATCCGAGGTGTCGACATGGTTTAATGGGACTCCTTAACATAAATTATATAGCAACATAGTAACATAGTACATAAGGCCGAAAAAAGACAATTGTCCATCCAGTTCGGCCTGTCATCCTGCAAGGTGATCCAGAGGAAGGCAAAAAAAACTGTGAGGTAGAAGCCAATTTTCCCCTCTTTAGGGGAATAAAAATTCCTTCCCGACTCCAATCAGGCAATCAGAATAACTCCCTGGACAAACAACCCCTCCCTAGTAGCTATATCCTGTAATATTATTACACTCCAGAAATACATCCAGGCCCCTCTTGAATTCCTTTATTGTACTCACCATCACCACCTCCTCAGGCAGAGAGTTCCATAGTCTTAGCTTTTTTTTTTCTTTCTTTTTTTTTGCAGCACAATCAAAAGTATTGAAAATATACTGGTAGTTGTTATTGTTTGTATATTTGTAACATATAGATTGGCCCATTTATAAACCCTAAAAGTGGAAATGTGAGCACAGTATATGAGTATGAATAAATACTATTATAGAAGTTAATACCTCAATAAAAATATAAATGAGATATTTTCTCTTTATTTCGTACCTTGTGCTGTCATTTAAAAATTCCTGGGTTTCATATGATTTTGCACACTTCTCAACATTGAAATTGCAACACCAAGAGGGACAAGCTATAATGTTATGCAAATTGAGGAAATATCAAGTGTTGCTCAGATCTGCAGATGATCCAATTTTCAAGCACCTAGCTTAAATTGGTGAAATGTGAGAGGGGCATAAAAGCCAGAATAAAAGCAAAGTTTTATAGTCACAGGAAACTAAAAAAATCGGAAAGTCATGTGGGATGATTTTACAATGCCTCTTATTCATTGATGTGCCAGTTATCCCTACTTGTTGCAAACTGAGAGGAACAAAATTCTTACAAATATGAGACCTTGATTTATCACTCTGGATGATCACTATAAGCCTAGGCCAAGATGTCAGCGCTGTTCAGTGTTGCATGTCCCGGTGGTTGGAGTACAATGGCAAACTGGAATGGCAGCAAGAGGTGCACAGAGTACCGTTTTTATCTCAAGTGCAATTAAAGTCAGATATTTGTCTGAAGACCATATGGGCAATGCCATGAAGAAGCCTTCACAAGGGAATTTCACATCATTGCTAGGCCATTTCTATAAACTGTCCCTGGTGCCAAAACCAGGCCACATGTTGATTGTACTACTGTGAGCAGCCTGAATGACCTAAATGTGTTACCATGGCCTGCAGCATCTCCAGACTTATCTCCCATTGAGTGCATCTGGGATGTCATTGGTCAGGATTGTAAAGGGAATTGCCTGCAGCAAATCGTGATGATTTGCATGTCCAAGTGCATTCCGCATGGCAGAATACTCCTTAGACAACCATAAATAACCTCATGGATAGAATGCCAAGATATGTAGGTGTATTTCTGCATGTGGCGCTGAAACTCGATACTGAATAAATCAAGACGTTTTGATATTTTTTTTCCATTGTTTTATCATTTGCATAACATTAACATGACTATTGATTCTGTGATTTTCAGAATTCCACAACTTTTCGTTCTTGGTGTTGTAATTTCAATTTTGAGGAGTATAGATTCTTTTTATATATGGTACATAGCCATGAGACATAACTTTTGCTAACAAATTGATCAAAATTGCAACCATGCATTCTGAGGAACTGAGCATGTTTCAGTGTAGCAATGTCAAAAGAATCATAGACAAGGTATTAAACCTCTGTATAGTGCTACAGTTATATTTTAGAAAACTACACAAAATCTTATAAGAATTAAACTAACAGGGCAGGCACTTGCTTGGATGGAGCTAATTTGAGGAGAATCTCTAACAGACAGAGATTTCCTAGGCTGATGTAAAAGTGACTTGGGAGACTTTCAGGAAGCTGCAGTGGCAATTAGCAGTCATCTCATACACAGAAGTCTCAAGTAGGGATGCGCGGGTTTGCCTGGTTTGGCTGAATTTCGGGTTCGGGGCCCCAAACTTGACCCAATCTCGAACACAAACCCAAACCCCATTGAAGGCAATGTGGACCCGAACTTGGGCCAATAAAATGGCTGTAAAATAGTCATAGTAAGGGCTAGAGGGCTGTAAAAGGAAGCAAAATGGGGATAAGAGCAGGACAATTGCCCTGCAAACAAATGTGGATAGGAAAATAACTTAAAACAACATAGAATAGAAAATAAATAAAACATAATAATCTTGAACTAGGAGGCGGAGGTCAAAGTTGAGTAGGAGTTTGAGGAGGCATTGGATGTGGCGGTGTAGGTGTAAGCGGCGGTGGAGGAGGAGAAGGAGGTAGCCAACACTGTTTTTTTTTCCCCTTTATTTATTTTATAAATTTGGGAAGGTCCCAAAGCATTCGGAAATGGAAAAGAGAACGCAAAGAGAAAGTGCACTGGAGTATAACAATGGCTGGGTGCGGCCAGTATACTTGTCTACTCAGCACAAGTAAGGACACAACAAATAATTTCCACATTTCTGTCATGCTAACCCTCCCTTCTGAGCTGCTGGCGGTGCCCCAGCTGCATTGGCGACTTCCTCCTCCTCCTCTTCCTTTGTCTTGTGCTTCCACTGAGCCCCCGCTGTAAGGTAGCAATGCCATCAGCAGCGCGTCTACCAGCGTGCGTTTGTATTCGAACATCTTCCGATTACTCTCCAGTGACGGAATTAAGGATGGCACATTGTCCTTGTAGCGGGGATCCAGCAGGGTGGCCACCCAGTAATCTGCACTGGTTAGAATATGGGTAACTCGGCAGTCATTGCGCAGGCAGTGCAGCATGTAATCACTCACCCACCAAACTAACAGACAGATTAACTATTAGATTTTTGTGTCAAGGGTGCAAAGAGCATTGCACCAACAAAAAATCACTATAGGTCACCCACAGAATTAAAAGCCATATTAATTATTATATTTTTGTGTCAGGGTGTCACGGACGGTGTACAGGAAATAAGACAATGCAACATGCATATATGACTCACTGGATCCAAAGCTAAGGAACCAAAAGGGAGACCCCTGCACAAGACCTGGCACTTTCCCTGGCTGCTCAGCCTATGCAAAAATCCCAAAGGTGGAAGGTTGCATATCCACGTACCTCGACTATTTAACACCTGAACACCCTACAATAGTGAGGGGACACGACCACTGGCTCCCTACACCAGACACGGAGGGAGTCAGGGTCACCTGGGATCCAGCAAACAGAAAATAACAGATAAATGTACAGCACTTAACTTAGTAGCAGACTGGGAAATAGGATCAGCATGCACACACACTCCAGGAAGAAGTATAAGCCGCCCAGTAATGCATTATGGGGAGGAATTTAAAGGGAAGCAATCAGTCCAACTACATGACAGCTGAGAGAGGCTAACGAGATGAGGAGGTGAACACCACAACAAAGAAAACTCAAGGAGGAGGTTCTGAAAGGCTTCTGTCAGAGCTTCTCAGCTGTCTGGTTGTGACACAGGGGTGCAAAGCTGATGTATTGTACCCACAAGAAATCACTATAGGTCACCCACAGAATAAATAGCCAGATGAAATTCCCTCTCCCTCACTTCAGTTGCCTCCTTCCTGTCCCCTCACTACTTAGAGCTGATGGGCGGTGCTACATGTGAACCAGGTTGTATAGAGGCTGGGTCACATGATGCACCAGACAATCACAACCAATCCATTACTAGTCATGGCTGTGATGGCTTCTTAGTGCCCATAGCTTAAAAGCTTGTTGATTGGCTGCTTCGCAGCCTTTCAACAAGCTTTATTAAATGCCCGAACACCAAACTGGAACACAAACTTTTGGAGCAAAGTTCGGGTTTGGGTCTGGGTACCCGAACTCGCAAAGTTCGGTACGGACCCGAACTTTGCAGTTCGGGTTCGCTCAACACTAGTCTCAAGTCCATCAGAATGGGAGCTGTGCTCATAAAGCAGTTCTCCCCTTCTCATATAAGGGGTCTGTAGCAAAGGATCCCATCTATGAGGTCCATAATCCTTGATAGGAGATATGGGCAGGGTTTGTCATCGCCCAGCAAGTTGGTGTTACACTTGTGTGGCTGTGGAGAATGAAATAAATTAAAAGGTTTGAATGCAATATTCAAAAGAAAGGACAAATTAAGTAATAACTATTGGAGTGAACAGAACTCGGCATCTGGGTGTTTTTGTGATGGATTGTGAACACTTTGAGGGTCATTTATTATCCAGAAATACGCCTATATTAGGTGTATTTCGGGCGCAGATTGCAGAACGAAGGTTATTTGCGCAGCTCTCTGTGACTTTTCACCGCTCATGCCAGGTCGCCAAAAGTGGATGTGGCGGGGAAGTGGACAGGCCGGCAGGACCATCTCAGTCATCACTTTCTACGCCTGTTTTAGGTGTAGAAAATGGTCAAAATTTAAGACAGCTAGGAAGTTGTCTTACATTTAGACTGGTGTTGGATGTGGCGAAGTTATTTAGAGGCCAGCGTTCCTACATGACTGTGGAGGATTCACCGCCAGATATAGAGGTTACTAAGTGTGCCAGGCGCAGCACTATAAAGTGCCTTTTGCTCTGTGGCATTAGTAGAATTTTGATATCTCTGACTTTTAGTCTAACCAGACTGTCTATTACTCCGTAATTCCTCTAGTGCCGTTCTATGGAAACAGTAGGTTTAAAGAGCACACCAAATGCTTCAAATAACTTCTTTACTAACTTCAACTTTTCTTCATATATAACATTGCCGCCTCCGCAGCAGATAGTCCATGTACAAAACTCTTGTTGAAAAGATATCACAAAATGGCTGTATGCATAGGATTGTGGTTCAACTGTTCAATCTTGTCATTCAACAGAAAATGGTGGATATATTTCTCTCTTGAGTATCTGTACTCTCACTTTAAGCTATTTAAGCACTTTATGATTTCTCTGAGAGGTATGTCTGAGGTCTAACTAATAGTTCTACTGCAGATTGCAGTTTGCTTTTGCAATTTGTATGGATTGTATGATTGTATGGCTCAGTATGATGGAACAGTAAATAAAACAAATATATATCTAGTTCAGTATATAGTTCTAAACACAATACTAACAATATGAACATTATATAACAGTTTACCTATTTTGACCTCTTGTTCCCATAAAACTCAGCTCTCAGAGGAGTGAATGTCTCTTCCGCTCCTGTCTCTGGTGAATAATGATTCTAGCTATTAACCTACAGAAGGCCACCTGTCAACCAGACAGCTACGATTACCACTCATAAAACATCTAAGGTAAACCAAAACGAACAAGTGGAAATGATGTATAAAAGTATAAATTTATTATAAAGTATAAAGGATGGAACAACTACAGATAATGCAAGGATACCGAGAAGCGCAGGGTCACAGGCACCAAAAAACACCAATGTATCTGTGGGTTATAACACACAGAAAGGTACAGTCCATTAATGATAATAAAAGCTCAGGGGTTACCTGAATGGCCAGATATAGTGTCGCCACAGTAGAACTATGCACAAATCATGCAAATGACCATACCAGGTAAGCAAAAGAGCTTTGTCACACTACACACAGTACTTGAACAATTAAAGCAGACCATGGAAATAACAAGTACTCAGATAGAAGTAAAAATCTTGATAATATGCACCATGGGTGTGTTGAGGGACTCACTATGGATGTATACAGAAGTCCCAAACAACGGTGTGAAACAATACTAACTCAGAACGTACCTGAGGACATGGTGGTAAGTGGACGGTCGGACCCTGGGCGCACAACCTCGACGCACGTTTCACCTTACGGCTTCGTCAGGAGTAATGATTCTAGCAGCAGGAGCTGAGGGAATTCCCAGACAGGCTGTGTGTGAGGCTGGCTGTGATGGGTGAAAACTCTTGCAGTATGAGAAGCTGGCTATGATTGGTCTAGACTTCTTCCCAGCAACAGCAGATTAACACTATACTTTCTGTTTCTGCTGTGTCACTGAACTTACCTTACATTACAAAATTAATCTTAAAGGCATATTATCTTTTTCTGCTTCTGTAAACACAAAATATAACAGTTATACGATATTCAAAACATGAAGTCACAGTAAATTACTCTGCTTTTGTCTTTAACACATAAACATAGGAACTGTATTAAGGTTATTAGCACATTTAGCTGTATACACATTTAAGGCTACCTAGGACAGGTCTTAGCTGGCCAACTGCACCAAAATCAGCGTCTTAAATGCGAGTCTTAATAAATTACCCTTTTTATTTTGCTTTGACTACCCCTCCCCCCTCATTATTATTATTTTTTGGGGGCGGGCAGGAGTCCGTGATACATTATTGTCATTTGAAGTATATATTTATATTAGAATCTCAGATTATTATTAGTATTTGTATTTTGCTTATTTATGTATTCAGTTTTCCAATTAAGAGAGAGTTTTTTATTTGTTTTACAATCATGAATCCTAATATGATTTAGTTATTAAATAATACATTTACATTAATAAATTAATGGTACTTGCACTGTGGTTTTTGAGAAAGGGATGGATATATTTTTTTCCTGATTACTTAAGTAAGTCAGCTGGAGACACAGTACTTTTGTATGTATAGCACTCTTTTCACATCTAATTCCACTAGTCACTTTTTGAAGATGGTTGTATCAATGAAGACTGTTTGCACTTCACAAAATAAAAATATATCTAGATTCAAGACAAGCGGACCAGGTCTACTGATACATAATCCATATCCTTTGTATTAGTAAAATAAATAAAAAATGGTAATACACAACAATATATTGAAATGGCTGTGGTGGCTCACTCCTAATTTGCTCTGATGTGGTGCTTCAAACCCAAAAAAGAGGGAACACCCAACCCTCTGGATAGTGGGTAAATGTATACACTCGGCATCCAATTGAAATGTAAGAGTTTAATTAAAACATAAAATATGTAAAATTCACATAAAATATTAAAATGCTATCTATAAATTGAAAATTAAAAACAAAACAATACAATACAGATGGTTATGTTGTTTTCAATGAATATCACAGTGAGCACTGAGAAAATCGCATGAAAAAAAATCGCATTTGCTGCTTGTAATCTTCCCAAACCACTTCAGGCAATTTCAATCTGTGACCATGTTATTGCAAGTATATAAACTTTAATCTGATTAAAGTGTTAAAAACTATCCTAAGGCTCCTGGATTGCCTAATTAGGTTTTTCCTGTCGAACCAGGAACTGAATTGAACATATCAGCTATCCATTGTTTGAATTATGGCAACTAGTAGTGGTATGTAATTCAGGTTATACAGCAGATCCAGGTTCACAGAGATCTGGATTCCAAGGTATCAGATGGAAGAAGACCATTCAAAGGGTGAGTGTTCAGCAAGTCTCATTTTAGATTTCCTTTTATCAAATGCGTATTCAATTTGGATTAAGTAATCCCGTATCCACACGAAAAATCCAAAGTTGAAGAAAACTCCAAAGTGGCCAAATAGAGTTTGCAGGTAAGGTAGAGCAACCTGGAGGTTCATAATTTGTCATCCACCAAGGCAGTTAGTTTGTGTATTTTGTCTTTACAATTGGGGCATTCTATATAAGTGGATTGCCTAATTTTCTAAAGGAGGGTTTCTATTTTGAAGGACAAAGAGAATTTGAAGGAAAGTATAATATACTGCAACTCTGGCAGACAAATTGTCATACATTGAGAAAATCACCTATTGAAGAGGTCAGCTAGCATAAAGGCTCAAGGCCCAAGGCACATGATTAAAAGCCTTTTTGACATCACTGCCAAAAAGGATAGCTTTAGTTTTAGTGCAGTTAACAAATTTAATTTCCCCTCCCTCTGAGGAACACAACTGTCCTGATCTGGGTCAATAGTGGTGGGAAGTACGGATTTCAATCAAGGACAAATATTTTGACAAATACATTTAAATGAATGTTTAGCAGAGCAATTGGTCTATAGCTATTACATTGGGTTGGGTCTTTATCTTCCTTTGGTAGAATGGTGATGTTTACTAGCAGTGATTAAAGTGTAAAAGGTATTACAAATAGAACTTCATTGAATAGACTGGTAAGGATAGGGAGTGATACAGACTGGAAAGTTCACTAATAGAAGGGAGTCAGGCCATTTATGTGAGAAGGGGGATGTCACTGTGTAAGGGGAGGGAAGGAACACCAGAATGACAACAGGAGGAAAATGACCAGGAACTAGGCCTCAAGGCTAGGGAAAGGTAAACGGCAACCACCTAGAAAACCCAAAACTTAGCCCTGACTCCTGAATAGCCCTAGTAGTTTGGACAGGGTCTTAGACTACTGGTTCCTTCCCAGATGAACGAAGCAGCATCCCCCTGAGGCCTAGTAAACAATGAGCAAATGGGAAGAACAAAATACAAAGAGAAGAGATGAGCAGGAACTCAGATGAGTTCCAAACACCAGCTTTTCCAACTCCAGGCAGATAATATCAACCACATGGTATGAAGTGTGAGTCCAGACTAAAAAGAGGAGCAGTAATGACCACAAGCTGCACCTGAGACAAGAGGTGTGGTCATGACCAACAACAACACAGCAACAAGTGAAAACAGAGAGGTTGTCAGATAACCTCACGTGTAGCCAGTCTCTCAGATCTTCTAACCTCTGTGATGGGAGGGACCGTGACAGGGGAGCATAAGCATGAGGCCTGCTGTTAAGAAATTTGAGGAAGAGAGGGGCTAAAAAGTATGCTGTGAGTTCACTTATGCTGAGTAATTTTATCAGTGCAGTCAAAGTTGAGCTTGCATAAAGTATAGTAATACTCATAAAACTAACATGCAATTGATTCACTGTTTCGCTTTAATCTGGCATTCTTGTCTCTAATCGAGTCAATGTGATTCCTTCCTGTGATTTAATAATATTACATCTGAATTTACTTCAACATGAACAACATACAAATATTTTTTACTTTTTCTTATGAAGGTGAGAAAGCAAGAGGGATTTACATACCACATCAATAAACATTTCAAGGAAGCTGCACAGCAGAAGCCAACTAGCTAATATAGTTGGTAGCTTAGTCCATGGCTCCAATGCCTTAGCCATAGTTAATTTCTGAAAGTCTATTGCCTTTATTAACATTTGTGATATTTACTTTTAGATTTCAACAGATAATAGTAAATCTATTTCAGCATTGGCTGTATTCCATTGCAAATAATATATTTCAAATAATACACAGAACAATAGCCAGAACAAAACACTGCTGTCACCAAAGTAACATAATAGAAATGCAAGAAAAGTACAATGTATGTGCTCTGCAGAAGAGCTTTTTATTTTCTAAACATGTTAAACATTAACTTATAATTAGAAAAGCAAAAATAGTAAGTCCTATTCTACAGAACGAGCAGCTAAACTTGAAATTGTCATCTAACTCAATAAAACCCAATACACTAGGTTGCCACTAATAACAGCTACATTTTTTGATGTATCTGCAACAGTTTCAGCGTTATTGTATATAGCTTATTATCCTGTGTTATTGCTGTTGCAGTTGTGATGACACTGAAAGCAATCTACCATATTGAGCTAAAATTGCAATATTTTTTCAAACAGACAATTTTAATGAAAGCTTATTTGATTTGATCAAGCCGTTTCAGTAGTGTGGGATTAACAATAAGAAATAAAGTCAGTAATTTATCACAGAACTCTAGCAGCCAATTCACATCTGTAAAGTAAAAAGTGATGACATGCTTCTGCCAATTTTGCTATGTAATTTTTGAAGTAATACCAGAGCCTCCATGCTGCCTGCTATATGCAATTCCATCAGAAAATTAAACATTTCTTGAATTGATTGCTTATAGGAAAAGTTAGCTTAGCAAAAGGGGTTTGCAGAAGAAATCCAACCTCATGTAAAATACATATAACCCAAGCTGTCATGTTATAAATATTAGAACAGAACTTTTAAGTAAAAAGGCAATAATATTTTTTTGTTTCAATTTTATCTCAAAGTTCTTTGAACTGCACAAATATATTCTAGATGGCCTGCATCTACATCAGAAAACTTAAAACCAGACCAATAATTATGAACAAGAGAATTTTTCCAATAGATTTTTTTTGTATTTAAATTTAAGATTTTTTTTTTAACTGTGGCTGAAGGCATATTCCAATCAAAATAAAGAAAAGCTTGATTTATCTTGATATATCTTTCCCCAGTTGCACTATTTTATTTTTTTCTTGGACGATCATGCTAGTAATAGTATAGTAAATGGAGCTCTGTGTATCATACTCGTGTCCTAATTGTTGCCTCATGTCTACAAACAGTCTTTATCCTTTTGTTTCCCGGGCACTGTGCATAACATTGTTTGCCCCCTTATCACTGATGTTATATCATCTAATCCTATTATAGCTGTAGTACAGTGCATGTTACTGGACCTTCAGTCTGCTTCTTCCAGGTATAGGTTTATTCACTCATTGGTCATGTTAAACAGTACATGTTAAATGAGGAATAGACAACTCTCCCATTCTTTGATTATGAATACAAGGAGACCACTTTCTTCACAGACCCCTTGCAAGATGAGACATTGATATAAGTATAGCCATTTCAGAGTGATTGCCTTATGAATTGAAGGCAGAATAGCGACCAGTATTAGTGTTTAAGAGCAAATATCCTCAATACCCCATCATTATACCATTCAACACAATGCAAAACTGTAGCTCTGATATAATACTGGCATATAGGAACATTGAGGATTTATTTTCTTATCATTTGAACTATGAACTATGTGCTAAATTAGCTATCAGTGATTCTTATTCCCTATGTAAGTACACTAGTCTGAATTTTAAATAATTAAGTTTTTTTTTGCATGAGCTTGTATTTTATGTATATAAAGTTATTTTGATCGATTTTACATGTTAGAAGAAACAGTGTCATTTGTTTATGGCAGTGAGAGCATATGTTTCTTGCATGGTTTCTCACTGGATATGTGGCGCCTGTATACAACCTAATTTACAAGTGATTAGGTAGTACTCCTATGACAAGATTTAAAGAAATAAAAAGATAGATTTGAAACTTAAAATGCATAACTATACTTAACATAACTATAATTCTTTCATGTATGACACTGGTTAACTCAGTTGAAGTTAAGTATAGAGTGTTCAGCTATAAAACATTCATCATGGAGTTCTTAAACTGTATATTTGTAGAGGTTTGAGGAACCATATTGTGAAAGTAATCTAGACTAGAAGAATGTTTCCAATTTACCAGAAAGGGTTATTCAAGGGCCTTCTAGCTGTAATACAGAGTTTAGACTAGTTAATGTTTTTCAGTAAAAGGACAGATAAAACCAGAATTTATGAGTTCTGTGGCTTCTGAGGATCGAGGGATAAGATTGAAGATATAGGCATACAAAGATCTATTTTCTAGCTTGCTCAAATCATGAAATATATTCTTAAGAAGCTAATATATGCAAATGTTAACTGAACCTATCCATGATGATTGGTAAAGCTTTGCCGCAATGAGAAATGCATAATAATGGTTATTGGCTGCTTTTTGATAGTGTTTTCATATAATAAACAGGTCACAGGTTATTTTGATCAGATAAGACTTTGAACTCAGACTCAATATTTAACAGTTTTAGTCCCTTATTCTTACTGTAGTGATTATTGTATATATTTTATGTTTTTTGTCTTCAGATTAAAAATGGAAGTGTTGTAACAATATGATCTGCCTTGTTATATGTTATATACAGTACAGACCAAAAGTTTGGACACACCTTCTCATTCAAAGAGTTTTCTCTTTATTTTCATGAATATGAAAATTGTAGATTCACACTGAAGGCATCAAAACTATGAATTAACACATGCGGAATTATATACATAACAAAAAAGTGTGAAACAACTGAAAATATGTCACATTCTAGGTTCTTCAAAGTAGCCACCTTTTGCTTTGATTACTGCTTTGCACACTCTTGGCATTCTCTTGATAAGCTTCAAGAGGTAGTCACCTGAAATGGTCTTCCAACAGTCTTGAAGGAGTTCCCAGAGATGCGTAGCACTTATTGGCCCTTTTGCCTTTACTCTGCTGTCCAACTCACCCCAAACCATCTCGATTGGGTTCAGGTCCGGTGACTGTGGAGGCCAGGTCATCTGGCGCAGCACCCCATCACTCTCCTTCATGGTCAAATAGCCCTTACACATCCTGGAGGTGTGTTTGGGGTCATTGTCCTGTTGAAAAATAAATGATGGTCCAACTAAATGCAAACCGGATGGAATAGCATGCCGCTGCAAGATGCTGTGGTAGCCATGCTGGTTCAGTATGCCTTCAATTTTAAATAAATCCCCAACAGTGTCACCAGCAAAGCACCGCCGTGTCGCACAAAGACACGGTGGTTGGAACCAAAGATCTCAAATTTGGACTCATCAGACCAATGTACAGATTTCCACTGGTCTAATGTCCATTCCTTGTGTTCTTTAGCCCAAACAAGTCTCTTCTGCTTGTTGCCTGTCCTTAGCAGTTGTTTCCTAGCAGATATTCTACCATGAAGGCCTGATTCACACAGTCTCCTCTTAACAGTTATTCTAGAGATGTGTCTGCTGCTAGAACTGTGTGGCATTGAACTGGTCTCTAATCTGAGCTGCTGTTAACCTGCGATTTCTGAGGCTGGTGACTCGGATGAACTTATCCTCCGCAGCAGAGGTGACTCTTGGTCTTCCTTTCCTGGGGAGGTCCGCATGTGAGCCAGTTTCTTTGTAGCACTTGATGGTTTTTGTGACTGCACTTGAAAGTTTTCAAAAAATTTTGGACTGACTGACCTTCATTTCTTAAAGTAATGATGGCCACTCGTTTTTCTTTACTTAGCTGCTTTTTTCTTGCCATAATACAAATTCTAACAGTATATTCAGTAGGACTATCAGCTGTGTATCCACCTGACTTCTCCACAACACAACTGATGGTCCCAACCCCATTTATAAGGCAAGAAATCCCACTTATTAAACCTGACAGGGCACACCTGTGAAGTGAAAACCATTTCAGGTGACTACCTCTTGAAGCTCATCAAGAGAATGCCAAGAGTGTGCAAAGCAGTAATCAAAGCAAAAGGTGGCTACTTTGAAGAACCTAGAATATGACATATTTTCAGTTGTTTCACACTTTTCTGTTATGTATATAATTCCGCATGTGTTAATTCATAGTTTTGATGCCTTCAGTGTGAATCTACAATTTTCATATTCATGAAAATAAAGAAAACTCTTTGAATGAGAAGGTGTGTCCAAACTTTTGGTCTGTACTGTATGTTATCGCTATGTACCTCATAGCCAGATAACGTTTATAGACAGGAAGTTCATTTGGAGCAAAAGCCAATGATACCATGCAGCCCAGTCAACATCACCCTAAAAAGACAGGCAAACTGAATGTAGGCTTAGGGGTAAATCATATGTGCAGTAAAAATGACTCACTAGTCTGGTTCTTATGATCTTTCTAAGTTACTCAATAGCGTTTCCAGGAAGTGCTAAGATTCTCAATTCAGCTATAAATGCAGCTATGCTGCCAAAGGCAAATTAATTTAATAACATATTCTTAAGTAGGATTATACTGAAATTTATAGTGATTGAAGAAAGCATTTTCATAAGGAACTTCGTACCAGACCACTGCCTCATGAGAAAAAAATACTTGTTTCTTGCTTGGTGTATCCTCCATAGGACAAGGTTTAATGTATATTTTATTAGAATTACTATTCAATTTCATAGCAAATTTGCCTCTGGTCATTAAAAAAGATGTATGGAAATTATCAGCCAAGTATTCCATCCAAAATATTATAGTTCACAATTTATATGTTTTCAGAAGCAAGTCACTAATATACTGATACACTAATTATCCTGGCCTAATCTTGAAAAATAAATAGGCATTGTTTGCCAAAAGTACTTATTAAAACCACAAATCATAAAAAACTACAAATATGCCCACAAACAAAGTAAAGCAATAACATCGACTTTTCAGTAGTTTGCACTTTGGAGAAACTTTGGACCACTGTAAATGCTAAAATACAATAAAGTACTAAGTTTGTTCTCCTTTTGGCAAAAAAATGAGAAGTATGTGCCTGTACTGAACATACAAATACATTGTAGCTTTGGTAGAAGACCTACATAGCTTTGTTATGTTTGAATGTTGTGTTAAATATTATATTTATTTCTGGACTTCATTAATTTAATAAATACAATGCTAATAAAAAAAATTCTTTTAAACTTTATTCAACTACCGGATGGAACCAGTATAAGGCTTTATGCACATTTCAGGTTTTCCAAATGCAGTGTTCATACATTCCAATATATATAAGAAGTAACATTAGTTTAAATATTTGTCACAATTAGAGTTGAGCGAACACCTGGATGTTCGGGTTCGAGAAGTTCGGCCGAACATCCCGGAAATGTTCGGGTTCGGGATCCGAACCCGATCCGAACTTCGTCCCGAACCCGAACCCCATTGAAGTCAATGGGGACCCGAACTTTTCGGCACTAAAAAGGCTGTAAAACAGCCCAGGAAAGAGCTAGAGGGCTGCAAAAGGCAGCAACATGTAGGTAAATCCCCTGCAAACAAATGTGGATAGGGAAATGAATTAAAATAAAAATTAAATAAATAAAAATTAACCAAAATCAATTGGAGAGAGGTTCCATAGCAGAGAATCTGGCTTCCCGTCACCCACCACTGGAACAGTCCATTCTCAGATATTTAGGCCCCGGCACCCAGGCAGAGGAGAGAGGTCCCGTAACAGAGAATCTGTCTTCATGTCAGCAGAGAATTAGTCTGCATGTCATAGCAGAGAATGAGGCTTCACGTCAGCCACCACTGCAACAGTCCATTGGCATATATTTAGGCCTAGCACACAGGCAGAGCAGAGAGGTCCCGTAACAGAGAATCTGGCTTCATGTCAGCAGAGAATCAGTCTGCATGTCATAGCAGAGAATGAGGCTTCACGTCAGCCACCACTGCAACAGTCCATTGGCATATATTTAGGCCCAGCACCCAGGCAGAGGAGGGAGGTCCCGTAACAGAGAATCTGTCTTCATGTCAGCAGAGAATCAGTCTGCATGTCATAGCAGAGAATGAGGCTTCACGTCACCCACCACTGCAACAGTCCATTGGCATATATTTAGGCCTAGCACACAGGCAGAGCAGAGAGGTCCCGTAACAGACAATCTGGCTTCATGTCAGCAGAGAATCAGTCTGCATGTCATAGCAGAGAATCAGGCTTCACGTCAGCCACCACTGCAACAGTCCATTGTCATAAATTTAGGCCCAGCACCCAGGCAGAGGAGAGAGGTCCCATAACAGACAATCTGGCTTCATGTCAGCAGAGAATTAGTCTGCATGTCATAGCAGAGAATCAGGCTTCATGTCAGCCACCACTGCAACAGTCCATTGGCATATATTTAGGCCCAGCACCCAGGCAGAGGAGGGAGGTCCCGTAACAGAGAATCTGTCTTCATGTCAGCAGAGAATCAGTCTGCATGTCATAGCAGAGAATGAGGCTTCACGTCAGCCACCACTGCAACAGTCCATTGGCATATATTTAGGCCTAGCACACAGGCAGAGGAGAGGTTCATTCAACTTTGGGTAGCCTCGCAATATAATGGTAAAATGAAAATAAAAATAGGATTGAATGAGGAAGTGCCCTGGAGTCCAATAATATATGGTTATGGGGAGGTAGTTAATGTCTAATCTGGACAAGGGACGGACAGGTCCTGTGGGATCCATGCCTGGTTCATTTTTATGAACGTCAGCTTGTCCACATTGGCTGTAGACAGGCGGCTGCGTTTGTCTGTAATGACGCCCCCTGCCGTGCTGAATACACGTTCAGACAAAACGCTGGCTGCCGGGCAGGCCAGCACCTCCAAGGCATAAAAGGCTAGCTCTGGCCACGTGGACAATTTAGAGACCCAGAAGTTGAATGGGGCCGAACCATCAGTCAGTACGTGGAGGGGTGTGCACACGTACTGTTCCACCATGTTAGTGAAATGTTGCCTCCTGCTAACACGTTGCGTATCAGGTGGTGGTGCAGTTAGCTGTGGCGTGTTGACAAAAGTTTTCCACATCTCTGCCATGCTAACCCTGCCCTCAGAGGAGCTGGCCGTGACACAGCTGCCTTGGCGACCTCTTGCTCCTCCTCTGCCTTGGCCTTGGGCTTCCACTTGTTCCCCTGTGACATTTGGGAATGCTCTCAGTAGCGCGTCTACCAACGTGCGCTTGTACTCGCGCATCTTCCTATCACGCTCCAGTGCAGGAAGTAAGGTGGGCACATTGTCTTTGTAGCGTGGATCCAGCAGGGTGGCAACCCAGTAGTCCGCACAGGTTAAAATGTGGGCAACTCTGCTGTCGTTGCGCAGGCACTGCAGCATGTAGTCGCTCATGTGTGCCAGGCTGCCCAGGGGTAAGGACAAGCTGTCCTCTGTGGGAGGCGTATCGTCATCGTCCTGCCTTTCCCCCCAGCCACGCACCAGTGATGGACCCGAGCTGCGTTGGGTGCCACCCCGCTGTGACCATGCTTCATCCTCATCCTCCTCCACCTCCTCCTCATCCTCGTCCTCCTCGTCCTCCAGTAGTGGGCCCTGGCTGGCCACATTTGTACCTGGCCTCTGCTGTTGCCAAAAACCTCCCTCTGAGTCACTTCGAAGAGACTGGCCTGAAAGTGCTAAAAATGACCCCTCTTCCTCCTCCTCCTCCTCCTCCTCCTGGGCCACCTCCTCTTCCATCATCGCCCTAAGTGTTTTCTCAAGGAGACATAGAAGTGGTATTGTAACGCTGATAACGGTGTCATCGCCACTGGCCATGTTGGTGGAGTACTCGAAACAGCGCAACAGGGCACACAGGTCTCGCATGGAGGCCCAGTCATTGGTGGTGAAGTGGTGCTGTTCTGTAGTGCGACTGACCCGTGCGTGCTGCAGCTGAAACTCCACTATGGCCTGCTGCTGCTCGCACAGTCTGTCCAGCATGTGCAAGGTGGAGTTCCACCTGGTGGGCACGTCGCATATGAGGCGGTGAGCGGGAAGGCCGAAGTTACGCTGTAGCGCAGACAGGCGAGCAGCAGCAGGATGTGAACGCGGAAGCGCGAACAGACGGCCCGCACTTTATGCAGCAGCTCTGACATGTCGGGGTAGTTGTGAATGAACTTCTGCACCACCAAATTCAGCACATGCGCCAAGCAAGGGATGTGCGTCAAATTGGCTAGTCCCAGAGCTGCAACGAGATTTCGCCCATTATCACACACCACCAGGCCGGGCTTGAGGCTCACCGGCAGCAACCACTCGTCGGTCTGTTGTTCTATACCCCGCCACAACTCCTGTGCGGTGTGGGGCCTGTCCCCCAAACATATGAGTTTCAGAATGGCCTGCTGACGTTTACCCCGGGCTGTGCTGAAGTTGGTGGTGAAGGTGTGTGGCTGACTGGATGAGCAGGTGGAAGAAGAGGAGGAGGAAGCCGAGAAGGAGGAGGTGGCAACAGGAGGCAAAGAATGTTGCCCTGCGATCCTTGGCGGCGGAAGGACGTGCGCCAAACAGCTCTCCGCCTGGGGCCCAGCTGCCACTACATTTACCCAGTGTGCAGTTAGGGAGATATAGCGTCCCTGGCCGTGCTTACTGGTCCACGTATCTGTGGTTAGGTGGACCTTGCCACAGATGGCGTTGCGCAGTGCACACTTGATTTTATCGGATACTTGGTTGTGCAGGGAAGGCACGGCTCTCTTGGAGAAGTAGTGCCGGCTGGGAACAACATACTGTGGGACAGCAAGCGACATGAGCTGTTTGAAGCTGTCTGTGTCCACCAGCCTAAATGACAGCATTTCATAGGCCAGTAGTTTAGAAATGCTGGCATTCAGGGCCAGGGATCGAGGGTGGCTAGGTGGGAATTTACGCTTTCTATCAAATGTTTGTGAGATGGAGAGCTGAACGCTGGCGTGTGACATGGTTGAGACGCTTGGTGACGGAGGTGGTGGTGGTGGTGTTGGTGGTACATCCCCTGTTTGCTGGGCGGCAGGTGCCAACGTTCCTCCAGAGGCGGAGGAAGAGGCCGAGGCGGCAGCAGCAGAATAGGCCGAGGCGGCAGCAGCAGAAGAGGTAGCAGGGGGAGCCTGAGTGACTTCCTTGGTTTTAAGGTGTTTACTCCACTGCAGTTCATGCTTTGCATGCAGGTGCCTGGTCATGCAGGTTGTGCTCAGGTTCAGAACGTTAATGCCTCGCTTCAGGCTCTGATGGCACAGCGTGCAAACCACTCGGGTCTTGTCGTCAGCACATTGTTTGAAGAAGTGCCATGCCAGGGAACTCCTTGAAGCTGCCTTTGGGGTGCTCGGTCCCAGATGGCGGCGGTCAGTAGCAGGCGGAGTCTCTTGGCGGCGGGTGTTCTGCTTTTGCCCACTGCTCCCTCTTTTGCTACGCTGTTGGCTCGGTCTCACCACTGCCTCTTCCTCCGAACTGTGAAAGTCAGTGGCACGACCTTCATTCCATGTGGGGTCTAGGACCTCATCGTCCCCTGCATCGTCTTCCACCCAGTCTTGATCCCTGACCTCCTGTTCAGTCTGCACACTGCAGAAAGACGCAGCAGTTGGCACCTGTGTTTCGTCATCATCAGAGACATGCTGAGGTGGTATTCCCATGTCCTCATCATCAGGAAACATAAGTGGTTGTGCGTCAGTGCATTCTATGTCTTTCACCGCTGGGGAAGGGCTAGGTGGATGCCCTTGGGAAACCCTGCCAGCGGAGTCTTCAAACAGCATAAGAGACTGCTGCATAACTTGAGGCTGAGACAGTTTCCCTGGTATGCATGGGGGTGATGTGACAGACTGATGGGGTTGGTTTTCAGGCGCCATCTGTGCGCTTTCTGCAGAAGACTGGGTGGGAGATAATGTGAACGTGCTGGATCCACTGTCGGCCACCCAATTGACTAATGCCTGTACCTGCTCAGGCCTTACCATCCTTAGAACGGCATTGGGCCCCACCATATATCGCTGTAAATTCTGGCGGCTACTGGGACCTGAGGTAGTTGGTACACTAGGACGTGTGGATGTGGCAGAACGGCCACGTCCTCTCCCAGCACCAGAGGGTCCACTAACACCACCACGACCATGTCCACGTCCGCGTCCCTTACTAGATGTTTTTCTCATTGTTATGGTTCACCACAACAACAAATATATTATTTGGCCCAATGTATTGTATTCAAATTCAGCGGGATATAAATTTGAGGCCTAGTATTTAGGCGCTGGGTGACCGGTATGGATTTAGTGACAGAATTAGACTTGGAAATGCACAGAAGCGTGTGTGTGAAGTTATTCTGAATGACCCTATGTGCACCTTCAATATGATCTACCCTTTTAGGGATAGATTTCAAATAGCTCTGATATAGCAGAAACGACTAAATTATGAAATTGCTAAATTGGGAATTGTATTTCAACCCAGAACAAAAAATGTGCTTTGACGGACACTAAATAACTTTCCCAGCCACAACAGGACAGCGGTAACGAGAGATTTAGCGGGATATAAATTTGAGGCCTAGTATTTAGGCGCTGGGTGACAGGTATGGGTTTAGTGACAGAATTAGATTTGGAAATGCACAGTAGCGGGTGTGTGAAGTTATTCTGAATGACCCTATGTGCACCTTGAATATTATATACCCTTTTAGGGATAGATTTCAAATAGCTCTGATATAGCAGAAACCACTAAATTATGAAATTGCTAAATTGGGAATTGTATTTCAACCCAGAACAAGAAATGTGCTTGAACGGACACTAAATAACTCGCCCAGCTACAGCACTAGGGACAGATTTAGCGGGATATAAATTTGAGGCCTAGTATTTAGGCGCTGGGTGACAGGTATGGGTTTAGTGCCAGAATTAGACTTGGAAATACACAGTAGCGGGTGTGTGTGAAGTTATTCTGAATGACCCAATGTGCACCTTGAATATTATATACCCTTTTAGGGATAGATTTCAAATAGCTCTGATATAGCAGAAACCACTAAATTATGAAATTGCTAAATTGGGAATTGTATTTCAACCCAGAACAAGAAATGTGCTTGAACGGACACTAAATAACTCGCCCAGCTACAGCACTAAGGACAGATTTAGCGGGATATAAATTTGAGGCCTAGTATTTAGGCGCTGGGTGACAGGTATGGGTTTAGTGACAGAATTAGATTTGGAAATGCACAGTAGCGGGTGTGTGAAGTTATTCTGAATGACCCTATGTGCACCTTGAATATTATATACCCTTTTAGGGATAGATTTCAAATAGCTCTGATATAGCAGAAACCACTAAATTATGAAATTGCTAAATTGGGAATTGTATTTCAACCCAGAACAAGAAATGTGCTTGAACGGACACTAAATAACTCGCCCAGCTACAGCACTAGGGACAGATTTAGCGGGATATAAATTTGAGGCCTAGTATTTAGGCGCTGGGTGACAGGTATGGGTTTAGTGCCAGAATTAGACTTGGAAATACACAGTAGCGGGTGTGTGTGAAGTTATTCTGAATGACCCAATGTGCACCTTGAATATTATATACCCTTTTAGGGATAGATTTCAAATAGCTCTGATATAGCAGAAACCACTAAATTATGAAATTGCTAAATTGGGAATTGTATTTCAACCCAGAACAAGAAATGTGCTTGAACGGACACTAAATAACTCGCCCAGCTACAGCACTAAGGACAGATTTAGCGGGATATAAATTTGAGGCCTAGTATTTAGGCGCTGGGTGACAGGTATGGGTTTAGTGCCAGAATTAGACTTGGAAATACACAGTAGCGGGTGTGTGTGAAGTTATTCTGAATGACCCAATGTGCACCTTGAATATTATATACCCTTTTAGGGATAGATTTCAAATAGCTCTGATATAGCAGAAACCACTAAATTATGAAATTGCTAAATTGGGAATTGTATTTCAACCCAGAACAAGAAATGTGCTTGAACGGACACTAAATAACTCGCCCAGCTACAGCACTAGGGACAGATTTAGCTGGATATAAATTTGAGGCCTAGTATTTAGGCGCTGGGTGACAGGTATGGGTTTAGTGCCAGAATTAGACTTGGAAATACACAGTAGCGGGTGTGTGTGAAGTTATTCTGAATGACCCAATGTGCACCTTGAATATTATATACCCTTTTAGGGATAGATTTCAAATAGCTCTGATATAGCAGAAACCACTAAATTATGAAATTGCTAAATTGGGAATTGTATTTCAACCCAGAACAAGAAATGTGCTTGAACGGACACTAAATAACTCGCCCAGCTACAGCACTAGGGACAGATTTAGCGGGATATAAATTTGAGGCCTAGTATTTAGGCGCTGGGTGACAGGTATGGGTTTAGTGCCAGAATTAGACTTGGAAATACACAGTAGCGGGTGTGTGTGAAGTTATTCTGAATGACCCAATGTGCACCTTGAATATTATATACCCTTTTAGGGATAGATTTCAAATAGCTCTGATATAGCAGAAACCACTAAATTATGAAATTGCTAAATTGGGAATTGTATTTCAACCCAGAACAAGAAATGTGCTTGAACGGACACTAAATAACTCGCCCAGCTACAGCACTAAGGACAGATTTAGCGGGATATAAATTTGAGGCCTAGTATTTAGGCGCTGGGTGACAGGTATGGGTTTAGTGCCAGAATTAGACTTGGAAATACACAGTAGCGGGTGTGTGTGAAGTTATTCTGAATGACCCAATGTGCACCTTGAATATTATATACCCTTTTAGGGATAGATTTCAAATAGCTCTGATATAGCAGAAACCACTAAATTATGAAATTGCTAAATTGGGAATTGTATTTCAACCCAGAACAAGAAATGTGCTTGAACGGACACTAAATAACTCGCCCAGCTACAGCACTAGGGACAGATTTAGCGGGATATAAATTTGAGGCCTAGTATTTAGGCGCTGGGTGACAGGTATGGGTTTAGTGCCAGAATTAGACTTGGAAATACACAGTAGCGGGTGTGTGTGAAGTTATTCTGAATGACCCAATGTGCACCTTGAATATTATATACCCTTTTAGGGATAGATTTCAAATAGCTCTGATATAGCAGAAACCACTAAATTATGAAATTGCTAAATTGGGAATTGTATTTCAACCCAGAACAAGAAATGTGCTTGAACGGACACTAAATAACTCGCCCAGCTACAGCACTAGGGACAGATTTAGCGGGATATAAATTTGAGGCCTAGTATTTAGGCGCTGGGTGACAGGTATGGGTTTAGTGCCAGAATTAGACTTGGAAATACACAGTAGCGGGTGTGTGTGAAGTTATTCTGAATGACCCAATGTGCACCTTGAATATTATATACCCTTTTAGGGATAGATTTCAAATAGCTCTGATATAGCAGAAACCACTAAATTATGAAATTGCTAAATTGGGAATTGTATTTCAACCCAGAACAAGAAATGTGCTTGAACGGACACTAAATAACTCGCCCAGCTACAGCACTAAGGACAGATTTAGCGGGATATAAATTTGAGGCCTAGTATTTAGGCGCTGGGTGACAGGTATGGGTTTAGTGCCAGAATTAGACTTGGAAATACACAGTAGCGGGTGTGTGTGAAGTTATTCTGAATGACCCAATGTGCACCTTGAATATTATATACCCTTTTAGGGATAGATTTCAAATAGCTCTGATATAGCAGAAACCACTAAATTATGAAATTGCTAAATTGGGAATTGTATTTCAACCCAGAACAAGAAATGTGCTTGAACGGACACTAAATAACTCGCCCAGCTACAGCACTAGGGACAGATTTAGCTGGATATAAATTTGAGGCCTAGTATTTAGGCGCTGGGTGACAGGTATGGGTTTAGTGCCAGAATTAGACTTGGAAATACACAGTAGCGGGTGTGTGTGAAGTTATTCTGAATGACCCAATGTGCACCTTGAATATTATATACCCTTTTAGGGATAGATTTCAAATAGCTCTGATATAGCAGAAACCACTAAATTATGAAATTGCTAAATTGGGAATTGTATTTCAACCCAGAACAAGAAATGTGCTTGAACGGACACTAAATAACTCGCCCAGCTACAGCACTAGGGACAGATTTAGCGGGATATAAATTTGAGGCCTAGTATTTAGGCGCTGGGTGACAGGTATGGGTTTAGTGCCAGAATTAGACTTGGAAATACACAGTAGCGGGTGTGTGTGAAGTTATTCTGAATGACCCAATGTGCACCTTGAATATTATATACCCTTTTAGGGATAGATTTCAAATAGCTCTGATATAGCAGAAACCACTAAATTATGAAATTGCTAAATTGGGAATTGTATTTCAACCCAGAACAAGAAATGTGCTTGAACGGACACTAAATAACTCGCCCAGCTACAGCACTAAGGACAGATTTAGCGGGATATAAATTTGAGGCCTAGTATTTAGGCGCTGGGTGACAGGTATGGGTTTAGTGCCAGAATTAGACTTGGAAATACACAGTAGCGGGTGTGTGTGAAGTTATTCTGAATGACCCAATGTGCACCTTGAATATTATATACCCTTTTAGGGATAGATTTCAAATAGCTCTGATATAGCAGAAACCACTAAATTATGAAATTGCTAAATTGGGAATTGTATTTCAACCCAGAACAAGAAATGTGCTTGAACGGACACTAAATAACTCGCCCAGCTACAGCACTAGGGACAGATTTAGCTGGATATAAATTTGAGGCCTAGTATTTAGGCGCTGGGTGACAGGTATGGGTTTAGTGCCAGAATTAGACTGGGATATGGCCAAAAAATAAACAGACTATTGCTGGTTAAATGCACTTGGTGTGACAGCTTCACCCTGATGTAGGCTTTAGCCAAAAAACAACCACACCATTGAGGGTTAAATGCACTTGGTGACAGGCGCAGCTTGCCCCTGATTTAGTATATGGCCAAAAAATGAACAGACTATTGCTGGTTAAATGCACTTGGTGTGACAGCTTCACCCTGATGTAGGCTTTAGCCAAAAAACAACCACACCATTGAGGGTTAAATGCACTTGGTGACAGGCGCAGCTTGCCCCTGATTTTGTATATGGCCAAAAAATGAACAGACTATTGCTGGTTAAATGCACTTGGTGTGACAGCTTCACCCTGATGTAGGCTTTAGCCAAAAAACAACCACACCATTGAGGGTTAAATGCACTTGGTCGCAGCTTGTGCTGGCGCACCACAAGACACAAAATGGCCGCCGATCACCCCAGAAAAATGTGACTGACAAACGGTCTGGGCAGCCTAAAAACAGTGAGCAATTGAGGATCAGCAGCTCAATGATCCACAGCTGCAGATCGATCAGTTAATCAAGTCCTTTGGAGGAGTTAATCTGCCTAATCTCGCCCTACTGTCGCAGCCGCAACCTCTCCCTACGCTAATCAGAGCAGAGTGACGGGCGGCGCTATGTGACTCCAGCTTAAATAGAGGCTGGGTCACATGGTGCTCTGGCCAATCACAGCCATGCCAATAGTAGGCATGGCTGTGATGGCCTCTTGGGGCAAGTAGTATGACGCTTGTTGATTGGCTGCTTTGCAGCCTTTCAAAAAGCGCCAAGAAAGCGTCACAAAAGCGCGAAGAAAGCGACGAACACCGAACCCGAACCCGGACTTTTACGAAAATGTCCGGGTTCGGGTCCGTGTCACGGACACCCCAAAATTCGGTACGAACCCGAACTATACAGTTCGAGTTCGCTCATCCCTAGTCACAATGGATGCAAACCCTCAACAATAGTCCACATATGATTATCCAGAAGTACAATCTAGTCAGACTGAAATGTGAACTTTCAGCTTTAAAGGCTTCAAGAAAAGTATTGCATTTACTGTATAGGAATATAGTCATGCACTTAGTGCCTACATTTTCACAGGTTAATAAGTACACTGCTATGTCCATAATTAATGCATATCTCACCAAATTAACCTTTAGAAATAGTATGAGTGTAGGGCCACACAGACAGGTTTCCTGATGCAGTTTTGGAAGACAAAACCAGGAGTGAATTTAGAAAACAGAAGTTGTATCTGTCCTTTATACTTTCTCGGCCTGTGTAATCCACTCCTGATTTTAGCTTCCAAAACTGTATCAGGAAACCTGAGCATGTGGCTGTACATCGACCATGTTCCAGTGGATTTTATAATACACATTACTTTCAAAGTTTAGGTAAAAGCCAATGACTGTATAAGAAAGTATTGTTAATACGTGTATCCAATCAGTATTGCATCATTGTCTAAAACTCTACACAAAGTGCTATGTGCTTTTGCTGTATCAGTCTGCTTTCTACTTCCAGCATGTGCAGCTGTGGATTGTGCTTATCAGAAATGGAACAAAAAACAGATACATAGTAACATAGTATAAAAGGCCGAAAAAGTCCATCCAGTTCGGCCTGTTATCCTGCAAGTTGATCCAGAGGAAGGCAAAAAAAAAGTGAGGTAGAAGCCAAATTTCCCCACTTAAGAGGAAAACATTCCTTCCCGACTTCATTCAGGCAACCAGATAACTCCCTGGATCAACGACCCCTCTCTAGTAGCTATAGCCTGTAATATTATTACACTCCAGAAATATATCCAGGCCCCTCTTGAACCCTTTTATCAAACTCACCATCACCACCTCCTCAGGCAGAGAGTTCCATAGTCTCACTGCTCTTACCGTAAAGAATCCTCTTCTATGTTTGTGTGCAAACCTTCATTCCTCCAGGCGCAAAGGATGTCCCCTTGTCACAGTCACAGTCCTGGGGATAAATAGATGATGGGAGAGATCTCTGTACTGACCCCTGATATATTTATACATAGTAATTAAATCTCCCATCAGTCGTCTTTTTTCTAAAGTGAATAACCGTAATTTTGATAATTTTTCAAGGTATTGTAGTTCCCTCATTCCAGTTATTACTTTAGTTTCCCTCCTCTGAACCCTCTTTAGCTCTGCTATGTCTGCCTTGTTCTCTGGAGACCAGAACTGTACACAGTACTCCAAATGTGGTCTGACCAGTGATTTGTAAAGTGGTAGGACTATGTTCTCATCACGGGCATCTATGCCCCTTTTGATGCAACCCATCATCTTATTGGCCTTGGCAGCAGCTGCCTAACACTGTTTTTTACAGCTTAGTTTGCTGTTCACTAAAATTCCTAGGTCCTTTTCCATGTCAGTGTTATCCAGTGTTTTACCATTTAGTATGTACGGGTGACTTGCATTATTCCTACCCATGTGCATAACCATATACTTGTTAAACCTCATCTGCCACTTCTCTGCCCAAGCCTCCAATCTATCAGGGTCCATCTGTAGCAGTATACTGTCCTCTTCCGTGTCAATTACTTTACACAGTTTAGTATCATCTACAAAAAAATGTATTTTACTGTGCAAGCCTTCTACAAGATCATTAATAAATATATTGAAGGATAGGGCCCAGTACTGACCCCTGAGGTACTTCACTAGTGACAGTGACCCAATCGGAGAATGTACCATTAATAACCACCCATTGTTTTCTATTACTGAGCCAGTTACTTACCCACATACAGACATTTTCTCGCAGTCCAAGCATTCTCATTTTATATACTAACCTTTTATGCAGTACAGTGTCAAATGCTGTGGAGAAGTCCAGATATGTGACATCCATTGATTAGCCGCTGTCAAGTCTAGAACTTACCTGCTCATAGAAACTGATGAAATTAGTTTGACATGACCGATCCCTCATGAAGCCATGCTGATATTATGTAATTTGCCTTTTTTTATTGAGATGCTCCAAGATAGCATCTCTTAGAAAACCTTCAAACAGTTTACCCACAACCGATGTTAAACTTACCGGCCTATAGTTTCCGCACTCTGTTTTTTGGCCCTTTTTGAATATTGGCACCACATTTGCTATGCGCCAATCCTGTGGAACACTCCCTGTCATTATAGAGTCCTTAAATATCAGAAATAAGGGTCTGGCTATGACAATACTTAATTCTCTTAGGATATGGGGGTGTATGCCATCTGGTCCTGGCGATTTGTCTATTTTAATCTTTTTAAGACACCGCTGTACTTCTTCCTGGGTCAGACAGGGCAATTTAAATGGGGAATTTACTTTTACATTCTGTATTTCATCTGACAGTTTATTTTCTTCAGGGAATACAGTGGAGAAAATAATATTTAATAGCTTTCCTTTCTCCTCATCACTCTGTAAAGGGCCGACACCTTCAGATTTATACTTGTCATGGTCTTACCTTCTCACTGTTCTCCTTCGTTTGACATGTGCTGGCGGCCATCTTGGTTTCTGGGTTTCTTGTAGCCTCCCACCCTGCGGCTCCTCCTTCCCACTGGGAGGAGCTGGATGCCTAGCTCATATATATAGAAGGTCTGTGGCTTCAGTTCCTTGCTTGGTCCTCCTGTGTTCACATGCTTCTAAGACTGCTGCTGCTTCTGGTTCCTGATCCTGGCCTCGTCTGACTACCCCGTTGGTTCCTGATCCTGGCTTCGTCTGACTACCCCGTTGGTTCCTGATCCTGGCTTCGTCTGACTACCCCGTTGGTTCCTGATCCTGGCTTCGTCTGACCACCCTCCTGGTTCCTGACCTCTGTCTACGCAAGACCCTGCTTCGGTTTAGCCATCCGTTTGGACTTTTGCTACGGCTTGATTTCCAATAAAGCCTTCTTATTTCCACTCATCTCTGTTGTACATCTGGTTCATGGTTCCATGACATTAGGACCAAGCCATGAATTCTGACGGTACAGGGCCATCCTCGCTACCTACGCTGGTTGCCAGACTTGATCAGCAGGATCACCTGTTGGGTCGGTTCGCTGTGGCGTTGCAAACCCTGCTTGAACGCACGGCTCATTTCGCTTCCGTTGCCGATGGGTCGGTTGTCGCTCCTGGGCCCGCTCCTACTGCCGCTCCGGTTGTTGCGCCAGAGTCTACCCCGACACCTGTTGCTGCGCCTGCGGTGTCTCGGGGTATGACCGGTTCTGCCCCCCTTCCACAGCGCTTTGGGGGAGAGCCAACTCAGTGCCGAGGTTTCCTTAACCAGGTGGGCATTTATTTCGAGTTGCTGCCACATGCCTTTCCTACTGAGAGATCAAAGGTGGGCTTCTTGATCTCGCTGCTCTCGGACAAGGCCTTGGCCTGGGCCAGCCCTTTATGGGAGAACAACAATCCGGTGGTTGCCGAGTTTTCCGGTTTTGTTGCTTCTCTTCGGAAGGTATTCGATGTGCCGGCTCGTGCTGCCTCTGCTGCGAAGCTCCTTATGTCCATCAGACAGGGTTCACGATCCGTAGCTGAATACGCCATTGAGTTTCGTACCCTGGCAGCAGAGGTGGGCTGGAATAATGAGGCTCTGGTCGCTGCTTTCTCTCATGGTCTCTCGGATGCCTTGAAGGATGAGGTTGCAGCTAAGGACCTACCAGTGGAGCTCGAGTCTCTTATTTCTTTCCTGATTTTGATTGACACCAGACTCAGGGAGAGACCTTCCTTTAAGGAGAGCCTGCGGAGGTCTCCTAACAGATTGGCGCCTACGTTTGCTGTCCCACCCGTGCCTCCCTCTCCTCCCACGCCTCCTGGGGATGACTTGTCTGGGGGTGAACCCATGCAGCGGGGGTTTGCTCGCCTGTCTGAGGGGGAGAGGGTACTCCGGAGACGCGAGGGCCGATGCATGTACTGTGGTCTTGGTGGGCATTTTCGGTTGGCATGTCCGAACCGTCCGGGAGAACGCTCGCACCTGAGGTCCTGTCGGGGGCAGATCTTGGGTGGAGTCTCCTCGTCCCCGGTTTCACGTGTTGACAAACCACTGATCACGGTTGTCCTCTCCTGGGTCGGGGGCTCGGTGACGACCCAGGCGTTGGTGGACTCTGGTGCTGGTGGTTTGTTCATTGATAGAGTGTTCGTTGCCGCCAATTCCATTCCTCTGCAGCCTCGAGGTTCCCCACTGGCTCTTGAGGCGATAGACGGCAGACCCCTTCTGCCGCCACACGTGACTCATGAGACCCTTCCAGTGGGGATAGCCATTGGTGCCGTTCACAGAGAGTCGGTCTGTCTCCAGGTTATTTCGTCTCCACACTACTCGGTGGTCTTGGGGTACCCCTGGCTCCAGAAGCATAATCCGACTTTCGATTGGAGATCGGTCGAGATCCTCTCGTGGTCACCGCAGTGTGGGGCTAGTTGCATCCATGGGCCTGTCAAGTTGCTGTGTACTTCCTCGGACTCTCTGTTGCCTCCTGAATACAAAGAGTACCGGGATGTATTCGATAAGGTGCGCGCGGTTGCCCTACCTCCGCACCGCCCATACGATTGTGCCATAGAGTTACAATCCGGTGCCGTTCCTCCTCGTGGCAAAGTCTATCCACTGTCGGTAGCGGAGAATGAGGCCATGGAGGAGTACGTGAGGGAGGCGCTTTCACGCGGACACATTCGCAAATCCTCGTCCCCGGCAGGGGCTGGATTTTTCTTTGTGAAAAAGAAGGGCGGCGAGTTGAGGCCTTGCATCGATTACAGGGGTCCCAATCGCATCACGATCAAGAACGCTTACCCGATACCCTTGATTTCCGAGCTGTTCGATCGCCTCAAAGGGGCCACGGTCTTTACCAAACTCGACCTGAGGGCGGCATAAAACCTGGTAAGGATCAAGGCGGGCGATGAGTGGAAGACCGCGTTTAACACCAGGACTGGTCATTATGAATCCTTGGTTATGCCCTTTGGGTTGTGCAATGCGCCCGCAGTCTTCCAGGAATTCATCAACGATGTTTTCCGTGACCTGTTGCAGCAGTGTGTGGTGGTCTATTTGGATGACATCTTGGTATATTCTGCATCCATGGAGGCCCACATTCTGGATGTCAGACGAGTGTTGCAACGCTTACGAGAGAACAAGCTGTTCGGTAAGCTTGAGAAATGCGAATTTCACCGATCCCAGGTAACCTTCTTAGGTTACATCATTTCCACTGAGGGGTTCTCCATGGATCCTGAGAAGGTTTCGGCTGTCTTACAGTGGCCCCAGCCCAGTGGGCTTCGTGCCCTGCAGCGCTTTTTGGGCTTCGCCAATTATTATCGGAAGTTCATCAGGGACTTTTCCATGCTAGCCAAGCCTCTCACGGATCTGACCAGGAAGGGCAGTAATCCTCAGGTCTGGCCGCTCGAGGCCATCCGAGCTTTTGAGGCTCTAAAGTCCGCCTTTGTGTCGGCTCCGATTCTGTCGCATCCCAACCCTGGGTTGCCTTTTGTCCTCGAGGTGGACGCGTCTGAGACAGGAGTAGGCGCCCTCCTGTCTCAGCGTAGAACACCAGAGGGTCCTCTGCTTCCTTGTGGGTTTTACTCCCGGAAACTGTCTTCCGCGGAGTGCAACTATCAGATTGGTGACAGGGAGTTATTGGCCATCGTGCAGGCCCTTAAAGAATGGAGGCACTTGCTCGAGGGCTCGGTGGTTCCGGTTCTCATCCTGACGGACCACAAGAATCTGACCTACCTCTCTGAGGCCAAGAGATTGACACCACGTCAGGCCAGATGGGCTCTGTTCTTGTCACGTTTTAATTACGTGGTCTCCTACCTACCCGGCTCCAAGAACATCAGAGCGGATGCCTTATCACGGCAGTACTCCGAGCTGTCCGGGGAGGAGTCGATTCCGACTGCGGTCATACCCCCGAATCAGATCCTGGCCGCTATTCGCACCAGCCTGACCTCTCCTCTGGGTGAGCAGATTTTGGCGGCTCAATCTGGTGCTCCCTCTGGGAGACCCAACGGCAGATGTTTTGTGCCTGAGGAGTTGCGCACTCGGTTGTTGCGAACCTACCATAACTCCAAGGCCGCGGGGCACCCTGGAAAGAATCAGCTGTACTGGGCGGTTTCACGTCTGTTCTGGTGGCCTTCTCTACGTTCCGACATCGCCGCATATGTAGCGGCATGCTCCGTTTGTGCCCAGAGTAAGTCCCCTCGGCACCTTCCGTTGGGCCTTTTGCAACCCATAGCCACCGGGGAGCGTCCATGGTCACACCTGGGGATGGATTTCATTGTGGACCTCCCTGCATCCCGAGGCCATACGGTCATTTTCATGATTGTGGATCGGTTTTCCAAAATGTGCCACTGTGTTCCTCTCAAGAAGTTACCCTCTGCACAAGAGTTGGCCTCGATTTTTGCCAGGGAGGTCTTCCGGTTGCACGGTTTGCCCAAGGAGATTGTGTCGGATCGGGGGAGTCAGTTTGTGTCCAGGTTCTGGCGCGCCTTTTGCTCCCAGTTGGGGATTCATCTCTCTTTCTCCTCGGCCTACCACCCTCAGTCCAATGGGGCCGCAGAACGATCCAATCAGGCCTTGGAGCAATTCCTTCGTTGCTATGTCTCCGATCACCAAGACAATTGGGTTGACCTCCTGCCTTGGGCTGAGTTTGCCAGGAACACAGCGGTGAACTCTTCCTCTGGGACGTCTCCCTTCATGGCCAATTATGGGTTCCAACCTGCCGTGTTACCGGAGGTATTCTCTCCCCAGGATACTCCGGCTGTGGAGGATCACCTTTCCGTCCTACGTACTTCTTGGGTACAGATCCAGAGGTCCCTTGAGGTCTCTGCGCAACGCCAGAGACTCCAGGCTAATCGCAGACGAGCGCCCGCTCCTTCCTACCAGGTCGGAGACCGTGTATGGTTGTCCACCCGCAACCTCAACCTTCGAGTGCCCACTCCCAAGCTGGCGCCTCGCTTTGTTGGTCCATTCCGAGTGCTTCACAGGGTAAACCCGGTAGCCTATGCCCTTGCGCTTCCTCCTGGCATGCGGATCTCCAACGTGTTTCATGTCTCCCTGTTGAAGCCATTGGTGTGTAATCGTTTCACTTCCTCGGTTCCTCGGCCCCGTCCGGTCCAAGTGGGCAATCGTGAGGAATATGAGGTGAGCAATATCCTGGACTCACGCCTGGTCCGCGGTCGGTTGCAGTTTTTGGTCCATTGGCGTGGTTATGGTCCAGAGGAGCGTTCCTGGGTTCCCTCCGCAGATGTCCATGCTCCTGCGTTGCTCCGAGCCTTCCACGCACGCTTCCCTCTGAAACCGTTCCTTACTCCGCGGAGGAGGAGCCCTTGAGGGGGAGGTACTGTCATGGTCTTACCTTCTCACTGTTCTCCTTCGTTTGACATGTGCTGGCGGCCATCTTGGTTTCTGGGTTTCTTGTAGCCTCCCACCCTGCGGCTCCTCCTTCCCACTGGGAGGAGCTGGATGCCTAGCTCATATATATAGAAGGTCTGTGGCTTCAGTTCCTTGCTTGGTCCTCCTGTGTTCACATGCTTCTAAGACTGCTGCTGCTTCTGGTTCCTGATCCTGGCCTCGTCTGACTACCCCGTTGGTTCCTGATCCTGGCTTCGTCTGACTACCCCGTTGGTTCCTGATCCTGGCTTCGTCTGACTACCCCGTTGGTTCCTGATCCTGGCTTCGTCTGACCACCCTCCTGGTTCCTGACCTCTGTCTACGCAAGACCCTGCTTCGGTTTAGCCATCCGTTTGGACTTTTGCTACGGCTTGATTTCCAATAAAGCCTTCTTATTTCCACTCATCTCTGTTGTACGTCTGGTTCATGGTTCCATGACAATACTTTTCACCATTTATATAATTGAAGAACATTTTAGGCTTAGTTTTGCTCTCTTTGGCAATTAATCGCTTGGTCTCTAGTTTGGCCGCTTTTATTTGTTTTTTATATATATTCAATTTTTTTCCTTATAGTTTTTCAGTGATTCCTCACTATCTTCCTGTTTTAGTGATTTAAATGCTTTATTTTTGTCATTTATTGCTTTCTTTATAGTTCAATTTATCCACATTGGTTTCTTATTGTTTTTTAATCTTTTATTCCCATAAGGTATGTACCTCTCACAATTAGATTTTAGGATGCTTTTAAAAATATCCCATTTTGTGGCTGTATTTTCATTTTTGAGGACTTTGTCCCAGTTAGTTAAGCCTATGGCCTCTCTTGGCTAAATTTAGCTTTTTTGAAGTTTGGTATTTTTGTTCCTTCCTGAAGTAACACTATTTTGAATGATAATTGGAAGGTTATTACTTTATGGTCACTATTTCCCAGGTTTCCACCAACCTGCAAATCTGTTGTTCTGTCAGGTCTATTGGTTAATACTAAGTCTAGTATGGTCGTCTTGCTAGTCAGTTCCTGAACCAGTTGGGAAAGGTAATTGTCTTTGGTTATTGCCAAGAAACTGTTTCCTTTATGAGGTGTACAGGTTTCAGTTTCCCAGTCTATATCTGGGTAGTTGAAGTCCCCCATAATACCAACCTCATTATGATTTGCCGTCTCGTCTATCTTGTTTAGTAGTAGATTTTCTGTGGACTCTGGTATATTAGGTGGTTTATAATAAACTCCTATTAGTAATTTATTATTGTTTTTGCCTCCATGTATTTCTACCCACAGTGACTCCACATGTTCATGTGCCTCACTTATATTATATGGGACTGTGTGCTTTAGACAGGACTTTACATAAAGGCAGACCACTCCCCCTCTCAAATTTTGGCGATCCTTTCTAAACAGAATGTAACTTTGTACATTAACTGCCCAGTCATAATTATCATACAGCCATGTCTCAGTTATTCCCACTATGTCATAGTCCTCCTTACACATCACTAATTCCAGTTCCCAAGTTTTATTAGTCAGGCTTCTGGCATTAGTATACATACATTTAATAGGTTTATGTGTATTTTTTACATTACACCTTTCCTTCTGAACTGTTCTAGTTCCTCCTTCTATTCCTCACCAGGTCTATTACCTTGGCCCAGGTCTCTATCTGCACTATCTTCACCTCCTATAACATAATTACCCTCCCCAGTACCTAGTTTAAAAACTCCTCCAATCTCCTAGCCATCTTCCCCAACACAGCTGCCCCTTCCCCGTTGAGTTGCAGCCCATCCCTACGATAGAGCTGAGAGAGAAGTCAGCCCAATTCTCCAGGAACCCAAAACCCCTCCTTCCTACACCAGTTCTTGAGCCACTTGTTAACCACTGAATGAAGAGGAAAAAGCTAACTGTTGTCACCTCATTAAGACACGGTTGTCCAGGATCTGCAAAAATACATGTTTCAATAATGAATAATTATTTAATTAATAATAATTGCAGATTCTTAGCACAAGAATGGGAAACCTCAACTGCTGTTGACACAACTATTGTGCATTATTGACTATATTTTATGGAATTGAATGCTTGAAAACTGAAAAAGAAGCCTTTACCAACAAGGGCAATAAATGAGAACTGTCTCCAGTGGGATCATAAATATGGTATTGTTTCAGATGAAAGTCAATTTATGTTGGAATAGCTGCCCATGTCCATTGCCCCGTTCTCCCCAATGGGCACGGACGCTGCGCTACTCAGCATGCTGCTTCATCAATGCTTCTCCTTAGTACTCCAGACTCTGTCCCCTTAGGGCACATGCGCCCTTACCTCCAGCTTTTTAAAAAGCCAGTGCTCATGCTTCCAAATCCAACCCCAGCCAATGGCTAAGGGTCCCTGGATATTTAAGGCACCCTGAGCTTTTAGGTTCCCTACTTACCAGCAAAGGTATTTGATAGTCTAGTGCTGTTCTGATTTACCCGTGTTTATCCTGTATTATTTTCTGCCTGTGTTCCTATTGGTGTCAGCCCTGTTTCTTGCCTCCCTGTGTTATCCTGCACTTCCAGTTTCCAGTTTTGTCCATGTTTGAGTTAACCCTGTTGTTCTGCCTTATCTGTGTTCCTGCCAAGTATCCAGCCTGCCTGCTCTGTCTGCTTCTTCATTACACCCCTGTCTGCAAGTTTGTACTGTTTTTACTATCATCTACGCTATCAGTGTGCTGTCTGGATCTCTAAAACCAGCAGTGAAGCTTAAGTGACTGCTTAGACTGTGCCTGATGTTTTCCAGTGGTTTTGGTGTAGTCTCTGCATCCTGAGCTTCTGGTGCTTGCAAGTGTGTAGGCTGCCAACTATATTAGGACTATCCCAAGAGGTGGCGGTCTGGTTGCTCCCTGTCAGTAAAGTCCAAATCCCTATACAGGGGTTAAAGGGTGAATACCAGATGCCAAAATAATGGTCTTAGGATTAGTCCAATATCAATTCAATTAGTTGGCATAGCGGGTCCACAGTCACTGATCCATTTAAATTCTGTCTTGACAGTGATGAACCACTACTTGTTCTCTGTACCACTAATGAAAGGATGTGACCAGAGTGTTAGTGCCAAACAAAAAAACATGGAGTCACGGTGTGGAACTTTCTCATACAATGGAGATGGCCGCTAAGAACTTGAAGATATTGTAAACTAAGTTTCAAAAACAGGTCCATCCAACAAATTGAAACTGATAGATGTCTGTCACGGACGTACCGAGACAAACAGACGTTATCGAGACAGGTGGCAGGAGATCTGTGAGACTGGCAACACGTGGTTTGATCTGACATGTTTTCCTTTTGGATCAAATGACACCTGTGTTGGCTATTTTGGTCATTTAAACTTCTCTATTTATTGTTGTTTCTCCGACTATGCTATGCGGTTTATAGCTTCTGTTGGATATGTGGTTAGCTTGTGTTTGGTTCTTGGCTGAGTTCCTGGTGTTTCCTTTCCCTTTTGTATTTTGTTTATATATATGTCTGTGTTGCCTTTCAGTGTTGTTTGTCATTGGGCCTGAGGGAGACTCGTGTTCGTCCTTCCCTTTGGAGGAACAGGTAGACTCAGTCGTGACATTAGTTACAGGGTCCTATAGGGTGAGATAGGATTCTAGGTATCCAGTGGATGAACTTGCCTACCTTTTGGGGCCTGTTCATACTGGTAGTCTGTCAGGGCTGGAGTTAGGGTTTCCTCCAGGAGGTGTCCATCTTCTTTCCCTAGTTTCTAGGCCTTATTCTTGTATCCCCTTTCCCTCCTATGCTTGCTATGGTGTTTTCCTCATACACAGGAGCATGACAATGTCATTATTTGTATGTGGTACGAAAATATCATCCCTCAAAGATTCAAAATCTTTAGATTCCATGGCAAAATTGACACATTGCTGACACGTTGTAGTGGATTTTAAACATCAAAACAAAGAAACTGGTCTTTATACTATTTAGGCCTCTTTCACACTTGCGTTGTCCGGATCTGGCGTGTACTCCACTTGCCGGAATTACACGCCGGATCCGGAAAAACGCAAGTGTACTGAAAGCATTTGAAGACGGATCCGTCTTCAAAATGCTTTCAGTGTTACTATGGCACCCAGGACGCTATTAAAGTCCTGGTTGCCATAGTAGGAGCGGGGAGCGGCATACTTACCATCCGTGCGGCTCCCGGGGTGCTCCAGAGTGACGTCAGAGCGCCCCATGCGCATGGATGACATGCCATGTGACCACGTCATCCATGCGCCTGGGGCGCCCTGACGTCACTCTGGAGCACACCGGGAGCCGCAAGGACGGTAAGTATGCTGCTCCCTTGCTCCCCGCTACACTTTACCATGGTTGCCAGGACTTTAGCGTCCCGGCAGCCATGGTAACCACTCTACAAAAGCTAAACGTCGGATCCGGCAATGCGCCGAAACGACGTTTAGCTTAAGGCCGGATCTAGATCAATGCCTTTCAATGGGCATTCATTCCGGATCCGGCCTTGTGGCAAGTCTTCAGTTTTTTTGGCCGGAGCAAAAAGCGCAGCATGCTGCGGTATTTTCTCCGGCCAAAAAACGTTCCGTTCCGGAACTGAAGACATCCTGATGCATCCTGAACGGATTTCACTCCATTCAGAATGCATTAGGATATTCCTGATCAGGATTCTTCCGGCATAGAGCCCCGACGACGGAACTCTATGCCGGATCCGGACAACGCAAGTGTGAAAGGGCCCTTAAAAAATGGGTATATATGCCACATCATGTTACATTTTTTCCCACCAGTGTAATTAGACAAACTAACATAATTATAAACATACGTATAATAATACGTATATAAGTAATTTTTAATACGTGAATGCAAATTACTGTTGCCAACTTCAGCTGCTCCTTTTTTTGTGGTTCTTTATGGTTTCACTTTTTCTTTCAGTAAGTGAAAAGCATGCTTAATCTGGTTGAGGTTATTAGCCATTGAAGATTATTTAATTTCTTTGCAAAAGGGTGTCCACTTTATAAAACACAGTTTCATATACCAAATGGGGAATTCTGAATTAATAGAAGGGTCCTCTGTTTAGGATCCTCATGTCTTGTCTAGAGGTGAGAGCGGTTAGAAAGAGTGTTTCTCAATCTGGAGGACCTTTCTTGACCTGTAATAAACAGCACAATGATGTGATTGGACACAATGTAATGCCACAATTCCCCTATGGTACCACTATAGGGAAACTGAACACTTTCTGCCAGACTTCCAAATTACTTCAGGGGGTCCCTGCAGAGTGACACTTTGTGATGAGCTTATTGTCAGGGGACCCTTCTAACCAGAATGAAGAATATCTTTATTTTCTAAATCATATGGTTCCCTTTCACTTAAAAATACACAACACATCTCATAAAAGTGGTTGTCTTGAATAAAGACTATTTTTTAATGGATGTTGATTGCTGCAGGCCAACTTCAGTAGTAATATTTAACCATAATGGTCAACAGGTAACACCACTTGTAGCATGTAGTATTACATGTCATCCATTCAAATTAATTGAATCTGCCCAGACTATAAACACATCATCCACATATCTTAGGTAGAGTGTCTATGTTATGTATAGTCTGACTGGATGTGCCAAAATTGGATCTAACCTCAGCGAAGCTCTCCCTTCTGGATCATAAATGTAAAGAAGGTACTCAGCAAGAGACCTTCCCCCTCATGAAGTCCATATGCCTAAGGTGCATTAAGCATATAAACAGGGGTTGCCTTTGGGAAATAATTTTTTTAAGTTCCCCTTTCAGAGTGATATATGAAAAGTTTTCATTGGTGGAGTGACTCCAACTGATCACTAGAAAGAGGAGAAAGAAGCTCTCACATAGAGTGTTCTCCCTCACTTTGCTGATTTGCTCAATAGAAAGTCTATCAAATTGTCTCGAGTCCTGCAGCGAGAAAGAAGAGCTCCTACAGAGCCTATCTCCTCGTTTTAGTGATTAGTGGGGATCTCAGTAATTAGACCTTCACCAATCAAAACCTTTGATACATCATTATAATATATCAAAAGTTGTTTAAAAGTACAGACACTTCAAACTAGTAATTAGTCAATACTTGTTCACCTATCTGACATTAGGGTAAATCCATCAAAGGTCCTACAGTCTTTGATGCACTCCACTAGACTTACATGCATGTATCTTCCACCATGATACAGATAAGAATGTCAATAATGTCTGGTTTCGAGGCAAACTTTGGTAAACCTGTTTCTCATTTCAGTAGACTCTTAGATAATTATTTTTTATTTTAATATTTTTTTCAACTGTTATTAAGCAGTTTTTAACTCCTTGAAGATGTCATTCTGTTACTTTAACCCCTTAGATGTTGTGATCAATAGCAATTGCAGCATCTAAAGTGTTTAACAGAGGGAGGGGGTTCTCTATCAGTCCATCAGCTTATCACAACACAATTGTAGTGCACTAAAGGTGTCAACGCAGCTATCATTACCTGCCTATTAGGGCATGCCACAGTATTACTAAAACAGGTGGCTTACCAATAGTATGCAGTGAGTATGCAGTTCAATGCTATAGTCTCTCCTTGTACCCCCAAGGCAATACAAAAACAAAGTACCGTAATATAGATTGTTTCATAAGAATTCATTAATAGAAATAATTAATTGAAAAAAAAATGTAAACAACTTTATTGGTATATAAAACAATACACAAAAAAGAGAGTTGGAGTAGACACTCAATATAGTTAATACCTTTTTTTTCCTATTTCTTCCCCCCAACCCAACCCCCCTCTCCCCCCACCCTAACCCTGTGATGCGTCCGTCACACCCCCCCCCCCCCCCCCCCCCCTCATGTTCCCCTTCAGAGGAAAGCTTCAGAGGAAAGAGAGGAATAGTAGACAGGAGAAGAGGGAGAAAAATAAATAAATAATTTAATTTAAAAAAAATGATAAAGCACATCAATTGGTACAGTAAAATATAAAAATTATAAAAAGCATCTCTAAACTCAAGCTACAATTATGATGAATGAATGCTAGGTAACTAATAAATAATGTACTGGGCCTTAGTGGATCTTGGACTAATATATGCTTGTTTAATCCTTCAAAAAATGCAGTTACAATTAAACTGCTGGTAAGCTCATTAATTTACATCAGTTAAGTAAGCAGCCATATAAACGCAGAGTAGTGCAGATTTACTATTTTCTGTCAAAAAACTGGTGTGCATGCTTTGCATCAAATTTACCAACTGTTTACTAACAGTTTTTTCTAAGCATTTTACACCTCATTTGACAAGAGGGAGTCCCTTAATGGAAAAGGGCCTGACTCTACGGGAAAGGGAAATTACCTAAATGTGCATTCGTGCATCAAAAATGCTCCAAATGTTTGGGACATTATTGTGGTAAAACTATGCCAACTTATAGGTAGTGGAAGGGACAAATGTTTTGGAGCATGGACAGAATTTTTGTCACACAGACAAAATTCTGATGCATGGACTGAATTCTAGCGTAAATCTGGTGCCTGATTTAACATACTCCAAATTTATATAGGTCCATGCACCAAAATAGTACATTTGTCTATTAAAACTGTGTATCATATTCTTAGACAAAAAAGTATGACAAAATTAGTAAATCTGCATCTATAATGTTTTATTATTCAGTGACACCTAGTTTTTGTTAGAATACGAGGACTGCTTGGTATAAGCCCATAGCATATTCATTAGCCAATCTATATTTAGCAGTATTTATAATAAGTATGTGTACAGTACAGGGAATCAATTAAGTACATCGAACTCTACCTGATATATGTGGATGGTGTATTTATAGTCTGGACAGGGTCTAATGAAAATTTTGAGGACTCTCTCACATACACTATGTTAATGAAGTAAACAATATGAACAATTCCCAACTTGAATTCCTCAATGTTCTTGTAACAGTGGATAAAGGGAACCTCATAACTTCGGGATACCGAAAATTACACTAATATTAATACACTCTTACTTTTTAACAGTCACCACTACACAGTGGGCTATTCCTTATATAATATGTCTGAAGCTACAAAGGATAAATGGTGATGACAATGCATTTGCGCAGCAGGTGACAGATTAAAACATACATTATCTTGCCAGAGCTGATCCTGAAAATGTATGAGATGCAGCCCTATATAGCGTAAACAACTTGAAACGTGATCAGCTACTTGATAAAAACAGCCTTGTAGGAAAAAAAGAAAGCTGTCTTACATTTAGAATCAGTGGTGGATATGCCAAAGGTATGTAGAGGCCGGCGCCTCTACATAACTTTGGCATTCTACCGCTAGTGCAGAAGCTTTTTAAGACCAGCATCTGAAACGGTGGTCTTAATAAATGTGCCCCTTTATAATTTTGTTTAAATGTAATGCTTTTGTACTGGAAATTTATCTGTCATACTAAAGAACTGACAAATGACAGAGAAAGACCCTGTCCTAAAAGAGGTGCGCCCACTGTAACCTTCCTTGGAGTGCTAATTTGAAACACATGTCTCTTCACTGAAAGGATGATCTTAAAAGGTTGCCATGGATATGACCACTATTCCTTTTGTAATCTAAATATAATAGATCCATATCTGAGACTTTGATTACTGTATAAATCAGTTTATTTTTGCAAAACACATTTTTTTAGTCATCATCTATCCCTGTGGCTTCTTGTGTTTAAGCAAAACTATAACTATAGACACTCATCTAAGGGTACGTGCACATCTGTGTTTTGGTATTCCCATAGTCTGCTCAGGAAGAGAAGAAGACAACAGAAACTACCCTATCCGGTATAGACAGATACTACCTGCCTGATTGCTAGCTTTCCGATGGAAAATACTGCTGCATGGAGTGGTATTTTTCCATCAGAAAGCCCATGTGGTGTCCAGCTATGCCAGGTCTGGTAATTCCGGTAGTCTGCTCCTCTGCCAGAACAGACTACCAGAATACCTAGCCAAATTCAGCATGTTCTGAGACAGTGGAAATGCTAATATACTACAGTTTACAGGCATTGAATGAATGGAGTTGCCAAGGTCCAGTGTTGATTGTCACATATTGCTTAGAAAAAATGGAATGGAATGAATTATGTGAAGTAATGCTTTTGGGCACTTGGAATGGATTATACAAATGATCTTAATGTTTTGTAATACTTTGTGATACATTGCAATATTTCACCTAGGCTACTTTTACAGTTCAGGGCTCTCACAAGCGGTCCAAAACGGATCCGTTTTGCCCAAATGCATTCTGAATGGAAAAGGATCTGCTCAGAATGCATCAGTTTGCCTCAGTTCCGTCTCCATTCCGCTTTGGAGGTTTGCAGTGTTCTGGTGTCTGTCTGACGAAACTAAGCCAAACTGATCCGTTCTGACACACAATGTAGGTCAATGGGGACGGAATCCATTTTCTATGACACAATCTGGCACAACAAAAAATGGATCCGTTCTCCATTGACTTTCAATGGTGTTCAAGACAGATCTGTCGTGGCTATGTTAAAGATAATACAAACTGATCCGTTCTGAACGGATGCAGTCGGTTGTATTATCTGAACAGGTCCATCTGTGCAGATCCATGACGGGTCTGCACCAAACGCGAGTGTGAAAGTAGTCTTAGGGTGGGGTCACACTAGCATTAGGGATTCCGTTATGGCTTTCTGTTATAACAGGGTTATAACGGAACATAACGGAATCCATAAGATGGAAGGACGGATCCGTTCTTCTGACCATAGACTAGCATTATGACGGAAAGCAAAACGGACGCCTTTAAAAGGCATTCTGTTTGCTTTCCGTCCTAATAGAAGTCTATATGGGAATCAAAACTGATCCGTCTGGTTCCCGTTATGCAAGACGGAAAACAAAGTCCTGAGGACTTTGTTTTCTGTCTTGCATAACGGGACCCAGATGGATCTGTTATGTTTTCCCAAAGACTACTATTAGGACGAAGCAAAATGGAATGCCTCCTAAAGGCTTCCGTTTTGCATTCTGTCCTATGGATTCCGTTATGTTCCGTTACAACCCTGTTATAACGGAAAGCCATAACGGAATCCCTAACGCTAGTGTGAACCCACTGGCTGTAGGTCTGAAGATGTGCGTGTCCACTCGAAATGGCTGTTCTTCAGACAGTAATTAAAAGTTAGCATAAAGGACCATGGGAATTCAAACCACAATAAAGATGTCACTTCAGGTATAATAAAATGGTCTTGTTGTAACAGCTTCAGTCTTAACATGCCAAGAAGTTTATTGTGGAAGTCAAATGTGAGCAAACAAATCAATAAAAGCAAATCTACAAGAGTGAAAAAGTTTGGTGCACTTACTTTATTTTAAAAACTGAAATAAGACAACAGAATTGAGGTGCAAAAATAGCTTCATTATGCTGTACATGCCAACCTACTTAATTTTTTGGGGTAAAAAAGGAGATCCATTATTCATTAATTCGTCATTTATACAAACTATTGTTTAAACCAGATCCTTCTGTAAACAAGAGAATAACATTATAGTAAGAATGCAAAAGCAATATTATTATTATGTGAACTTCTGCTGAACATATTAGGTGACAATAATTATATTTTATTTTTAATTCATATTAATATACTTCTGCAGGCTTGAATTACCAGTAGTACATTTCTCTGAAACATTTTAGCATTCATATACCTTGACATGTACTACACTACCCATGCAACATGGTAGCTTTCTGCTAATAGTATTCAACTGAGCCTACATAAATCACAGTCATAAAGGGATGAACCTGCTTGGCAACTATTAAATGCCAAGAGAACACATCCTAAAAATGTATACAACCACCACAGAGAAATACTCATATCATTGGGTATATCAGATATGGATAATTAACATGAAGCAGAGGAAACTGATATACATCAGTACAGGCCTCTTTATTCCAGTCCTCACAGGCCTGTCCATGATGCTTACATTTTTTTATTGTAGTCATTTATTTAGACTTCACAAATAACTGCTAAAAATATAACGCCTCCTAGACATATACCATGCGGTCTCTGAAACCCAAAGGTAAAATAGATAGTATGTTTGTTAAAGGGAACTTGCTATCAACGTAATGCTTCCATCGCTGTGGGCAGCATAAAGTAGTGACAAACATGATTTCTGTAATTCGTGAGCTAAAATTGGTGGCTGACAACCAGTATTATAATCACCGCAGCCTGGACCTTGAAAATATTCACTACTACCTGAGAAGAGTCACAGTTATTCATGACCTTCATACATCCCCTTCGCCCCCATCTGCTGATGATTGCCAGTTCTGTCCTAGGTAGAAAAAAAAGAAAAGAATGCCAGTCATCAGCAGGTGCATGAAAAGAGCAGGAGGTCAGGAATAACTGTGGCTTTTCTCAGGCAGCAGTGAGTAGGGCAGGCCCGAGCTTCGATAATTATACATCTGGTTCCCGGCAACCACTTACTTTAGCTCTTGAGTGGCAGACAGCTGAAATCAGTCACTACTGTATGCTGCCCTCAACGAGAGTAGAATAAAGTTTTTTACTTTATTTTAAACTTTTAAACAGCATGGATATATGGATAGGATCAAAGCACACACTTTTTGAATTCTATACAGTCATGATAAAAAAAAGTACACATCCTTTGAACTCTATGGTTTTATATATCAGGACATAATAAATAAAAACATCTTGTCTTTAGATGGCTTAAAATTATATAAAAACAACCTCAGATGAACAGCACCACATCGCAAATTAAAAAGTGTTTTCATTTATTTAACAAAAACAAGACCAAAATGCAGAAGCTATGTGTGACAAATTAAGTACATGCTTACTGCTCCCACAGAAATGAAAGGGGTTGAGCAGAAATTTATATTCATGACCTATACTCAGGATAGGTCATCAATATCTGATTGGCAGGGGTCAGACACCCGGCACCTCAGCCGATCAGCTGTTTGACGAGAAGGAGGCAGTCCATGCAAGCACTGCTTCCTGAATGGAGTGAGACGAAATGCAGTGTAATGAACAGCTGCCTCCTCTTTACAGCTGATCGGCGGAGATGCTGGTTGTCAGAATCCCACTGATAAGATATTGATGATAGGTCATCAATATAAATTGCCGCACAACCCCTTTAAGAGGGTAAGTCATAGTCAGGTGCTGCTAATCAAATGCCCTTGATTAATTTGTCTGTGAAGGTTCCCATTTATCAAGGTCATGGTATATCTGTAAAGGATAAATCAAGGCAACTGGACTTACTGTAGATTTCTTGAAAACGTTTCACTCGTTCTTCCAACGAGCTTTCTCAATTCTGAGTGACTGTACAAGAATTCTCTGGGAATTATTGATCTTAGGGATGTGGATGTAAGTGCCCTATTACCCCAGAGACAATTAGGATAATGGAATCAACACCTTTGACCCCATTCTGGGTATAATGACCTCTGACCCCATGCTGGGTATAATTACCAGATGTTGATTCAGTTACATATTTATTCCCAGAGAATTCTTGTACAGTCACTCAGAATTTAGAAAGCTTGTTGAAAGAATGAGTGAAACATTTTCAAGAAATCTACAGTAAGTCTAGTTGCCTTGATTTATTCTTTACAGATATACTCTTGATTAATTGATCACCAGTAGGTGAGAGTGTATAAAAGCTTTGGCAGTTTGCAGGTCTGGAGCATTTAGGCATATGTTAACACAATGACAGGGAAAGACATCAGCAATTATCGTAGAGAAGTAATTGTTGCAGCCCATGACTCTTGGAATGGTTATAGGGCCATTTCCAAACAATTTGAAGTCCATCATTCACCAGTGAGAAAGATTATTCACAAGTGAAATACATTCCAGACAGTTAGCAATCCTCTTAGGAGTAGACACCTCAGCAAATGCACCCCAAAGTCAGACCATGTCATGTTCAGAGAAATAGCACAGTGCAATCATGAATTCATAGTTTCTGGTTAGCTATTTAGTGCACACAATAATTTTACATGATATGAATCTCCTTTTGTCCAAAATAATGTCAGCTCACCTTTATTTTTTTTTACTAACAGTGAATGCTAGTTCAAAAATATTGATACAAAGAAATGGCCCCACTCAACATTGCTATGGTATGAGCAAGAGTGGTGTCATGTCTGAAATGTGTAAGCTGACAAAGATACAGACTTCTATTAATGGATATGCTTTAAGGATGCTAAAATAAAAGAATCATTTCTATAATAAAGCACTGTTGGACGTTGTCTCTTTTTTGCTTTGCTCATCCTACAGGAGTAATAGAGAAACCTCTCATTACGGGCCTGTTAGTGCTGTGCCCATGTATAAAACATGGAATTTCTTGACGTACAATATGGTGAATAAGATAGAAAGAGATCATCAAGACGAGATGAAACAAGATGTACTTCATTATTGATTATACTATTAAGAACTATGATAGGTAAGCTGCTCTGTTCTATTTGCAGGAATAGGTCTCTCTCATGTCTGTCCTGTGCATTCAGTGTATACACCGGGAACACTTCAAATGGAGCTTGGTAAATAACCCTTTCTGATTTAATGTGCATGCCACTCTTAGTGTTAGATTGTAAACCACTGGTTGAAAATGGCACAAAATATAGACTACAATAGAGTATAGAGGAGGGTAATAAACTCATATGTAAGATGACTGATGTAGAATGCTTATATGGCAACCATTTGAGAGTCTGTGTATATTATATAAGTGACTTAACTTGCAATATTTATGTTTAAATCTTAGCTAAATAAAGCAATTGCTTTACTTTCTGCTGCTCGTGATATATTATGTTTCACAAATAATCTATAAAATAGTTTATTCCACCATTTTATTCTTAAATGGAACTATTTAAAAGCTACAATTTATCATCGCCCCTGGAATTGTTTGTTGATTAAAAATTATTGGTTATCTATCTCACAGGCAGCTGCCATCATAACTAGTGTTAAACGTTTACATGAACCTTCCCTCTGGGGTAATAGTGCACTTACATCCACATCCCTAAGATCAATAAAAATGTTCCTCGTTGCAGTTCAATCAATATGAAAGTTATAGATCACAAAAGACAGCACTATCATTGCCATCACAAATTACATTTTTTTTTTTTTGCACATACTGGAACTTTGTCTTTTTTCAATATTAGTAAAATTATAACAGTTTACGCAAATATTTATATCTAATGATATTGGTTGAATAGGTTTACACTGTATATTCAACAATTAACAACCTCTATTCTAATTCTTCTTAGTAAACCCTATCAATTACTTTAATACCAGAAGACAAAAGGTTCTAAAACAAATGGGGAGATTTATCAAGATGGCCGCTTTCTGCACTGGTATTTATAAATTAGGCACATCCTCAGGCAGTCCGCGCACCTAAACAGAAAAATACAACAGCTCAAAGCTGTCGTAGATTTCTGGCTTCATTTACACCAGAAAACTGAATGAAGATAAATAAATGAAGATAAGACTGTTGCTCGTGCCCCTTTCAAGCCCTTTTTGGACAAGGACAGAGTAAACAGAGGTGGTTGCCATTTTTTATTTTTATTTTTTTAAGTCACAATTAAAAAGTCACAAACATGCAGCTTATGAATTTTTAAAGCCACTCTTCTGGTCCAAGGGAGATAATACAGTGTTGGGAATGTAGAATAAAAACTTTTAACATCTATTCATTAATTACTATTGCACAAGCAAAAAGCCTAAACTTTATGCTACATGAAGATATAAACTATAAGTAACAGCACACTGTTTCATGTTATTTGTGAGCCAATGTTTGGTCTTACTGGTCCATCAGATTGGGATTGTGCTTGCTGAAATTTATGTACCTGTATATTCTGTAGCACCAACAAAATAATTTCTTATACGCTAGGGACTCGTTCACACAGTGTCTTTTGATGCTGGAATTTTGGTGGAGATTCTACACCAAAAGGCCAGCAGCGACCATGCAGAACCCAACTTTACATTTCCATGGGAAGCAATGCTGCAATTTGTGTGCCAATAATGGACATGGCCTTTACTAGGGGAAGCCATGTTGAGTGTCCATTCGCAGTTTAGCACTATTCAACTGGGCTACACCTTGAGTAGGTCCACCTCATTCATACTTTAAAAAATGTGGCAAAGAATGCAATGACTTCTGCCACAGAATAAGCATCAGGTTGCTAAATTCGCAGTGCGAACTAGCCTTTATGCTAGTGCTACTATAAAAGTTTTTGTATCAGTTGACGGTTACATTACACATAATTGCAATCCAAGTCAATGTATTCATTTAGACTGCAAAATCAAAATCATCAGTAACAATACAAATGCCTTATTTGAGGAGTCCTATAAATGTAAGCAATTTGTATTCTGAACCTAAGGCAGAAGCAGCTATGAAGTTCACTTTCAAGATGCTTATCCATCCTACTATTAGGCAGGGCTACAATTACGACGGCTTATAGAACTAGCACCCCTTCCATAGTAAATGAAACAATGACAAGTATTCTTCCTGTGATTGAACAGACAAGTTTGTCAATCTCTAAGTCATTCATGAAAGAAGCTTTCATCTCTATGACAGAAATGATTCCACAAATGATAGGGTTTTAAAATCTATAAAGAATTTATAGCCCAACTGCCAACTTGAAACATCCCAGATAAAGTGTGTTCAGTATGCTTACCACATACTCTGAAGAGCTCTGTCACTCCAGGCTTTCTACCACATATCGTAGATCTTATTTGATTAAAAATCTCAGAGAACAGTAAAAATGAATAAATACAGGTTTAGGCCACCACAGAAATTTTTCATCAGAATTGACGTGTTCCACAATGACTAAAACTGCTATCAGCAGAGATAGGTGATTAGACAAATGCAGTACTATTCTTTAATTTGGAAAAGGCACTTAACTACAGAGTCACCTGGACCAGGATCATAAAGGATTGTACAAACCGGATTCCAAAAAAGTTGGGACACTAAACAAATTGTGAATAAAAACTGAATGCAATGATGTGGAGATGGCAAATGTCAATATTTTATTTGTAATAGAACGTAGATGACAGATCAAACGTTTAATCCGAGTAAATGTATAATTTTAAAGGAAAAATACGCTGATTCAAATTTTCACGGTGTCAACAAATCCCCAAAAAGTTGGGACAAGTAGCAATAAGAGGCTGGAAAAAGTAAATTTGAGCATAACGAAGAGCTGGAAGACCAATTAACACTAATTAGGTCAATTGGCAACATGATTGGGAATAAAAAGAGCTTCTCAGAGTGGCAGTGTCTCTCAGAAGCCAAGATGGGTAGAGGATCACCAATTCCCAAAATGTTGCGCAGAAAGATAGTGGAGCAATATCAGAAAGGTGTTACCCAGCGAAAAATTGCAAAGACTTTGCATCTATCATCATCAACTGTGCATAACATCATCCGAAGATTCAGAGAATCTGGAACAATCTCTGTGCGTAAGGGTCAAGGCCGTAAAACCATACTGGATGCCCTTGATCTCCAGGCCCTTAAACAACACTGCACCAGAAACAGGAATGGTACTGTAAAGGAAATCACAGAATGGGCTCAGGAATACTTCCAGAAACCATTGTCAGTGAACACAATCCACCGTGCCATCCGCCGTTGCCAGCTGAAACTCTACAGTGCAAAGAAGAAGCCATTTCTAAGCAAGATCCACAAGCTCAGGCGTTTTTACTGGGCCAGGGATCATTTAAAATGGAGTGTGGCAAAATGGAAGACTGTTCTGTGGTCAGGCGAGTCACGATTCGAAGTTCTTTTTGGAAATCTGGGACGCCATGTCATCCGGACCAAAGAGGACAAGGACAACCCAAGTTGTTATCAACGCTCAGTTCAGAAGCCTGCATCTCTGATGGTATGGGGTTGCATGAGCATGTGGCATGGGCAGCTTGCATGTCTGAAAAGGCACCATCAATGCAGAAAAATATATTCAGGTTCTAGAACAACATATGCTCCCATCCAGACGTCATCTCTTTCCGGGAAGACCCTGCATTTTTTAACAAGATAATGCCAGACCACATTCTGCATCAATCACAACATCATGGCTGCGTAGGAGAAGGATCCGGGAACTGAAATGGCCAGTCTGCAGTCCAGATCTTTCACCTATAGAGAACATTTGGCGCATCATAAAGAGGAAGGTGTAACAAAGAAGGCCCAAGACGATTTAACAGTTAGATGCCTGTATTAGACAAGAATGGGAGAGCATTCCTATTTCTAAACTTGAGAAACTGGTCTCCTCAGTCCCCAGACGTCTGTTGAGTGTTGTACGAAGAAGGGGAGATGCCACACAGTGGTGAAAATGGCCTTGTCCCAACTTTTTGGGGATTTGTTGACACCATGAAATTCTGATTCAACATATTTTTCCCTTAAAATGGTACATTTTCTCAGTTTAAACTTTTGTTCCGTGATTTATGTTCTATTCTGAATAAAATATTAGAAGTTGGCACCTCCACATCATTGCATTCAGTTTTTATTCACGATTTGTATAGTGTCCCAACTTTTTTGGAATCCGGTTTGTACATATGGTCACCAGGGTCCCAAAGGTCTGATCGCAAAATCACTGGAATGAGTACAATCTGTGTGCAGGGACCTGCAGATAGCTGAAGGATGATAGAAAATGATTTACATCTCCAGGTCTGGTACAGTTATCACAGAGAGAGGATTTACTAAGCTGGGCACACCAGGATTTCTTGCCAAATAATTACTGTACATGCCTTGCTCCATATTTATTTATTTATTTATTTAAGATAGTTTTGTGCCTTGCATAGTTTAAAGCTTTGTCAACTTTCACGAAACTTTTGATATTTCATAGGGACATATTAAAAACTGTGAGTAGTGAGCACATATTGCTCTATCTCCTCGCTAATCAGGGCGGAATCGGAGTCCAGCTTGGGCACCAAGGAAAGAGACCATGATATGAGCGCACTTTTCTCCCCTCGTTCTAAAGAACATTGGGGGCCTCAGCATTCAGACCCCCACCAATCACAACTTTAGATTGTCTCTATAACATATCAAAAGTTGTGCGAAATGTTAGTGACTCTTTAAAGAAAAGGGATGTGGCTTGCTGGGAAGGGACATATCTTAAAGGGGTTATCCCATGATTAATGTAGAAAATGAAAATCAGATATCACATGGTGCATGACAGTAACTTAGAACTAGTTCTGAACCTCACATTGATCCAGAGATTAACCCATTAATTGCTCTAATTGATAGATTTATTTCAAGCTGGCAGTTTAGTGGGCATGCAGTTTCTCAGAGGAGTGTCCTTTCTGCTGCAGCTGGTGGCAATTGAACTTAACTTGTGCTTCTGTCTTGGTGAGCAGGGCAGAGAAATTAGAAAGAGTATCGAGCACTGCCTCCTCTTCAAACAGCTCGGGGGGCGGTGGAGGGTCTCCAGATTACACCCAGTCAGATACTGAGGATAGGTCATCAATATAAACTGCCTGCACAACTCCTTTGAGTTTTAACCCCCAACAGTCACCTTAAAATTGGAAAAACCCTATAGGAAATGTCACTTTTTTATTTTTAATATTATGTGTGAAGAAAATATAGTGGGCAGACAGCTCAGGGGATGCAAGTGCATTTTAACTCCTTCTTCAATTTAGTTGTATGAAATCTTGAATTTTGCAGGATGAGTTGAATTTTTAGGAACCATCTTGGAGTACATATACTGTATTAAATAACTTGCAATATTTAATTTTTTGGGAAGGATAAAACAAACACAAAATTAACATTATTTTGTGGGATTTCTTTTTATGGAATTTAGTGTGTCTTATAAGTAATATGATAACATTATTTGGTGTATCAGTATGATTATGATGATGGCAAATCTATGAAGTTTTTATTATATTTTATAATACAGGGAGTGCAGAATTATTAGGCAAGTTGTATTTTTGAGGATTAATTTTATTATTGAACAACAACCATGTTCTCAATGAACCCAAAAAACTCATTAATATCAAAGCTGAATATTTTTGGAAGTAGTTTTTAGTTTGTTTTTAGTTTTAGCTATTTTAGGGGGATATCTGTGTGTGCAGGTGACTATTACTGTACATAATTATTAGGCAACTTAACAAAAAACAAATATATACCCATTTCAATTATTTATTTTTACCAGTGAAACCAATATAACATCTCAACATTCACAAATATACATTTCTGACATTCAAAAACAAAACAAAAACAAATCAGTGACCAATATAGCCACCTTTCATCCATGGATTCTGTCAGTGTTTTGATCTGTTCACCATCAACATTGCGTGCAGCAGCAACCACAGCCTCCCAGACACTGTTCAGAGAGGTGTACTGTTTTCCCTCCTTGTAAATCTCACATTTGATGATGGACCACAGGTTCTCAATGGGGTTCAGATCAGGTGAACAAGGAGGCCATGTCATTAGATTTTCTTCTTTTATACCCTTTCTTGCCAGCCACGTTGTGGAGTACTTGGACGCGTGTGATAGAGCATTGTCCTGCATGAAAATCATGTTTTTCTTACCTTGCAGACTTCTTCCTGTACCACTGCTTGAAGAAGGTGTCTTCCAGAAACTGGCAGTAGGACTGGGAGTTGAGCTTGACTCCATCCTCAACCCAAAAAGGCCCCACAAGCTCATCTTTGATGATACCAGCCCAAACCAGTACTCCACCTCCACCTTGCTGGCGTCTGAGTCGGACTGGAGCTCTCTGCCCTTTACCAATCCAGCCATCTGGCCCATCAAGACTCACTCTCATTTCATCAGTCCATAAAACCTTAGAAAAATTAGTCTTGAGATATTTCTTGGCCCAGTCTTGACGTTTCAGCTTGTGTGTCTTGTTCAGTGGTGGTCGTCTTTCAGCCTTTCTTACCTTGGCCATGTCTCTGAGTATTGCACACCTTGTGCTTTTGGGCACTCCAGTGATGTTGCAGCTCTGAAATATGGCCAAACTGGTGGCAAGTGGCATCTTGGCAGCTGCACGCTTGACTTTTCTCAGTTCATGGGCAGTTATTTTGCGCCTTGGTTTTTCCACACGCTTCTTGCGACCCTGTTGACTATTTTGAATGAAACGCTTGATTGTTCGATGATCACGCTTCAGAAGCTTTGCAATTTTAAGAGTGCTGCATCCCTCTGTAAGATATCTCACTATTTTTGACTTTTCTGAGCCTGTCAAGTCCTTCTTTTGACCCATTTTGCCAAAGGAAAGGAAGTTGCCTAATAATTATGCACACCTGATACAGGGTGTTGATGTCATTAGACCACACCCCTTCTCATTACAGAGATGCACATCACCTAATATGCTTAATTGGTAGTAGGCTTTCGAGCCTACACAGCTTGGAGTAAGACAACATGCATAAAGAGGATGATGTGGTCAAAATACTCATTTGCCTAATAATTCTGCACGTAGTGTACTTCCATAATAAAAACAATTGTTTTATATCTGTTTATTAGATATTACTCTCTAGTGATAATTGTTATAGCTTATTACTGTTGCTTGTAATGGCTATTGTATGTGCGTGTGGGGTACAAGTATTTGGTATGACTTTTTTGAATCATAGTGTCAATAAATGGCCTAAATTGATGCAGAGGCGTGATTAAATGGTCAAGTGCTCCTATTTAATGTTAGTTTATATATAGTATTGTGCTCAGTATTAAAGTGTGGTCTACTATATTGTCGTCTGCATCTTGTTAAACTGCTGAAACATTTGCATTTAATCTGTTAGTTTATAAATAGAATTATTGTGCCTCAGTATTAAGGGCTCGTTCACACGACTGTTGCCCCTCCGTTGCCTTATTGTGGCCCACATACGGCGGGTCGACAATACATGGGGCACCAGCCCTGTGCATTCCGCATCACGGATGCAGACCCATTCACTTGAATGGGTCTGCAAATCTTAAAATGCGGTGCGGCACGGAACGGAAACTACAGACTGCTCCCTGGGGTTCCGTTCCATGCCTCCGCACCGCAAAAAGATAGACCTTGCTCTATCTTTTTGCAGAACGTACAGATGGCGGAACCATTTAAGTGAATGGGTCCGCGATCCGCATTCATAGTTAATCTGTTAATACTGTACACTATGGCCAACAGACTTTCCTGGGCACTTCAAAGGGATGGTCAGTGGCAAAAATGTTGCTGTAATCGGCACAAGCAGCAGAAGAAAGGATGGTGGTAGCAGCAGACGCAGGAACAGGCCAGAACTGCCACAGTCATCCGGGTTTTGACCAACAATCCAGCTGTACTGGAGTGGTTGGCTCTTCAACATCATCTCAAGTGACAACAGATACATATAGCCAGGAATCGGTGGATTCCTATGATGCCATGCTTAGTTGGCATGGCCCAGGAACTGCCTCTGTGCCCTCATCTGTCCTGAACCTGCCTCTTGCTTTTGCTGCTCCTTCTGCTAGCCAATAATGTATGCAACCGGCTCTGCTCCACATTTCACTAAGGATGAGCTTAGTGAGGACAGTCGGCAGTTACAGGCCAGCACAGATTTGGAGGAGAGGTTTGCTGTGGACTCCTCTAGGCGTGTAACTACCGATGATGACAGTCGAGTGGGAGCACATGTTGCGAGAGGTCATGGATGTGCGCAAGAGAAAGGCGTGGGTGACAAAAGTGACAAATATATGTAGATGATGATGTAGCTGATTGCACATGTTTTCTAGGTGAAGAGGGGACATCGTTATCATCAGGGGACAACGGTGGCAGTCTGCCCGGGAGATAGCAGGGTGGAAGCAATGGGAGATCTGCAGCCAAATGGGAGGGGTATACTGTCTGCTACTCAGGCGACTTCCTGTCAGGAACACACTAGCAGTGCACTGGTTCATAAAAGCAGTGGCAGGCATCACACAGTGGTAGAGGGTATAGATGAGTAAAGTTTAAAAAAAATTGTTCCGAACGCTTTGCCGAATTTCGCCAACATGCAAAATATTGATCATGTGATAGAGGCCCCATGCTAATGTTTTATGCATTTGGTCTTTTGCATCTGAAATCTGTTTTATTCAGATGGAAAAGAAGTCCTGAATGGAGGATTTTAATGGCCTCTATCAAACGGTCAGCATTTGATCAGTTTTTTGTATCAGTATTTGATCAGTATTGGTAAGGCAAAAAAAGGAATCTTTCCAAAACAGAAATAAAACGTGATGGAAATATTTGCATGTCTTTTGTGTTTTGGACCCACTCCTGCTTTTAGTTTCCAAATCATGATCAAATTCTGATGCAAAATACTGACCATATGATACAGGCCTTATGTACCCTCAAACTACAGGACGCGTTTTTGTTTCTTTCTGTTCTTCTGACGGATCAGAAGAACGGAAAAATAAACGGTGATGTACACACTACCAAGCAGGGACACCAGTGGTCCTATAACAGACTGGTGAGGGTGGCAACATCATGAAGGGTCACAATAGTGACCCTAGAACAGATTGATGAGGGTGATAACAGCATGAAGAGTCACAATAGTGGCCCTGAAAGAGAGTGAGGAAGGGCAACAGCAGTGACAGCACAAGATGGTGGCAGATCACAGTAGGAGCAGATAGTAGTAGAAACAGCAGGCGTTTGGTAGTATCAGAATAGTGGCAGCAGCACATGGCATGCACCGATGTCTTGAAATCTTGGTTGATCTACACCTGATTCCTCTTTATAAAGATTAGTCTTTCAACATTTTGTGTTAAAAGACAAGTTCTCTTTGGGATAACTATATGCCACCCACCGTACTAAACACCTGCTCTGATGCCATACTACTGGGCGGTCAGTTGCAGCCACAATTCAAGTTAGACTGCTTAGTAGTCCAGGGATCTTGGATCTGGGGTGACAGGGTGCAGTCCAAGTATACCATCACCTCCTGGTTCAGGTTCTGCCCCATGTCCTGCTGCTGCTGCTGGGTGGCTTCTTCAGTAGGCAGCTGAAGAAAACTGCTTATCAGAGACTCAAGACTTAAGTTACTGCTGATGAAGCTGGTACTGCTCCTCCTCGCCCCCCTCCAGCAGTCATGGCAGTGGAGCATGAGATTAGAGGGTCCCCCAGATCAGACCTTTGTGAGGATGGGCGATGGTGCACGTAGACAGTGAATAACCAACTACAAAGGATGTCTCAATAGTAGTTGAGTTTTTCATCCCTTACAGAAGGTGTAAAAAAGGCCCTTATTTTGGATTGGTAGTCAGAGTCTAGCAATGTGGAGAACCAGTAGTCATCTCTCTGCTGAATGGTATTAATGCGACTATCGCTACACAAGCAACTCAGCATGCATCTGGACATTTGCACAGGGGACTCAGAGGGACTCCCTGCCTCTATCTCCACTGCATACTGCCACAGTCTTTCGGAATCATCTTCATCATTGCTCTGTAGCTCCTCATGCTTTTTTCCTGTAACTTGGGCAGATAGACAACCTGTCACAAGGGTATCGAGAGACACACCTGACTCCGTTATACCCGGGGTCAGGAAGTCGCAGCGGTTGGCTGCACGCTCTATTTAAGATAGGGCTGTTTTCCTTATGGTAGCTTTCTGGGTTTGCTTTGCAAACCCTTTTGGCTCACTCAGGGATCCGTAGCTCCTTCTCCTCAGCTGTTCCTTGTCCAGCACTCCCAAACCTCCTTATATTCCTCTCTCACACTTCTCTGGTTGCCAGAGATAGAGCTTCCTGCCTGGACATCTATCCTGACCCACTGGAGCTGTGTTGCTGCGTCCTCTGACTGTTGATTCAGAACGCTACCCTCCGGATCCCTGTTGGACCTTTGTGGACAGTTGTTGTCATCCACCTGGGTGTTTGTGTTTGTCTGTGTTTGTCTGTCCTCTCCCTGGTGTTTCCCTCTTAGTGCAGTGGTGAGGACTAGCGATCCCACCGGCCCGTTCACTATCTAGGGCTCATTTCAGGGAAAGCCAGGGTTTAGGCACGTGATCGCCGCACGGGTGAGGAACCCGTCTAGGGACGTCAGAGCAGTCAGGTGCCAGCCGCAAGGTGAATTAGGGGTCACCACCTTTCCCTCTCCCTTAGGCAGGGCTTTCCCTGTTTTCCTCCCTGTGCGTGACACTGGTCATTACATTATCTCTGGTCCTTATTTTGTGTAGGTAAAAAAAAAATATATATATATTTATATTATTATATTTTTTTTACCTACTTAGAATCCAGTATGGATCAAATTGCTGCTCTGTCCAAACATGGCCTGTCTTTGGAGGTGGTAGGATTGAAGGCGTCGGTCCTCCAGCAACAGCAGCAATTACAACTGACCGCAAGCCCAGCGGTTGCTACTGGTAACCAGGTTGTTGCGGAACCCAAGGTCCCTCTCCCTGACAGATTTTCTGGGGGAAGGGACAAGTTTTTGACTTTCCGTGAGGCCTGTAAGTTATATTTTAAACTGCGCCCTCACTCCTCTGGTAATGAAGATCAGCGGGTGGGGGTTGTTATTTCCCTGCTGCAGGGGGACCCGCAGTCCTGGGCGTTCTCTTTACCTACTGATTCCCAGGCTCTTCGGTCAGTGGATGAGTTTTTCGGGGCCTTGGGTCTCATATATGACGACCCTGACCGAGTAGCACTGGCTGAATCAAGAATACGGAGACTCTTACAAGGAGAACGGCCGGTAGAGGAGTATTGCTCTGAATTCCGTAGGTGGGCTACGGATACCCAATGGAACGACCCGGCTCTCAGGAGTCAGTTCTGCTTTGGGTTATCCGAAAGGGTTAAGGATGCGCTTGCATTATATGAGACCCCCTTTTCCCTTGATGCGGTTATGTCCCTTTCTATCCGTATAGAGAGACGCCTTAGGGACAGGTTGAAAGAACCGGAGAAATTGGTAACTCCTCTCAAGCAGCAGTTAGTCTGTACGGACTTAGAAGAGCCTATGCAGCTAGGAGGAATCACTCGTCAGGTCCGTCCTCCTGAGGCCCGCCGTAGGCGTGGGGTTTGTTTTTTTTGTGGGGAGAGGGGTCATTTCATTAATGTCTGTCCTTCTTTCCTCAGAAACAAAAGACCGTCGGAAAAACTACTAACCCCAGGCTGTGTGGAGGATGTCAGCCGGGGGGTATACGTCTCCTCCATACGTACATCGCAATTTGTGTTGCCAGCGGTTATTGTTTTTGGTGATAAGACGGAGACTATTTCTTTCTTTTTAGACAGTGGAGCAGGGGTAAATTTGATAGATGCCCATTTTGCCCGCACTTTGGGTTTGTCTCTCTGTACGTTACAGAGACCCATTCCCATATTCGCTATTGATTCTGCTCCCCTGTCTCAGAGAAACCTCACCCACATTGTTCATAATATACACCTTCGGGTAGGGGACCACCATAACGAGATGCTTTCAGGTTATGTTCTGGAGGGGCTTCCCACTCCGGTGGTGCTGGGTCTTCCCTGGTTGGTAGCGCACAATCCAGTAGTGGATTGGCAGGCCAGGGAGATATTGGAGTGGAGTGAGCAGTGCAGAGAAAATTGCTTAAATAGCAATTGCTTAGTCGCCCCCATAACTACCCTTCCTACATTTATTTCGGATTTTGAGGATGTTTTTTCTGAAAAAGGTTGTCAGAAGTTACCACCTCATCGTCCTTATGATTGCCCGGTTAACCTTATTCCCGGCGCAAAATTACCCAAGACCAGGTTATATAATCTTTCGGGTCCAGAGAGACAAGCCATGAAAGATTATATCTCCGAGAGCTTGGCTAAGGGACACATCAGGCCCTCTTCTTCACCCGTGGCTGCAGGGTTTTTCTTCGTTAAAAATAAAGATGGGGGCCTGCGTCCTTGCTTAGATTTTCGCGAATGAAATCGGATAACCATCCGAGACCCATACCCTCTTCCTCTCATTCCTGACCTGTTTAATCAGATTGCGGGTGCTAGGTGGTTCTCCAAACTTGATCGTAGGGGAGCCTACAATCTGATTCGTATTAAGGAGGGGGATGAGTGGAAGACAGCGTTTAACACCCCTGAGGGGCATTATGAAAATCTAGTTATGCCTTTCGGTCTGACGAATGCTCCTGCCGTCTTTCAACATTTCGTTAATGACATTTTTAGTCATCTAATCGGCAGGTTTGTGGTAATATACCTAGATGATATTTTAATTTATTCGTCTGATCTGAGAACACATGAGGAGCATGTCAGACAAGTACTGCAGGTCCTACGGACGAATTAATTATGTGCTAAGATTGAAAAATGTGTCTTCGCCGTTCAGGAAATACAATTCCTGGGTTATTTTTTATCTGCTTCAGGTTTCCGTATGGATCCTAGGAAGGTCCAGGCAATTTTAGATTGGGATCTTCCTGAGAACCTCAAAGCACTACAACGGTTCTTGGGCTTCGCGAAATTCTATAGGAAATTCATTAAAAATTATTCACTTATTGTAAAACCGCTTACTGACATGACTAGGAAGGGGACTGATTTTTCTAAATGGTCTGACGCCGCTAAAGTTGCTTTTTCCTCTCTAAAAGAGAGGTTTACCTCAGCACCTGTACTAGTCCAACCTGATGTCTCTCAGCCTTTTATTGTTGAAGTCGATGCGTCAGAGGTGGGAGTAGGGGCGGTGCTGTCTCAGGGTCCGTCTCCTGGCAAATGGCGTCCTTGTGCTTTCTTTTCGAAAAAACTATCTGCAGCAGAAAAGAACTACGATATTGGCAATAGGGAACTATTAGCTATTAAACTTGCGTTTGAGGAGTTGCGCCACTTCTTAGAGGGGGCAGTCCACCCCGTCACTGTGATTACGGACCACAAAAATCTCCTGTACCTCGAATCAGCTAAGCGTCTCACCCCTGGACAGGCTAGGTGGTCGCTATTTTTTACCAGATTTAACTTTGTTATTACCTATCGTCCTGGGGCAAAGAACACCAAGGCTGATGCACTATCTTGTTGTTTCCCTGGAGGGGGTAATGTGAGTGATCCGGTGCCCATTCTACAAAGAGGAGTGGTTGTCTCTGCGGTACACTCTGTTTTGGAGGGGAAGGTGTTAGAGGCCCAGGGGGACGCCCCGGTCTCTTGCCCCTCAGAGAAATTGTTTGTACCGTTGAACCTACGTTTCGAATTATTAAAGGAACATCATAATTCGGCACTTGCTGGGCACCCGGGTAGTAAAGCAACCTTTGAGCTATTGTCTCGTCGTTTTTGGTGGCCAAGGTTGCGTCAGGATGTATTGGATTTTGTGTCTTCTTGTTCTACCTGTGCGCGCGCAAAAGTTTCACATACACGTCCTGCAGGGTCTCTATTACCACTCGTCATTCCCAATAGACCGTGGACACATCTGTCAATGGATTTTATCACTGACTTACCTTTGTCTGCGGGTAAAACAGTGATTTTGGTAGTAGTGGACAGGTTTAGCAAAATGGTACACTTCATTGCGTTACCCACACTACCTAATGCTAAGACTCTTGCTCAGGTATTCGTCAGTGAAATCGTGAAGCTTCACGGGGTCCCCTCCGATGTTGTTTCGGATCGGGGTACCCAGTTTATTTCTAAATTTTGGAAAGCTTTTTGTTCCCGTTTGGGGGTACACTTGTCCTTTTCTTCAGCTTTCCATCCTCAGTCGAATGGACAGACTGAGCGAACCAACCAAAACCTTGAGACGTATCTAAGATGTTTTGTGTCTGAAAACCAAGAGTTGTGGTCATCATATTTACCGTTAGCTGAGTTTGCCATAAATAATCGTCGTCAGGAATCCACTGGCAAGTCACCATTTCTTGGTGCATATGGTTTTCATCCCCAATTCTGTACTTTCAAAGAGGGGGGGTCTTCTGGGGTTCCCGAAGAGGAACGTTTTTCGTCATCTCTTTCATCGGTATGGCAGAAGATGCAAGCTAACTTGAAAAATATGGGAGGTAAATACAAATGCATGGCTGATAAGAGACGGTCGCCAGGTCCGGACCTAGGAGTGAATGACTATGTGTGGTTGTCTACTAGGAATATTAAATTGAAGGTTCCCTCTTGGAAACTGGGTCCTAGGTTTATTGGCCCTTACAAAATTGTAGCCATCATCAACCCCGTGGCTTTTCGCCTGGAGTTACCTCAGACTTTTAAAATTCATAATGTTTTTCATAAGTCGTTACTCAAAAAATATGTTCCACCTCTAGAACCATCACCACTGCCACCCCCTCCTGTTGTCGTGGATGGTAATCTAGAATTTCAGATATCCAAAATTGTTAATTCTCGTCGGGTCCGCCGCTCTCTTCAATATCTGGTGCATTGGAGAGGTTGCGGTCCCGAGGAAAGAATGTGGGTTCCTGCGTCTGAGGTAAACGCCGACAGGTTAGTTCGGGTTTTTCATGCCTCTCATCCTGAGAGACCTGGTCCTGAGTGTCCGGAGGCCCCTCGTAGAGAGGGGGGTACTGTCACGAGGGTATCGAGAGACACACCTGACTCCGTTATACCCAGGGTCAGGAAGTCGCAGCGGTTGGCTGCACGCTCTATTTAAGATAGGGCTGTTTTCCTTATGGTAGCTTTCTGGGTTTGCTTTGCAAACCCTTTTGGCTCACTCAGGGATCTGTAGCTCCTTCTCCTCAGCTGTTCCTTGTCCAGCACTCCCAAACCTCCTTATATTCCTCTCTCACACTTCTCTGGTTGCCAGAGATAGAGCTTCCTGCCTGGACATCTATCCTGACCCACTGGAGCTGTGTTGCTGCGTCCTCTGACTGTTGATTCTGAATGCTACCCTCCGGATCCCTGTTGGACCTTTGTGGACAGTTGTTGTCGTCCACCTGGGTGTTTGTGTTTGTCTGTGTTTGTCTGTCCTCTCCCTGGTGTTTCCCTCTTAGTGCAGTGGTGAGGACTAGCGATCCCACCGGCCCGTTCACTATCTAGGGCTCATTTCAGGGAAAGCCAGGGTTTAGGCACGTGATCGCCGCACGGGTGAGGAACCCGTCTAGGGACGTCAGGGCAGTCAGGTGCCAGCCGCAAGGTGAGTTAGGGGTCACCACCTTTCCCTCTCCCTTAGGCAGGGCTTTCCCTGTTTTCCTCCCTGTGCGTGACACCGGTCATTACACAACCTAGTTGTGTATAAAATTCCAGGGGGTTTATGTCCCCTTCTCATCTTCATCCTCCTCCTTGGCCAATTCAGACTCCCCAGGGCTCAGGTGGCCGTGAGATGTGTGTGCCACGTCTTCTATCCCCTCGCCAGTCAGGTTTATCAGCATGCCTCGAAGAATGTGAAGGAATAGAATAACATCATTCATCCTGTAGTCCTGGCAACTGACAAACAGTGGCCTCCTCAAAGGGCTTTAGCAAACGGCAGGTGTCACGCATGAGCTGCCACTGTCTAACATTGAGGTTGCGCGGGGGAGTAGTCCTGTCAGTCATTAGCAACAGGAAATTGGTCACAGGTTTCCTTTGCTCATATAGTTAGTTTGAAATGTGGAGTATGGAGTTCCAATGTGGGGAGGCGATGCAGGGGAAAAGCATTCTACTTTTGACGCTCAAGGGGGGCGTGTTTGCGCTGTAAGAGTGGCTGAAGTGAATGCACAGTTTCCTTGACATTTTCAAGACATCTTGCAGGTGGTTGGAAGACTTCAGGAACCGGTGACAAGCAGATTAAAGATGTGTGCCATGCAGGGCGCATGGGTCAGCCCTCCCTGGTGCAACACAGACAGAATGTTTTTCCCATTATGGATGACCATTGCTCAAATCTCTAATTGGCAAGGAGACAGACAGTGTTCAATTTCTTGGTTGAGGATGCGGAGCAGTTCCTCCCGGGTGTGTCTCCTTTCACCCAGGCTGACCTGTGCTTTGCAGAGGTGGTATGCTGGAAGACCACTCTAAACTGTGCCTACAGTGGAGGCTGAGTACAAGGTGGAGGATGCTGAGTATGGCATTTTACCCCCATCATTCTGTACTGACTGCCTGCTGCTGCCTCCATGAACCCATGCACCGCTAGTAATTTCCTGAAAGGTAGGCTTCTAAATAGCAGACAGACTACCACAAGCGCATTTGGCTCCAGATCTTTCACCCCCTGATAATGATGATGCCCCCTCTTTACCCGACCCTCTTATGCGATCGGCTACATCATCATCCACTAATGTCTGTTCATCACTTATGTCACTCTCACCAGTCTCTGTCCCTGACCGCACGCAACACATGCTCCCTCCCGACTGTCATCATTTCACTCCTAATGGAAGACTCCAAGTCTGTGCTGGCCTGTAGCTGCTGACTGCTGAAAAACGGAGCAGAGATGGCAGCATACATTACTTCCCCAGCAGAAGGAGCAGCAAAAGAAAGAGGCAGTTGCAGGACAGAGGTTGTTCCTAGGCCATGCCAACTTAGTGTGGTGTCAGAGGAACCCACTGATTCCTGGCTCTGTGTGTCTGACGTCACTTGAGAAGATGTTGAAGAGTGAGCCAACCATTCCTAGATGACAATGGCAGCTCTGGCCTTTTGCTAGGGCTGCTGCTACCACCCACCCAAACATTTTTACCATTGCCCGATCCTTTTGAGGGCCAAGGCAACAGTTTGTTGGCCATAGTGTACAGTAACTGAATCAGTAATGTAACTATAACTATAAATGGAGCAGCAGTTGAACTGATTTTAGCTTACAATTACTGACTGTCTGAAAAGAGGTTTTATGGATGCTTAAAATACAGCTCAGAAGAATTGAAAAATAAACAGTAATGTGAACACAGCCTTATTGCCACTGCTGCTGCCACCCTCCCTACTCTGTCATAGGGCCACTACTGTCACTGCCACTGCAACTGCTGCCACTCTCCCCACTCTGTCATGGGACCACCATAGTAACTGTTAGTGCTGCTGCTGCCACCCTCCCCAATCTGTCATGAAGCCACTATTGTCACTGTTACTGCCACTGCTGCTGCCACCCTCCCCACTCTGTCATGGGGCCACTACTTGAATCTTGGGGCACTGTACAGTTAAATCCACAAAGATAGACCTGATGGTAACAGTTACCTTGTAATAGTGACATACAGTAAATCTATATCCAACAGAAGGGATTAAAAAGCATGTGTTTGGACTGCCACAACATGTATTAAAACAATTTTTTGCTAAAAGTGGCCCTGGTTTTGTAGTCGGGTCCAAATTGATGGAAGGCAGGGCCAGCAATACCATATTGTGGGCACATTATACCACCCCAACAGAGCCAAATATCACCATCGATCACAAAATACTGCCAGCAGCACAAAATACATCCCCAAAAAATTCCACTGACCGGCTGAGAGGAGGGCCCAGGTGGACCCCAGGCATCGGCCCACCGAGGAACTTTCCCTGTAAGGTCTATGGCCAATCTGCTCCTGGTTGCCTCCATTTCTTTATTTTGTTCCACTAAGGAGCCATTGCATTGCAGGGGTGTTCAAAGGTGTTTTGCTTTACTGAAGGGTGTTGTCCTTGTCTTTTTGTTTAACAGAAGGGATTAGCTATGCATCTTGGTGCACTGCACAGTGATGTAGACGGTGATAAATAACACCTGTAATACTGACGGCTCAGTACTTACAAAACCAATTAACTATCAATGTAGGTGCACTAGAACGTAATCCACATGGTAATACACTCTCCCTGCACTATCCATGCAGTTTAAGTTCTAAGTCTTCACACTGAAATTGGGCCACCAATGATTAGGCAGAATATGATTAGGCAGAGTGGCCTGGGTTTAACAGATTTATGGCAATTTGTGATGAATTAATTCATAACAAATCAAATGTCTTGTCGAGGTTCGGCAAATTGACCAAATTGAATCTTTCAAAACTTCGCTCATCTCTAGTTGTGTTCTTTCTTTCCCTGTCTAACAGAGGATATAGCTTAAGATTTAAACCAAGCATGTGCAACCACCTCATTGAGGTGGACAGAGAAATAAGGAAAAGTATAAACAGTAGGAGGGGCAATACAGATGCATTTTATTGAATAGTTCAGTGACAGTGTAGTATACTACATTTTTTATTATATGCAATTACAAAAGTATTCTGATCCATATGCTGATTTTAAAAATGTTGAATTTTTTGTGTGTCACAACACCTTTAAAGCAGCCCTCGCCACCTCACCCTGATGTCCGAACTCTGCTTTGGCTGAACCGTTACATCATTTTGTCAAAGCCCCTAACAGAGCAGAACTTTTAGGGGGCAATATGCATTTATCATACTGTGATAACTTTGGTACATCTGTAGACTGCCTGTTCTAACTTTGCATTGTTTAAATATTAGGATAAGTGAATCTACCCCAGTGCATCCTAAAATAAAATGAAGCTGTCCTCACCTAGTGTCCAAAGGAGCAACTTATCCTGCCACGGGCAAATACAGCAATACAGAGTTTGTATTACTGCATTTTACAGTAGAGAGTAGAAGCACTCAGCAGCCAGCCAGCTCAAGATCCGGACATACACCAGGAGGCATCCAGGCATGCACAGAGAGCGCAGGAAGCTAAGGTGCATACACCTCATCTTCAAGCGCTTACTGCACAAGACTGGAAGAAGGAGTGTTTCTGGCTAGGATCTGACGTGCCGGATAGAAGGAGCGTGCTTTAGCAGCGAGGCAGGCGGCATGGCCGATAGTATTCAGTGACCCAGTTTTCCCAACACAGTAAATGAAGACAGAAAGGTATTGCAGCTCCAAGCTGCCGTAGATTTCCATTTAGGAGCACGCAGCTTAGGGAATATCAAGACCAGTACAGAAACCAACAGTCTTGATAAATCTCCTCCTTAATTTTAAAGGGGTATTCCCATCTCAGACAATGGGGGCATATCGCTAGGATATGCCCCCATTGTCTGATAGGTGCGGGTCCCACCGCTGGGACCCGCACCTATATTCAGAACGGAGCGGGGAGCTCTGTGGCTGAAGGACCCCAGATTTCCCAGGGTTTTTCCACCACCAAGCGCTAATCCCCTCCTCTCCCATAGAAGTGAATGGGAGAGTACCGCGCATGTGCGGCCCATGCTCCCATTCATATCAATGGGGCAGACGGCAATAGCCGAGCCAGCGCTCGGCTATTTTCGGCAGCCCCATAGAAATGAACGGAGGGCAACTGCGCAGTGCTCTCTCCTTCACTTTCGGGGCTCCGTTCTCGATATAGGTGCGGGTCCCAGCGGTGGGACCTGCACCTATAAGACAATGGGGGAATATCCTAGTGATATGCCCCTATTGTCTGAGATGAGAAAACCCCTTTAGTAATAGGACATTTTCTGATAAAACACTGATTTTAAAGATGTAATGTATGTGTGTATATATATATATATATATATATATATAGTCTTAAAACAATGCAATCTGGGAAAAATGCATCTATATAACAGCTTTATAGAAGCTTAGATTTTGGTTCTTAACTACAAATTGGTTGCGCAAATCATCACTTATGCTACCTCCACAGAAAATTAGAATATATGTAGTACAGATGGTGTGGATTGTGCATCCTGATGTCCAGAGTAATTTTCACTCCTAGTCTAGCCAGTGCTTGTCACATTTCACATGATGCAGTATGGTACTTTGGCATAGTGCATTTTATATTAAAAGGAACGGTCTTGCCTTATAACTATACACATGGCTGCCTTTCTATCTACATTTCAAATTTAAAGAAGAGTCATTTTTAATAAAAGCTAACTTTATATTTTCAGAAATGTTTTTACATAATTAATGAAATTTAGATGTTTTTCTCACTCTGCTACTTGATTACAGTAAAGCTCATGACCTCATTGATTGGAGAATCACATTAAAGAAACTTGCTAATTTAGTTGCACTAATTGTAATTGTAAATTGCACTGGAATCAATGCCTGTAAGAAGTGGACAACCAATTTTCTTAGAATATTATGTATTCACCCATAAAAAAAATAAGACGGCTACTTTTCTGAGGCTCAAGGCATGCTTAATATGCCGTAATGGCTGCTAAATTCTAATTGATATTATATATTTCTGCAGTGTATTATCAATCAGGAAAATCATTGATTGCATCCTTTGAGGCTGTCATATACATATATTTTTAACCCTTTCTCTGCCAGGGGTGTTTCAGCATTTTCCGTTTTGACACGTAAAAATAAATGACAAAATAAAAAAATCCTACTAACCTCCCCATTCCCATTTATTTTCTTAAAGTAGACACCTGGCGCATTGTCAAAATTATATTACTGGGTAAAGGTAGCAGAAAGTAATATGGACCACACCTCTTAAAAATAAATGGACAACATGTGCAGAGTCTATACATAACACTGAGAACTAAATTTATATGCACAAATCTTCATAATATCATCTGAACTGGAAAGATCTAAATCTGGCTTTGAGCTGGAAATGTTAAAAAGTAAAATCATGTAAAATACATTAAAAAATAAGTGAACCCCCAAAATCTTTATATTTCCTAAAAGCAGACAACCTGATGAATGCAGCTGCCTTGACGGACTCACAAAAAGGTAGGGATAAGTGCAGCCTTTAAATTATACCCACTCCCCTATCCCTACCTACTTGCACGGTCCATCCTAACCGATGGGGTACAAAGGGGGCGGAAGTCCCTAGCTTAGGTACGTGCAGGGGCCTAAAGGAAGGAAATAACAAGGGGAGAAAACAAAAGACAAGGAAAGAAAAACACAGAAGCAACAAGCTTCCCAGGCTGGGTAAAACCACAACTGAAAACATGGGAAGCCAAGGTCAAGACCCAGGAGGTAACAAGGGCACAAAGGGGTAATTCAAGATCGAAGTCAATACAGCCCGTGGTCAGGAGCCAAGAGGTTGCGTCAGTACAAGGGGTAACACAAGATTGAAGTCAAATACAAGCCGAGGTCAAACAAAAGTTACACATGCAGAGAATGCTAGTGAGGTAACAAGACCAATCACAGGCAACATGTGGCCAGCAGTTTTCCTGCTTAAATAGGTCTAATTGATGAGTCACGTGATGTGGCCAGCGTCACATGACCCATGTCCAGCACATCAATCCACCTGAGTAATGACTCATTGACATTGGCGCTCAGTTCCCCCCCCCTGCTTGTTGTCTAGGGGACGAAGGATGCCGGCAACGCTGAAGAGGCGTGCACTGCCGGGTCCTCTCTGCCCCCTGGTTACTATGGAGACGAGGGTTCCGGCCGTGTCCTCGCTCCTCCTCACAAATTTTTAAGAAATAGGAACTTTTAAAAAAATGCAGTAAAACAAACATTGGCACCTTAAACTCACTTCCAAGCAGAAGTTTACACATAAAACCAACTTCCTGTATTGAAGACTACAAGCGCTCGGTGGGAATCCAACATAAACGTGTATGAAGACAGAACAGTAAAACAGATGCTAGTCACCAGCGATAGTGGATTTCACAATACGGAGTCACCATCACACACGCGGTCCTGCATATAAGGTTGCAGCGGCTGCCATACAGTCGCAAGAAGCGAGAGTGCAGCCCACAGCAAGCGCAGAACAATCCATACTATTGAAGTCCATTCCTACCTAGACTAAGTCTGCACAGAGACATTAAACAGCTAGCAAAAGACACACAATGTCCGCTAGCCAGACATCATCATACAGGACCAGGTCACGAGCAAGCTGCTCTAACAAGTTCTTAATTTAAAAAAAAGGCTGCTCTCGCCCATGCAGAAGCTGAGGCTGCAAAAGTATGGTCTTCCTTCACTGCACAAGAGATGCAACTAAAGCTAAGGCAAGCAGATGAAGAAACAGAGAGAGCCTGCCTGCAAGCGTCAATGGAAAAGAAGAGAGTACGCCCTCAAGCGTCACTGGAAGAAGAGAGAATACGCCGCCAAGTGTCAATGGTAAAGAAGAGAGTACACCTGCAAGTGTCACTGGAGAAACTTGCGGCAGAGAAAGAAGCGGCAGCCGCAGTAGCCCAAGCAGAGTTCCTAGAAGCCATGGAGTTCCTCGAATCCAAGAAACACTGTACTCGGTACAGATCTCGATCAACAAGATCCAGCACAGTGCATCTCAGAATATGTCCATCAGCATCCCAAGACAGATGACGACTATGATCCAGTATATCAGCCAGCTTATACAGAGTGCCAAAGATCCTACTTTGAACCATAGTACCTCAAGCAAGACGGTATGCGACAAAATGATGCTGACCACAACTACAGCCCTATAGAACAGAAACTACAACCTTTGCTTCGTCTTAAAGGGACAACTTTCACGTCAGAACGGTATTATAAAGACTTCCTTAAGCCAGAAACCCCTAAAAAGTATGGTGACACACCACACACAGCATAACAACAACACACCGAGTAGTATTGGCGCTAACCAGGACTCCACTAAGTTCTTTGCTAAATGGGAGCTGGTTACCAAAGGACTTATAAAGTTCACTGATTGCCCCGATAACTACAGGGCATGGCGAGCCTCCTTTCAGAAATCCATAAGGGACTTATATCTTACCTGTAGTGAGGAGTTAGATCTCTTGGTAAAGTGGCTTGGAAGGGAGTTTGCTGAACACGCCAAAAGAATCAGAGACATTAACATAACTAACAAAACTATCCAGGCAAAGGCCTAAAGATGGTGTGGGAAAGACTTGATGAGTGTTATGGATCAATAGAAGCTATAGAAAATGATTTATATAAGAGAAACCCAGAATAGTCGGTAGAGGTTAACAGAAGCTTAGGGAACTCAGTGACTTGTTGATAGAGGTACAGGTTGCTCAGGCAGAAGGAGATCTGCCAGAGCTAGCATTCCTGGACACCGCCAGAGGTGTCAACCCAATTGTCCAAAAACTCTCTTATAATCTACAAGAGAAGTGGATCACGCTTGATTGCCATTATAAACAGTTTCATAATGTACCATTCCCCCCCTTCGTGGTGTTTGTAGACTTTGTTACTCAACAGGCAAGGATCAGAAATGATCCCAGTTTTGACTTTACATTGTCATGTCCCACTACCCCTGGTGTCAAATCTCATAAAACACAAGTGGCAGTCCACAAAACTAACGTTTCCTCCACAGGTTCTCCTTAACAGGCTGTTTAAGGCTCCTCCTCAGAACAAACTCAAAGATCTTACCAAAGAATAGTGATAGATGAATATCGTCCGGGACGATTCGCAATCAAATGTTCACAAACTGAGCATTCGTGGCAGGCCCCATTGACTTTTGCAGCCACCAAATACTTACTAGAAGTGCACAAATAGTCCCACAACATGGATAATGACATAACAGAGGGGGATCTATTGGCAAAAATTCCCACAAAAAAATATGTATTTTAATCAGAGGCCATTTTATGCCCTGCTGGAGCCTAGAAAATTTTTATTTTAGGCCACGGGAGTATAGGCCCCAAAAATTAGGCATTCACCTGACAAAAAAGAACTTGTGATTATGTGGCTGGAGGTACATTAGGCGGTCACTGGATACAAATTTTACTGTAGGCCAGTACAGGCCCCAAAAATTAAGCATTTACCTGACTAAAAAGAACTTGTGATTATGTGGCTGGAGGTACATTAGGCGGTCACTGGATAAAAATGTTACTGTAGGCCAGTACAGGCCCCAAAAAGTAGGCATTCACCTGACAGAAAAGGCCTTTTATGCTGCCATATATACATAAAACAAGGACCATTCTTTGTTATGGGTCATGGCGAATATTTGTGGGCTGGCATGAGGAAATTCAAGTACACGTGGTCGTCACAGGTTTTGAATTCCTCCGAGATCCATGCCTAGTTCATTTTTGGAAATGTGAGGTAGTCCACACTGTCGTGAGCTAGGCAAATGCGCTATTGGTCACGATCATCCCTGCTGAGCTGAAGTTCCTTTTGGACAAGACACTCAACGAGGGGCAAGCCAAGAGTTCCATAGTAAATTGTGCCAGCTCTGGCCACAGGTCAAGCCTGTACACCCAGTAGTCCAGGGGTTCCTCACCCGATGTAGTCAGATACCTGTCGGTCTAGGTGTTCCCTGAGGCTGGATCCGGAGGGCGGCTGTCGATGGGTTGGTTGCAAGAATGATCTCATATCCGAAGTGACCAACACATCTTCAAACCGCCCTCTTCTTGCAGGCGCAGTAGGATTAGTGCTTCGCTGTAAGTGGAAATTCCTCTGCCAGCGCCTGTAACAGCAGAATACAGCATCTCTCACAGCAAGTCCTAAAAATGCTGCATTTTGACAGCCCTCTGTGATGCTGGTAACATGTCTGCCATTTTGTGATTGTACCGGGGTTCTAAGTACATTGCCACCCAGTACTGGTCTTTGCCCTTTATGCTTTTTATATGGGGGTCCCTCTTCAAACACTGAAGCAAGCGATGGAGTGTCCTGGCTCCTGCTCAGGAGAATGTCGTCCTCAGTCTTCTCCCCCCAGCCACGGACAACACCAGTGATCCCCCAAAAAACCTGTTCTTCTTGCTACTTCTCCTCTTCCCTCCAGCCATAATACTCCTTTGACTCCTCTACAGATTCCTGTTGACTTGTCTCAGATGGAGTAGTCCCCCATGGGAATTCATTCAGTATTGCGACTTCCTCATCTTCCAGCTCCTGCTCCTCGACGGCTTGATCAATGACACGATGCAATGCACACTCCAGAAAGAAGGCGTAATATACAATGTCACTGATGGCTCCCTGTGACTGCTACTGACCAGTCTGTAGATCTCATCAAATGGGCGCAGAAGTCTTTATGCATCGCGTATGAGCAGCCACTGGCACAGTGGAGCAACCTGGAGCAACCTATCAAGCATATACAAGGTGGAGTTCCAGCGCGTCGGGCTGTCACAAATCAGACGTCTAATGGGCAAGTGCGAGCCATGGTAAAATCTTCTATAGTAAAATGGCCAGAGATTTTCCTGGCCTGCTGAAAGATGTACTGGACCCCGGGGTATTGGCAACGAATCACTGCACGATTAAGTTCAGGACATGTGCTATGCACGGCATGTGTGTCATTTTGCCCTGTTTCAGCGTGCTTAGCAGATTGGCACCGTTGTCGCACACCACTTTACCAACTGTCAAATTGAGCGGGGTTAGTCACTGATCGGCCTGTGGCTGCAGAGCTGAAAGCAGTGCAGCACCGGTGTGGTTCTTGGCTTCCAGGCACAACAGCCACAGCACAGCATGGCAATGTCTCACCTGAGACGTCGAATAGGTTCTGGGGAGCCTAGGGGTCGCAGTGGAAGAGACAGTAGCAGCAGAAAAGGAGGAGTCAGCCGAGGAGGAGACGGAGGATTAAGTAGGAAGAGGAGAAGAAGAGGCAGGCCTGCATGCAATCCTTGGCGGTAACACCAAATCCACCCAGGAGCCACAGGTTACATGCTTGACGGCCTTCAGAAGGTTCATCGAGTGGGCATTAAAAGTTATGTACCTTCCCTGCCTGTGTTTGCTAGACCTGTCTGTGGTCAGATGTATTTTGGCACCGACATTGTGTGCCAGAGATACTGTATATTTATTTGCCGCTGAACGTGGCCATATAGCTCTGGGATGCCCTTTTGGGAAGCATATAGCTCACTTGATACCGGTACTGGACCCAGAAGCCCCAATAGTCTTACTCCTTGGAAGAGACATACTATGAGTTCACAAGGCTAGAGGACAGATTAACGGTCCCCAGAACGCTCCATACGCCCAGATACTTGACCTAGGATGGGATGTCTAGGAGGAGCACACAAGCTGACCTCAGTCAACTGTATGCTCACTAACACACTTGGTAATGTACGTCCTTTTCTATTCCAGCCATGTCACAGCAGTTTCCTGATAAAAGAATTGCCACACAGCGCTCCTGTGCCTTGTCCTTTCGCAGATCCCTCCTGGGAAGACCACACCTGTGATAGTGAGCAAGATCACTTAGGGTGTACAGTGTTCCACAGGACAAGAGAAGAAAACCGGGTTGCAATGTCAATAGAAGACAGGCTGTTCTACAGTTGATTTATCTCCCTCAAACAGAGGCACTATGTGCCTACACAGCATTCTAGATCCTTCGCACCAAGCCACTTTAAGGACACAACACGGTTTACGGGTCCTGCATTCCTGTATCGTTCAATGTCTGTACCAGAGCCAACACGTTTGAATTGGTAGACCTAGATGCAGATTAAGAAATCTGATCTGAAGTATCTGTCCTATGTACGGTGACTTCTGACCACCAACTCAAATCTCATCGTTTCAACAGGTTCTCCACCTTGATGTTGCTCGTTTGTGGTATAGCCTTTGTAGTTCATATAGCTCAGTCTTACAAGTCGACATTACCTATGAGACAGAAGCCCTGCAAAGGTTGGCATCACTGCTCAGATGACCGCCTTATGCTCAGATGACCACCCCATGCTCAGATGACCGCCTTATTATCAGATGACCGCCTTATTATCAGATGAATGCCTTATTATCAGATGACCGCTCCATGCTCAGATGACACCCCATGTTCAGATGCTCAGGGGTGATTTGACATAGGGGAGATGTGAGCATGGGGTGTCTGATTTTTGGTGTCTTATGTGAGCACTGGGGAGGCTTATTTTGTGGGTCTGATAAGGATTTGGGGGTCTTATCTAAGCTCATACTACCCCCATGTCAGATAAGACCCCCAGATCAGTACATTAATCAAAATAAAACTGTGTAGGAGCGGGCTTATCCTACCTCTGCTGCTGCTGCTCTGAAAACTGTGGCGCCCTCTCCACAGTGACCTGACGTACACAGCGTCAGGTCAGAGCATGTGCCTCCACGTATTAAGGGGGGGTGCACTGCGCCACCAATGATAACCTTTAATACAGAAGGCGGGTGCTGGCAGAATCACATAGCCGACACCTGACCTCTATGATGGCACTGCGAACCCCGGCAGTTAACCCCTCAGGTGCGGGGTAAACTGATGCGTATCTCAGCTGTGGGTTCACTGTCACTTATCGTCCTGGGGTTAAGATCGATGCCTTTTCACGTAGTTTTCCTGGAAGTGGTGATTTAAAAAATCTGAGTCCTAATTTATCGGAAGGGGTGGTGATTAGGGATGAGCGAATCCACTTCGGATGAAATATCCAAAGTCGATTCTCATAAAACTTTGTTTCAATACTGTACGGAGAATGCATTGGCTCTGATGAGAACAACTTTGCGAAGTCTCGCAAGACTTCACATAATAACTTCAGAAATTGATTTAGACTGTAAAAAATATTTCCCAAACTTGGGTTCGGTTCCAAGTGGTGATTCGCTCATCCCTAGTGGTGATATCAACCCAATACCCTGACCATAGAGATGAAGGTGTTAGAGGTCCAGGGAGACGCACCAGATTCTTGCTCCTCTTGGAAATTGTTTGTGCCATCGGAATTGCGTTACAAGGTGTTTGAGGAACATCACTGTATGGTGCTTACAGGACGCCCTGGGAGCAGATCTACTGCCGACCTCATCTCTCGTAGATTCTGGTGGCCGGGGTTGCGTAAGTGTGTTGAGGACTATGTGTTGGCCTGTAGTGTCTGTGCGCGCGCTAAGATGACACATACTCGGCCTTCCGAATGCTTACTTCCGTTGCCTATCCCATCCAGACCATGGACTAATTTATCTATGGATTTTGTTAGGAAAGACAGTTATTTTGGTGGTGGCGGATTGTTTTAATAAAATGCTGCACTTTATAGCATTGCCTGGCCTAGCTAATGCTAAAACTCTCGCGCAAGTGTTTGTTGAAAACATTGTGAAACTTCATGGCATTCCCTCTAACGTGGTTTCGGATCGTGGGACTCAGTTTTTGTACATATTCTGAAAAGGCATTCTGTACTCAACTGGGGGTACAATTGTCTTTTTCTTCTGCTTTTCATCCTCACACGAATGGACAGACAGAGCGCACTAATCAGAGTCTGGAGACTTACTTAAGATGTTTAGTTTCTGAGAACCAGAAGGAGTGGTCCTTGTTTTTGTATTTGGCAGTGTTTGCCATAAATAATCGCAGACAGGAGTCCACTGGTAAGTCGCAGTTTTTTTTTGGGACACATGGGTTTCACCCGTAGTTTGGCACTTTTTCTGGTTCAGATACTTCTGGTATTCCTGAGAAGGAACGTTTTTCGTCAACTTTATCATCTATATTTAAAATAACTTTATGAATATGGGCAACAAGTATAAACGTGTGGCTGACAGGAGACATATGAAGGGTCCGGACCTAGGAGTGAGTGATTTGGTGTTGCTGTCCATAAGAAACATTTAGTTGAAGGTACCTTCTTGGAAGTTGGGTCCAAGGTTTATTAGTCCATATAAGATCACTGCCATTATTAATCCTGTAGCTTTTTTGTCTTGAACTTCCTCATGTTCTGAAAATACATAATGCATTTAATAAATCTTTGTTGAAGAGATATGTTGAACCTTTAGAACCCTCTTCCTTGCCACCCGCTCCTGTCATGGTGGACGGCAGTTTGGAATTCCAGATCGCCAAAATAATTGACTCTCAAGCTCTCCGTAGATCTCTTCAGTATCTTGTTCACTGGAAGGGTTATGGACCTTAGATGAGGATGTGGGTACCGACATCTGACGTGAATGCCAGTCGTTTGGTGAAAGCTTTTCACAGGTCTCATCCGGAAAAGGTCGGTCCTGGGTGCCTGGAGGTCACTTGTAGAAGGGGGGGGGGGTACTGTCACGGACGTACCAAGACATACAGACATCCCTGCGATTAGTGAGTGGCAGGAGAGCTTTGAGACTGGCAACATCTGGTTTGGTTTGACATGTTTACCTGGTGGATCAATAGGCGTCTGTGTTGTTTCTGGTACTGGCCACACCCTAAACCTGCAGGTGTTGCTTTTGTGATCATTTAACTTTCCCTATTTATAGTTGTCTCTCCCACAATGCTGTGAGGTTTATAGCTTCAGTTGGAGCTGTGGATAGCTGGTGTTTGGATCTCGGCTGAGTTCTTTATCTTGCCATAGGTTCTTGGAAGTTAAGTGTTACCTTTCCCTTTGTATGTTGGCTTTTTGTGTGTTGCATTTCTTTGTTGTTTTGTATTAGGCCTTAGGGAGACTCCCGTTCATCCTTCCTTTTGTAGGACCAGGATGTCTCATTCCTGTCATTAGTACCAGGGCCCTTTAGGATTAGATAGGACTTTAGGTATTCCTATGTGTGAACTCACCAACCTCTGGGGTTTGTTCATACTGGTAGTCAGTCAGGGCTTTGATTAGGGTTTTACATTAGGAGGTTGCCATCTTCCTTCTCTAGTTTCAGGCCTTATTTCCTTTTCCCTTTCCCTCCTATGTTTGGCGTGACACATGATCAGGTTTTGTTCAGGTTTTCTGATGCAGCTCTGATGCTAAAACCAAGTATGAATTCAGAAAAGAAGGATCTGCCTGTTATATTTACTATCCCTTTAAAACATGATCAAAACCTAAACATGTAGAGGCAGGCTATTGTTTTGCCAGATAACCCTGTATAGCCAATAGGGATTTTAGTATTGTATTAGTATACATGACACTAGGTTGAATATCTTTGGATATCTGAGCATTTCTGAAGGGTAATGTTAATAATAGCCAATTGGATTTAAATAATAGGCTCGTCTTCAGAGTCCTGAGATCAAAAGTGTAGAGCTTGAAAATACAGCAGGCTTCTTAAGTCTAGTCATCATTGGATGGTCCTACATCTATGGACATACACTGTACTTCAGTGAAATCTCAGAAGTTGTCTACAATAAATGTTCATTATAAGCGGTGTAGAGATCAATAACACAATTTTTCTTAATCTTTTAACTGTCATATCATTAAAAATGTATAAAGCTTTCCCTTCTAGTGCAGCATCAAAAGCTGCTTATGTGAGTAACACACAGACCACAAACTCTTTAAGTCTATTGACAACTTTCTGAGGACATTTTTCTTATTGTTTCCTAAAATATATGATCAGAGTGTAGCTAACCTTTTAGACAAGACTATTTAGATCTATTGTAAATGTTCTGGAACCAATCTTTCTAATATACTAAAATTAAAAGTTTTGCTGAAAAAAATAGGCACCTAAAGTTAATGATGTTGTCTCCTTATAGAAAATGGCATTTATCATGTAGATACAAGACAGTTACTAACGTATTGTGATTCTCCATATTGCTTCCTTTGCTGGCTGGATTTATTTTTCCATGACATTATACACTGCTCGTTTACAGGGGTTATGGCCACCATTGCTATGTAGAGACAAGTGGACAGTGCACCAGTGCAACATCTAAAATGTTGCTCTTAATAAATGACCCCTTAAGTTCCTGGTCTTTTGACTGAGGAAAACAAGGAGCAGTTTTGATGGTCATACCCGTTTATCGTAACACATCGGATGATCCAGCATCAGCATCATGTGGGCAGAGGAAAATCAGACAATCGCCACACAAGCGTTTATGATAAAGCGACCTGACCCTCATGCTCACTCCTTAGATTACAATGAAATATAGTCTGTAGATTATATCCTCTTGTTCCTGATAATTGGCTTGTATAATCGAGCTTTCAATCAGCAAATGCTTGTTTGTTGGCTGATGGCCATCTTTCATCGGGATGCCTGGTTTTTCTCTGGTAGATACGGTAAGTGGACGCAGTAGAGAGGCAAAATACAAGTTCTTAACTCAAACCTCAGTGTTTATTCACACTTGCGGCAGTTGCATAAAACAACACGTCACTTTGCAGTCTTTGGTGTTAATTCACACACAAAGGAAAAGTTCAATTTGCACAGAACAACATGTCACCTTGTTGGCAGTTTTGCCTCCAGTAGTCCACAGCAGGTTTTAGGGGGCCTGTTCCCCCTGCACATGGGTCTCAGCCCTCCAGTCCGGCACAAAACCTCAGATCCCAACACAGAGACTCAGCTGCTGAGACCATCTGCCTATCTAAGGACAGCCAAGTGCTGCCAAAACCCAGAGCGGCACTAAAACTCCGGTCCAGTATTTAACCTCACCTTGCTGGAAACCAGCCGCACATGTTGGGAGGAAAATACCTGCCTTCCCAGACAAAACCCCTCGCTGTGTCACAGGGAATATAGGAGGGATGAGCTCTTATATACTATCAAGGATCCTAAATAACAAATTGGTGATGAAAGTCATTCAGGGATTATATAAAACCTACAGTAGGTGGATGAATGGCTTCATGAATAATATATTGAGGCCCCAATTGAGTAATTGCAGGGAAAAGTAGCTAAAGCCCGGCCAGTCACTTGGAAGTCTTGATATTGAGTTAGCACCTAATTGAATCGCCTGCAGGAACATAGAGTGTAAAAGTTTAATTATTATGTTAGTTAATACTAAAACACCATAAGTCACAAAGAAACTGTGTTTATAGTCTCAACAACACTTTACAGAAGAAAATTCTGGTTTCAAGGGGTTAGTTACCTTATATATAATCAGTACACGACAGGGGGTGGTGGGGATATTCGCAATTTACTAATATATACAGTTCAGAAGCTGAGCAGAGATTTCTTTTATGGCCCCTTTCACATCCTCGTCCTCTCTCCAGATAGCCCCACCACTCATCCTGAAAATAGTAGCTGATGAAGGGACAGGTGAAATGATGCCATCCATGAGAGATTCCCAATGAAACCAACAGTTTTTGGTCCAGTTTCCTTCCTAGATTATGATGTTTTAATATATGCAAATGAGCCTATAGGAGCAACAGGGACATTACTGTTACTCCTAGAGGTTCGGCTCTCTCTGCATCTGCTGCACCCTTTGCACTTTTATAGACAGGGACAGGAACTGTAAACATCACACCTGGCCTTGTCAGTGAAAGTGCATCATCACGTCCCTAGAGGCTCAATTGCATACATTAAAACATCACATATGAAAATGGGACTAACACAGATGCCTTCAGCTATCAGGCACACATGTAACAGGATAGCCAGTTTCATAAGTACAAATCTGCTGACAGATGCCCTTTAATGGAGATCCTTTCTTCTATACCTATATGTTTAGATAAAAGGGAGGTTTGGAGCATGTCCCAAGGCTGAGGGCATTTTTATTATATGAAAAGAATAAGTATTATTCCCCTCTGTCTAGCTCCGATCCTTCTTTTGATCTGAGAGTAAGCACAGGAGGACATATTTCCTATATGTACAGTAACAAGATGAAGGAGCTAAAGAAAGTTCATTTTAGAAAATATGGTAAACTTTATGGACTCCTTAGAGAATTTCTTGTTTCATTTCATTACAACATTGAAAGAATCTCCAAAAACTTAATGAAAATAATGGGCGTCATTTATTAAACTGGTGTAAAGGAAAACTGGCTTAGTTGCCCATAAAAACCAATTAGAATCCACCTTTCATTTTGGACAGCTCTTTTGGAAAAAGAAAGGTGGAATTTGATTGGTTGCTATGTGCAACTAGGCCAGTTTTACTTTACGCCAGTTTGATAAATGACCCCCAATGTTCTAATGTTTTCATTTATGAAACACTACATAAATGGATACATAATTGTCGTATTCACATCTGACACTTTGACAGGGCTAAATTATCACTGGAGCAGCCAATTGAAAGTACTTTATAAAACAGGGGTATAGACATAACACAGAAAGATCTGGTTAGGCATGTGCCCCACATGAAAAATTCCAGGTCTCTCTACCTTGAGTAGAGTAATGACAATGACAAATATTTGTAATGCACTTTTTCTCACAGGGACAGTTGTGTGGCTTGGGTAATTCCCTGGGAAGTTAGTGGCTGCCATATAGGGTCAACCCCAATGTACTCTAGGTTTAATTTCATAGTGAAAACTAGAGTAACCAGAGGAAACCCATGCAAACACAGGTATAACATACAAATGTCAAGCAAATGTTGTCCCCAATTGGATTTGAGCCACCATGCTGCCCACAGACCTAGCCAGCTAAGATGAATCCTTGCCCTGGGTGAAGAAAAGCATATACATAAGAGAGAACCTGTCAGATTTCATGATGCTTCAGACTCCTTCATTAGAAAGAATTATGTGGTATTTGCATATATAGAAAGACCAGTCAATCAAGCCAAGCCAGTTGGTTAGTGGATTAGCCCAGCAGATACCTTTCCCCATGCCCTTTTAAAAAAAAAAAAAAAAACACTATTATTACTTCTATTATCTTACTTGCGCCTGTTTGCAAAGTTGTAAACTTTGGCACATGCCGCCTTTGTGTAAAATTTCAGAATTCTTTTACTTGCTGTTCACACCACTTTTTTAAACAGTGGGGCTTCGTGGGATGGCATGCCTCCGGTGGCACTGCAGATTTACTATTCTTTCTTACTATCATTTATCCCAGAAAATGGCCAGATAATTTGAGTAAATTATAACCAAGAAATCACTGCCATAGATTTCATTTTCTGGCACATGGCCTGCCAGAAGATGCTCCAAATTTATTAAGAGGCTTGCACCTTTTATATATATTTGGCTCATCTTCTGTATGAAACACCATTCTTAACAAACTGCCCCCTTGGGTTCTCTATAATGCAGCTGTTTCAGACTAAAATATAGTTATTTTGAAGCTTGTGCATATTTAATGCTAGCCCATGGTTAGAGCAGCATGAAACTGCGCAGGACACGTGGTTGGTATGATGCTATGATATTGTTGTACTGTGATTGATGTGGCTGCGATAGGATTGACATGTTATGACTTGAGTATATGTTTACTTGCACAAGCACTTTACTATATAAAACTATGTGTATTGTTCCTATATACATGCTGTCTACTAAGAATGGAATACTTTTGTAAGTGTTGACCCACGTGACTTGCTAGGGCGTTTTGTTATTTTTTTATGTGTGTTTTTAAAATCATGTGATAATAAAGATTTAATAATTTGTATATTTCTGGTTGTTGCTATTCTTTGGTGTTATATTTTGGGGCATGGACCGGAGCACGCATTTTTTGGCCCTTATGTGCGATAGGTGTTGTTGTGTAGAATGCCAATTTATGTTGTGTATTTCTGCCATGGACTTCACTCTTTGCAATGCAGGGATTCCGCAACTAAATCCGGTAAATTTGGTGCAGATTGTGCTGCTGCAGAGTACCTGGTGTACAATCGGTCATTGATTTCTTTTGTATCCACTACTGGCTTTGGCTTAAAGAGGACCTACCTCATGACATGCCTGTTTTAGTAAATAATTGTACTATATCACATTAAATAACAATTCTGGAGCATTTATTTGAATGACTCCATGCTGTGTCTATCTAACTACTAGAAGTTTAAGAATAAAGGTGCAGCAACCAGGCCACACTCCAGTTCTGGAGTTCTCCTGTCTGAATATGGTTGAGGTGCCCCTGATGTTGGTAGTTTTGAGATACAAAGCAGGGTCCCGGTTGTAGTGATGCCAACACTTTGCAGTGTAGTAGTAGCGCAGGAAGCAATGATGATACAGTTTTGAAGTAGAACAGTTCTTTAAAAGTTCAAACAAATCAGGACAGTTCTTATCTCACAATGGACTGGCAGTTGATACCCAGAATGCATTCTCACAGATGTTACAGATGACACAGCTACACAGGTAGTTGATAGGCCTAAATGTCTTTTAAAGCAATTCTCCTGACTCTGCACTTCACTAGCTGACTTTAGCATAAACACCCAGGCATTAATTCTCTTGTCAAGCAATATAACACAACCACAGGGCAGTCCCTTCAATGGCATTCAAACTCTTCTGCAGCTTATTTGAGCAGGTTCTACATCCATACAGATGGACAATCTGTAGTAGAAGTGTCCTGGGCCAGAAGCCTTTATTCAACTGGACACAAGAGCTGTAGATTCCTTTAGCTTTCAGCAATGAAATTTACCTCTACAGAGCGGTTTATTTACACCTCCCTATTCTTTCTTTTCATTCATCTGACTTGCTTTAATGGATGTTTCCTTTAGTTTTTTCTTTCTGGCCTACTCCAGGATGGCCCAGTGGTCCAGGGGTGGCTACTCTGTCAAGAACACAAATCTGCTTCCTTCTCCTGGCCCTACCTAGGCTAGACTACTCAAAAATGTTCTAAACCTTCTCCGTATGGTGAGAGGAAACAGCTCCACCTGGTGTCTGGTGGTGGATACTATGGTGTGTTAAATACCACATGCACACTACATACAATAAATATATGTTTTTCACAGAAATACAATATTTTACACATTGCAGTTAACTGTGACTCTTGAGAAGAATGCTGCAATGGTACAACTGAGTGCAACTCATTGGGGGGGTGTCCCTGCAGTCTGACACTGTCCAATTAGTGCTGCTAGTGTGAGACTATGCAGGGACACACCCTAAAGGTAGCACTGAGCTGTACATTTATTGATAAACATTAAGCAGGAATAATAGAGGAATGGCACACTGCAGGGTCATAAGAATAGATGCAGCAGAATTGCTATTTCTTGGAGAATGTAAGTAATTACTGCAAAAAACATGTTAGTGACAGGTCCTCTTTAAAAACAAAAAAAAGCTAAAAAAAAAAGCATCACAACTGCATGTGTGATTCCAGACCTACACAGTATGACACATAAAGCATAACAATTCGGATCTACACATCATTCAGAAAATACTTAGAGATTATCACTTTTGAAAATCCAGCTTCTTGTAGACAAAGAAAAATCTTTCAGCAGCTGATTATAATGTGAAGAGACACTATGCAAACAGTGTCTAGGAATTATTTTCTCTTTTAGCAGGGACTGCTCATTTCTTCAACACGAATGCAGTGTCAATCTTATCACATTCTGTCATTCAGTTATATACATGTTTGTGAATGTTCACACTATTTCCCATAGTAGAGATGCTTCCCTGTTTGGCTACGTCAGAATTCATTTACACATTTACTGAAGACGATGGTATATAATACTCTGTTTCTTTAGGAATAACCAACTATTGTTGAATTATCCATCTCACCATCCAACACAATATTATTACAGAAGATATGAGAGGCAGCATCATAATAAACTGTAGAACCACATCCGCCGAATTGTAATGAAGTGTTTATCACCCCCAAGGAGCAACAACATATGATATGATTCTCTATCTAAGTGTCTCTCCTTCACGGTATGAACAGCATAAACACCTGAGCCACAGTCAAGGAAAGGGATGAAGATATCTCTTATTAACAAGCAGCAACTGGAAATTAACCCCTATGTGACCAGAAATTCCACCATTTGCAATATTCAAACAGAAGGATTTCCATGGTTGCAACAGCCCAGTATTAGGTACAAGATACACCTGACCCAAGAGAGAGTCACAAGAACCACCCTATCAATGCACATCCAACAATAAGCAAATGATAAAATGTATAAAGTTTATTAGACACACCAACAAACACACATTTAAAATTGTATATAAAATTAACAGCGTGTCGGTATACAAATAAATATATGTAACCGACACATGCAATATAAACCAGCTATATACAATATGTACCTGTGAACAGCATAGAGAAAATATCGGATAAGGTAAGGCCACTGATGAACAAAAACAGACCAAAATGGAGTCAAATAGCAAGAGCCAAAACCTTCATGAACAGCTGGTGCAGTGGACCTGAAGACATGAGAAACGCCCAACGCGTATCACTGGCGCAGTCCGGCTTCCTCAAGGGTAATGAGCTACATGTTAGGGTGTCATATATATACAGAGTATAAAGAGCAATCAGTAAAATGTAATAATGTGTAGTGGGAGTAGGGGGGTGCAGCAGCATGTCACAAAACAATGTGCTGAGAGACCTGGTCTCTAATCTGAGCTGCTGTTAACTTGCAATTTCTGAGGCTGGTGACTCGGATGAACTTATCCTCCGCAGCAGAGGTGACTCTTGGTCTTCATTTCCTGGGGCGGTCTGCATGTGAGCCAGTTTCTTTGTAGCGCTTGATGGTTTTTGTGACTGCACTTGGGGACACTTTCAAAGTTTTCCCAATTTTTCGGACTGACTGACCTTCATTTCTTAACGTAATGATGGCCACTCGTTTTTCTTTACTTAGCTGCTTTTTTCTTGCCATAATACAAATTCTAACTGTCTATTCAGTAGGACTATCAGCTGTGTATCCACCTGACTTCTCCTCAAGGCAACTGATGGTCCCAACCCCATTTATAAGGCAAGAAATCCCACTTATTAAACCTGACAGGGCACACCTGTGAAGTGAAAACCATTTCAGGTGACTACCTCTTGAAGCTCATCAAGAGAATGCCAAGAGTGTGCAAAGCAGTAATTAAAGCAAAACATGGCTACTTTTTAGAACCTAGAATATTACATATTTTCAGTTGTTTCACGCTTTTTTGTTATGTATATAATTCCACATGTGTTAATTCATAGTTTTGATGCCTTCAGTGTGAATCTACAATTTTCATAGTCATGAAAATAAAGAAAACTCTTTGAATGAGAAGGTGTGTCCAAACATTTGGTCTGTACTGTAGAGGCGAGCCTATATATAACTTCGGGGTATCCACCGTTGGTCTAATTGTAAGCTAGCTCCCTTGCTGGCTTAATTTTAGACCATTTTCTTCACTTAAAACAGGCGTAGAAAATGATGAATGAGATGGGCCTGTTACCTTCCCCACCTACGACACGCCCACTTTTCTAAACCTGGCATGAGCCGGGAAAAGTCGCAGATTGTGGTGCAAAGGTAATATTGGCGTACTTCTGATAGTAACTGACCCCCAATGATCCTGCAGGCACTGCAGGATTTTTGCTATTTCAGTGCCTGCTCTCAGCATAAAACACACCCACAGAGAACTTTGAGTGACACTATATTTTCCCTGTCTGATAAAACCCTGACTTTCCTACCTATAGATTCAATCTACGTTACTAAATACTGTATGTCCCTAAACTGTCCCTACAACACAGTAAGATTCCTGGCTTGGGTCTGCAATTGCTTCTTTCCAGACACATTCAACACACGTCCTCTCACATAGCAAATTGGGCTCAGAATGGCATCTGCAACTTCTGAGCTAGCCAAAAGACTGAAGGACCTGTCAAAATCCTGCCCTCTGATTGGCTCAAAGGCTTTTTGTCAGCTTCTGAACTAGCCAATCAGGGAAAGCCTCCTCCCAGCATCTTGTAATCCTTTATCTTCATCCTCTCTTCCCTGTTTCATGCAAATTCTTACAGTAAAATGGTGTGGGCACCAATTTAAATTTGTTTAGCAGCAGAATTTTTGTAAGATTGTAACAAATCTAATTCATTCATAATTATCCATAATGACGATCCCAGAGGTGACGTATAAGCTATAAATGCCTAAGATGAAAATACCTATATACCAAAACCAGCAGCACTTCATTTACCAGTAAACGGTGATGTACCCTGTGCAACTGTATTCTTCAAAAGCCGGCCATGATTAAAAAAATATTTGTCAGGAGTCACTGTGGGAGGCTTGTCATGCTGACCAGCCAAGTCCCAGCTGGTTGACCTGTCTTTGTCTAGTCCCATAGTTAGGTGATGGATTTAAGACTGCAGATATATTGATTGGCCTGAGGGTTTCTTATTGAAGTCCTGGTTCTTGAGCAGTGTGATTCTCCCTACTCCTGGTATCTGACTGAGGCCTGTTTTCTGGATTAAGCTCTTGACTGCTGTTTTGGCTTCTTCTGATTATTCCTGGCATCCTGACTGTGGTGTGTTTTTGGATTAACGTCTTGACTGCTGATTTTGCTTTTTCTATCTCTCCTGATTTTGACTCTGCTTGCATTGGGTTCTGATGAATACCAAGGGAACCTTTGCTTCCTACGAACCAGAGTGGTTCAGGAAGACTGGTAGCACTTTCTGAGTCCATTGATTGTGGTTCTGGCATATGACCATATATTATCATTATAATATTACCAACTTTTACAATATCTAGAATAGAAAATCAGCATAAAATACTATTGTGAAAAGAATGTGTGTACTGTAGGTACAGTAAGTATGCTGGTTACTTATGCCTTGTGTTACTGCCTTATACCAATCAGCAATAACCTTAAGACCACTGACATTAATTGTCTTGTGACTATGGCACATTTAAAATGGTTGAAATATTAGGTACACATTCGTTGGAAGCAGGGGCGGACTAGGAGCTTAAAAAGGCCCTGGAAAAAATACAAAAGTGGCTCCGTTTTGTAGTCAGGTCCAAATTGATGGAAGGCAGGGCCAGCAATATAATATTGTGGCACATTATACCACCCCAACAGAGCCAAATACAACAGTCCATCACAAAATACAGCCAGCAGCACAAAATATAGCACCAAAAAATTCCATTGGGCATCGGCCCACCAGGATATTTCCCTGTAAGGTCTATGGCCAATCCGCCCCTGTTTGGAAGCAGGAAAATTGGGCAAGATTAAGGTTCTGAGCGACAAAGATAAATGGCCAAACTGTAATGGCTAAATTAATAGGTCAAAATATCCACGAAAAAGCAGGTCTAATGGGGTGTACCCGGTATTCATTGGTGTGTACCTTCCAGAATGGTCTAAGGAAGGACAACTGGTCCCATGGACACCAATAGCTCATTGATATAAGTGTCTTGAGAATATGTCATCAATATCAGGAGCCTGGGAAACCCCTTTAAGAGTGATGTCCACTAGTCTGGTACTAATGAAGCTCTAACAACATGTTCTGTAGCCCTTTATATTCTTTATCATTAAACACATTAGAGAAAATAGTCCATATGTCAAGCACAGAATGATGCGTTGCAATATACGTAAGTTTGAAAAGTTCAGCAATAAAAGTTGCACAACAATGTCGACATTTCTTAATGACTTAATATACACCAAATCTTACGTGAATTTATTTGTGGACAGCAGAAATCGCCTGAGAATAACTTTGTCAGTACAAGTGCAAAGCATGGCAATCTATAGTATTGCTAAATGCCAAAGAAGTCACCAAAGGTGACCTCTAAACCATGGACTTTATTAGACTATGAAAACTGATGTGATAATGCAACACTTTTATAAGGCACATCATTTTATTTTAGGATCTCCATGTATGGTGTATCATTTAGTTTAGGTACCAAGTTGTGAACAAGCTGAAAATCTTACCTTATATGCATATGCTTGCACATCCTAGCATAGAATAATGAAACAGCAGATGGGCTGTAAAAGGTTATGAATGTAATCTGCTTGGCTCATTTCTGCTAACAGACATCTTGAAATATTAACTGCTCTGTGGTAATATGAATAATGTTGTAAACAATATTGGATATTGTTACACAATGCCTATATATAAAAAAAACCTCATAGAAACAAGGTTTAAGAAGTCAGTTGACCTATACATGTACACAGAGAATTGTGGTGGTGATCAGAATCATACTTTTTATGGGAGTAAGATGGCAGAGCCCAGAATCTGCGGTTTTGCTCTTAGATGCATGGAACCACTGTCAGAATATATCCTATTTTTCGCTCTATAAGATCCCTTTTTTTGCTAGAAAAAATCTTGCTAAAAAGTGCCTGGGTCCCCCTGGCAGCTTCCTTCATGATCCAGCAGAGCGCACATACAGCACTTTACACGATCAGTCAATGAGCTGTAGATCTGCACATACTTTTCTCTCCCTGCCAACACCGGCCTGTATGATCAGCAGCAGAAGGAGAGCACATGGGGAGGAAGGTCCTACAGCTGTACTGAAAGGAAATGAGAACTCCAAGTACATATTAAGGACCTTTGATGAACTATACAGCGGCACTAGTGCAGAGGAATGTGAGTTTTTATTGAAGATGGTAAGTGTGTATAGCAGAGCTGCAGGTGTGGCGTACAGCTGTATAGGGTAGCAGAGCTGTAGGTGTGTAGAGCTGTATGTGTGTACCAGAACTGTATGCAAAGAAAAGGGGGTTAGTTAGCACATCCCAATGTGCAGGTGCATGCTGCCATGGCTGAAAACATAGAGAGAAAAAGACAATGCAACAGCACCCTGCAAACCAGATAAAGTATGATATTGCCATAGTCACAAAAAATATTATAGTGCTAATGCTACGCTTATTTATAAAGTGAGACGCTTGGCAAATGCATTTTGTACAAAACCATTTGAGCCCGTCTGTCGAACGTCAAGGGGATCTCTGTAAGATGGATCCTAACACTAAATACTACCTGTTATGCGCCATATTGGTTCTATAAAGTTCAGGAAGTGTTGGATCCACATGCATGCTGGGTCCACTCTGCCTTTTACCATTTTTGGTGCCATAATGGCCTCCATTACTTACAAGAGATGCAGGTACCAACATGCATGCCAAGCCCACTCCATTCCTGTATGTATGTAGCAGTGCGGTATGTGTGTACCAGAACTCTATGGGTGTAGCAGAGCTGTATGTATGTAGCAGGCCTGTATGTGTGGAGCAGAGATGTATGTATGTATAGTAGGGCTGTGTGTATGTAGCAGAGCTATGTGTGTAGCAGCACTGTATGTGTACCAAAACTGTGTGCGTGTATGTCACAGACAAATAATTAAAAATAATGTAGCAGAACAAGAAGCATGGAAGGACACAACAGATGTAAATTTAAGGAGGTGATCACATGCACCATTGCTGGTTGTTACAATGGTCAGTAGAGGACACAGTAAGGGTTATAGGAGCTGACCAAACCTACCCCCCCCCCCCCCACTACACCCTAAAGTTATTGACCCTGACTCCTCCACTTCAGTAAACCAAATTTCCTTCAAAGAAGACATAGAAAATATTTTTTTCTAATGTTCTGTTATCTAGATCTGGGGTGTGTCTTATACCGTATTTTTCGCCCCATAAGACGCACTTTTTCCCCCACTGCGTCTTATGGGGTGAATGCTGCCATTTTGCATCGCAGACTGCGATGTATCAGCTGGAGGGGGGAGGGAGGAGGGACGAGTGTCATGCAAATGCGGCGGGGCTGGTGCGGTCACTATACTCCGGCCCCGCCGCTCACTCACTTCCTTAATGCCTAAACATTTTATAATAATAGCTTTAATTAAAGTTCCTTTCCCCAGCCCCATCTGTACTACTTACTAAATGTCCTGTAGCAGGCAGAGCAGGGTGGGCGGCCGTAACTCACTGACTTCACGTGCCTGCGCCACCTACTTCATTCATAAAGTAGGCGGCGCAGGCACGTGACATCAGTGAGTTCTGGCCGGCCGCCCACCCTGCTCTGCCTGCTACAGGACATTTAGTAAGTAGTACAGATGGAGCTGGGGATCAGAACTCCAATTAAAGCTATTATTATAAAATGTTAAGGCAATAAAGCAGTGAGTGAGCGGTGGGGCCCGGAGTACAGTGACCGCACCAGCCCTGCTGCATTTGCATAACACCGGCCCCTCCCACAGGTTTAGCTCCAGTATATTAGGGCATCTGTGGATACCACTATTCTGGGGTAGGGGATATGTGGATAGCACTGTTATGGGGGGGAGACCTGTGGATGGCACTGTTATGGGGGTGATCTATGGATGCCACTATTATGGGGTGGGGGATATGTAGATGGCACTGTTATGGGGTGGGGGATCTGTGGGTGACACATATATAGCAGTGCCATCCACAGATCCACCCCCATAACAGTTCCATCCACAGTTCCCCCTCCATAACAGTGCCATCCACAGATCACCCCCCATAACAGTGCCATCCACAGATACCCTCCCATAACAGTGCCCCCCTCAGATCCCCCCATAGCAGTGCCATCCACAGATCCCCCATAACAGTATCACCCACAGATCCCCCATAGTAGTGTCATGCACAGACCACCATTAGTTCAAAACCCACCAAAAGCACACCTTTTGGTTAAAAAAAAATCTTAATTTCCTCCTCAAAAACCTAGGTGCGTCTTATGGGACGGTGCGTCTTATAGGGTGAAAAATACGGTAGTTCATGTCTTATAGAGTGAAAAATACAGTTCTATTATGCAATATATTGTTTTACTACAGTACATACTCTTGTTTAGAAACTTGATTAGTTGGGTTTGTTAAAGTTAAAAATAAATATGAGATCAAAATTTCATAAATCATCCTTGTTGAACTTGAATGAGTACTCTTTGTTACAGAGAGCTAAACTAAAGGTCCTCTGTCACAAAGCAAAATCGGTATTAGGGCCTCCCATGTAAGGTATTATTAGATCCAACATTATTAAGGACAACTACCAGGAACAAGTTTTCATAAAAATTGGCCTGTGTAATCGTGCAGCCTTTAGGTCTCCTCAGGTACCAGGGTCCTAGTGAACTAGGCACCTATGCACTCTCTATAGCTATAGCTCTGCTTTATTAGCAATATACTGCACTGAATACAGATCTACTTAGGAAATACCCCAGAAACCCAATATTATGCTGTGCAGAAACAGTATTATTATACAGTAAGTAAATTTCTGCAGAGAAAGGGTAAAGACTGAACTAATAATTATATTTCATATAAGAAATCTTTTGTCAACTTCAAAACAATGCAGGGACAGAATTTTGTAGAAATGAAGATATAGAATTATGAGGAATTGTTCTCTTTCCAGACATATGCAAGTATCCTACAGGTAAGTGAATATAAATAAAACTTCCCATACCATAAAGAGTAAACCAAAAGACCACTGAATACCCCGGCACATTGTCACAACTTTTATTCTGTCATTTTAATCATCTGTATAATCATCTCCTTATTTCACCAGTGTTCAGTATTTAACGGAGGCGATATAAGTTTTGGTGACATATATCTCCCTCAAAAACGGAACAGCATTTTAATTGCAGGCAGCGCATTATATTTCTTATATTATAGTATATTTCATCCCTGTCTGCTCCAAGATTCATTGCTTCATTACTTCATATTATATTGCCCAAAGCCTGATATCTACATCTTTATGATGCCCTGGATCCAGAGCTCATGAAATATGCAAGCTGACACTGTCTTTTGAGGGACAGATACAAGACGTTGCTATAAAATTTGGATAGACTGCCTGGAATTTATTGTCAGTTGAAGTAAAATAAAGTTTAGGAGAGTTTGTTAATGCTATAGAGCAAGAACCATCATTATTAGTATTGCTATTTTGCTGTTTGACAGTTTAGAACATCGCTGATTTTGATTTGGGAGACATCATGACTAGAACAAAAGCTGCATGCCTAGGGGAAAGTTCTCTATGTGTCAGCCTCAAGACCATATATATTTTTATTATTATGGATCTATGACATTCCCCATCAAATTTTGTGTCCATTATTATTATTACTCATGTGCCTGCACATAGACCTTTTAAGGAAAACAAAAACATGATTAAACATGTTTTCATGTAAAAAAGCAACATAAAATGCATTGCACAGGTAGAATTTACATTGTAATCATGATTTCCCTACTGTAACTCTGAATCTTTAAAATCAGAATACCGTTATACAAAATAAATACAATTCTGCATTCAACATTAACAGTGTTTTATACCCTACTTAAGGCTTGCTTTTTATGTCATCTGTCAAAGGCAGATTGGCAACATTCAAACTAAGTTATGAAAAGCAAAAAGATGTGATAATAAGAAAAAGACACAATTTGATTGTTTCCGCTGGTGCAGCTTTCATATTGGTCTATGTTATTTTAATATCAATTAAACAAGTTTAAAGGGAATAGTCAATCTCTGGAAATTATTAGCTGCAGCACATTGCCATAGCCAAAATTTCTAACAGTTTTTTAAAAATATAAGAGCATTTAGTGGAAATTAATAATCAACCCGCCCTAATATTTTTAATTTTTTTTTTATATATTCAGAATCTGTTAAGCACCACTGTTGTTTTGTCATCATGTTATGATCTTGGTCTCAAGAGTTTTTTTTTTCTAAAGAAATCAACAGTAAAGGACAGCCATATTACCAAATCACTAGATTGTATAGTATATGCTTGACCCACAAAACCAAAGTTAAAATACACATAAAAAAACAATTAAAATCAGCATACCATGATAACTTTTCAAAATAATGCATTACTAGAACACTAAATGTGCTATCTCTAAAGCTGTTTGCAAACTAGTTAAATGTACCCTGTAAATACACAAAGCAAAAAAAAAAGAAGAATGAAGCTGAATATCAGATGTATTAATTACCCGCACTAGACATAGTGTCAAGATGCCAGTATATACACTACTCACAAAAAGTTAGGGATATTTGGCTTGTGGGTGCAAATTCAGGATGAACCTAAAATGCACTCTAACCTTTACAGGAAAACTTAATGTGACCTTCTCCAAACTAAATTTCCTGGTTTAATTAGAGTTGGTATTTAAACAGTCCTCCTCGTCATGCTATTCACATTTTGACATTATGAGACCAAGATGACACCTAACAATTGATCAACGGTACTTTGCCATTGTGAGGCTTCAAGCAGGATGTTCTCAGACGGAAGTGTCCACTGAGCTTAGAGTGTCACAGAGTGTCAAAATAAAGTCCAGCAGAAAAGAAGACCCTTAAAAACACTCTTTAATTAATTAGATTAGGAATAAACCCAAAATATTCCCGATACATAATTATATTAATGGTCAACAAGAAACATAAATATCTATGTCCCAAGATAGTCATCTAGTACATATGTCAATCATAGGGACACTGCAGTGAAGAGAAAACTTTCCCTGTGATATCCCTGCAGTGTCACTCAGCCCAGAGACGACCCCTAAAGGTGGGGACTCTCTGTCCTCGTACCTATACTGTCAACAACCCCCTGACGAAGGCACGCCGAAACGCGCGTTGGGGTAGCGCCACCCTGGGTCTTTTTGCACACGGTTCTCTCAGGTGAGCTCTGGTCCACCCTGCCCCCCGCTGGTTGTGTGGTTATTTGTGTTTACTCACACTTTGCTCCTTATGCCACTCACTTTTGCAATTTTATCCAGTGGGGATGCAGGAGCTGACCTTGCTCTACCTAATATTGTATTCTACTATCCATATATTCATTCCATGGGTTGGGCACTGTACCCAGGATTCTTTTTTCCCATGTTAGACATGATTGTATTTTGATTTCTTTATGTTTATTCCGTGTGTACTTTTCCTCCCAGGGTGGCGCTCTGCTTTTTCTCCGCCCTCATCACCTTGCTTCACGGCATCTTATGCATTTATTTATTTTTCTCTTTTTTGTTATTTTAACATATGATAATAAAATTTATATATTTTTTGGTAATATGAGCTCTCTTTTCATTTGTTTCTGCTGTCAACAACCCTAGTTGGCCCTTATGGGTCTCTGTACCCCAATGCGTTTCTCCCACTCTTGGGTTCCTCAGGGGGTCAATATATTGTGAGGTAGCTAGGTTCAATAAACTCCACCCACAGGGTTATATACATCACATAAACAAATACAAGACACTGAATAAATACATCAAAATGCTGTGCCAAAATTGTATACTGCACCGGCAACCATTGATAGCAGGGGGGTGATAGTGATTAACTCATATAGACAAACTGCCTGTGAGTCAACCCCTCTGCTTGGGGTCCACCTGGTAATAGCAAGAACTTTTAGTTTGTGGAAGGTGACACCCCTCATGGTATTCATCTAGGGCAGGCATGGCCAACCTGTGGCTCTCCAGCTGTTGTAAAACTACAACTTCCACCATGCCCTGCTGTAGGCTACTAGCTGTAGGCAGTCTGGGCATGCTGGGAGTTGTAGTTTTGCAACAGCTGGAGAGCCTCAGGTTGGCCATCCCTGATCTAGGGGTATAGTGAGAATTTGGGGTTTCTGAGGTGACACCCTTCATGATATTCAACTAAGGGTCTTGTGAGAATTTATAGTGAGGTGACTGAGGGAAAGCTGGAAATCCTGCACGGGGCGGGTGGGGGGTGAAGGGGTAGCAGGTCCCACTACCAACCTACCCACCATTCCATAAAATATAGGCCTAAAAAAGCTTATCAAAACCTAAGAAAAATAATGCTGAGGCAAATCATCTCTCCTATATTCATTCCTCTCACCCAGCTATGCAAGAAAGGTGAAAGAGACCCTCCCTGAAGTACTTTTCTAGTTGCCGACAATATGCTGAGTATCGTGGGGGTTGCAATTTTATTATAATTTGCTTTTGGGGTTGCAATAATATTATAATTTGTTAGCTATGGTGCTGGTCAGTTAAATAAAAAAAAATTATGGCCAATATGTGTGGCATGGGGGGAAGATATAGAGTAAAAAAAATAATAAAAACAAAGGAAGTATGATAAATTTTAAAGCAGTCCTTAATGCACAGACTTGGTTTTGTGGGGCATATTTCATATTGGCGGATTGTGTCCTTTCTAATTCCACATTTTGCGCATACACATCTTTTTTGGGGCCTCCGTTTTTATTCACTGGGGGGAATATCTGTGGGGAAATGCTGGCCATGAATTATCCTGCAGACATCACTGCCAGATGCACTGTGACCTGCTTCCTGGTCAGTAAACATCAGGGATTTGATAACTTTTTCCTGAAATTGCAGGAAGGTATCTGTATTGCCAGCATATCTGTAGAGCACAAAGGCCTTGTGCAGAGCAACTTGGGTCAGCTGGACAGCCAACTTCTTGTACCATACTTTTGTTTTGCGCATGGCGTTGTATGGCTTGATGACCTGATCTGAAAGGTCCACGCCACCCATGAATTTATTATACTCCTGTACGCAAACAGGTTTGTTGGCTTGACTGGTGGACCCAAGTACAGGGACAAGGATACTGCTGCAATCATGGATTGTGGTTAAAATCAGGATGTCTCTCTTATATTTCATGTGTCTTATATTTCATATGTCTCTCTTATATTTTTATATTTCACAAGCAGCAGATTTTTGCTACAGACAGCCCTGCTCTCTCCCACGTTAATTGATAGTCCCAGGAAAGTTTTGGGGAGACCCCTCTGATTCTTACGAATTGTGCCACAGGCTGCAGTGGCTCTAGACAAAAGGGCTTTCAGCAAAGGGACACTAATATAGAAGCTTATAGAAGATCAGTGTCACGGAGGTGAGTGGGTGGATGTGTGGAGGAATATTGGGGTGGTGGACGGGCAGAGCGGAGGGTTTTTATCTTTTAAATCTTCACACGGAGCCTCTTCACAGGCTCTGCAGCTGTGATCTCCTGTATGATGAGCGCCGTGTCACGGAGGTGGGTGCGTGGATGTATGGCTGACTTGTAGAGTGGTGGGTGGGTAGAACGGAGGGTTTTTAGATAACTTTTTATTTTCTTCTTGCGATCTCCTTTTCTGCAGTTGTGATGTCCTTCTCTGACAAGCTCCCTGACAAAAGGGAGCTCGTCAGAGCTGGAGATGCTGGCAACTACAGCATTCAACGCTATGATTGGTCAGTCTGCACTGACTGGCGAATCACAGTGATCGCCGGCACGGGAGTGCTGTGATTGGTCCTGTGCCAGAGAGCTATGCCGGCAGCTGTCAGAGTCCCTGTCACCATGGCTGACATTGCGGTGACAGGTTGAAGCTTGGACTTGCAATTTGGACGTACATTTACGTCCAAAAGCGTGAAAGTGTTAAAGTCATTTAGGTGCATTATCACACCAGCTATTCATGCTGACTTAGTTTAACTATGTGCAAAGCTTCTAAAGCTTGAAGTTGGTTTCAAGTTACATTGTCAGGATGACATGCTAACCCACAGATTTTGATGCTATATTGCGTATTAGGTGTGTATTGCAATGATATATATATATATATATATATATATATATATATATAGCAGCTACAGTGGATATAAAAAGTCTACACACCCCTGTTGAAATGTCAGGTTTCTATGCTGTAAAAAAATGAGACAAAGATAAATCATTTCAGAACTTTTCCACCTTTAATGTGACCTATAAACTGTACCACTCAATTGAAAAACAAACTGAAAGCAGAACTTTATTTGGGGTAAATCAGAGGCACTTTAAATGATGGCAGGTGTATGCTGACTTTTTTTTTTTTCAATTGAGTGGTACAGTTTATAGGTCACATTAAAGTGGAAGAAACTCTGAAATGATTTATCTTTGTCAAATTTTTTACAGCACAGAAACCTGACATTTTAACAGGGGTGTGTAGACTTTTTATATCCACTGTATGTAGCAGTGCTGTATTTATCATGGGGTATATGTAGCTGTGTTGTGTCTATATCAGCTGTGTAGTGTGCATACAGCAGTGCTGTGTGTAAGTTATTGACAAAGGAAGGTTAAATAACTGGAAAATACTTGAAACCTAATTGTTTATACTGTAGAGGACACTATGGCCCACACACACCAACTGAGGGTTGGAGGATGAGGGAGAACGATGCTGTGCCACCCACTCACCTCCTGCTACACTCAGTCAGCACCCGCATTGAAGTGCTGTACAGAAATGATGATTTGATTATGTGGATGGTACGAAGCAGGGGGAGGAGGAAGCTGCCTTATCCAAACTCATTCCACTGTGCCCTGCACTAAGCATTGTAGCGAAGGGTGGCTCCTGCTACACTAACCATTTATGGGGTATCAGCCATCTTTATTCCTTCTTTCCATCAGATATGGTTACCCTAATTTAGGCTGCATTTCCCATTAGTGCTTTGCATGGATGGGTGGTGTTTCATCACATTAAGGAGAGCGAGTGATAGATCAGTGATAGTTCACTGATTAATGTGGTAAAGTCTCAATGTAGTCCCACATGATGCCGCTTCTGTCTCTCCTGCCTCCTGCTGGTGATACTTTTCTCGCTTCAGCTCTTACAAACAAGGGAGGAGCTGTGTGAAGCTAAATCTCATAGAAATACACATAGCACACACAGATGGTATAAAGAGTATGATAGTATACATGCTAGTATAAGAGTGGGAAACTTTTCTAACTCTGCAGCACAAATATTGTACAGCAGAAACTCTATCTTTAGCAGCACTATACACAGGATTTCATAATGGGTAGCTTACATGAGGTCAGTCACGCAGTAGAGACTCCTGTCTACATAGGACTGCAAGGTCTGGACCAGTGGTCAGACGGGGGGGGGGGGGGGTTCACATGACACAGGTACCCATAATGAAAGGGTGCAATATGTATGGTATAGATGCAACATAGATGGTATAGAACTAATTATAGTGCTGGTTAGTTAGCATTATATGTTCAACAAAATTTCTGGCTGTACATGTACGGTGGAAGTGCTCCTTCTCTCACTAGACTGGAACTCTTCTTCTTGAAGGAAGTAGATTCCACCCACTCTTACCAAGAGGGGAGAAATAAAGTGTTCTGCCCTGATTCCAGCCAACCATTGCCAACCATTAACTCCCCTGCTGGAATAAATGGTATAACATCACATTACATATAAAACATTAAACTTCCTTCTGGGATTCATGTCCCCACCTATCCCTTGGTTGAACTTGATGGACTTATGCTTTTTTCAACCGTATTATCTATGTAACTATGTAATTGTAGATGCCCCAAGGTCAGGGGTACTGCATTTATATTTGTGATTGGCAATAAATCTGATGGAAGACATTTAACCCCTGTGGTCAAATGTGACCACAGCATCTGAGGGCTAAAAACCCAGGAATGCTGCATGGTGATCATTCTTGGTGAAAGGCCTGAGCCTACTGGAAGCTATCAGGCCTTTCACAGGTGTATTTCAATGTAGACCTGTAAGTGACAGCATTACATATGAATATGCTGAATTTTCTATTTAGCAATGTATTAAATGCCATTGGCAAATAGAAATAGCAGTCTGACAATTGCATGTTGTTAGGCCCCTGGGGACCAAAACAAGTTTGAAAACATATAAAAAGATACAAAAAATTAGCATCATGCCCTTTTTTTCAGAATAAAAATAAAGGACAATTCATAAAATAAACATTATAGACATCGCTGCATCCCAAAATATTAAATTAAAGTATAAAATAATTTATCCCATATGGTGAATGGTGTAACAGACAAAAACTCAAAGTTACTGATTTGCCATGTTTTGTTGCTTCACCTCCCCAAAAAAAAAATTTGAAAAAATTATCAAAAAGTCAAAACATTGTCCTGCAAAAAAATGAGCACCACACAGCTGTACAGACATAACTATGAAAAAAAGATGGTGGCCCAAATATGAGAAAATTAATATTTTTTTCAGTATTAAAAAATTAAAAACTATATAAATGTGCCATCATTGTAATCGTACTGACCCAAAGAATGAAAGACATAGGTAAGTTTTGCTGCATAGCGGGCGCTGTAAAAGCAACCCATAAAACTATGGTGGAATTGCCTTTTTTTTCAATTCTACCCCATTTCGAATTCTTTTTATTTTATCGTATCCAACAGTAAATGGTGTCGTTAGAAATCACAACTTGTCCCGTAAAAAACAAGCCCTCATACGGCTATGAGAATGGAAAAATAAAAAAGTTATGGATCTGGGAAGGCTGGGAGTTAAAAATGAAAATACAACACCGAAAAATTGCCCATCCAGAAAGGGTAAATAGTAAAACATACTAAGAGGCATTTATTAAACTAATTACGACACTATTGTGGTGTTAAAAGTCCCAGATTATAGCGCACACCATATTTGCACCATAATTAGCGACTTTTCAAGCATCTCACCACCAAAGTGGAGGAACCTATAATGGCTCTCTAGATTTACTATAACTTGTGCCAAAAAACGGATATAAATTATAGCTCAAATCTACGCTAGCCCCTAAATGGCGTAGATTTGAGTTTATGGAGCATGGAGTACCAGAAATCTTCCTTTGCATGGAGTGCCAGAGGCATCTGCCTCTTAATAAATTAGGTGCATCTTAAGGGCCCTGTACACTGACAGATGAGGACGATTGTTGGGAAGGAAACTTCCTTCCTGACAATTGCTTGCTCATCAGTAAAGGAGACTGCTGCATATAGATTTGCTGATCTTCTCTACGGTATGGGTGCAAGTGATCACTAATGTCATCGCCCGCCCCCATACATAGTCATTGTTTGTTGATAGCAGAGGGCTGTTTAGACACCACAGTCTGCTGCCGACAAACAATTTAGGAGTCCACACCAACGATCCTGTAAGGTGATGAACAAGTGTATTGCTAGTTCATATGGTAATCGGCAGCCCCTTTACACCCGCAGATTATCACTAACGGGCATTGTTATGACCCCTTGTTACCAATAAACTAGCCGAACGGCAGTGTAAAGGGGCCTTTACTCCAGAACACAGGGCATCGAAACTGGCATACAGAAACGCCAGTCTTAATAAATGTCCCCCACTATGTTTTTACACAGTATGCAAGTAGATAAAATCTAGCACATAGCTCCAATTAAAATAGAATTCCTTTATTTATTTGAATTTCTTTAAAAACATGATCAGCACAGAAACAGCACAGAGAAAGATGTACAAATAAGGCACGTACACAAGGGGAAACCCCTGGTTATAGAAATTAACAGAATCTATTGAAACATATTGCAAACAGTCAATATATCTGTCTGCAGACAGACGAAACATATACTTCAACCGTCTATAATTAAATGCACAATTAAGAAATTACACACTAAGTGGCGCAAACACAATGCATACAAGAACCAGAATGCAATATAATAATCTTTATTTTTCTTCATTGTCAAAAAAGGATTAAACACAGGTTAATTGCATATTATCTCCTACTCTGTGTGGTTAACAAATGACTGTTATATATGCATACTCATTAAACGGTTTGTCTTATGAACCCTTGTCTATATGCCCTATTACGGTATATGGTTATCATAGAGGAGGTCCCATACTAGTATCCAAAATGGAGAGCCGCTTAATGCAGGCAGCTAAATATTCTGGTGGATTCTGGATGACCATGCATAGAACCCAGTGCAAAAAGTCAGCTTGGGCTCCTTTGAAGGTTATCCTCACGCATGCTTGCTCCAGCTGTCCGCATGTTTTAAGAGGGATCACTGGGTCTCTCAAAGGGGGTCATCCCATAATTAATGTAAAAAATGTAAATCATGCATCATACAGTACATGTGAATCTCTTTCTAACTAAACTAGAACCAGCTCTGTACCTCCATGGATCTAGATATTTTTCCATTTATTACTCCAATAGCTCTGCTAGATTAAGTTCAAGCTGGTAGTTCAAGGGAGTGTCCTTTCTCATGGGGTGTGTCCTTTCTTTTGCAGACTACGGTAACTTTCACAGTTTTTATCAGTAGATATGACTGATGACAGTAGAAGGATGGAACAGAGCATTTGCGACCACCTCAGTAGATTAACTTGCAGATTAAACACCAGGGGGCACAATTATAATGAAGTAAAGAGAATATCTCACAACTGGAGCACTTTGTTACAGAAAACAAATCACAAAGGCAAATAGCTTTTCATGTTGAATTATATTAAAATAAGGTTTATTCATGACACAAGCCCTTTAATTGACCTATCGATGCAGCACTAAGAGCCAGTGATTACAGTGCAGTTACATCTTCTCTGATTGGAGTCTTCCACTTCCCAATAGCACCTGAAGCATCTAAGGTGTTGGACAGAGGGAGCAGGCTTTCACACCACATTGTGCTTTTTGTACAGCTCTGTGCATTCACTTGCTCTCAGGTGTCAGCCACTGCAAGAACTTCCAAATTTAGGAATTTTGGGCTGTAGGTCCTGATAAGGGCCTCATATTAGATAGTGAATACACCTCAGCTCAGCGATCTCTTTTATACAGACATGCGCTATAAGAACACTGTAAATTTTGCAGTTGCCTGTCTGCATTTTCTCCACAGCTTCCCTTCCTTGACTACTGCTAACTATGGCATTAAGAGGTTAAAAAGGACCTTTCACCGATTAGGACACTGTGAACTAAGAATACAGACATGTAGAGCGACGCCCGGGGATCTCACTGCACTTACTATTATCCCTGGGCGCCGCTCCGTTCTCCTGCTATGCCCTCCGGTATCTACGGCCACTAAGTTATAGTAGGCGGAGATTTCAGTCACTAAGTTATGGTAGGCGGAGTCTGCCCTTGTTCTGCTGTAGCGCTGGCCAATCGTAGCGCAGAGCTCACAGCCTGGCCAGCGCTACAGAAGAACAAGGGCAGACTCCGCCTACTATAACTTTGTGGCCGGAGATACCAGAGGGAATAGCAGGAGAACGGAGCGGTGCCCAGGGATAATAGTAAGTGCAGTGAGATCCCCGGGCGCCGCTCTCCATGTCTGTATTCTTAGTTCACAGTGTCATAATCGGTAAAAGGTCCTCTTTAATAATCTTCTTTCTGACATCTTTAGCTCTCTGTCCATCATAAAACTTATTTCCTTGCGTTCCCCATTCCAGCATCTCAGATTTACAATATTTTGGATGCCATATATCAAAGGAGATCAGAAAAGAGATGAAACAAGTATAATTAGCCTTAGTGTGGTAAGGGGGCTTCTAGGCTCTTCTGTCTTGTGAGTCTGGTCTGAACTGTGACTGCTGCATACTTATTGTTACTCCACTGCTTGTATTAATAGGATAGCCTTTCATCTGAATTGCCACAATGTAGTTTTACATTCATGTGTCACTGCATGGAAAATATCTGGCTAGTCCCAGGAATATCAGATGTTGGCTGTGGATGCCCAGAGCGATTCCCTGGACATTGCATTCTGAAAGTGGGAGGTAATAATTGTAATAAAGCTATGTAATGTAAACCAGAATTTTTTAGTTTAAGGCCTCATGCACACGACCGTGGTGTGTTTTGAGGTCCACAAATCATGGATCAGCGAAACACGGATGGCGTCAGTGCGCGTTCCGCAATTTGCGGAATGGCACGGACAGCCTTCAATATAAATACCTATTCTTGTCCGCAAAGCCCCGGCATCCTCCATTGTACGCATTTTTTGCTGGGGATTGCCGTTATCTGCGGACCGCATGCGGAGGAATTGCTCCCCCAGGTATAGACACGTAACAGTGTTTGGGTTTGGAGCATTTCCACCTATTTAGGCCACTTTTTTAAGTGAGTTTAATTCCTTATTACACTTTATGGGGCAAGGTGACCAAAAAAATTGGTTGTTTTAGCACAGTTTTTATTTTTACAGTGTTCATCTGAGGGGTTAGGTCATGTGACATTTTTATAGAGCAGGTTGTTACAGACATGGCTATAGTTTTTCTTATTTATTTAAGTTTTACACAATAATAGCATTTTTTAAACCCATAGCCAGAGCCATAGCTTTTTAATTTTTTGACCGATTGTCTTACTTAGGGTCTCATCTTTTGCGAGATGAGGTACTATTGGTACTATTTTAGGGGGCATACGCCTCTTTGGTCGCTTGGTGTTGCACTTCATGTGATGCTACGTGACAAAAAATGGCTTTTTTGGCACTGTTTTTATTTTTAGTTTTTTAGTGGTCATCTGATGGGTTAGGTCATGTGCTATTTTCTATCAAGCAGGTTGTTATGGACACGGGAATATCTAATATGTCTACTATTTTTTTAACTTTTTTTTTTATAGTTTTAACTTTTTTTTACTTTATTGGGGATTTATATTTTTATATGTGAAACCTTTTATTTTATTTTTATAAAACACTTTATTTTTTTTATTTTACACTATGTGTCCCCCATAAGGTCTAGACTTCTGGGGGACATTTTTTTTTTTTTCACTATTGATTTCTCGTGCAACTGGGGCTGACAAAGAACGTAGCCCCATATACAGGGGAAAAACACCCCCCAGAGAGGCTGTACAGCAGAATACAGTGCAGTACAGCCTCAGTGCAGGGCTGATCGAGGTCTGTGGAAGACCCGACAACTTTTGCATTCTGCCGACCCCGCAGACAGCACAGCGTTTCCTGATCTGTATACACAGCGCTTGTTGAGCGCTGTATATACAGTGATCTAGAAGGCAGGGACAGTCCCTGCCTTCTCTCTGGGTTGCCCTGCTGTCACGGACAGCGGGCCCCCCGCTCGGCAGCTGCACGATTAGCGTGCTATATTCCAATCCAGCCAGCACTCCACCATGGAGTTCATGCTGCAATGGGAAGGAGAGAACCCCACATAAAATGTTTGAAGAAATCCCGGCAACCGTGTCTTGCTTCCAAGTGTATTCCTTTATTTTGATATCGTATTTCTTGATGTTCTCTTTCCTCATCTTCTCCATTTGGTTACCAACTATGACAGCATCTTTCAGCCTCATCTTTGCAGAATTTGCCACACAGACATTTTAGATTCTGCAATTTTCTACCATCTTCCTTCCGTTCTCAACACAAGCTTTCTATACTGCTGCCACTCTAATACTGTGATCACTGTACTCCCAAAATCCATCAAATACTATAATGCAGAAAATATAGTGCTCTGACTAGTAATAATGCCCTTTATACTGTCTTCAGTAATACTAATGTCCCCTACAGTGCTCCAGTAATAATAATGTCGTCTATAAGTGCATCCAATAATAATAATACCCCATATAGTGTCCCCAGTAATATTAATGTAAATCATGTAATGTAAATGGCGGTAATTGTGACATGTACATAAGGCATAGCTCTCTAGCGCCCAGAGAGGTCCTCTTGTTCAGTTGTGTGGACTGTACAGGGAACATTATGCCATACCAAAATCCAAATTCTGTTCCTAACCCAGAAATAATAATATACAGTCAGGTCCATAAATATTGGGACGTCAACATAATTCTAAAATGTTTGGCTCTATACACCACCACAATAGATTTGAAATGAACCGAACAAGACTATCAGCTTTAATTTGAGAGTATTTACATCCAAATCAGGTGAACGGTGTAGGAATTACAACAGTTTGCATATGTGAATCCCCCTTGTTGAGGGAAAAAAACTAATAGGACAATTGGCTTCTCAGCTGTTCCATGGCCAGGTGTGTGTTATTCCCTCATTATCCCAATTACAATGAGCAGATAAAAGGTCCAGAGTTCATTTTAAGTGTGCTATTTGCATTTGGAATCTGTTGCTGTCAACTCTCAAGATGATATCCAAAGAGCTGTCACTATCAGTGAAGCAAGCCATCATTAGGCTGAAAAAACAAAACAAAACAAAACAGACCATGGAAAACAACTGTAGTGGATGACCGAATAATTCTTTCCCTGGTGAGGAAAACACCATTCACAACAGTTGGCCAGATCAAGAACACTCTCCAGGAGGTAGGTGTATGTGTGTCAAAGTCAACAATCAAGAGAAGATTTCCCCAGAGGGAATACAGAGGGTTCACCACAAGATGTAAACCATTGGTGAGCCTCAAAAACAGGAAGGCCAGATTAGAGTTTGCCAAACGACATCTATAAAAGCCTTCACACTTTTCGAACAACATCCTATGGACAGATGAGACCAAGATCAACTTGAACCAGAGTGATGGGAATTGATGGGATGAGAAGACTATGGAGAAGGAAAGGAACTGCTCATGATACTAAGCATACCACCTCATCAATGAAGCATGGTGGTAGTAGTATCATGGGGTGGGCATGTATGACTGCCAATGGAACAGGTTCTCTTGTATTTATTGATGATGTGACTGCTGACAAAAGCAGTATGATGAATTCTGAAGTGTTTCAGGCAATATTATCTGCACATATTCAGCCAAATGCTTCAGAACTCATTGGACGGCGCTTCACAGTGCAGATGGACAATGACCCAAAGCATACTGCAAAAGCAACCAAAGAGTTTTTTTAAGGGAAAGAAGTGCAATGTTATGCAATGGCCAAGTCAATCACCTGACCTGAATCCGATTGAGCATGCATTTCACTTGCTGAAGACAAAACTGAAGGGAAAATGCCCCAAGAACAAGCAGGAACTGAAGACCGTTGCAGTAGAGGCCTGGCAGGGCATCACCAGGGATGAAACCCAGCATCTGGTGATGTCTATGCGTTACAGACTTCAGGCTCTAATTTACTGCAAAGGATTTTCAACAAAGTATTAAAAAGTGAAAGTTTGATTTATGATTATTATTCTGTCCCATTACTTTTGGTCCCTTAACAAGTGGGAGGCACATATGCAAACTGTTGTAATTCCTACACCGTTCACCTGATTTGGACGTAAATACCCTCAAATTAAGGCAGACAGTCTGCAGTTAAAGCACACCTTGTTTGTTTCATTTCAAATTCATTGTGGTGGTGTATAGAGCCAAAAATTTTAGAATTTTGTCGCCGTCCCAATATTTATGGACCTGGCTGTATTTTATGGGTTTCATCTTTGCGGACATATTCTTCAGATAAGTATGATTACAGATATATTACATTTATATATATAGTGTGCTTAGCGCTATATAGTTTTAACACTTAAAAAAAACTTCCGATTTTTTTTTTTTCTTTGCAGCAACATATTCTTTTTATAGTTATGTCTACGGAGTTGTGTAAGTGCAAATTTTTTCTGAGACCATCTGTATTTTTAATTCGTATAATTTGGGAGCGTGTGTGACTTTTTGATCACTTTTTATTTCATTTTTAGGGAGATGAAGCAACAAACGCTGTCAAATTGACCATTAAAAAAAAAATGATGTTATGGTATTCCCTGTACTATAGGTTGGAGGTCTGGATCTGAGCAAAAACCACAATGCTGATCATCTGGTGGAGAAAACAGGCCACACTATAATCTCACAGTGATATCTTCTGTTACCGCCTTACTGCATTCCCACGTGCATGTACGTGATGTGATTGAGCGGTAGCAGAAGCTTCACCCTGCTGTATTCACCGGCATCTCTGCATTGCATGATGTCGGCGGATTAACCCTTTTGCATGCCACGGCTCCTTCTGATTCCAAAGGCCCCCTGAGCTGCGCTGACAGGGGGCCGATGGTTGCCATGGCTTTCCCGATACCTTCCACAAGCATCGGACCCTGCCATCTACGGAAGCCAAGGAGATCCAGCCTGAGGGCTGGGTCTCCTAGGCAACTGCCAGCATATTACTGTGTAAGACGCTGACAGTTCAATTCAGTACAATACATACAGTGGGACAAATATAAAAAGTAAATAAAAGTGAAAATTAAAAAATCCAAGTTTCAAGTTAAAAAAAAGCATCCTTTTCCCAAAATAAAGTAATATTTATTTCTGTAATACGGAAAATAAGAAAAGTAGACATATTAGGTATTGCCAGGTTCATATCGACCGGCTCTATAAAAATATCACATGACCTAACCCCTCAGATGAACACCGTCAAAAAAATAAAACAAAAACTGTGCTAAAAAAAACATTTTTAGCACCTTACACCACTAAAAGTGCAACACCAAGCCATCAAAAATGCATATGCCCCCCAGAATAGTACCAATCTAACTGTCACCTTATCCTGCAAAAAATTAGCCCCTATCTAAGACAATCGCCCCAAAAATAAAAAAAATATGGTTCAGACTATCGAGACACTAAAACATGATTTTTCTTTGTTTTAAAAAATGCTGTTATTGTGTAAAACTAAAATAAATGAAAAAAGTATACATATTAGGTATCACCACGTCTGTAAGAACCTACTGTATAAAAATATTACATGACCTAACTCCTCAGATGAACACCATAAACAAATAAAAAGGGTGTCAAAAAAGCAATTTTTTTGTCACCTTACATAACAAAAAGTGTAATACAAAGCGATCAAAAAGTCATATGCACCCTAAAATAGCTAAAATAGTACCAATCAAACCATCATCTCATACCCCAAAAAATTAGCCCCTACAGAAGATAGTCGCCCCCCAAAAAATAAAAAATATGGCTTTCAGAATATGGAGACACTAAAAAATGCTTTATTATGTAACACTGAAACAAACAACCCAAAAAAGTTGTCATATTTAGTATTATTGCGTCCGTAACAACCTGCTCTATAAAAAAAAACACATTATCTAATGTTAAATAACAAAAAATTAAAACAGTGCCAAAATAGCTATTTTTTTATTACCTAGCCTCACAAAAAGTGTAATATAGAATAACCCAAAAATGTACCCTACAAAAGTATCAACAAAATTGCCACCTTATCCCGTTGTTTCCAAAGGGGGTCATTTTTTTGGAGTTTCTACTCTAGGGTTGCATCATGGGGTCTTCAAATGTGACATGGCAACTTAAAATTATCCCAGTAAAATCTGCCCACCAAAAAACACATAGCGTTACTTTCCTTTTGCACCCTGCTGTGTGTCCATACAGCAATTTACAACCACATATTCGGTGTTTCTGTAAACAACAGAATCAGTGCAATAAATATTGAGTATAATTTCCAGCCTTGAAGAATTTAAACCCCTAAAAGTTACTTTATTGGTATACGTTAAAAGGATCCTATAAGGGTCCACTAGATACACACTAATTAGTATACAAAAAAAATAATTAAGTGACCAATAACCACATCCAGATGAAAAATTATTATTAACCTGGGGTATGGGAGAATTTGTCCCTAAATCTACCCCTATCCTGAAACCTCAGCCCAGGGAGGGCTCCTGATGGTGGAGGCCCCCTGTCCGCGTACCTATACTGCTAACCCTTCCTGTTCCCTATGGGGGTGTCGCCGATACGATAAATAATTATCCCAGGTGTGAGGTATGGATAATAATTACCAACTATATGAGTACACTGGATGGGAAAAAAAGGAAAAAGAAACACAAAACATAGTACATACAGACATGAAAATACACTTAGTCAGGGTTGACATTATAGTCATACGCCTCAGTTACCTCAACGCATTTCACCCACGTAAATACGGTGGGATCATCAGGAGGTGTAATTTAAACAGTTAATCTATATAGTGTTTTATATGTGACTAGATAGGTACCGGTACAAGACCGGGTCACATAAGAGAAGTGCTCCAAGATATGTGCCGGCTGAAAAGCCAGATCGCACTCGTGAGATAAAAGCTCTACATATGGTTAAAATAGAGAGAAATTGAGACAGGGGAATATGTCAATGATACTTATGTTTGCTTTGGACTCCATCCAGTGCAGATAATGTTATCCACATCCTATATGGGGTAGGAAACAGTTAAAAAACACGGTCAGTTTCAGCATTTGAACAACTAGATGTGTGTGAAGTCACTGGTAAGTGCAAACTCACGGTTCAGTAGATAGAGAGGGCCACAGTTAGTTAATTCTCTGCTATTCCCCTGCCATGGTTACTAGACAGACCCCACACTGAAAATAAGGTACATCATCAGTCTTAAGCATTGATGCCAGCGCTCAATAGACACAGACAAAACAAAAATCTCTAGTTGAAAAGATGCCATACTCACATGTTGGAGTCTCCCCTATGCTCAATGTCCCCCTGGTAGGCTATTTACTCACTGTTGTGCAGGCTGTATTTAAAAGGAACCGCCGCCTCACACCACTGATGGTTAATTTGGTTCCATCCTGGCCCCATTTCCTGCCGTTGGAACGCACATGCGTTCCAACAACAGGAAGTACCAGTTCCTAAAGGCAGGGCTAAGCGATCATTGCCAGCGCCGCCCTTCTGAGTGCTGGAACGCATATGCGTTCCAAAGGGCGACTTCCGGTTCCGGCATCCCGCATTCATGTAAGATGCGGTGCGCTCCATGCGATGATCTCCTCCCTGATAGTTATAGTGATGCCAGGCAAAGCCCTATTGCTGTTCAAACATAGGTATCTTTAGTTTATTCAGAATTCTGATATAATTTGGCAAGCCTGGGATCCTCTATTATGCTGTGATGAATTAACATATATATAGTGCATTTTAGCAAGTTTATGATCTTGCCATAGTACTTGTCATATTCACCCCTCCATATCTGTGGAGGTATGTCTTAAATGCATATATAAATATATATTACCCACATCATTGCCAGCATACATAGGGGGGCAAGGTGGAGCATATACTGGACACCGGATTCAGACAATGCCTTACATTTACTACAGTGGAGTATATATGTATATAAATATAATGTTCTCATGATGCGAAGGCTTAAAATACACATACCGGCATACTTCACCATTAATTTTGATGTATACATCCTTAAGGAGGGTAACCAAGATGTATGGTCACCTCAGGACAGTCATCCAATAGTGGATCACTAATGTCCAATCCGATACAACATTATATTTCATGCTTTACGCATGTGGTCTAATTTTCAGTACACTTATTAAGTCACATGATGCTCGGCTTATAGAAACGGAATACAGATATCACGGACACAGTCGCCTCTCATAAGAAACAGGTGAATGTCAGCCTTTCGTTGATGCCTGTGGGTGCCTGAGATCGAAATCTGTGTATCCACACACATTCCTTCTGCAGGATTTTATTGTCCCAGTTCCCACCTCTGGGTGAGGGTGGTATGAGCTCCAAGACAGAGAATTTTAGACAAAGAGGATCCCCTCCATGTACATCATTGATATGGGAAGCTACTGGAGTAACCTTTTCATTGATGACATCATTAACATGTTCGCAGATTCTCCTGCGTAGCTCCCTTATCGTCTTCCCTATATAATCTTTGGGGCAGGGACATTGACAAATATAAATAGCCCCTTTACTACGACAACTGCAGAAGTCCCTGATATCAAATACCTGTCCGGTGGCTGTGCATGTTATGGTTTTGGCCGTAGAGATATATTTGCATGCTTTACAGGTCCCGCATTTGAACATCCCGAGGGGTTTGCGGTCCAACCATGTGCCCTCCCTTATAGGGGGAGCGTAATGGCTATGGACCAAGCGGTCTTTGAGGCTTTTGCCCCGTCTATAACAGACACATGGTTTTTCCGTTAAAATATCTGATAGATCGTGGTCCATCCGCAATATGGGCCAGTATCTATTAAGCACCTTCATCACCTCTTGATTGGCCGAATCATAGGTGGAAACAATACGGGGTGGTTGCATTTTATCTACCTCTCTCAGTTTTGGCACTAGTAGTTTAGTGCGATCCTGTACCACTGCATGTTTAAATGCCAGGTTCAGAGGTTTCTGTGGGTAACCTCTTTCTTTGAACCTTGATTGTAATTTCCTCGCTTCACTAAAAAACGCTTGATTATCCGAGCAATTCCTCCGTGCACGGAGATATAGCCCCCTCGATATCCCTCATTTGAGGGGAGCCGGGTGGTGACTATCCCAGTGCAGGAGGGAGTTAGTAGCGGTCGTCTTTCTAAACATGTTAGCAGTTAGCCTGTCACCGTCAATCGTAACAAGCACATCCAAGAAGGCAATTGTCTTCGAGTCAATCTCCGATGTAAACCGAAGGCCCACGTTGTTCACATTAATTTCAGTGATGAACCTACTGAACTCAGAAGGGCGGCGCTGGCAATGATCGCTTAGCCCTGCCTTTAGGAACTGGTACTCCCTGTTGTTGGAACGCATGTGCGTTCCAACGGCAGGAAATGGGGCCAGGATGGAACCAAATTAACCATCAGTGATGTGAGGCGGCGGTTCCTTTTAAATACAGCCTGCACAACAGTGAGTAAATAGCCTACCAGGGGGACATTGAGCATAGGGGAGACTCCAACATGTGAGTATGGCATCTTTTCAACTAGAGATTTTTGTTTTGTCTGTGTCTACTGAGCGCTGGCATCAATGCTTAAGACTGATGATGTACCTTATTTTCTGTCTAGTAACCATGGCAGGGGAATAGCAGAGAATTAACTAACTGTGGCCCACTCTATCTACTGAACCGTGAGTTTGCACTTACCAGTGACTTCACACACATCTAGTTGTTCAAATGCTGAAACTGACCGTGTTTTTTAACTGTTTCCTACCCCATATAGGATGTGGATAACATTATCTGCACTGGATGGAGTCCAAAGCAAACATAAGTATCATTGACATATCCCCCTGTCTCAATTTCTCTCTATTTTAACCATATGTAGAGCTTTTATCTCACGAGTGCGATCTGGCTTTTAAGCCGGCACATATCTTGGAGCACTTCTCTTATGTGACCCGGTCTTGTACCGGTACCTATCTAGTCACATATAAAACACTATATAGATTAACTGTTTAAAATACACCTCCTGATGATCCCACCGTATTTACGTGGGTGAAACGCGTCGAGGTAACTGAGGCATATGACTATAATGTCAACCCTGACTAAGTGTATTTTCATGTCTGTATGTACTATGTTTTGTGTTTCTTTTTCCTTTTTTTTTCCCATCCAGTGTACTCATATAGTTGGTAATTCTTATCCATACCTCACACCTGGGATAATTATTTATCGTATCGGCGACACCCCCATAGGGAACAGGAAGGGTTAGCAGTATAGGTACGCGGACAGGGGGCCTCCACCATCAGGAGCCCTCCCTGGGCTGAGGTTTCAGGATAGGGGTAGATTTAGGGACAAATTCTCCCATACCCCAGGTTAATAATAATTTTTTATCTGGATGTGGTTATTGGTCACTTAATTTTTAAAAAAAAAATTTGTATACTAATTAGTGTGTATCTAGTGGACCCTTATAGGATCCTTTTAACGTATACCAATAAAGTAACTTTTAGGGGTTTAAATTCTTCAAGGCTGGAAATTATGTGATATATTTACCCCCACTATATCAATGTACATTGATTCTGCTGGAATTACAATAAATATTGAGCTTTGTTTGGCTGTTAACCCTTGCTTTGGTACTGGAAAAAATGGACAAACATGGAAAATCTGCCAAAAAAGTGAATTTCTGAAATTTCATCTACATTTTCCTTTAATTTTGTGGAACACCTAAAGGGTCACCAAAGTTTGTAATATCAGTTTTGAATACCTTGAATTATCCCAGTGAAATCTGCTTTCCAAAAACCATATAGAAACATAGAAACATAGAATGTGTCGGCAGATAAGAACCATTTGGCCCATCTAGTCTGCCCAATATACTAAGTACTATGGATAGCCCCTGGCTCTATCTTATATGAAGGATGGCCTTATGCCTATCCCATGCATGCTTAAACTCCTCCACTGTATTTGCAGCTGCCACTTCTGCAGGAAGGCTATTCCATGCATCCACTACTCTCTCAGTAAAGTAATACTTCCTGATATTACTTTTAAACCTTTGCCCCGCTAATTTAAAACTATGTCCTCTTGTAGCAGTTTTTCTTCTTTTAAATATTCTCTCCTCTTTTACCTTGTTGATTCCCTTTATGTATTTAAAAGTATAGAGTATGTTGCTCCTTTCATTCTGCACCCTGCCATGCACCCGTACAGCAGTTTACAACCACATATGGGGTGTTTCTGTAAACTACAGCTTTGTTAGCGGGGGAAAAATGGATTAAAATGGAAAATCTGCCAAAAAAGTGAAATTTTTAAATGTTATCTCTATTTTCCATTAATTCTTGTGGAACACCTAAAGGGTTAACAAAGTTTGTAAAATCAGTTTTGAATACCTTGAGGGGTGTCATTTCTAAAATGGGACCATTAATGTGTGGTTTCTATATGTAAGCCTCACAAGGTGACTCTATAACTGAACTTGTCCTTAAAAAGTGGGTTTTTGAAAAGATTTGCTTCTAAACGTCTAAGCCGTCTAACGTCCCAAAAAAAGAACCTATCGTTTACAAATTGATCCAAATATGAAGTAGACATATGGAAAATGCAAAGTAATAACTTTTTTAGGAGGTATTACTATCTGTTTTAAAAGCAGAGAAATAGAAATTTTGAAAGTTGAGAAATTTTCCAAATCTTTGATAAATTTGGTATTTTTTATATAAATACAAATGAAATATTTTGTCTCAAATTTACCACTGTCATAAAGTACAGTAAGTAACGAGAAAAAAAATCTCCAAATGGCTTGGATAAGTAAAGTTATCACCACATAAAGTGACACATGTCAGATTTGCAAAAAATGGCCTGGTCCATAAGGTGAAAAATGGCAGGATCCTGAAGGGGTTAAGGGTTGCTCTGGATGATGGATATATAATAGGTCACCTGTCATTAAAAAAAGGCAGTCAGGGACCTGAATCCTGGTATGCATATCCACATTCATATTGCAGAGAGCAGCAGTTCACTGTAAGAAGTCAGCATGTATCAAAACTAGGGATAAGCGAATTGACTTTGGATGAAACATCCGAAGTCGATTCGCATAAAACTTTGTTAGAATACTGTACAGAGCGAGCGCTCCTTACAGCATTAGAATGTATTGGCTCCTATGAGCCAAAGTTATTACTTTTCAAAGTCTCGCAGGACTTCGGGTAATAACTTCAGAAATACATTTCTACTGTAAAAAAACTTTTTCCGAATTCGGGTTTGGTTCCAAGGTACCACTTGGAACTGAACCCTAGTTCGGGAAATAGTTTTTTACAGTAGAAATCTATTTAATAAGTTATTACGCAAAGTCTCACGAGACTTTGCAAAGTAATAACTTCAGCTCATCAGAGCCAATACATTCTAATACTGTACAGAGCGCTCCCCTCGCTGTATTGAATAAACCTTAACATTTGTTCTTCACATCTGAAATGTTTAGCTTCCTGTCAGAATTACGAGCTTCTGTATAAATGAAGCAGGAGCCTACAGACGGAATCCCCTTCAGAGCTTATTGTTTATGCACATATATAATTGGCAAAATCAGCTTATTCACAAGAATGGCATTTTATTCACTCAGCAGGTAGAAAAGCAATATCAAATTAAATTGTGTACACTTTGGAGAACTTTGACAACAGCTTGATGACCAAAATAACAAATACTTCATTTTTTATTTACTGTTTACATTTGCAAAACAGAATCTCACTTCGACAATTTACAATAAACCAGTTTCCTTTGACGCCTCTACTTTTTTCCTTACATTTATTCAGATTTAAACATTTGAAACTCATGTGCTAGCCACTTAAAAAAGTTTTTTTTTACTCAATCAGTGTTGATGGTTTTTAGGCTCCTATAGCTTGTGAATGTGCAAAATGGCTACATATTACATTTACAGTCATTTGCATCTAGCTCTATACTGCAAAACTATACTTAAAGGGACATTAAACCTGAAAAACAAGAAAGAAAAAAACATCTGCAGAAAGCAGTTAGAGAAGTATTTAGCTTCTCTATACTTCTCCATCTTCGGAGAGAGACCAGCTCAGTGCATTACTGTAGCATAAAAAATAACGGGCAGAAGACAATACTTTCATTATATTTTTGATTAGTTATAGGGACATATCAATAGTTTAGATTGATAGGGGTCTGAGCGCTGAGACCCCCACCAATCTCTAGAACTAGGGAAGTAAAGTGTGTACTTAGCACTCTCTCTCACACACAAAAGTTTAATGAAAGTACAGTGTCACTTTAACACTGCATTGACGTCAATAGACATTATACATGGAGCAGTGGCGTACCTCCAATAGAGGCAGAGCACGCAACTGCTATAGGGCCCCTGGGGGAAATGTGCCCCCAGTGGAGGTTAGGCCCCGCCTATTAATTGCACTTGTATGGCTACCTGAGAATGTAAGAGGTGGAGAAGGACCTTTGGTGATGTCATCAACCATGTGACCAGTGCAAAGAACTGGTGAAAGACCTGTGACATATCCCTGTGAGGGGGCAGAGCTTCTGTGTGGTGCCTGGAGGAGAGGTTAGTGGTGTTCTGGGATAACCTATAACATCCTAGAATAGCTAGGAATTGTAGTTCTGTCCTAATTATCCCTCTCCATGTAATTTAAACGTATGCCTTAGTACAGTCTGGTAATACTGGGAGTTGTAGTTCTTCTGTCCTATTGTATGCCTCTCTATGTAATTTCAATGTATGCCCTTGTACAGTTTGGCAATGCTGGGAGTTGTAGTTCTCTCCTCTTATACCCCCTTCTCTGTAATCTATACTGATTCCCCATAATTAGTCTGGCCATACTGGGGGTTATAGTTATTTCTTAAAGCTCTCACCTAGTACTAGATGATGTCCTATAATAATCTGGACATGCTGGGAGTTGTAGTTCTCTCTTTTTAGGCTCACTTCACCGTTTTGTTTTCCGTTTTGCGTGCAGGACTTTTTTCCATCTAAAATAACAGATCTCTGACAGAAATGGCATAATACAGGAACCGTTTTTTCTTTATCTTTCTGTTCATCTAAGGGATCAGAAGAATGGAAAACTAAACGGTGATGTGAACCCGGCCTTATACTCTTTCTGTGTAATATCAACTTGTATCCGATAATAACAGCCTGGACATGCTGGAAGTTGTAGTTCTCTCCATTTTACCTCTCCCTGTGTTGCTCCCTAATTTCCAATAATAACAATCTGATGATGATGAGACTTGTAGTTCCATTTTCACTATTATAATGTTCTGCAGCCACTGAGGTGTGTATTAGGCTTTGTTCACATCTGTGCTGGTGACGTTCACTGTTCTGCCATCATAGGAGCAAATCAACGAAAATCACGGCAGTCCCGGATCTGGCACTTCATGGACGACAACACCCAACAGATCCCGCTGACTATGATGAGCTCTGATGGGTTTCCATCTGCCAGGCTATAAAATTCTGTCCATAATTTACTGATCTGCGAATGAGGCCCCAACACAGATGTGGTCAAAGCCTTTTAAACTATCTAGCAACAGATTATGATGTTCTGCAGCAGCTGAGGTATGTATTAGGAGGTTCGGCAGAGGCTGAGGTATGTATTAGGAGGTTCTACAGCAGCTGAGGTGTGTATTATGAAGTTTTGCAGCAGCTGAGGTGTGTATTAGGAAGTTCTGCATCAGTTGAGTTGTGTATTAGGAAGTTCTGCATCAGCTGAGGTGTGTATTAGTAGCTTCTGCAGCAGGTGAGGTGTGTATTAGGAGTTTCTGCAGCAGCTGAGGTGTGTATTAGGAGGTTCTGCAGCAGCTGATGTTCTGTAGCAGTCAGAAAAACATCAGTTGTGACTGGATAAAATCCTTTAGATTTCTGTGTCTGCACTTTGGAAAATGTCCCTGTCCTGTTCCACTGCCAGCACGCGTCACACTGTGACCTGACTGACCAGTCCAGACCTGACCTGATCCTGCACTGTCACCAGTCCAGACTCCAGACTAGTGCTGTGAAGATAATCAGGCAATCACTTGCCATCAGATTTTGGTATTCTGTTCCAGCAGAATACCAGAATCGCCAGATCCAGCATATGCCAAACATTCCGTGACAAATCAGTTTACCTGGCAAGTTGGACAGAGACTTATGCACGGATCGGGACTACTCCAGGCTTTCCTCCGTTTTTTGTTTGCCTGATATTTGTCCAGTAAAGTGTACCTGGACTTTGTTTACTTTGTTAATAATCCCCTTTGACTTCATCCTCACTGGTCTGTTTCGTTGGTGCCTTGCATTACAGAACAGTGGGCCAATCAAACAGTTGCCATGGAAAGAATCCAGCAGCAGCTGAGTTAACAGGAGCTGTTAACCCAATGACGCCCGAATGTGCCAGCAGTCACTGCAGCTCAAATCCAGGAGCAACTGTCTAATGTGATGGGGAGGTTCAGCAGCTGCTCCAAGGAGCTTCCACGTTACCCATCACGATTGCAAGACACCAAGTGAAGCCGAATAGATTCCTCTGCCTGACTCCTTCACAGGAGATAGACAGGAATTCCTAATTAGCTTCCAGCAATATTAGAGGATTGGGATCATAATGTCCTTTCTGCATGGAGATCCCCAATGTTGGGCGTTTAATTTGCCCCAGGACCACGCCGTCTATTTGTCAGTCGAAGCTTTCTTTGAGGCCATGGCCGTTTTCTAGGAAGACCCAAATCGTACCCGTACTGCCGAGAACCATCCCGAGCATATTCAGCAAGGTCACCGCCCTGCCGAAGAAAACACTGTGGAATTCAGGCGATGGGCAGCTTTCACCTCCTGGGGCGCTGCCGCCCTCTGCCATAGTTTCCGGCTGGGACTTTCTGATGCAGTCTGGGATAGCATAGAGCAGAACCTCCTAGGTGCTATTATCCCTCCTCCAACCCAAGTGATAGTTCCCATTTCACTACAGTGGCAAGACAAAGTCCATGTGTTTTCTGCCCTGATTGATTCTGGAGCAGCAGAAAATCTTATGGACTCAGTCTTGGTGCATCGACTTAGCATCCCGCTTATCCAGCCAAAGACCACCCTGTCGGTGACTGCTATTGATGGATCTCCTCTCCAGTATGCTCATGCCGTGTGGATGATGCCCGGGATGCAGGTAACAGTGGGAGCTGATTATCGGGAGACCTTAAGCCTTTTTGTCCTGGACATGCCATCCACTCCTGTGATTTTGGGTCTCTCTTGGTAGAGACTGCATAATCCGATAGTGAACTGGTGCTCAGGTCAGATTTGCCGGTGGAGTACTGAATGCCTCACTCGGTGCTTATGTTCTGAGTTGCCACTAGCCTCTACAGAAGTATTAAGTACATTACCCCAACATTACCACTTCCAGGATGTGTTCAGTCCACAGAGGGCTAAAGTGTTACCCCCCATAGGTCATATAATTGTTCCATAGATCTGTTGCCAGGTACCATGCCACCCCAGGGACATCTATATAATCTCACTGGGCCTGAGATTCAGGCCCAGCGTGATTATATTAAAGAGAATTTCGAGAAGGGTTTCATTCGTCCATCCACTTCCCCCGCTGGAGCCGGGTTCTTCTTTGTGGAGAAGATGGATAGAGGATTGAGACCCTGCATCGATTTTCGCGCCCTCAATCGGATCACGGTGAAGAACCGATACCCTCTGCCTTTGATTGACGATTTGTTTTCTCAGGTGGCAGGGGCCCGGGTCTTCACCAAATTTGATTTGAGGGGTGCATATAACTTGGCATGCATCAGAGAAGGTGATGAATGGAAGACCATATTCAACACCAGGGACGGGCATTATGAGTATCTCTTTATGCCTTTTGGTCTCTGTAATGCTCCTGCGGTCTTCCAGGAGTTCATCAATGATGTCCTCAGGGATCTCTTAGGTAGATTTGTTGTTGTATATTTAGACAACATACTAATCTACTCTTCGGATCTGGTGTCTCATCGGAGACACGTGTGTCAGGTTTTCCAGAAACTGAGGGAGAACCGCCTCTTTGCCAAACTAGAGAAGTGTCTGTTTGAGGTAACGGAATTGCCTTTTGTGGGGTACATTATCTCAGAAAGGGGACTGGCTATGGATCCATCCAAACTTTCTGCTGTCTTGGATTGGCCTCGGCCTAAGGATCTGAAGGGACTCCAGCGTTTCTTAGGCTTTGCCAACTTCTACCGCAAGTTTATTAAGAATTTCTCTGTGGTAGTGGTACCTCTCACAAACCTCACTAAGAAGGGAGCTAATCTTTCAAAGTGGACGAGAGAGGCAGACAGAGCCTTTGAGACACTAAAGCAGGCCTTTGCACTGCACTAATCTTTACTCATCCAGACACTTCCCGACCTTTTGTCCTCAAGGTCGATGCCTCGATGTGGGTGTTGGGGCAGTTCTTTCACAGTATTCTGGGGTCCCTGAGAGGTTACATCACTGTGCCTTCTTCTCTCGAAAGCTCTCTCCAGCCGAGTGTAATTATGACATCGCCAATAGAGAGCTTTTGGGAGTAAAATTGGCTTTTCAAGAGTGGAGACATTGGCTAGAGGGTGCGGAACATCCCATTACAGTTTGCACTGACCACAAGAGTTGAATACCTAGAAACTGCCAAGAGACTCAACTCTCGACAAGTTCTGTGGGCATTGTTTTTCACCAGCTTCAATTTTCACCTCACGTATAAGCCAGGTTCTAAAAATGTGAAGGCAGATGCTCAGTCCCATTGCTTCCCTGAGGCTGCTTCCATCGTGAGCTCTGAGCCAAAGACTATTCTTGCAACTAAATGTTTTCTGGCCGCCCTAGGGACCGCAGAGTTAATGGAGGACTTGTCCTCTCTTCTCGAGCTGTCACAGGCAGAGAGTCTGCCTAACAAGCCAGAGGGGTGATGGTTTGTACCAGTTAACCTTATGTTAAAGGTTATCCAACAGCTTCATGACTCCAAGTCTGCAGGACATCTGGGTGTTAAGAAAACACTTGCCCTTGTTAAATGTCACGTTTGGTGGCCCAGTATGTCCATGGATGTTAAGGCCTACATCCAGGCATGTGGTGTGTGTGCTCGATGTAAACCGTCTTGGTCTGCCCCTTCTGGTTCTTTGCTACCACTACCCTTTCCTCAGGTTCCATGGACTCACATCTCCATGGACTTCATCACAGATTTGCCAAGGTCCTCTGGAAATACGGTAATCTGGGTAGTGGTGGACCGTTTTAGTAAAATGGCCCATTTTATCCCACTTCCCGGATTGCCCTTGGCCAGAGAATTGGCAGACGTTTTTGAATCATGTCTTTCGATTACACAGAGTGACGGATGATATTGTTTCAGATAGAGGTGTTCAATTCATCTCTCGGTTCTGGCGTTCTTTCTGCCCCCGGTTGGGTATAAATTTGTCTCTCTCTTCCGATGTTCACCCAGAGACCAACGATCAGACGGAAAGGACTAACCAGACCCTGGAGCAATATCTCTGGTGCTTCATATCAGACTGCCAGGAGGAATGGGCCGTGCATCTACCCTCCGCAGAGGTAGCTAATAACAACTCTGAGCATGCTTCCACCAAGAGGTCTCAATTCAGGTGCATGGGGGGCAGGGATACAAGGCTCTCTTGTCTGGCCGAGCCTCCACTGATTCCCAGGTGGTGGATAAATGGTTCGAGGATAGACGTCCCATTTGGTCGTCGGTTCAACAGAGTCTCTGCAGTGTGGTGAAGCAACAGAAGAAATTTGCTGATTGTCATCGCACTGTACAGCAAAAGTTTAAGGTGAGAGGTCAGGTGTGGGTCTCCACCTGGAACATTCCGCTGCATCAGCCATCTTCCAAGTTGGGTCCTCGATTAATTGGTCCAAACGCAGAAGATCAACCGAGTAACGTACAAGGTTGCTCTTCCACCATTGATTCAAGGAGTGAACACCTTTCATGTATCACTTCACAAATCGGCAGCCGACTCTGTCCCCTTCATTCAGATTCCACCCCTGTTGGAGGTTCAAGGGGTGCCAGAGTTCGAGGTGAACAGGATTTTGGACTCTTGTTGTGTCCAGAGGTCTCTCCTATACTTGATAGACTGGAAGGGCTTTGGTCCAGAGTAGAGATGTTGGGTACCTGCTCATCAGGTGCATGTGGATGAGTTGGTGGCAGCTTTCAACCGGGATAATCCGGGGAAAGCTTGCTTGCAGTCTTCTGAGCTGCCTCCTCGAGGGGGGGGGGGGGTAATGTAAGATCCTCACCTATTTAGCACTCCGGTGTGACCAAAAAGGGTCCTCGTGGAGCTGCAGGTCAGGTTACGCGTGTCTCCATTGATAAACCAGGTCCGACCCCTTTGCGAACTGACGCGGGGATGCGTTTGCATGTGCGCCGGAGGGGGAAGACCCCATGGCTTTCGGGGACAGCTTGGCTGGCTAGTGGCAGTGTGCTGCGGCCGAGCTTGTCTCCGGTGCCTATTGCAGATTCGATTCCGGTGTCCATGTCGACGCGCTCACGCACTCTCGCATCCGCTCGAAAACGGGTTGGCAAGGGGATACGCGGTCGCGCGGATGCGCTTTGCCGACCAGCAAACAAAATGGCACCTGGCCGCAAGTTCAAAGTAGATTAGGGGGCCGGCATTGGTCTAATTGACTAATGACCGACCAAAGCCTTGTACACAGGAGTAGGGCAGGATCATGACCTATGGGGTGTGGACACTTGGCACCCTGGGATTTGCTAGCAGGCACATAAAAGGTGGCCTCCCAGGTCGGTCAGTGCCCACTGTTATCTTTCCTCAACCAGGTGCAGGTCAGTACTGCTAGCTACTGACTGAAGATTACTGGGAATCCGTCCGTTCCAGTGGGACCCAGGACCCGGGACGTTCTGTGATGCATCCGTTTACCTGGCAAGTTGCACAGAGACTTATGCATGGATCGGGACTACTCCTGGCTTTCCTTTGTTTTTTTGTTTGCCTGATATTTGCCCAGTGAAGTTTACCTGGACTTTGTTTATTTTGTTAATAAACCCCTTTGACTTCATCCTCACTGGTATGTTTCGTTGGTGCCTTGCATTACACTCACAAAGTGACTCCAGACCTGAACTGGTGTTTAAAAAGTGGGTTTTGGAAAAGATTTGCTTCTAAACTTCAAATTTTGAAATTGAAATTTTGAAAGTTGCGCATTTTTCCAAATCTTTGGTAAATTTGGTATATTTTTTATAAATAAAAATAAAATATTTTGACTCAAGTTTACCAATGTCATAAAGTACAGTATGTAACGAGAAAAAAAATATAAGAATGGCTTGGATAAGCAAAGTTATCACCACATAAAGTGACACATGTCAGATTTGCAAAAAATGGCCTGGTCCATAAGATGAAAAATGGCAGGGTCCTGAAGGGGTTAAGGGTTGCTCTGGATGATGGATATATAATAGGTCACCTTTCATCTACATGAAAAATGCAGTCAGGGACCTGAATCCTGGTATGCATATCCACATTCATATTGCAGAGAGCAGCAGTTCACTGTAAGAAGTCAGCATGTATCAAAACTAGGGATAAGCGAATTGACTTTGGATGAAACATCCAAAGTCGATTTGCATAAAACTTTGTTAGAATACTGTACAGAGCGAGCGCTCCTTACAGCATTAGAATGTATTGGCTCCTATGAGCCAAAGTTATTACTTTGCGAAGTCTCGTGGGACTTCGGGTAATAACTTCAGAAATTAATTTCTACTGTAAAAAAAACTTTTTCCGAACTCGGGTTTGGTTCCAAGGTACCACTTGGAACTGAACCCGAGTTTGGGAAATAGTTTTTTACAGTAGAAATCTATTTAATAAGTTATTACGCGAAGTCTCACGAGACTTTGCAAAGTAATAACTTCAGCTCATCAGAGCCAATACATTCTAATACTGTACAGAGCGCTCCCCTCACTGTATTGAATAAGTCTTAACGTTTGTTCTTCACATCTGAAATGTTTATAGCTTCCTGTCAGAATTACGAGCTTCTGTATAAATGAAGCAGGAGCCTACAGATGGAATCCCCTTCAGAACTTATTGTTTATGCACATATATAATTGGCAAAATCAGCTTATTCACAAGAACGGCATTTTATTCACTCAGCAGGTAGAAAAGCAATATCAAATTAAATTGTGTACACTTTGGAGAACTTTGAGAACAGCTTGATGACCAAAATAACAAATACTTCATTTTTTATTTACTGTTTACATTTGCAAAACAGAATCTCACTTCGACAATTTACAATAAACCAGTTTCCTTTGACGCCTCTACTTTTTTCCTTACATTTATTCAGATTTAAACATTTGAAACTCATGTGCTAGCCACTTAAAAAAGTTTTTTTTTACTCAATCAGTGTTGATGGTTTTTAGGCTCCTATAGCTTGTGAATGTGCAAAATGGCTACATATTACATTTACAGTCATTTGCATCTAGCTCTATACTGCAAAACTATACTTAAAAGGACATTAAACCTGAAAAACAAGAAAAAAAAAACATCTGCAGAAAGCAGTTAGAGAAGTATTTAGCTTCTCTATACTTCTCCATCTTCGGATAGAGACCAGCTCTGTGCATTACTGTAGCATAAAAAATAATGGGCAGAAGACAATACTTTCATTATATTTCTGATTAGTTATAGGGACATATCAATAGTTTAGAATGATAGGGGTCTGAGCGCTGAGACCGCCACCAATTTCTAGAAGTAGGAAAGAAAAGTGTGTACTTAGCACTCTCTCTCACACACAAAAGTTTAATGAAAGCACAGTGTCACTTTAACACTGCATTGACGGAGTATGGAAGCTGCAAAACTTCATCAATATCTTGCAAAACCTCCTCTTGTATGTGTGCAGGAATACTAGGCAGTACCACGTCACTGACACTACAGGAATTGCTTCCAAGCTTTCCCAGGTGCCTGAATGTCAAGTTTGCCTATATACCAAGAGAGATTTCTCCCTGCCTGTCTAGGTAAATTTGACATTAATCAGTGTTGGAGACATGGATTATAATTCTTGTGGAGCTGTACACACTGATCATATAATATTACTCTTACATTATGGATGTAATCCAGCTTTCCCAGGACCTTAAAAGGCAAATCTGCCTCCCTATTGAACTATATAGTAGTGATGAGAGGGATTTATCTTGGTAGATTTAGTATTTTGCAGTTTACTACAGCTCCACTGTCACGAATATTGGGGAGGGGAGGGATACCAGAAAGACAACAGAAGGGAGAAAAC